>NC_135380.1:11326250-11947000 GCF_049243985.1 Paroedura picta | reverse complement strand
GTACAGGGAGACAAAACCAATCCCAATTCCACAATGAGTGCAACTGTATGATAACCTCATTACACATACACATCATCAGATACACACACTGCTAATCATCTCATAAAGCGACTTGACAAAGGGGGCTTTGACTCTAGAAAGCTTATACCTCGGAAATCACTTGGGTTCTTAACGGGCCACTGGTCTTTTCTACTAAAAATCAACAGTTACCCACCTGAAAACCCTGCTCATTATATTACATCAGCGATGGATAAACAGTGGCTCTCCAGATGTCCAGCTGGCAGGGGCTCATGGGAATTATAGTCCGTGGACATGTGGAGAGCCACAGTTTGCACCCCCCTCCCGTATTACACTTAAGACATCTTATTGGCATCCCTAAAAAGATGGTGGGTGCTATAACCTTTTTCTACACTGTTGACTTTGATGTCTGCTTTTCATGAAGAGCCAGAAGTGAGGCACTCCCAGCTGATGAAGTTACTCTGCAAAAGAATGAACACCCTTGAAGGACCCTGGAATGTCCAATGGTTCAGCTCACATCTTGTTCGCCAGTTGTGAGCAGGGAGCTGTTCTTCTGATGGACTGTTCACCTGTTCATTGACCCGTGCACAGCTATTCAGCAGGTTCTTTTAAGGATTCCTTCCTAACCGTCAGTATAATGCAATCGATGTTTCCTGCCTGCATGCTCTCTCACTGCCCAGTGATATTCCCTTCCTCCCCTTCTTGCTGCTCTGCTTGGCAGGCAATGGGTTAAACAGACCTATCCCATGGCAATACAATAAATATAAAAAAAGTGTCCTTTTTGTAGTTTTCCTTGTTTCTTGATTCTGTAGGACTTCTGTCAAAACGGAATCCAGGTAATATCCATTTTCAGTATTACCTGGATTCCGTTTTGACAGAAGTCCTACAGAATAAAGAAATAAGGAAAACTACAAAAAGAAAGGACACTTTTCTTTCTTTTATGAATATATTTATTGTATTGCCATGGGATAGGTCTGTTGCTTTCTGTTTGGTTTAATTATTAGACCGTCTTTCTTATACTCTTGTAAGGCAATGGGTTAAAACACAGTCACAAATAAATGCCGCTTTTCTTTTTGATCCTACCATCTCAGCAGTGCCTAGAGATACTGACAACTAGTCATCTGCCAAAGCGAACGGACTTGAGGGTTGGCTCACATCTGATTGACACAGATATAATGCTATGAAGCCCACCCTCCAAAGCAGCCATTTTCTCCAGGGGAACTGTTCCCTGTCACCTGAAGATGAGGTGTAATTCCAGGGGATACCCATATCCCATGTTGGGACTGGCATTGCTAGAACCAATCTGCATGGGGGCTGCCAGTCGGATCTCAATAGCTACTTTTGCAAAGTGACCACAACAAGAAAAGAACAACACGCTCTTGTGTTCCTCCTGTTTGCTCCCTGGCCTGCTGACTTAAATGACAGGGGGGCAAAGTGCTCTCACTTCCTGGTTTGTTCATTCCTGCCTGGGCTTCAGCTACAGCGTAGTCAGGAGGAAGCCACTGGGTCTCCGAGATTCAGCCTTTCAGAAGGAAAACGTTCAGTAAACCAAAGTCTGTGCTTGCAGGCAGGACTGAAAACGAGGCCTCCGTTCCCTTCCGTCCCAAAGCACCCTCCATATCCTCTCCCTTAAGACCTTCGGTCCTCAGGATGTCCTCATTGTCTCATTTTAATTTGTGACGGAATCAACCACTGACCATTCTTGTATTCTTGCAGCAGAGGGCTTAATGGCAATCTTAGAGCATCTTTGTAGCACTTTGAGTCTGCAAGTTTGGGAAATGGGCTTCGGAGCATAGAAGCAACAGACACTCCATGCTTTAAAGCAGGGGTAGTCAAACTGCGGCCCTCCAGATGTCCATGGACTACATTTCCCAGGAGCCCCTGCCAGCGAATGCTGGCAGGGGCTCCTGAGAATTGTAGTCCAAGGACATCTGGAGGGCCGCAGTTTGACTACCCCTGCTTTAAAGCGTTAAACTCAGGAGCCACAGCAAAAATAGCAGAACATCTGAACCCAAAGGAGGTGGGATAGGAGGAGGGGAAACCGGAAGCTGATTCAGGAGCAGGTGAGTCAAGCATATAAGATCTCCCTGTAGTTTTCTTGGGGCTCAAAGAGTGAACTGTCCTCTTATTAAAATACACTCATCCACACACCACACACACTTGGGAGAATTTGCCTTCTGCTTCATCACTGCAATGTCAAAGATGTCGACCTCTGACCTGTGAGATTAAGGAGGATAACACCTGGTCTTTTGGAAAGCCACAGGATAAATGTATCCTTTGTACCTGGCTAACAATGCGTTCTTAAATCCCCAGAGAAACTCAAACCATTGGCAGTGGTTGTGCGGAGGTGAAGATGTACGGCGGGCCTTCCAGAAAAGCCAGAAAAGGAGCAATGCGGTATGTCTCAGAAGGGGAATCATTTGAATTCATGCCAATGGAGATGAAGGCTGGTCATCAGAAATTAGAACAGGGATGGGATTAATGGAGCTTTCCAATAATAAAAAAGAGCTGCCAGCATTCAGATTCCTCAGCTGCAGAATTGAGGTGCTACATAAATAATAAATAGTAATAAGCAGCTGCCTTAGAAAAGCCTACCAACTGTATTTGCGTTTATTTGTCTCAGACTCATTTTTCTCCCCTATTTGGACTCAAAGCGGCTTTTAAGAACATCATTCTCCACCTTTTCACTTTGTAAAACAGCCTTGTGAGGTGGGCCAGGCTATGATGAGCCCAAGGTGTGCTTCCATGACCAAAGTGGGGGATCTGAACCTGGATCAGCCAGAGTCCTGCTCCAGCACTCTGTCCACCAGACTACACTGGTGTAGTTGGTCTTGGTGTTTCTCAGTGGCTTCAGGACCAGGTGTGCCATGGAGGGGAGACTCAAAGGGAAGTCTACTCCGCAGGGTGGTTGAACTAGCTGGACATCTGATTCTAGATCTGTCTAGATGTGGAACGGATTCTCTGCAAAACACGTTCACAGGAGGGTGGCTGGAGAAGACAGGAGAAAGCTAGGCCAAAATAGACAGATCTAGAATCAGATGCTCCAGTGGACTTACCC
The DNA here is from genome assembly GCF_049243985.1 of Paroedura picta. Classification (NCBI taxonomy): domain Eukaryota; kingdom Metazoa; phylum Chordata; class Lepidosauria; order Squamata; family Gekkonidae; genus Paroedura; species Paroedura picta. The sequence continues at coordinate 11,943,924 of NC_135380.1, read as the reverse complement.
AAGTGCAGTGGTACATGATTAGCCAGTGTTGTGCAGTGGTTACAGCTTCATTCTGAGCGATGTGGGTTTTAATCCTCAGTCAGATGTGGCTTCAAGTCATTCTGGACTGGCTCAAGCTGGTTTAGGCTCCATGTACACATCACTGAGCCCCAGTGTTTGTTGGCGAACAGCATGAGGACCTTGTATCGTATATGTGATGGCAATTTTGTTCCTCCCAGCCCTACGATGGGTCTCTTCTGTATGAGACCACAGGATACAGGAAAAATCACCTGTCACCTCCCCCGCCATGCTGTTTCTGTGTCCAAAAGCTGCCCGTGAAGCCCTTGTCAGCTGTGTTGCAAAAACGATGGGTAGCCAAGCCACACAGATCATGTGACATTACAATGGGGTCAACAATGGCTCCGTGTGGAGGTTTCTTCTCCCTGCGTGCTGCTGAAAAGGCCCAGGGTGGGTCTGGGAGCCACAAAAGTGCTATTGCACATGTGAAGCAAAGCCCTCTTGTTGTTCATTAACAATCATGAGGACTTTGTAAGGTGTAGTCCTCAGACCCCTGTCCAGTCGTGAGAGTAACAAGGCCAGCCTCCAAGTGGATCCCGAGGCCGCCCTGGAATTATAGCTCATCTCCAGACTTCAGAGATCAGTTCCCCAGCTGCTTTGCAGAGGAGGGTAAGGTTGCCAAATCCATTTTAGGACGCTCCTGGAGGTTTGGAGATGGAGCCTGGGAGGACAGGGACTTCTCTGGAGTACAATGCCACAGAACCTAAGCATTCATTTTCTCTATGGGGACTGATCTCTGTGGTCTAGAGATGAGCTGTAATTCCAGGGGATCCCTGCCTGAAGGTTGGCATCCCTAGCTCTGCACTGACCCTCTTGGTTACTCTGGAGCAGGGGTAGTCAAACTACGGCCCTCCAGATGTCCATGGACTACAATTCCCATGAGCCACTGCCAGCATTTGCTGGCAGGAGCTCATGGGAATTGTAGTCCATGGACATCTGGAGGGCTGTAGTTTGACTACCCCTGCTCTGGATGATGACAATGGGATGCAGGGGGCTTAAAAAATCTATTAAGAAGTTCTAGAACTAAGAACATCTTTGTGAAGGAAACCCTTGAGACTTCTCTTACTTTTGGGGAATGTTTCCTTCTTTCCTTTCTTGATGCACACCGTCCCACCGTCCCTTGGCTGTCCGTTCACCGTTCTTTTTTAATACTTCTATGATGACACATCCTCTCTCCTACCCTGCCGTCCCCGTCCCTGTGCGTTCGCTCCTTCGTCCTGATTTCAGTCCCTTTCTAATCTCAATCTGGTGGATTTCGTTTGGAGCTGGATCCAAGTGTCCTGTAAAAGCCACTGAAATACGAGGCTGAGCAAATGGGGCAGAAAACTATCCCGACAGTACATGCGGGCGCTCACGCCTCTGTGGAAAGGCAAAGGGATTGAAAGACCCGAGAAGAGAGGCCGTTACAAAGCGGAATCTTGTTTGGAAGATGAAAGGCAATCGCAGAATGCAGACAAACGCTTCCATCTCCCCAGCCTTCTCCTGGGATGCGTTAGCCTTATAAAGATGGATCGACTTATGCAGCCCTCGCTTACCCATTGCAAACATTTCTCTTTGATTTGCCAAAGAAGGTCAGGGATGCCAATCCCCAGGTGGGACCTGGGGATTCCCCAGTTTTACAGCACAACTCCAGGCAACAGAAAAAAACGGAAGCTTGGGTGGGTGAACTGAAGTCTCTTGCTGCCCCAAATCCCACACACTCCTGGCCCCACCCCCAAAGTCTTCAAGTCTTTCTCAACCCAGAGCTGGCAATCCTAAGAAGGAATAGGACTGCTCACCTGGGTAATGTCCCCAGGCTGCAGAGCCAACAATACTACTTTTTTTTTTAACTTATGGTGACCTTAAAGGGCAGTCTTTCTCAAACTTTTTACTGTTGAGAAACCCCTGAAACATCCTTCAGGCTTTAAGAACCCACCCAAAGTGATATCAGCAGTGATATCAGCAGTCCACACTTCTCTGCCACGCCCTCTGATGTCACCAGAGGCGTTGGGCTAGGCAGAGCTGGTTCCTGGGGGGACTCCTGGTCCAAAGACATGCAAGAGCAAAACAAGCAAGCTCTGTTGACTTCACCCAGGCACTGCAGATCTCTGCCCTTCCGGGCAGCTGGTAGCTGAAGAGCATGAGGAAATGTATCAACAAGGAGGGGGGACCTGTTCCACTGTACAGCTTCACGTGTTTAGGCAGATCTGATCTTCCCAAGAGGTGACATCACCCAGACACTCCCACAAGATGTGACATCGCACTCTATCACCTCCTGCCCCCCTCCCAACATCAGAAACAGCCCAACGGCCTATTCCACTGAGTTAGGAACAGGGCTGGGTGCAGGCATCCCGCCACCCACCCAACACAGTTTAGTTAAAATGAGTGTACTTCTCTGTACTCCAGTCGTTTCCACGTGTGATGAGCCTCCGGCAGCATGGATTTTTATTACCAGGGATCCTCACCTTTCCACCCCTTCCAAGCCCATCACTGGCCATTTTGGGAGGGGTCGGCATAACCATAAATTGCCATAGCACCTGACAATTTTAAATTTAAAAAATATATTAAAAAAATGAATTAACTCCCACCCAATCAGCAAAACCTTTCCAGGGCCATTGACAAACCCCAGGGCCAGTTTGGTGTAGTGGTTAGGAGTGTGGACTTCTAACCTGTCGAGCCGGGTTTGATTCTGCACTCCTCCACATGCAGCCAGCTGGGTGGCCTTGGGCTCATCTCGGCCCTGATAAAGCTGTTCTGACCGAGCAGGAATATCAGGGCTCCCTCAGCCTCACCCACCTCACAGGGGGAGAGGAAAGGGAAGGCGACTGTAAGCCACTTTGAGCCTCCTTTGGGTAGAGAAAAGCGGCATATAAGGACCAACTCTTCTTCTTCTTCTTCTTCTTCTTCTTCTTCTTCTCCTTCTCCTTCTCCTTCTCCTTCTCCTTCTCCTTCTCCTTCTCCTTCTCCTTCTCCTTCTCCTTCTCCTTCTCCTTCTCCTTCTCCTTCTCCTTCTTCTTCTTCTTCTTCTTCATGAAACCCCTGTTGAGAAAGCCTGTTGTAGGGTTTGCAAGGCAGGAGGCACTCAGAGATGGCTTGCCATTGCCTGCCTCCGCCTAGCACCCCGGTTACTGACCATGGCCAACCCTCTTAGTTTCCAAGTGTTGACGAGATTAGGCTAGGCTGGCCTATCTGGGTCAGGGCTTTACCAGGCAGATGACAGGATAACTCTTTTTTAAACCTGCAGGGGTCAAATGGTCATGGAATGCAGGAAATAAAGTGAGCTCTAATTACGAAGAACTGTCAAGACCATCCACAGGGGCAATGACTGGTAATAATGCATTTCCCCTTGTGTTCTGGGGAGTGCTTGTAATGTCCCGAGGATTCTCAGTGCTTTGCTAAGCCTGCAGGAAATGATGTCAAACCCAGCCTTTCTCTGTGTCTCTAGCAAGCAAAGGATGTTTGTTGGGTCTTAGCATGCACCTGCAGATCTTCCCTGACCAGCAGGTTCCTAGCAGTCATTTACCTGCAGCCAAACTGCTATTCACACAGCCCCAGGACACATTGAAAAGATTCCAGGCAGGAAAGAAAAAGATCTTTGTGCAGTTCCTTTTTGCCTTCAAAAAGGGGGGTGGGTGAGTGGCTCTCTATTGCCTCTTTGCTTCCTGATTCAATAACCTACAAAAATCCAGCAAGCCCTCCCTGCCTCCTTTATCCCCTCACCTGCAAAAACAGCTTAGCAACAGGAAGGCCTCTGTCCCACCAGGGCTGGTTTCTATTGTAACTCCTGCCAAAGTGGCCGAACAAACAGGGAAGGGAGGGAGTCTTAAGTCACGTGGAACTGGCGAGGACAAGCGTATGTTTGTGAAGAGCGCATGCCAGGGAGTGCCACCGTAGCTCACCTAGCGCGTCCGTCATTTCCAGTGTGTTCAGAAGTCGGCTGTCACACGGGTGGTATAAACCATTTGCTAACCACGGAAACCCCACCTTCTCTTTCATTTTGTTACTGCAACGTAGAAGATGACACAACAGCCCAAAAGAGAGGGAGAAAGAGAGGTCTGCTGCACAGGGAAGAAATGCAATTACTTCCTCATGCCAGACCTTCCTGGAAGTCCAGGGTTGCTAAGCAGACGTAGGCAGTGGAGAACCAATTGCTGTTTCTTGCCTTGGAAACCCAAAGGGGATCACCAGAAGTTGGCTGATTTCATGGTGTTTTCTTTTGCTCCTGTTGCCATTACTCCAGAGATAGTTCCTTAAGCGCAGGGGTGGCCAAACTGTGGCTCTCCAAATGACCATGGACTATAATTACCATGAGTCCCTGCCAACATGCTGGTAGGCGTTCATGGTAATTGTAGTCCATGGACATCTAGAAAGCCACAGTTTGGCCACCCCTGCTCTAGTGAAAATGGCTGTGTGGGTTGATGGACTCCATGGCTTTATATCCCTCTGAGGGCCATTCCCCCTGCAGGCTCCACCCCCAAATCTTCAGGAGTTGGCAAACCTACCTGTACTGCCTGCTTTTAATCATAGGACCTGATGATGAATTCTTCTCTTCTGGTTCGCATCTGAACATGTCTTTGAGACTGGAGTGCATACATACAGCAGGGTATCTCGCCCAATTACGTCCTAGGCACACAACTTTAGTCTTCCTCTAAGGCTGCCAAATTCAGATTGGGAAATACCTGGAGATTTGGGGCAGAACCTTTTGAAGGTAGGGTCTGGGGAGGGATGGGCTATAATGCCACACAGTCCACCCTCCAAAGCACTATGCAAATCAAGGCTTGAAAGTTAACCAATCATAGACTGTCACCTCTTGGACTCTATGGACCAATCAAAGGGCTTTGTGAAGGGCCAATCAGGGCTCTCGATGGGCCAACCAAAACCTATATAAGTTTGTGGTTTTCCCCCTTGTTCCTTATTCGGTATTGTTGGTGTTGCTTAAATAAAAAGAGCTGTGTTTTCAAAGAACTCAAGTCTGTGTCTACTGAACCTGCAGGCTTATCCACCAGGTTGCCTGGAGATGTCATCTGGAGATGAGTTGTAAATAATCCCTGGAGATCCTTATCCACCACCTGGAGGTTGGCTATCCTATCTGGAAATCCATTGTCATTCTGGAAGACCTCCAGGACCTACCAGGAAGTTGGCAACCAGTCCCGGCTGCCTCCCACTCCCCAGGAGGACGGGAGATGAACCACGGCTGTCTTTCTACCTGCTGCCCGTCCAGAAGCCATTGTTTCTCTTTACAGCTGTTTATTTGAGTTTAGATTCGGAGAGAGGCCTTGTCAGGCCCGGCACTTGTCTCTGCTGCTCTCTCCCTCTTCCAGCCACCCCTCACTCCACTCAGCTAAATAAACAAACACAGCGCTAGGCCTGTTCCCAAGCTGCTCCTCTGGCAACCTCCGCAGTCTACCCCCCCCCCCTCCAGTCTAGCAACACTTCTAAAACAAACATGCACAATCCCTCTCTGTGTTGCATGCGTCCCCTCCTTCCCCGTACCCGTGTGGCGTGGACAGGATCGCTAGCAGCAGAGAGAGAGACACACACACACTTGCTGCTCTCTTAAAATAAACACAGGCGGGATGTATTACCGCTAAAATAATAGGGGCTGAAGAGTCCCAGTCTTTCCTCCCCCCATTCCAAGGAGGGGTTTCTGAGCGACTGTGTGTGCGGTGGGGGAGGAAGCCACCTCCCTTCTAGAACTGACAGAGGCCTCTCGAGAGAAATAGAGAAATAATGATCCAGAGCGAGGGCCGTTTAGCTTGGCAGCCTGGCCAAGACATAATCTTCAAGTGTGTTTTCTCTTCCTAGCGAGAACATTAACTCCCCGAGTCAGGATGATGAAGTTACTCTGCAGGCAGCCTCCTGCCGCTTCACGACGTGACGTTTCACTTCTGGAGGGTTGTGAACTCCGAAAAGTCTCCACCGGAGGAGCGGCTGTGGCTCGATGGCAGAGCATCTCCTCTGCAAGGCAGAAGGCCCACACGGTTCGACCGCCACCATCTTCAGTCTGAAAGTTCAGGTAGCAGGTGAAGTGAACCAGTCCTATGAACGAACGAGCAGAGTTTGGGATGGCTGCTTCGCCTTACTTGTTCCAGATGTTTGGTGGTTAAAGTCTCCCATACCCGTGCCTTCCAGAGCTTTGAGACTGCCAAGTCGAGATTTGGCCGGGTCCCTGCAAACACCTGGCCCAGTGCAGAAGGAAGATGGAGGGCGATTTGTCTGAAAGGGTTTGGGGGAAGGCAAGTGACAAGTGGGTGCTGGAAGACGCTGGGGGACTCGGGTGATCTGGAGAAAAGGGGTTTGGGACGAGGCTTCAGTCTTGGACACACAAGGAACTAATCTGAGGCCACAATGGGCGAAGACAGGCCGTTGCGTTGGGAGAGCGATGGCAGTGGCTTGACTCATTCTCTCTGCCCTAACTTCAAATGCAGCAAAAAGCCATTTCCGCTGTGCTTTAGAACATCTGACGGTCTTCACCCTACATGTCTCAAAGCCATTTGGAAGTGGTGGGGGGTGGTGGGCGGTGGCTTGGCTGGAATTTTGCTAGACACCAGCAGTGTGAAGTGCTACTGTTTGTGGTCACCAAATTGGTGCATATGGGTTTGGTTGCCTTGGAATGAATTTGGTTTTAAATGAAAAACAGGATGACAAAAAGCATTCCTTCCTGACCCAAATGACCCTCGCTGAGCTTTGTTGAAAGGACTTGGTTGGGGCTTTCTCCGTTATGGTTGGGGTTGGCCAAAAATGAAAGAAAAGGGAATGTCAGATTCCCCTGCTCATCCTCCTACCCAGTTCACCCCCAATGCGACATGTGTTTGTAGCATGCTTGTAGTGGTCAGCAAACCAGCAAGAGCTCTGTACATTCAGCAGATGCCGATTCAGATGAATATCTAATTGTTCTCTGACTTGGTCCTGGATGGGGCTTTTGATTGAAAGGAGTGACCATCACCTCCGTGCTACATGTGACTTAGGCTTGCCAGCTGTAGATTTGGAAATACCTGAATATTTTGGAGGTGGAACCTGTGGAAGTCAGGTGGACAGGTCCATCTGCTTTGCTGGTGAGGGATGGGGGAAGCACTTTCTGGGAGCTCCCCGATGTGCTGTCAGCACATTGGAGATGTGGTGATGTCAGCACATTGGAGATAGTGGGGGGGGGATGATATTCTGGATTTTGGGCAAAACTCTATGGTAAAATTTGCTTCAAACCATAGAGTTTTGCCCCCAAACCAGAGTGTCCCCCTCACGACCCCAGCATGTTGATATGACTTCCTGGTGACATCAGCACGTCACAACATTCTTCCAGGTTTGATTGAGATTGGGGGAGGTTTGGGGGATCAGGTGCATCTGGAAAGCGGGGAACCCCCCCTCCTGGAACAGTAAACCTGGGAATCCTGTGGGGAGTGAAGGATATGCAGAGGGGAGGGACCTCAGCTGGGAGGGATCTTTTGGGGTGGTTGGGGAGGGTAGGAGGCTTTTTAAAATTATGTCCTTTTATCTTATTGTATTTTACTGTTGTGAGTTGCCACAAGCTAGGTGGCCTGACAGTGGCAGCATAACAATTAATAAATAATAAAATAATATCAAACAGCCATTTTCTCCAGGGGAACTAATCCCTACTTCCTGGAGATCAACTGTAATTCCTGGCAGTTGGCCATCCTAATGTGACTCAATACATACACTTAGAGGTGGATCAGGACTGATACCTTTCCTCGTCAAATATAACGGCGAATGGTCCAAATAACAGGTGACATTCAGCATTCTGTAGTCCATTCCCATTTTTATTACAATACGACCTCTCAAATGCCATCTAACGTGAAAGCCTTGTAAGGGTGGGGAAGGGAGAAGGGCTTGTTTCCCCGTGTGTCGTTTTCTAGATAAAGCCCTCACCTGATTTTCTTTTCTTTTTTGCTCCCAGGTGGGGAAATTATACAGGTACAAAATGGGAGTGGGGAAGTGCCTTTTCGGAGGACTTTTATGCTAAACCAGACTTTCTCAACTTTTTCACCATTGAGAAACACTTGAAACATCCTTCAGGCTTTGAGAAACCCCAGAAGTGGAGTGATCGTGCAGAATATGGATGGGAAGCACAGCTGTGTACATGCCCACCCCGGGCCCCTCCCCTTCTCACCCCCTCCAGGCCCCTCTTTAGCCATTTTTGGAGGGGTGGGTGGTCGACATGACCATGTATGGTCACATCACCCGATAAACGTTTAACAAATTTAAAAAATATATTTAAAATGAATTAACTCCCACCCATTTGGGAAACCCTTCCAGGGCTGTCAAGAAACCCCAGGGTGTCACAAGACCCTGGTTGAGAAATCCTGTACTAAGTGATGGAGGGGAAAGAGGTAAGAAGATAAGAAGGCCTCTTCTCTCTTGACGTGCTGCGTTTCATTTTTGGAATTTAATTTTCATAACTGCACTTTGTGAAAGAAGGGTGGGGAGGAAAGCAGGCTGTATTTTTTTTTTTCTTAATGGGTATTAGTTCTAGTTTGGGACAAAGCCATAATAGTCAAAGGTATGTTCTGTGTGAGCGAGGGAAAAGCCCAGAAGCAGATGGACAGCTCTAAATTAAACATTGTCAGCACAGAGGTGTTAACCCCCCCCCCACCCCAAACCAAACAGAAAAGAGCTTATTAGAAAGAACCCTCTTTCCGGATTTCCCCCAAGAGCCACTGACAAGCCAAAGCAGGGAGCGGAACTGACTGTCACTTCTCAAGGGTTTCGCTCACATGTATGATCTGAACATGCCCGAGGAGACAGGAGCAGGTAGGACAGGAGGATATGCAGGCTGGAGCTGTAGGGAAGAGCCATGGCTCAAATCTCCCATTTATTTGACATTAATCTCCAGTGTAAACAGACATCCCCTCTCCAGCGTTGTCCTGAATTCTTCAGAGAGAGAGAGAAAGAGAGAGAGAGAGAGAGAGAGAGAAGAAAACTCCTTCAGAACAGAAACTGTCTTTTCAAAAGCATTAATCCCCAATTTCCCTTTTTTGAGTTCAGTTGTACCTTTAATACCAACTAAATTTTATTCAGGTTATAAACTTCTGTGTGCCAGCATTCTTCTCCAGGTACAGTGGAACAGAATTTTTTCAACCCTTACATATCTGCAGAAAGAGGGCAGGAAGGTGGTGGTGGGGGGGAAGTTATTTGTCAACAAACTTACTTGGTTTTAAATGTGCCACTGAAGGGGTTCTGCCTGACTGCAGCAGAAAATGTTGCTCTGCCATGCTGAAGGCAAAACTGGAGTGGCTTTACTCACTCACCCCCTCCTCCAAGCAGCCCCCTGTTCTCCCCCACACCACCTACTCAGGGGCTGGGTAAGAGCCTTGGATGAGTGGGTTCCAGGCTTTCTGTTTGACACCTCTGCTGTAGCGTGTTAAGGGTAAAGGTAAAGGTAACCCCTGTGCAAGCACCGAGTCATGTCTGACCCTTGGGGTGACGCCCTCCAGCGTTTTCATGGCAGACTCAATACGGGGTGGTTTGCCAGTGCCTTCCCCAGTCATGACCATTTACCCCCCAGCAAGCTGGGTACTCGTTTTACCGACCTCGGAAGGATGGAAGGCTGAGTCAACCTTGAGCCGGCTGCTGGGATTGAACTCCCAGCCTCATGGGCAGAAAGCTTCAGACAGCATTTCTGCTGCCTTACCACCCTGCGCCACAAGAGGCTCTGTAGCGTGTTACCTCCTTGATCTTGGCCTCGAATGACACATCCTGACACAGGACCAAACAACAACAAAACCATCACACATAGAAAACTGGCCTCTCAAAGTGAGGCTGGAATCCTTTGACCTAACCTGATTTCCATTAACTGATTCTCGTGTTCCAGTCCCCAAAACCATGATACTTGATATTACTCTCCATGCTCATGCTGGCACCCCCTTGCACAATGCAAAATGGCTTTTTTTTGTCTAAATTTAAATGTCAGTGGGGATGGGAGGAGGAGGGAGTAGAAACACAGGACGGGAAGGCACCCCAAAGGTCATCAACCTTCTGTATAATGCAAGACATTCACAGCTACCTCCTCCCTCCACTCCCTTAGTGACCTCTGCTCTATGCCCAGAAAAAGGGAAATTAAGACCGAGTTAAGAGGCAGCTCTAAGTTGACCATAGGCCTTCATATCACCTGAAGGATGCTTCCCAAGGAACAGGGTCCTAATTCATCATTGAAAAGACAAACTGATTTCTCAAACCCTTCCAACCACAGGCCCTGGGGGCTGCAAAATCAACCACTATTCCATTAAACAGTGATATTAATTTTAGCAGCTGGACTGCAGATGGAAGAAAGGGGGGATACAGTTTCCACGTCTCCCTTTCCCCGTTCCAACCATGACATGTAAGCCATCTCCTCTGTACACTCCGATCCGACCCTACAGCTATATTAAGGTCTGTGTGAGGATCAGAAGAATAAACAGAACATAACCAGGACTGTCCTGATGTGCTAAATTCCTGGGAGGGAAATATGTCAGATTAGCAGTGTGGCTCAGGCTTCATGGAGAAGGGCCAGAGAACCCTCTGTCTGGGATTTATTTAGTTAAGGGCTGATTTTCACGGGAGGGATGGATGGCGGCCTCCATCTAAACCAATGTTGGGTTCTCTGCATCAAAGACGGGTTTATAATAAAGGCAGGGAGTCAGAGGATATACACGGCCCTTTGTTCCTTAGATGCTTCAGAGGTGAAGTTTTCATCTATATATGCAGGGTTGGCAGCAGCAAAGGTATGATCATTATCTTAATGACTGAACGCTAATGGAAAAGATTCTCTTTCTGGGCTCCCTCTTGATTAATTACAGGTCAAACGATGGGCTTTAGAGGCCATGATGGATCTGTGTCAAAAGTGAATTGCGCAAGTGAGCAGTTGTGATTTGGATCAGGGCCAGCAGAAGAAGCGGCAGAGGGGACTTAATCTCAGCTTCGGATCTGGTAGCTGCGCATCAGTCAATTGCATTGTAAGCTACGATCCTGCTTCAGATCTCCAGCTCGGTCCTTAGCAGGGCTACAGACCCAACGTGTTCTGTGGACTCCGATACCTTCACATCTCTGAAAAAAATCTCGTTCTATACACAGCCAATCAAATGTTGGCAAATCTACCCTTTCCATCAGGACTAGATGCTTCTGCTGCTGTGCCTCCTGGTGCCTTACCCGTTCAAATGAGCCTCCCAGATGGCCTTGATTAAATGGTTATTCTGATGTTTCCATCATGGGGCTGCAAACACGAGCCAAGAATGTGCAGTCCTGGCTCCTCCTGACGGAAACGTGCCCTCCTCCAGGACTGTCAGTTTACAAACGACCAGGGTACCTCCTGGTACATCAGCTTAAAATGCATCTGATGCCTGATAACCTTCCCAGGCTCGGATGAAATGTGCTTCAGCCCAGATTTCAATAACAGGAACTGGACAAGTGGGAATTGGCCACGGGCAGCGGAGAGCTTGAAAGCATGGGAAGAAAGAGAGAGCATAAACTGAAAAGCAGGCTGACGAGAGCATAAATTGAAAAGCAGGTCAGTGTAAGATGGAACAGAGATTGAATTTCTAAGGACTCAAGGAGTAATGGAGGATGAAATGGAATTTGTGGGTCTATGCAGAGGCACTTAAAGTTGAGCGATAGCACCGCATGGGAAGGCCAAGGGGAAAGTGGAAATCCCATCATCTGTAATGTCACTTAAAAAAATAACCCAAACCCTAAACTTGCCAATATGGGAGCTTGCACAGTGTAGTGGTGAAGAGAAAGAGCCGAGAGAAAGTTCAGATCTCATAAAACAGTACATTATGTGGATTAATAAGGTCCAAGGTCTACTTCCTGGCACTCTTTGTCCAGGAAAAGTAGTTAGGAAGAAGGGGAAAGAAAGGCCTATGCTAGAGACATTGGGGACTCACAACAAAGAGACAATGCTGGACTGGTTTAATCAGTGGAAGGGCTGCAGCTTAGTGGAAGAGCCTCTGATATGCATGCAGGTTCAACCCCTACTTTGTCCAGTTCAGGCTTCCTCAACCTGTGTTTCATGAAACCCTGGGGTTTCTTGATGGCTCTGGAAGGTTTCCCAAATGGGTGGGAGTTAATTAATTTTAAATTAATTTTTAAAAATGTTAAACATTTATTGGGTGATATGACCATATATGGTCATGTTGACTGGCCCACTCTCCCAAAATGGCCAATGATGGGCCTGGAAGGGGTGGAAAGGGTAGGGGCCCAGTGGGTGTGTTCACAGCTCTGCTTTCCTGATCTCTGTTGCCTGGATATGAGCTGTAATTCCAGGGATCACCAGGTCCCACCTGGGGACCTGCATCCCTCATCCCTCCTTAAGTACCATCGCTGACTCTCCAGAAAATTCCTCAGTTGACACTGATTGTCCTGCCATCAGCCCTGATCTGGATGGGCCAGGCTAGCCCAAACTTGTCAGATCTCAGAAGCCAAGCAGGGTCAGCTCTGGTTAGTACTTGAATAAGAGACCCCAAAGAAGTCTAGGGTTGCTCTACAGAGGCGGGCAATGGCAAACCAACTCTGTTCATTACATGCCTTGAAAACCCTACCGGGTTGTCATAGGTCACCTACAACTTGATGGCGCTTTCCACCACCAGCATTGCAAAATGACAAAACCATGCCTCTGCTTCACAGTTTCAGCAGCACATCACTAGCGTATGAAGGACAAAAAAATTTCAGCCCACCTAAAGGCTCAATGAACCCACAGCAAGAAGCCTGGGAGGAATTACTGTCTTTCAAGCCTCAGTTCCCTGTGTTGTCAAAGGTGGGATAGCAGGGCTACATCCATTCTGGGAAATGGCAGGAGAAGAGGGACAGTGACCATTCTGTGGGAATTGTAATCAGCAGGTAGCTTGGTGAAATCAGCCTCCGAAGGACTGTTGTTAAGTTGTGAAAGCAGCAAAGTTGTGCTTGTGTGCTCGTCAGTGGCATCAAGTGGTCACTGGTGAGGTTGCAGTGGAAAAACCCTGAGGATATGCTCTGGGGATTCCTTTCATTAAGGTGGGCTCCCTCCCACTTCCTCTTTCTTCAGGAAGAGAGAGAAAAAAAAAAGCTTTGTGTGCTTTTGCTGAAGCAAGGAGCAGCCACCATTAGGCTCTCTGCTCTCTCCATCCACAGATGTGTGGAATGTAGTCTTGCTTGCGGCCTAGCCACATGAGGCTTGTAATGTACTGGTTTTGTAACTACTCTTTAATGTTTTGTACTCTGCTTCAGTAAGGAGAACGAAGCAGATGAATACGATAAATATTTGTAAATAAACTTTCCATGTAAAGATTATTCTCTTTAAAACCTCAAAGTGCTGTGAGTCTGGATCTGTGCCTCATCTGCAAAGGTAAGGAATAACTGCATACTTTCAAAATGCTCTGTTACTTTGCAGCTCTATATCTCTGAAGGGACTAAGGCCCAAGCCAAGTCCCAACACATACCCATATTCCTGCCCTACTAGGTAAGGAATTGCATGTCTGCCATCCCTAGCTGTTCTGTTTACCATTGTGGAAGGCCCTAGAACTTCACAATCAGCAGGCCTACAGCTGGCTATCCCTCAGATGACTAGATCTCTTTGAGGAATTCATCCCAGGGAATTTTTTTGCTGTTTTCTGGAGAAATACACCCACAAAACTGATAAGAGAAAAACGCACTAGGGAGGAGATGGTTTTAATGGCCCTGTAAAAATCCTGCTGAGAGTGGGTAAAACACCCAATTGACGTAAGTGATGGTTCTGCCCTAGGAAGGAGTCAGGATCTCAGGATGATGAGAGCTAACAGTGGCTTTCAAATGTGTTGGCCACAATACAAAGGAGAAGGCATGTAGCTGTAAGAGAAACTGCCGTGTCTGAAGTTCTAAGTCCATATATCTACAAGCAGGGCTGATGGGAAACTAAAGATGAAAGGCACCCAAGAAGGCCCCTCTGTAGATTTGGACAGTGAATGTTCTCCAAATATTTATTTATCATATTTGTATTCCTCTCTACCTCAAAAGAACTCAGGATTGCACATATGATTTTGTTGGCGAAATTTTAGTTTGCAAAGAGAATGAAGCAAAGAATAAAGACAATTTTATTGTGAAAAGAAACAATTTTGTATGGGGGGTTGGGATGGTTTCCTAACTGTCTAACTGCCCTGTACTATTAAGTGGGTGCAAAACCAGTTTAGAAGAACACAAGAAGAGACCAACAGTCCCTCCACTCCAGGATCTTGGCTCCAATTCTTCTGGATGGCCAACAACAAGGCATAAAACCTTAATTAGAACATAAGAAACGGCCTGCTGGATTAGACCAGTGGTCCATCTAGTCCAGCATCCAATCTCACACAATGGCTAACCGGTTCCTCTGGAGGACCAGCACCAGAAGAGAAGAAGAGTTGGTTCTTATATGCCACTTTTCTCCACCCGAAGGAGTCTCAAAATGGTTTACATTCGCTTTCCCTTTCCTCTCCCCACAACAGACACCCTGTGAGGGAGGTAAGGCTGATATTCCTGCTCGGTCAGAACAGCTTTATCAGTGCTGTGGCGGGCCCAAGGTCACCCAACTGGTTGCATGTGGAGGGGTGCAGAATCAAACCCGACTCGCCCATCCTAACCACTACACTAAGCTGGCACACAGGCCAAGGCCTTCATTAGAACGTAAGAAGAACCCTACTGGATCAGACCAATAATCCATCAACTCCAGCATCTTGTCTCACACAGTGGCCAAACAGTTCCTTTGGATGGCCAACAACAGGACATAGAGGCTGAGGCCTCCCCTAATACCACTCCCCCCCCACACCCTGGGATTCAGAGAGAATTAGTGCCTCTGAATGTGGAGGTTCTCTTAGTCACTAGGGCTGGTAGCCACCGATCGACTTATATCCTCCACAAATCCCTCTAATCCCCTTTTAAAGCTGTTTATTCCTGTTCAGATTTGAGCAATGTTTGCTGTTCTTGGATAGCAGCATTCCTTAAACGGGTGTGTCACTCCACTGAGCAACTAAATAAATTGAAAAACACAGCGCCAATAAAGATGAGTGCACAAGCATTGGGAACAGATGTCCCAAAGAATTTCTTTATGTCTCTCCGAGGCTCATCAAATTGTAAAATATAGCAGCCAGGGCTGCTGAACCGCAAACATCGGGTCATTCTGCTCAAGTACTACATCCCCCGGGGGAAGACAGTACTAATTAGAAATGCCATTTTGATTAATCTAATAGCCCCGGTTGGACTCAGCACAGGTAATGCAGCACTCTCTTGACACAAGATTTTTCCATACGAAGACAAAGCTGCACAATGGTACCAAATGTTCTGTGCTCTAGATTCTGTGGCAGAGAGATTTTCCTAAATTTATTTGGATTATATAACAGCATGAATAATTCAAGCCCATCAGACATCTGAAGATGATGTCCCAGTGCTATCTGGTGAATCGGATTCGGTTATATAATGAAACTCCTGAATGGCAATTGAGGGCAGGGGAGATTAAGGCCAAGTGAGGGTGGTGTGTATGGTTATTTGCAAGAAGTGTTGAAAAAAAAAATCTGCCCAAAGGGGAAGCATTTTATAGCTCTACTAAAAACAAACAAACAAAAAGGAGCAATTCCAGTTCTTCTAAACCAGTGTTTCTCAACCTGGGGGTCGGGACGCCTTTGGGGGTCGAACGACCCTTTCACAGGGGTCGCGGCAGGGCAAGCAGCTTGGCCGGGGTGGTGGTGGCACCATCCACACAACAGGGGTAGATCGAGAGAGCATTAGTCTGTGTGGAGCAGTGAAAAACAGCAAGATCGGCATAGTGGGACAAGAGGCAGAACCGAGCTGAGAAACCAAGGGGAAAAACCAATTTATATACAATCCTGAACAATGGATCTTCACGCCACTGGTCAGTTTCGGTTTAATTTCTGTGAAAGAACACTTGCATAATGTTATGGTTGGGGGTCACCACAACATGAGGAACTGCATTAAAGGGAGGTTGAGAACCACTGTTCTAAATGAAGATGATCATTTTCAGCAGGGCACTGTGCTTATTGAGCATCTGTGTACTTGGAGCTTACAAAAGCCGAGATTTGTTTCCCTGCATCTCAGTGTATGACAGCAGCAGCCACAAAACAAGCCCCCATAGCAACAGCCAAGCAGGATGCAATAGAAGCTCCTCGTGAAAGGAATGAGGAGGACCCCAAAACTGCTTGGTGACCAGCAAGATCTTTCTACAGTCTCCCAGGCTCAGAGACCCAACAACTGAAGCAAAGAAGTTACAACTCCATACATCCAGAGATCTTTGAATGAATGAATTCAAAACTTGACTGAGAGTTGCTGGTAGGTACCGCAGAAGGTGTCAGTGGGTGCCGTGGTACCCATGGGCATGATGTTGGGGGACCCTGCTATACACACTTACATCACTTAATACAGGGGTAGTCAACCTGTGGTCCTCCAGATGTTCATGGACTACAATTCCCATGAGCCCCTGCCAGCAAACGCTGGCAGGGGCTCATGGGAATTGTAGTCCATGAACATCTGGAGGACCACAGGTTGACTACCCCTGACTTAATACAATGGAACTCACTTCTGAGAAGCATGTATAGGATTTGCCCATCAGGCAGCTGGAGGTAAATGGCACACACCTGGGCACAAAAAACTGCCTGATTCGGAGTCAAGTCATTGGGGCGCCTGAGAGACCGAATGGAAACTTGACTCCTGACTCTTGAGCAAGAAGGGGTTGTGTTTTCCCACTGTCTTTGCCTGCTCTCTTAAACTGAAATGCATGTATTTTCTGGACTGGCAGAAAAGTGAGATAAATCACAGGGGGAAGAAATGCAGCAGCAGCTTAGATAAAACTCTGAGAAGCATAAATCAGTACGAAAGGGGGGGGGGAGCCTTGAAATGGATGTCAAAAATGTGAGTCTACTGCCAAATTCCTCCAGAGGATCCCGCCTCCATGGAAAGGGTTTGGAAAAGCTTGACTTGTTTTTGAAGCAACACAGAACACTGCCCTCGACTCCCCTGGCTGGAACAACCTACCCTCGAGTTAGACTTTTAAGGAGGTTTTCTAGTATTCTTCCACGGTCAGGAACATTTGAGAAAAATGTAGAAGATGCTTCTTGCTGCTCTGGACATCTTGATGTTGTCCTGAGTTCTACTGATTAGACGGCAGCACCTCTGAACTGGCTGCAGTGTCCCACGTACAGCTTGATTATCTTTTGCCACAGTGATGCTGAGATTGGCACTGCAGTTAGGTTCTGTTAGATGGTTAGGCATTCTTTCCCTAGCCGTGAGTCCTGAAGTCCTTTATACAGATTCAGGGCTTCTTGGTCCTTCAGTGGTGTTAAGCTTCCTGGAGTGGGCTCAATAAGGATCAGGTGACATTTAACCTATGGCCTGAGGCTGCTGTCAAAACCACAGGGAAGGAATGCTCTCTGCAAGCCGTAGGCAACACGCAACACACTCATTAGCTCATATTTTATTTGTCTGGCCGATAGAACTCAGTTCTGTCATGTCCCCAGGACTGGGAGTGGAAAATCTGACAAGCCTCAGGTTCTACCATCTATAACCTGCCAAATTGTCACAGGCTTGACTCAAATACTTGCTCCATAGTTACTCATATACGCACGCCACATTTACTTCATACTTACTCCAGCCATGATGTATCAGATTCTGCCCAGGAGTCTCCTCTCTCCTAGATTTCCCCTCTGGCATGGAGGAAGAGGGATGACAATCCCCAGGTAGGACCTGGGGAATCCCCTCGAATTACAGCTCATCTCCAGACTAAAGAGATCTGTTCCCCTGGAGAAAATGGCTGCTTTGGAGGGCGGACTCCATAGCATTATGATCCAATGAGGTCCCTCCCTGCCCCAAATGCCACCTACTCCTGGCTCCACCTGCAAAGTCTCCAGGTATTTCCCAAAGCTGAGCTGGCAACCCCATGTAGGAGGCCAGTGTGCTTAGCATTAAATCATATCCCAGGAATCCACGGATGTCGACGCAGGTCGATGCTAGCTATCCTACCCTTTTCAGGCACTGATGAGCATTGCTGAGGCCTCCGGAGAAAAGAAAACTTCCCCTTGATTAACTAGGTCTAACTGGCCATGATTCATTTCCTCAATAATTGAGTTCTGTCATCACACGAAATCATCGTCCACTAATCAGAACTCGTACGTTTGTTCTTTCGTTCAGGCAGCGCGTCTGTTTTGTTTGGCCGTTTTGATGAACAAACACTTAGGAGACGATTGCTTGCAAATTAGCGAGGACACTGGATCCAGGGTTTTTGTTTTTAAGCATTTGAAACGGCTAAATTACAGGATGAATGAATCTGTTCCCGGCAAGTATTCCGGGAACATTTTCTAAAAGAGGTTTTGGTCTCTTGCATCATGACCAAAACTCTTCCCCCCCAGCTTTCTTTTTTTTCGGGGGGGGGAGTGAAACAGCTTAAGGGGTGGTCCACCAATGTGCTGTTGTACGCTAGACACGCCACTAACAGGAGCAAGGGAGAAATATAGGGAAGCAGTTTGCCAAGGGAGATTCTTCAACTGGGTTGCAAACCACAGACAGGGCACACTCTGTTATGTCACACACAGGGCCTGGCACACAGACACATTGTGGGTGAGCATGAAAAATGGTGATAGAAATGCCCAAGAGATGGAGATGGGGCTGAATCAGAACTAGAGAGGCAAGGCAGAGCGGAAGGAAAGAAGTTTTCTATTTCCTTGTGACAAATTTCCCTGGCAAAATGTAGGCACTTCCCAGTACCTTTTGTGGAGCAACTAAGCAGGACATAACATATAAATGACATAAAAATGGAAACAACAGCAGTGGCAGAGGGTGGGAGGGAAAGGCCCACAAGGACAATGTCGCAAAAAGAAACAAAAAAGGCCACACTTAGTTCTATGAACCAATTTAGAGCCCAGTGGTACCTTTAAGACCAACAAAGCTTTATTCAAAGTGAGAGCTTTTGTGTGCATGCATGCTTCCTCAGATACAATGCCATGGAATGGAAGTAATCAGCTCATACTTATAGGCAAAGTGTAAGAGTAAATATACATGTAGCATAATGAAAATGGTTGCCAGATTCCAGAGACAGAAAGAAAAAAACCCAGCAATTTGGATTCGTTTGTATTCACTTGAGGTTGAATTGCATGGGAAACATTTTGTGACCGATAAAGATGTCCACGTCAAGAGACAAATGAGGAAATATATAATCAGCTGCTCACAGCAGGTAGCTGAGTGCCCTCATGATCCCTTCCTCTCCTCTCAAGCACGGAAGATCTTAAGGCATCATTTTCTCTGGACCATTTGGACCATTTGGCTGTCTCCTCCATTCACACACCTTTAGTTCTATGTTACCTTCTCCTCTCCCTGCAGGCCACTGGAGTAATTCAGAGCATGTGACATTGCGTCAATGATCTCATTTCTGCTTCACTCCATTGGGCCAGCGATCGAGGGGAAGTCAGGGGCAGGAGAACATCATGTTACTAGGAGAGAGGAAAAGAGCATGAATTGCAAGATTGCCGTTTTCAGGGGCAGCCATGCATCTCCACTCAAAATCTGGTTCTGGCCATAGATCTTCGATTTAGTGCAGTGGCATGTACAGAGCAAATGAAAACATGGTCTATTTTAATTCTATTAACTGGCTGGACCTTTTTCATGTGAGAAAGAATGCCAGGAGAGGTGGCTTCCTTATATTTCCTTATTGTTACCATATATTATCTGCATCTTTTTCCTGTTTCCTGTAAACCACCCTGAACCTTCGGGGAGGGCGATATATAAATATAAATAAATAAATACATATTTCATCATTGTCTCCACAGAGATGGCAAGCATCCCAAAATTTTGAAGCTGGGAGGGGGAGGGAGTGAAATGGAATTCTGGGAAGAAATTTCTTCATTTTATAACGTAGGGAGACAAGAAAGGACAGTATAAAAATCTAAATAAATAGATGAATTGGAATATTTATACAAAAGTAAAAATATAAATGCCTGAATTTTCTACAAATCAAAACTGCAAATACACCCAGTACAAGAGACTGGCAATCTACCACACTGTATGTTACCTTTGCACATGTATCTCAGTTCTGGTCATCTGAGAAGTAAAACAAAACACACTTGAAAACTGAATACAAATTTTGTCGCATACAAAAGAGCGTGCATTATTTGCACAAAAAGCCATCCCACACAGTCATCCGGGCTAGCAGGACCTTTGGGTATCAAATTAAACAATACCCTTCCCCAAATTCAACACCCCCCCCCCCAATAATATAGAAAAAAAGGATTCTCGGGAAAGAAATGGGACAAACCTGATTTTTACAAAAATTGTCTGGGTTTTCTTCACCTATTGGACAACCAGAAAGCAACAGGTGGGCTCTTGTGCCCAAACCTTCCTTTAGGGAAATCTGCTTGGGCTCTGGTCACAGTTCCAGGCAAAGGTCTTCTGCAGGAGTCTTTGCGACCCGGTCCGTTGTACCCACCACCGCAAGACAAACAGGGCCATTGTTACGCTGGATCTCTCCTTGGCAGCGTGTTGATGGCAGCATTTTCAACAGCGCTGTGTTCCCAGCATTATTCTGGCTGCCCAGAGATGCAGCCAAAAGATACAGTTACAATGGCATTCCAGCCAGGCCCAACGAGCCTAAAGACTTTAGCAGTAGGGTTGAAATCCGAGGCTAGCCCTGGGTTTGGATTTCACAAAAGAGGGATCAAGCGAAAGCTCGGCAGATGCTGAAGTGGAAGGAGCAACATCAGCCTCCCTTTTACAGAAACCTGCCCCTGCAACAGCTGCGCCCAGCCGGGGAAAGGCAAATGAAATAATCTCCTTGAGTGTCCGATAAAAAGAAAGTGGGATTTCAGGAAATCCACACGCTCAGATCTCAGCCCAGCTGTGTTGTTTTTTGGAAAGTTACATTTCAATGTTCTAAACCAACAGGATCAAAAGGAGCGTATTAAGTGCGGCTCAAGGAAAGTTGCCCGGGACAATCTAAGCCAGATGAGGGGCGCGACGCAGGCCTACTCTGCGTGACAATAGGGTTACCAACTCCTGCTTGGGAGGTTCCTGGAGACTTGGGGGCAGGACCTCAGTAGAGTGGGGTTTGGGGGAGGGTCCTCAATAGGACTGCCAGCTGTGAGCTGGGAAAATCCTGGAGATTTTGGGGGTGGGGCCTGCAGAGGGTGGGGTTTGGGGAGGGGAGGGACTTTGATGGGATAAGATTCCCAGAGACCAAACTGGCCTCAACCGGGGCCAGGCTTTCTCAGCTCTGGCCCTGGCCTGGTGAAATGTGGTCAGAGCCCTGTGGGACTTTAATTGGTTCTGCAGGGTTTGTAAAATGGAGCTGTTCCGCCAGGCCTAGGGTTGAGTCCGAAATAATGTCTGGAAGTGCTGCTCTCCCTGCTGGAAATTCTCCAAATTAGTTACTCTAGCTATCCTCTGCCTTATTATTATTATTTATTAATATTTTTTCATTATTATTAATGAGATTTTTATACCGCTCTCCCATACGGCTCAGGGCGGTTTACATACCATGTTGTGGAGTGTTACATGGAATGACCTAAGCATAGAACATAGTCAAAATGACATCAACAATAATCCAACAGTGGTTTAAATTAACATAATATCAATGAATTTGATCAATAATAATATATCAGGAAGAACAACTTAGATAAACCCCCAGCGAGCTCAGACTGGTGTAGGCCATGGTGTCTGAGGGGGAACCTGTGGATGTTAGGTTGGTCAGTCTCAGGGGAATGCCTGGCGGAGGCGCTCCCTTAACTGTTTTATTATTAAACTTATAGTTATTTAACTAAATGTTTATATTGTATTTTATCCTATTTATCCTACTTATGCATTTTGTTTTATTGTAGCCTACTCTGAATCTCTAGAGAGAGGGTGGGAAATATAAACAAACAGACAAATAAATAACAACAATACAGCCCACCTTCTAAGTGGCCATTTTACCCAGGGGAACTGATCTCTGCTGCCTGGAGAAGTGCTGTAATTCCAGGGGATCCTCAGGTCCCACCTGGAGGCTGGCATTTGTCCTCAGCAGGGTATAATACCGTAGACTCCACCCTCCAGAGCAGCCATTTCCTCCAGGGGAATTGATCTCTGTAGTCTGGAGATCTCCAGACCTTACCTGGAGGATGGCGACCTTATTTGTCAGACTGATTAAGCCTCACGGCCATCCTGGTATTCCAGGTCTGACCTGCTTTCATGACATTACATTCACATGTCCTTTTTTCAGCGTTTCTGAATTCACAGAACTTGCTCACATTGTTACATTTAGCCCTGTAAAATGAAGGGGAGAGAAAGGATAGTTTAATGTTAAATTATGACAGGCCTCAATTTAGCCTGTGGGCATTTCACCTTCTTCAGGTATGCAACTACTGTGTAAATTATTTCATGACAGGCTTGAATGAGAGAGTCACACCCACTAATGGTCAATCATTACCAGGCAAACACACCTATTTTGATTTTCTTACTTTGCTAGAGTCTTGGGGGGGGGGGGGCAGGGACACGGGGAATGGTTGGATTGCCAGGTCCCTCCCGGCAACCAGCGGGGGATAGGGGGGGCTTACTAGGAGTGGGAGAGACGCCCAGACAATGTTACAGAGACATGTATGCATCACTTCTGACATCACCAGGAAGTGATGTCATCACTCCGCGATGTCAGGGTGACACACTGGAATTTATCCACATTCTCAGTATGACTGGGAGTTCACACAAATTGGCCTGCTTCATCCCGTCAGCATAAGATTTGGCAGATTTTGAGATATTATAATATAATAAAAAAGAGGAGACAGGATTATTGTCAGTCATATATAAATATTTATTACAGGAAAAATGTTATTATTCTCTTGGGGGTAGAAATGCTAAATTGTTTGAGGAGTGGACAGCCAAAATATTAACAAAACCACTAAGCATTTCTTCAAATATATCAGGAGCCGGAAACCAGCTATGGAGCCAGTTGGGCGGTTGGATGACAAATGCATAAAAGGATTCTTTAAAGAAAATGGGGAGATGCATGAACTCTTTGAAGAATTATTTGTGGAAAATGTGGGGTGCAAAACCATGCTGGAGCTGCTCCTTTGGGAATGGAATTATACAAGCCTGAACCAAGCATGGAAAAGCAAGGCCATAAGCCTGATTTTTTAAATGTAGAATAGTTAGATCTATCATATTTCCAATAGCCACTTTGGGCTGTGAAAGCTGGACGATGAAGAAAACGGACAGGAGGAGAGTTGACTTGTTTGAACTCTGGTGCTGGAGACGGTTTCTGCAGATTCCATGGATCACAAAAATCACAAACAAGGAAACACTAGTAGAATGCATCAAGCTGATATATCACTGGAAGGCAAAATCACAAAACTCCTGCTCACTTACTTTGGTCTTATCCTGGGATCCTACTCAATGGAGAGAGCAATTAGGCTACAACTGGTCAGTGGGAAAAGGAAACCGGGCTGACAAAGAACACAGGGATTAGATACAATCAAAATGGACACTGGCCAGAGCATTATACAACTAAAAGGACTGGTGCAAGATCAGAAGATGTGGAGACATCTGAGCCATAGGATCACCAAGAGTCGGACATGACTGAATGGTTAACATCATCATCATCATCAAACACAAATCCTGCCATCAGGATTCACCTACAGTATGGTCTTCCCAGTTGCAATGTATGGCTGTGAAAGTTGGACCATAAGGAAGGCTGAGCATCAAAGAATTGAGGCTTTTGAACTCTGGTGCTGGAGAAGACTCTTGCGAATCCCTTGGACTGCAAGGCGAACAAACTGGTCAGTCCTAGAGGAAATCAGCCCTGACTGCTCCTTAGAAGGCCAGATCCTGAAGATGAAACTCAAATGGACTCCAGGGAATGGCAGAGGACAGGAAGGCCTGGAGGATCATTGTCCATGGGGTCATGATGGGTCGGACACGACTTCACAACTAACAACAACAAATAGATTTAGAGGGTCCTCTCACATGAAACTTCCAAAGTTAACTAAAGGAATCCCAAACTGTTCCAATAAAACATACAAAATTTGATTCCGCACCCTCGCTTCTCCTCTGCCTGAACGACTTGACGATCTCTCTCTCTCGACTAACATGCAATTTGGGAATGTCTGCCAAGCCTCCTTACTCCAAGTAAACAGTAAATATTCCGGCATGTTGCGGTTCCTCCTCTCCCAGTCCTCTAATGAAAACCTCTTCCCTTAGAGATAAGCATATCTGAGGGATCTTATTGGGACCATGTGCAAACCGAGTGGAGTGAAGGCGGCTGACTTGGCAGCACCAGTGAGGTTGCACACTGCTAAAACGACCAAGACAAAGAGAAGGCTGGATTTGGGCTCTGCAAGATAGCAGATGTTGTGGTACTGTGTGCCAATATTTGTTTTACAAAAACGTCACTCACCACAGTTGGGAACTGCAGCGCATGATATTCCTTCTGGCTGCCCAGGAATGAGATGAACCCCATCGGAGCAGGGAGGAAAAGGCAACAATCTCTACTGATTTTTAAAGGCAGTGTGACAATGATTCTTCCCCTGACAAATGTTGGGGAAACATTTTTAGCCAGCAAGAGCCAGCGTGATGTACTGGCGAACCATGGCAGACTCTAATCTGGAGAACTGGGTTGGATTCTCCTGGCCAGAGATCCAAAGGAATGGCCTGCACCTACCAGAACCTGTTGCAGAATCTTTCTCATAAGTTTACTTTTTTTGTATGCCAGAGTTGCAAGGGGTTCCTTAACAAGCTCCTTTAAAGCAGGGGTAGTCAACCTGTGGTCCTCCAGATGTTCATGGACTACAGTAGTCCATGGACATCTGGAGGACCACAGGTTGACTAACCCTGCTTTAAAGGATTGTCCCTGGCATTAAAAAACAAAGCCAGCTCTCAGGAATACAAGGGATGCCTCGCAAATCTGCAGTGGCCCTTCATTTCAGATTCATTCATTCATTCATTCATTCATTCATTCATTCATTCATTCATTCATTCAGGGATTTATAAATATCGCCCCTTTTGGAATACTGTCTCAGGGCAGTTTACACAAACTAAAAACACAATAAAACCAATAAAATTAACAGCTATACACAAGAAGTTAAAATTGTAAAATTTACAAAACCTGCAATTAATCACTATTGCACCAGCCATTGCTGATAGACATCTATAACCACACTGGCCCACCAGATGTTGGACCAAGGAGGAATCGGGGGGGGGGGCACAGAATGGCAGTGGGGATGGGAGGGAGGCCCGAGATTTCATTGGATTGTTGTTGTTAACCGGCTGGTCTCAACCATAGGCCTGGCGGAAGAGCTCCATCTTGCAGGCCCTGTGGAACTCAGGGGGCTCTGACAGGGTCCTGAGCTCTCCTGGGAGCTCCTTCCACCAGGTTGAGGCTAGACAAATTTCTTTCAGGCCAGGAATCCTTATCTTATTAGCGTTGCTTGATCAAAGAGCTCTCTGGGGAACGTATTCAGAGAAACAGTCCCTCAGATACGCACCAACAACCTTGTTTTTGCATAGCTTCACTCCCAGTGCTCACTGTTTATAACAGCCAATGGCCACCAAGTGGTAAAGAGTCACTGTCTTATGGTCCACCTTTATCATCATCATCGTCATCAAGATTTATAGGCTGCCTTCCTCCTGGGACTCAAGGTGATTCACATAACAATATACTCCCATAAAAACCCCAATCCCTTAAAACTAGATTTAAAAACATCGCAAACATCAAAATGGCTAAAATCCTTCTACCTCCCCACAGTCATCCAGAAGGGGGTTTAGAATCATAGAATCATAGAGTTGGAAGGGACCTCCTGGGTTCTCTAGTCCTACTCCCTGCACTATGCAGAACACTCACAACCCTATTGTTCATCCACTGTCACCTGCCACCCCCTTGAATCTCTGAATCAGTGGATGCTGCTCCTAATCACTATGCCAATCTGGCTCTCACTGGGGGATGTTCTAGCACTTCACAGAAACTCTATGGCTTTACTGCCAGGACTTGACACCCCTCCAATCCAGACAAATTGTTGGGAGGCCTCTTCCTGGCATCCTTACTTCACCAAGTAGGGTTGCCAGCTCCAAATACTTGGAGGCTTGGTGGGGAGAGCCTGAGGAGGGTGGGGTTGGGGAGCAGAGGGACTTCTTCAGCGCATAAGGCCACAGAATCCACATTCCAGAGCAACCATATTCTCCAGGTAAACTGATTTCCATCGTCCAAAGACCAGTTGCAATAGTGGGATGTCTCCAGCCCCCACCCGGATGGCATCCCTCGATCATTTGCTTCCCATGCATCTGACCACCGTGACATGAGTTTCTGGGTCTGTCTGATCTGCACAATTGACCAGGACAACAGCTGGAGCCGATCCAAGTTCCAAAGCGGGTCATCTCAGTTCAGGAAGAAGCTTTCAGTGCTTTTTTTGTCAGTGTCTTCTGCAGCCTCGTCATGTATCATATGGGCTCTGACAGAGATGAACCCATTTGCAGGAGAGAAGCTCGGCCACGGTGCAAGGAGACTCCCATGCTCTCCACGGGAGAGTCCTGGAATGAGGTGGGGCCTTGCTGTTGACAAAACTGTAAAGCTGTCAGTGCTACTATAATTTGTCAGATTTAGCTGGTGCTAAATCACTCAGGTTCAAGCTATTCTGCTGGAGCAAATCTTCCATCTTCAGTAGCTGCGGGACATGTTTCTTCTGGCTCGTGCAATTAAAGCACATATTAAGTCCTTCAAAGGCCCGTCCCAGCATTTCCAGTCTACCACCCATCAGGGAATGACATAACATGTCCCCCTAGGCAGCGGGGGGGGGGACTTATTATAGGAGAAGCGCACGGGTGTTCAGAGACATTGACACGGTCTTTCTTGCCACATCATTTTTCACTTGGATTCAAGTCCTTACAGAGACCAACGAGAGTTTCGGAGTGAGGGTCTCGTTCTTGAAAGCTTCTATGCTGAAATTCTTGCAGGTCTTTAAGGGGCAACTGGACTCGAATGGAACTGTTTTGCCAGAAACCAGCATAGCTCTCCCAGGATTGGTTTAAGGTTTTGTGGGGCCCGTAGCATCAGAGCCAGTTTAAGGATTCCTGGGGCCCTGACAGAGTACAGTTGTGGCAGGAGCAGCCAGACTGTGGTTGGAATGTCCCCCAGCAGTGCCCTTAAACGGGGTAAAGGGGTGGGGGAAGAGAGAGACCATGGCTCTGATCCATGGGAGGAAGGCACTGTGCAGAGCCCCTGGAAGTGCGGATCCCGTAGCATGTGATGCATGTGCTATATGGATAAACTGAGCCTGGGCTCCCTTGCAGGTATTATTTTCCAAACCAGGGATAAATAAAGGGATATATTCACAAAGCTCTCAGTTTGTATCTGAGTCCTTTCCATATGAAGGTGTTGCGTCTGTGGACATTGACTCGTCCTTGAAGTCGTTCTAACACAGGGATCATATTATAATGAATCAACAACCACTTCTGCTTGTCTGCTGTAATCAATGAAGTGCATCATCCAATTGCAAGGCTCTGTTGCGTTTGCTGGCAGGGGTTCATGGGAATTGTAGTCCATGAACATCTGGAGGACCACAGGTTGACTACCCCTGCTCTAGTCCAGCCCCCTGCTCAATGCAGGATCCGCCTCAAGCATCCATGGGACATATCTGTCCAGCCACTGCTTGAAGACCACCACTGAGTGGGGAGCTCACCACCTCCTTTGGAGCTACCTTGGAGTGTGAATCTTATGGTTTTACGATTGCAATACATATTCCTTGCATATTCCAATACAGTTAAGGTAATATTTCTGCATTGCAGATTTCCCTGTCCTTGTTCCATTTCGTTGCTAGCCAGGCAGAGGAACTCACAAAGCAATAGTGCTGAATCAAGTTTCTTGCAGTATGAAACCATTCATGAGGAAGAGAAGACCAGGGGATGCAGGTAAATTCGGATGGGTAGCCGTGTTGGCCTGAAGCGACAGAACAACATTCAAGTCCACTGGTGCCTTTAAGACCAGCAACGTTTAATTTTGGGCGTAGGCTTTTGTGTGTACACGCGTTTCTTCAGATACACTGAAATGGGAGTTACCAGTCTATGCATCAGGGTGGAGCATAAGCAGCAAATTATCATACAACATAAAGAAGATGTGTAATGGATACAAGGACGAAACCAGAGTTTTGTGAATGGGTTTCCTGAATGGGTGGGAGTTAATGAATTTTTAATATATTTTTGAAATTTGTTAAACACTTATTGAGTGATATGACCATATATGGTCATGTTGACCTGCCCCCACCCTCACCTCCAAATGGCCAATGGTGGGCCTGGAGGGGGTGGGAAGGGGAGGGGCCCAGGGTGGGCGTGTCCACAGCTCTGCTTCCCAACCATATTCTGCACAATTGCGCCACTTCTGGGGTTTCTCAAAGCCTTAAGGATGTTTCAAGGGACTCTCAACAGTAAAAAAGTTGAGAAAGTCTGGTTTACATTGTCACCATTTGTTTAGATTTAATTTCTGGAGGTGGTGAGGCAACATAGTGAAGCATAGTCAATGCAGAGTTACTCTTTTTCCAGAACAGTCAAAGGTCGTTCCAGACTTAGTCATGCAACGGAAATAGCATAACACCAAGAGCATGTGGGACCTAAGAGATCCAGGGAAGCCTTTCTCGCTGGAGCTGGCTGTAATGAATGCGCTTACAAGCCCTGCCCTGTAATCTTGAACACCGTCTTCCTTGGCCCTCCTGCATTCCAAGGATATTGCACACATTTCAAATGGTCTCTCGGAATCTATATCGTTTTCTTAGTGGTTCCCTGTGGAACAGCTGCCTGTTGATTGCTTCTGACTAAAGGGGGTACCGAAAGTGATATTTGACCCTCGTAAAATCATTCCTGACCAAGGAACTGCCCGACTTGAGAATGCTTTTTGCAGATATGCAAGCAAATCCTTTTTTTTTTTTTTTGAAAGCAGTGCTTGGTATAAACTGGGTACTTGTGCCAAAAGAAATGACCTCAGACTGTCGTTCTGAGATTTTGCTGTTTAATAGAAGGGCCTGTGCAGCAACCGGCTGAATTTTTCTTTCCTAGCAAGTGAAGAAAAATCCCAATTTGTACTCGCCCGATACTTTATGTGGACATCAGCACCGATTTAATGGAAATCCTGATTGGTAAAGCAGCACTTACTCTCCTGGTTTTGAAACATGCCAGAAGAAATGACCCACCCCCATTCATTCTGAGGGGGCATATTCAGCCCCCACGGCGGGCTGGCCTGTAACACAGCCAACTCCTGAATTTCCAGCCTCCATAAAAGGAGAGGCATGGAGCTTTCGGAGGGCCATAGGGCCTGAAAATGGAATTGGCTGCTGCTAATTCTCACTTTCAACAGTTGCTTATTATGTGCAGGCTTCCACTTTGCCTTGGATCTGGACCAAAGAAAGCACAAACTCTCAAAGTGTTGCTTACAGATCCATAGATCATTAAAGAAGGTGCACATTTCTCTGCCCGTAGATGCCATGAAACCGGCTCTTTGTAAGGGGCGTGTGGATATTATTCCCTTGCTGTCCTTGCAATTTTCAGTGCTCAGCGCACACACAAACATGCACACCGCCCAGTAGATCGATGTTTGTACATGCAGAGTCCATCGGTGTAGCTGCTGCAGGAAGAACAGCGGCAGCAGGGCAGCTTCCCTTCTCCTTCTGGCTACTCAAGAAAGAAGTTCTCAGGCTGACCTGGGGCCCAGAGAAGGGACTTAGCGGATGTTCAGTCTGAGGAGGTGGACCCCTGGCCCCGGAATCCAGCCAAGAAGGCTTTGAAGCTTGACGTCGCAGGACCCGCAAAGGAGACATCACATGATCGGAACGTATCCGTCATTCACAGCTGGCATTTGGATGCCATTTCTACTGATGGGGCAAGCCACCGTAAATCCATCACAGCCCACGGCTCAGCATAAGTCATTTTCATGAGCTGTCTCGGGGAGGTTGACAGCCTACTCCATTTTTCCATGAACGGTTGCTTTTTCAACAGACTGGTTGAATGGTGTGTTGTTCTGGACATCCTCTAAGGCAGCCCTTTTGACCATGGAGGAGCCTCTGAAATAATTTTTCAGGCTTCAAGAAGCCCCGGAAGTGATGTCAGCTGGCCACGCCTCCCTGCCTTGCCCCACAGAAGTCACATGTCACCAGAGTGACATTACCACCTGCGTTAACAGGGGAGAGAGAGAGAGAGACAGGAGGTGGTTTAAGGTAGGAGTAGGCAAGCAGGCTTCTCCCCCTCCCAGGCACAGAAATCATGCTGGGGAGGGGGAGCAATGGAAGTAGCTAGATTCCTAGCTTGTGGTTGAGTAAATTAAGGCAGGAGGAGAAAGGCTGCGGGCCCCTTCTGGAGCTTCTCTGGGCCCCTGGGAGTCCACGGACCCCTGCTTGGGAATTCCTGCTCTAAGTTGAGGTTATGGGTGCCCGAGGGCTGAAAGAAGCCTGGAACGGGGTAAAGTCAGAGGAAAGAGCACAGAGGTATTGCCCAGACCCCAGGGAGTGGCAGCCCAAGCACAGAAAGGAACCACGTAATTTGTCTAAACTATTGTCTTCCCACAGATGTGAGTGGAGTAATGTCAGTTCCAGACACACAGGAGTAGTTCCCACGGTTCTCAAGTGGTGGTACGAATAGCCTCCAACACAGATACATAAAAAGTTGTAGAGCCAAAATGCAAGCTTTCATCTAACCAACGCATATTTTGCTGCTGATGCCAGGGTTGACGTTTCAAATGTCTCTAAAGCTAGGAGCATGGTGGCAGCTACTTTCATGTGATAAGGAAAGTCCATGCCCTGAAGACCTTTGCAGAAAGACAGACATCTGCTGTAGGGAGCGAACAGGGAAGGTACGCTCTACCCTCTGTGCTGAAACACTCCTGGAAATTACTGCTCAGGGGAGAGCCTTAATTTTGGCTTCCATTCTAGACACTTGCTCCGTCGCATACTCAGCCTGATGGTTAATCCAGCCTAGTTTTGATGACCTTCAGCCACTTTCAAAAGAGAACTCATAGAAAAAAAATAGATGTACTGATTGACCAGCAATTCACAATTTAGATCTAAAGAAGAGACAAATCAGAGAAAACAGGAATCTAGGTGCATCTTAGCTCATGAAGTCCTTATTTCTCAGACTTCATTCGGTGAGGTATCATCTGCTTCCTTCATCCTTCCATCATAATGAATGGCAAAATGGGCACTCCTCTTTCTGCTAGTTAGTTCTTGCCTCTGTTTCTGTCTCCTTTGTTTGAGAGGCTCACTGTCTTCCATGTCGCTGACCTTCCCAAGGACGCTCAGCTAGTTCCTTGATGTTCCTCCTTGTTTTTCCCTGTTGCTTCGGTCAGCTGGCCTGCCTCCCTTGGCTCCTCCATTGCCCTCTTTCTCATTCTCAAACCCAACTCATGACATCCACCATCTTGGAGCACCAGGAAAAAGGCAAGCAGTTTACAAGTGGCTTAACCTCTAGGGGCATACAAAGCTGTAAACCCTTGGTGACCAGGTGCTAGACAATGAGAGACACAGAGGCAAGTCCTCAGAATTTGGAAGGGAACTTGGGAGTCCTGACCCTCCCAGTGGGCAGTTCTTTACAAAGGTCAGGTGGTCGCAGTGGTTTCCTGGGAGAGAAGGAAAAGCCGCTCTAGGTGTTGGGAGAACCTTGGAGGGCAGGATGGAAGAGGACCTGCAAGCTGGAGTAGGACCATTCTGCCACCACTTTCTTCCTCCATCTTGAGACAATTACCAGAGAATGGAATCTTCTGATGATCTTCACAGGGTATGGCTGGGTTGGCAATCCCATAAACGGTGCAGAGGGAATTCAGATTTGATATAAAAATCTCCAAAAGAAAGGCAAAATAGAAACCACATGAAAAAGCAACACCAACATTATTTGGAAATCTGTAAAATAATAAAACATTGTTTAAAATGTGAATATGAATAGCTCCTTTTGATGAGAACCAGAGGGAGGAAAAGAGGGTGAAAGGGAGGTGTTTGGTTGTTCCTGTAAAATGCCTTCCAGACATAGACGTGGCCTGGTTCTGGAGCACCTGGCTAGTTGGAATCACACCCAGCTGAAAAGTGTTAGAAATTAAATGCGTTTTCAGGAATAGAAAACATATTGAAATTTCTTCCCCCTTTAAAGACAAACTAGGCATTTGCCATGAAGAAAAATGGATTGTCTTCTAGTAATGTGCAGGTACTTTATGAATAGTGTGACAAAACAGCGGACACTGCAGCAGTTGAAAGAAGAAAATATGATTGAAGGTAAATGAAGAAAAGTGAGGGGAGAGTCTATGGTAGAGCATCTGCTTAGCATGCAGAAGTTCTCAGGTTCTATCCCCAGCATTCCTGGTTAAAGTGATCTTGTAGGAGGTGAGGGGAAAGACATCTAAACGAGACCCTGGGAAGTCACTACAAGTCTGTGTAGATGATATCAACTTGGAGGGGCCAGGGGTCTGGACAGGATCTTCAAACTTCCATTATCTTGAAACTTTCTTCAGCTGCCCAGGCCACCACGTGAATTAATGGCTGCCTTCTCCAGACTTCAGCTAAGAGTTCTGCCTGCTAAAGAAGATGTTGAGTTTTGCAGATTTAGCCAGACTACAGGCACCATTAAAGGACAAAAAATTGGAGAAATATTATGAACAGTGGTCATCTTTCTGGACCTACATGAAGAAAATCTTTCCGTACTCTGAAAGTGAAGCAGCAGACAATTCTAATTATTTTTTGGCACATGAAGTTGGTTTAGTTGTCCAGGAAGGTGAGTTAGGTGAGAAGTCACATTGTAGGTTGTGAAGTGATGTTTGTGTTATTTTTGTGTGTGTTTATGTTGGTTTTGGTTCAGTTGTGATGTTATTATTTGTAGTTGAACAAGCAGAATAAAACGTTAACAAAGAAAGAATGGCAAAAAGAGTTCTGTCTGCTCTAATGGGTTCAACATCAAAGAGACCTTCCTCCTTCCTCCCCTAAGTTTTATCTCCTTTCTTTTCCCCCACCCCCTGACCAAATCAGGGCAGGTCAGAAAGGCTTTTTCTAAAGTCTCTAGAAATTTCCTTCCTGAAGTCTTTCTGGTATTGAGATTTGGAGGAGTACACTGCAAATCTCTGATCCCTGCTTGGAGGGGGTGGGAGCTTGACCATACAATTGTCTAGACCAGAGATTTCCAACCAAGGGTCCATGGACTCTTGGGAGCTCATGGGAGCTCTGAGGAGGGGGGTCCATGGTCTTTCCCCTCCTACCTTAATGGACTTGGCCACAAGCTAGGTAAGTGGCTGCCTCCACCCAGAGGGCTTGGTGGTTAGGCCATGGCAGTAAAAATCAAAGGGTGGGGGAGTCGGTTGGGTCATGGTCTGGGTGGTCTTGGCTATTTTAGCTCCTGCCGTTCTTTCAAGCCAACATGAGGTGTAATAGTAGTAATAAGGTCAGGGAGAGGGAGTGAAAGGAGGGTGACGTGTACAAGTGATGATGTCATATCTGGGAGGCATGGTGGGGAGGCGTGTCCAGCTGACATGACTTCCAGGGGTCCTTGAAACCTGAAAATTTATTTCAGGGGCTCCTCCACAGCCAAAAGGTTGAAAAAGGCTGGTCTAGGCCTAACGGCATTTGTATAAAGGTGGGCTGAGGTAAGACCAGAAAGCCGCTGAATTGACTTTCCCCCTTCCTGCCTGTTCTCTGCCCAGAGTGGGGGATTTTTTAAAACAACAACAACAACAGCAATAACAACAACAACAACACAGAATGTAGGTCTTGCTCATTTCAAACGTCCAAAGACAAAAATGCATTCCTTTACAGGATGGGAGTCAAAGTGCAGTTTCTTGTACATTTGGAAATGGGCATCTTTTAACGCGTGAGTCTGTTAGCGATGAGCATGCTGCTGTGAGCCAGCCACGGTGTCTACAGGGAGAATGGATAAGAGGTAACAAGCAATCTCAGAGCCATCCCAGTGATTTATGAGCTGGGGTGTGTGGGTGTCGATACGATCCCCCTAATTCCTTTTTATTAATCAGTTGTCTCCATCGCAAATAAACGTCTCCATCAACTCCTACATCACGAATCCTTTGAGAGACCAAAAAAATAAAAAGGGTCTTTTTCCAAATGAAAAATAAATCTTGCCTGCAATTTTTGTTGGAGCAGAGTTTTACAAGAGCCTGAGTTTTGCTTAGCTGCTTTCTCTTCATAGACTATTTCACATTTTTCTTTTTATTAACGTGGCATCTTTCCCAGGGCATTTTATGACACGGGGTGTGTTTTCACTTATTGCATCGATTTCGATTTGATCGTTTCTGTCCCCATGAAAAAAAAAATCCTGGTGATCTTAAAAGGTTTTATTTCCCTCTTTCCTTACATGTTATTTGCCAAAGGGAAACTATATTTGCTATTTTTGCCCCAGCTTCCCGTAAGCCCCCATTCAGAAATGCCATATTCTTCCATTTCAATTAAGCATTTGAGTTTCATTCCAACGGGGAGCATCAGCCAGACTAAAAAGAATAGGGGGGATGGGAGAGCAAAGATCAGAGAACCTTCACAACATTGGCCCACTTTGAGGTCCACTTTGAAGCGTTGGCCTACAAGACCGTCCCTCTCTGGCCGTGGTCCAGTACCCCCTAGAACTTATCTCAGGGTTCATGGAACCCCCGAGAACCACATTAGGCACAATTTGGAGCTCTGCTGTCAGAGGGGGAACCTGACAGAAATACTCCTCTGTTTGGCTTGGAGATTTGGGGGGTTGGACCTTGAGGAAGGCAGATTTTGGAGAGGGGAGGAACTTCACTGTGGTATAACGCCATAGAGCATCTTCTAAAGCAACCATTTTCTCTGGTCGAGCTGATTTCTGCTGCCTGGAGATCAGTTGCAATCCCTGGGCATCTCCAGCCACCACTTGGAGGCTGGCAACCATCACTTCTCCACCTACCATGCAAGTGTCCCACTGCTGTCAGCAGAAAGCAATAGGAGGATACAAACCATTGTTGTTGTTGTTGTTGTTGTTGTTACGATAAGCTTTGGTGCAAAATACCAAGATCAACACCGTCACTTTTATCCTTGCAGACTAGATTGAAATCCGGTTATACCTCAGAGACTAACAAGATTTTGGGGTGCATAAGCTTCTGATCCTGTTGTTCTACTGCAGATCAATATGAAGCGATCCCCTGGAAAAACTAACTCAGTCGTTCCATCCATCAGCAAGGCTAGCTGCCCTTTTTGTGAGCACAGAAGACAAACCTGTTCGCCATCTGTATTTTCTGCTCTCTTTTTCCGTTTTATAGCGAGCCGCTCCAAAGCCTGGGGGAATTCTTTCCACTATTATTTGGGGGAAGCTTTCCCAAGAAGGTGCTAAACTCAGAAGACTCTGCCAGACTGCGTTCTTTCTGCAGTAGCCATTCCTCTCTCTTCAGCTGTCCACTCTAGCCTTCCTCTTCCGCTGTCCAGTTGGCGGAAACGATAGCTAAGGATCATGTGGCAGAAAGAACCAAGGATTCTCCCCGTCTCTCAGGTGTGAGAACTGAAGTTTATTTGGAATTTCCAGCAGTCAAGAGGTCAAGTAAGAGTTCTCAACGCAGCTGAGCCGCTGTGACTTCTGTCAGGTCCTTCACATCTGGCCTCCACATGGGCCTTGCTGCAGTACAGCCAGCTTCTCCTGCCTTCCAGATGGGAGAAAGAATGAAGTGCGGAGATTTTATTTTCAAAAAAGACCTCCTTAAAGGTCAAAGTGGCATGACTCACAATCGCAGGAAAGGGGAGGGCGGTGGGGAAGACGTATTTTCCATCGGACCATCCTTCATGATGGCATTCTTAAGAAAGACACAGGCAATGGTAACAATCAAAAAAGGAAAAGGTTTCCCTTTGAGAATGCAGGTCAGGGGCGGCATTTCAGTGTTCAACAGGGGGGAGGGGAGAGAGAGAGAGCAAATAATTTCAAGGTGGAGCAAGATGGGCATAATATTTGAAGGCCAGCTTTTGAACAAATTCTGAATTCTATTGCAAAAGCAGCAGCGGCCACATACTTTAAGAGACTTTGCTGGGTAACTTTTTAAATAAAGGTAAAGGTATCCCCTGTGCAAGCACCGAGTCATGTCTGACCCTTGGGGTGACGCCCTCTAGCGTTTTCATGGCAGACTCAATACGGGGTGGTTTGCCAGTGCCTTCCCCAGTCATTACTGTTTACCCTCCAGCAAGCTGGGTACTCATTTTACCGACCTCGGAAGGATGGAAGGCTGAGTCAACCTTGAGCCGGCTGCTGGGATCGAACTCCCAGCCTCATGGGCAAAGCTTTCAGGCAGCTGCCTTACCACTCTGCGCCACAAGAGGCTCTAACTTTTTAAATAATGCCGCCTAATAACTACCACACTGTGACCATCATAGCTTGGTCAATGCCAAGCTAAATGTATTTTCTGTATCTATATTCCCCCCCTTCCCCTTTCAAGTTAACTTCAAAGAAGCTACATGAAGCTTCTAATTTGATCAAGGAAGAGAGGCGGAATGAGGAGGAAATCCATTATTTTTCCTCAGGCCTCCCATTGCCCCCCAGATCCAATTTACTACTCCCAAGGAATTGAAGAGCAGGAGAAAAAAAAAATAGGAAGCCTGCGCTGTGATACTCTAGGAATTTCCCTAGTCTCTATGATAAAGACCATGGAGACTAAGGGAGGCAGCCTAGAGTGTCGTCCAGAAGTGATACAAAACTTTTCCTTCCCCAGGCACCACCTTCAAACTCTCACAGCGATTGTCAAGGTAGTGACATTATCCTAATCTCCTAATCTAAGTCACACTACAAATGGAAGTTATATAAATATAGAGAGGGAGAAAAGTGCAGTTGTTGGTCTTTAGCACTTTTGCACCCATGTGACACCAGGGTAAGGGTGGAGACGGGGACAGTGGTGAACAGCACAGAGACACCTTGCTCACAGCTTCAGCCACAGAAGGACCACCCACCTTTCCCCACCCCATGTATAAGCAATCTTGGTTTGACAACTCCAAGCTACATTGCAGCCACACAGTACTTTAATTTGGACCAAGGCTGTGGTATAGAGGGTATTAATTTCACTGGCTGTAGGACAGCAGTAATCCTTGTTCTTCCAATCCCCAGATGGGATCTCAAGCTCCTGATTGGGTGCTTTCCAATCCCAGCTTGGATCTCAAGCTCTGGTCCTCTGGGGAACTGCATATACAACAAAGGATTCAGGTTTTCTTTAATGCTTCCCCCCCTCCACAATTTTTGCAATCCAAATCTAAACAGCTATGTATTGCTGATGAGGCATGGGAGCCAGGAAGGCAGCCACGAAACAGCAGCCATGCTACAAATAAATGTCATTAACTGAGTTACGACTGCAAACAATCTCAACAGAAAATACAATTCCAGATATTGGAAAGACTGTCAGGCTTGGAAATAACATTTTATTCTCTCCTGGAAACATTAGAAGATAAAGTCCATCTTATGTTCGCCTGCAATAGGAAGTAGCAGAGGGACCATCTATATATTTCAGATGCTCAACCGGTTGACTTTATTGCCCAATGAAGGTGACGGGGCCCTTTTTCTGTGGAAGAGCCTCTGCTTGGTATGTGGAAGGACCCAGGTTCAATCCCTGGCATCTCCAATTAAGGGGATCAGGTAGTAAGTGATGTGTAAAACCTCTACCTTGGGTACGGTTATCAGGCATGTCTGGAACCCAGGATGACTTGGCGGGGGGTGGGGGGCGGACACAGAGAAAAGGATGTTGACAACATGCCACTATCACTTCCATTTGGAATCCAGATTTGAGATACCTGGTGCTCTAGGATTTGCCCTATGACAAAAGCCATAGAGTTTAGGAAGATTCCTGGAGTGTTATTTGTTGTACAGCTTCTGGGTCCCAACTGGAAGTGATGTTGGCGCATCCTTTCCCCCCTACTATTGATGGGAGATTGCTCTTTAAAAGCAGGCAAAAGGTAGGTCTCCCCTGGAGTCTCTGCCTAAGACCTTGGAGAGCTACCACCAATCAGAATACACAAGACTGACTTTGATAAATATCCATGGTCTGTCTCATAATAAGACTGGTCAAGGCTGCTCCCCCTTGTGATTTCAAATGTTGGCATCCATGTTTGTTCAGCAGGTCTGCCGCTGACTGACTTTGAACACGGCCTCATAGCACCTATTTTTGCGAGGCCGGCTTGAGGAGCAAACCTTTATCTCAAACACATTCCGCTGACAAAAGGCCCCCGATGAGTTTGTCCAGGAGCTGCAGTTCAAAGCATTCCTTAGATAATCAAGATCATGTTGTGTGTGTTTTTGGACAAAGGCCTGCACATTCCGGCTCAGCATTCTCTTCTCATCCTCCACTCGTTATCTATCGATTTGGAAAATGTAGGTGCCGCCTCCCTAAAGAAACTGCTCTTGGGATGGCTTGCGACATAAAAAGCAATTTGAATGCAGACGGGGGGAAAAAACTCGCCCAATTCAAACCCAACACAGCCCGGATGTCTCCTGCCAGATCTCCCTCCCTCAGAAAGGAGCCAACATGAACAAGAGATTTCAAATTCTGCATAAACCTCCCTCTCCCTATAAACTGAACATCATGCTGTAAAAGAGGGCACGTTTATGGGGCATTCATGCAAGTTGCTGACCTAGACGCTTGCTTGCTTTCTTAATTAATTAATTAATTAATTACATTTGTATACCTCCCTCCCCTAAGGCTCAGGGCAGTTCACATAGAACTAAAAAGAACAATAAATTGAACTCAGTGATGATAAAGAATGAAAGGTAATAGTAATATTAACAATGAACAGAGAATTAACATTCTAACATAGTGAACAATCTAACAGGCCCATGGTTGGTCAGATCTGTTGCATGGGCTCAAGGGAGGGAGGTTCAGGGGCCCAGTAGATGTTGTTTAGTTCCAGTCAACCTCAATGAAATGCCTTGTGAAGGAGCTACCTTTTGCAGGCCCAGCGGAACTATTTTAGTTCCGTTAGGGTCCTGATCTCCTCTAGGAGCTCATTCCACCAAGTGGGGGCCAGGACAGAGAAGGCCCTGGCCCTGGTTGAGGTCAAGCAGATTTCCTTGGGGCCAGGGATCACCAGTTGGTTGGAGGTGGCAGAGCGCAGACTTCTTTGAGAGGTGCAGGTAGAGAGATGGTCCTTCAAATACACTGGGCCCAGACTGCTTATGGCCTTGAAGATAATTACCAAGACCATCTGGAATTTAGGTACCATGTAGTCATTTTTATATTGCTTTTCATGGGCTGTCTCTGTCATTTGATGGTTTCTCTTTTGATGTCACCGACACCACCACTACCAACAACAATAACCTCTCATAAGACATAATTAAAAAGCTTGTCCTTATTTATACTGTCCTGGGGCTAAAACAAAGGGCACAACAGATAATGTGGATCCGCATAAGTCTTTAAGAATAGGTAAATATGTGCATGTAGCTATCATCTGAATAGAAGCCAGATGAGAAGGGAAAAGAGGATCCCTTCAATCCTTGCTATGTTTCATTCTAAGCCCATTGACTTAGATTGATTTAGAAGGACATACCTCTGATTGC
Organism: Paroedura picta; assembly: GCF_049243985.1. NCBI lineage: Eukaryota > Metazoa > Chordata > Lepidosauria > Squamata > Gekkonidae > Paroedura > Paroedura picta. Next base: position 11,904,471 of record NC_135380.1, on the reverse strand, counting down.
ACTGTAAATGACTTATGCCTGATGATTCTCAACAGGCACTCTGACAAAGCTGGAGTTCACTGGAAGGCCACTTGTTTGGCATGCTAAGTTCAATCTTCACATCACCGGTAATAGGTGATGTGCAAGGCCTCAACCTAGACCCTGGAGAGCCCCTGCCAGTCAGAGCAGACAATAGAGACCGTCAGGTGGGACTTGGGGATCCTCTGGTTTTACAGACAACAGAGATCAGTTCCCTTGGAGAAAATGGCTGTTTTGGGGGGCAGATTCCATATACTACCCCAAATCCCACCCACTCCCAGCTCCACAAAGTCTCCTGATATTTTCCATCCAAGAGGTGGCAACCCTAAGTAACCTTGATGGACCATTGGTCTGATTCATGGTAAGGTAGCTTCATGTGTGTGCATGTCTGTTAGATATATGTCATGTTGCATGAATACACAAAGCGCATAGTGTGCAAATCTGTCATCTTATGTGAGGTCACTCGATATTGTGTCATCAGCCAATGCAATAAAAAGCATATTGGGAAGCTGTACATAATCAAGGGGTTCCCAAAGATGATCCCTGTTTTGGCTCAGCATGGAGCATACCTAGTCTACTGGTGAATTCAGTCATGTTCAGGAGATGAGATTGTGTGTTGGGACAATTTGGGGAAGTAACAAACCACCCCACTGGTCGCCCTCCTTTCCTGATACGTTCACGGATGGGACACAATCGTTCTTTTGACTGAAGGTGCTGCTTACATGCAGAAAAATGGAGGCATTATGAATGCAAGCCTGTTGATTTCTTTGGATAGAAGAGAACCTAAAAACCCAAAATATTATTCTTACTTAACCTGCACTGCATTAGGTTTGTAGAAACATAACATTCACATGCATGTGGCCTGCTTTAGTTCAGAGGAATTATATTTGAAATAGCTGCATTCTAATATAAGAAAGTTTGCTTGCTTAGGAATATATTTTCCACGGTGCAGTGCTGTAAAAGGTACCTCATATGCCTTTGGCATCCCTTTAAAATATATAAAGACATTTTAAAGAGGAAAACTGAATCCTTTTAACTTTATAAGGCAGCAAAAATATATATATAAAGTCTGTAACCAGGAACAAAATGAGAAACCTACCATTGTCTGCTCTTCTTAGCAGACTTTTCAAAAATATTCTTGGTTCAGCTAGAGAAAGCATAAGGGACAGTGACTGATGTCCCCAAGTTGGAACATGGGCCATCTAGTCCAACCGCCCACTGAATTAAATCAATACAAAGCTTAGAGAGATCCCCACTTTGAAAACCTTCAAAGCTCTATCTGAGGGCCTCTGACCAAGGAAAGGTCTCACTTGAATAACAGATTTTCTTGTTGAGCTGTTCTTACAATTAGAATGATTCTGTCAACTTTCATACAAGATCGTCCTTCCTTTAACTCAGGGGTAGTCAAACTGCGGCCCTCCAGATGTCCATGGACTACAATTCCCAGAAGCCCCTGCCAGCGAATGCTGGCAGGGGCTTCTGGGAATTGTAGTCCATGGACATCTGGAGGGCCGCAGTTTGACTACCCCTGCTTTAACTTAACCCATTAGACCTAGTCTTGCTCTATGAAGCAACAGTATGAGCCTTTGTCCTCTTTCATGTGACACCAAGGGCCCAATTTACCATGAGGCTGACTAGGCCGAAGCCTAGGGCCTCAAAATCTAGGGGGTCTAGATTTTGTATAATATTTTTGACACTGTCATAGGCCTTTCTTATACATACTGTCATAATGCACCGCTCTAAACAACTTGTTAAGTCTGCAGGTTTGGTGAATACAGACTCAGACATTCTTTGAAAACAACTGTCTTTATTAGCAAACCCAGCTGGTCTGGGCTCCAAAATGGCTGCCCTGGGCCTGCATTCTCAAATGGCTACCAGATGGTGGAGAGGCTGCAATTGCCTTATGTAACTTCCCAGGAAGGGAGAAGATCTCATGTCCCAGTGGGGATGGAGGAAACAGGTTCCACCAGGGGGAGGAGCTTATGGTATACAGGCTCCAGCCCTCTTGGGGGTGGGAGAGTCTCTCCTGGAACCTCCAAGGTGGAAGGTTGCAAGATCCCTTCTCCAGAGAAGTCCCTGGCTGCCCTAGCCAGAGGGGCAGGGCCTGGCCAGGACAGGCCAGAAGTGAAAATTTGAAAGGCCAAAGGAGCAGCCAGAAAGAGGGGCTCTCCTGGAACCTCCAAGGGGGAAAGTTGCAGGACACCTTCTGCAGAGAAGGCCCTGGTTGTTCTAGGTAGAGGGGCAGGGCATGGCCTGGCCACATGTGAAAGTGGGAGAGGCCAGAAGACCAGCCGGCAAGGAGCCTCATCAAATCACCAAGTCATTCATTTTCTCCAGGGGAACTGATCTTTGTGGCCTGGAGATTAGCTGTAAGTCCAGGGGATCCCCAGGTTCCACCTGGGGATTGGCATCCTTAGCTTCTCAGTGGTCAACAAAAGCACAGATTTCAGGCATACTATCAAGTAGCAAAGTGCCATATTTATTGTACATCTCAAGCACTTAAATGTCTTGTGGCATCAAACTGTCCCTGCTCTCTCATCTCATGGCCAATGAGCCCTGGCGGATCACAAGGACCCTCTCAAGAAGTCAGCAGAAGAGGCAGATTAAAAACAAACAAACATATTTATCGTATTTTCAAAGGAGTTTGAAAGTGAGCATCTCTGTTGCTGTAAAAGAAACGGGGAGTGGGGGGAATTCCTGGCAACACAGACTTTATCATCTGATATATTTTCACACCAGTAAATGTTGTCCACATAAACATACTCCTAAAGATGTATCCTCTCTCTCTCATTTGTGGTGTGTTGAAAAATCCTGCCACCCTCCTGGGATTCAGCCCCTCTGATCTGCCCCCAGGTGTTCTCACATGCCTGTTTATGTATTAAAATGAGGCCTTAACCCAGCAGCTGTCCTTACTTAGGAAAGAGCCTGCTCATTTTCAGTTTTCCTTCTCTTGCTCTCCTGGGACTGACACCCTCACTGCTTTGGTACTATTTTTATCAACAATTTACTCAGGGCTGCAATCCACACCTGTCCGCATCAGAACCCCCCCCACCCCCCTTTTTTTTGTGGCCTCACGGTCTCTTCCATTGCCTCATTTCTATGGATTTAGAGATTTTGCTTTCCCTGAGTGTTGGACTTGTGTTTCTCATTAGGTAGCTGGAGTGGAGACTATGCCTCTACACCAGCCTTTCTCAATTTTTTTTACCATGGAGAAACCCCTGAAATAATCTTCAGGCTTCAAGAAACCCCAGAAGTGGTGCCACTGTGCAGAATATGTTTGGGAAGCATAGCTGTGTACAAGCCCATCCGAGGTCCCTCCCCTTCCCACCCCCTCCAGGCCCACCACTGGCCATTTGGAGAGGGGAGGGCATGGCAACATGACCATATATTTATCCCCTGATGTTTTAACACATTTTTTAAATATAAAAAATAACTCCCATCCATTCAGGAAACCTTTCCAGGGCCACCAAGAAAACTCAGGGACCCTGGTTGAGAAAGCCAGGGCTATAACATCCCTTGGCAGGACAATCCAGGTAGTTTCTGAGCTGTCCCCTGGACCAGAGGTAGCCAACCTGTGGTCCTCCAGATGTTCATGGACTACAATTCCCACGAGCCCTTGCCAGCGTTTCCTGGCAGGGGCTCATGGGAATTGTACTCCATGAACATCTGGAGGACCACAGGTTGACTACCCCTGCCCTGGACTATCAAGTACCTTTCCTCTACTAGGTGGACTATCGGTAAGGGAGAAAAGGTGTGTTCTTTTGTTCCTGGAGCTCACTTCTGGTCCTCTTGCCTCTGGTTTAGATATCACCAGAGGAAATCACCACCAAGTTGCCAAACAGTTCCCATCAGAACCTCCTCAAGCTAGGGCTACATCCGGCACTAAACAAGCTGAAGAGCAGCCCTCGCTTTAAGGTTATCTTGTGATTCACTGATTGAATAACCAGACACGCTGGCTGCTTGTTTCCATCATCAGTCAGCCAAACGGTAATTCAGTTTGCAGTTCTGGGACGGTTTCTACTAAAACCCTACATGCGATTGCAGTTTTGTTTTGTGCTTTTCATTCCCCTGAAAAGGAAGTGAGTCACTGCTCCCAGTTGGGAGCCACAGAAATTAGACACTTCCCTTCCAAACAGCCTCCATCTTCTTATGGGCTTCAGGGGACTCTGTAACAGCTGCACCCCTATATAAGAGTCTTGAGGGAGGACGCAAACATTTGCAAAAAGAGGAGGAGGCATCATTGTCCGGTTGATTCTAAGCACTGCAAAACAAAGAAACCTGCCATGAAATGCCACAAAGGCTGAGAAACTTGGAGCTCTAAAAGTGAAGCTATTTTTTTTTTTTTTGAATTAATGCTGTTCCAGCTGCCTGCTTGCCTGTGTTCATGGCAGTTATTATGACACGCTGTTGTGAGAGCTGGCCATTCTTCTGTGACTAAACAGGGGCTTAACAGGCTGAACCCTTTTAAACAAAGAATAACAGAGGGCTTGTATCGAAGCCATGTGAGATATCTACCAAGTTTCAGGCCAGCAATTAACATCTGTGAGTCATACCTGGGCACACAACTCTTTGGGCATGCCCTCTAGTGGCAACTCCAACGTTTGGCATCTCTTAGTCCAGGAAATACCTGTCACATATAACCCAGAATTCTTAGCACAGGACGTTGGGTGCATCTCTGGCAGAGAAGTGGCAAAATGGAGTCACATACGTCATTAGCCATATCTTGCTCACTTAGAGCATAAATTTGTTACTGGTGTGTGACCAGTTCAAGGACTGTAAATGAAAGAATTGAAACATTTTCTTAGCTTTTCACTAACCGATGGAGTCTCAAAGTAGCTTACAATCGCCTTCCCTTCCTCTCCCCGTAATAGATACCCTGTGAGTTGGTGGGGCTGAGAGAGTTCTGGGAATTGTGACTAGCCCAAGGTCACTCAACTGCATGTGGGGAGAGGAAGAGAAGTCAAACCCGGTTCTCCAGATTAGAGGCTGCCACTCTTAACCATTACACCAGTTGTCTGAGGAGCTGTTGGAGAATGTTGGGAAGAAGTCAGCTGTGCCTGTTTTCATCAGGAACGCAATTTCTGGTGGATGTGGCTGAAACCAGTCCATCAGGTCCAGTTTGCAGATATCTTTCCCAGAGAACAACAGGAAGCAGGAGCTTATAAGACACACAGTATGGACACAAAAGAGCTTGATCACACGCAGATTCTCCCTTCACGACAAAAGAAGAAAAGCCTCTTTTGCTCTGGACACTGGAGATTTCTCCTCTTGACTAGAATTGCACGTAATTGTTCTTTGCGGCTTCATCCCCTTCAAAATAGTTTCCAGTTGCCCTGGAACCTTTAAGAGCTCTCTTCTTATTACCGGCCTGCCAGGAAGGCATGTGTTTCATCTCAGACATGCAAGAATTGTGTCTTAAATCAGAGCCAGAGTCGAGCTATTAGCATAAAGTTCACACACTTTTGGCTCCTCGGGAAGTTAGCTGATGGAAGGAAGAACAAAATTGGGACGGTTGAGCATGAGAGGGAGGTGAATTCCACATGCCATTAGTGAAATCCCTCAGCAGCCCTAGACTCTGTTAATGAATTCCCTCCCAAGCTCTCTTGAATCTGAAAACTAAATCCATCCTGGTCTCTAATCTGTTCTGTGCCGATGACTTTGAAGCGATGATTGGTGGACTTCAGATGTTCGGGCATGAAGTCTCAGCCTTTAAGATTGTTATATACCTTATCTAGAATTACATGAAACTTTGTCAAGGTATGATCTTAATGTAAACAGACAAGTCATCATAGAACTTGCTCCCTCCCCCGCTAACTTTGCAGCTGTTCTTCCCACCTCAGCCATGGAGGATTATTTCTTGGGTCACTTCTTGCAACCAGTGGGAACAACAAAATAGGAAGTAGAACAAGAAGGGCTCTGAACAAGAACTACACAGCATCCTCGAGGACTGGTTGTACACTTGTTGCCTTTTAGAACCAGCACAATCATCAGCAGTCTAGGACCAGGGTATGTGACACATATCTTCTGTATGAGCTGGCCAGGAGCCATCATCAGAAATCTTTTTCTAGATACCTTTGAAGGCCAGGATTTTGGCTATTGAGGATGGGGTCTTCTTCATGGTTTTTTTTTTGGGGGGGGGGTTGCCATCAAGTTACAGCTAACCCCAGAGGGTTTTCAATGTAAGAGATGTTCAGAGTTGGCTTGCCATTTAAGGTCAGTGATCTTGGACTTTCTCCCATCCAAATTCTGACCAGGACTTACCCCAGTTTGCTTCTTAGAACTGATGAGATTGGGCTAGCCTGGACTATCCAAGCTTCTTCATGGTACCAGGTTGGAAACGTCTAGGCGGGGTCTAAAGTTCTCCTAGAATTACAACTGATATCTAGACCTTTTAGTTGGAAGGTGAAAGAGAAATAAACTAAGCTGTCAATGATAGACATGTGCTAGTTATTTTATTGTTGTTTTAGATTTGGGCTACGGCTCTTCCACAAACAAATAAACAAGAATATTTTTGCAAATTTGAAAAAAAAAACTGCTGAAAAGATGCAGCATCCAATGTTTAGGGGAAAAAAATCTATAAATGGTTTCAACTCAGTTTTATGAAAATCCCACAGGAGGGAGGTATGAAGGACATCTTATGATGGTGGTGGTGATTGTCCATGTTGATAATTAGTAGATGAAATCACAGCAAAATAAGTTATGCATAATTTGGCTCACAGCTGGAAGGGTAGATTTTGGTTGGTGTTGAATTCTGGTACAGGAGGCTTTCTCTCCTGCTTTGCTTCCAGGAAACGTACAGAGATCCCTCTGACTGTATTCCAGACACTAATGTTGACAGGCAACAGCAATATATTCCTATAGAAACCTGCTTTCTGCTGCAGAGGAATGTGGACTGGGTGATGGAGAGCAGTGCTTACATACTTGCTGTTCTCATGGAGACCTTACATCATTGCAAACTGACCCAGACAGTCTTTGACATTAACCAGAAGCCCAAAGACAAGCTGCAGCAGATGCTTTTGGACTATACTACCAGGAGGATTTCAAAACGGAATGTCACTCTGTGTTTTCACCAAATTTGCTGACCCAAAATGGGATTTCGATAGGTGACCAATTCTCTCGAGGATCAGGGAGAGGAGGAACACCCGAAAGCTCAAGAGTGGCATCTGTTCCAACCAGGGGCAGAGGTGGACAGAACTTTGGGGCTCTTTTAAAAACATCTTGAGCCTCAATTTCACATTAGCCTGCAGTGCTAAATGGTTACCCTCTTTGCCATGTGTTTTCTAAACAAGCCTTCAGGAATCACCTCCCAGTTTTACAGAAAACAGAGACAGGAAGAATATGCATGGAATGGGGTGGTAGTGATGGAGATAGAGTCTAACTCCTGAGAGTTTTGGGTCAGACCTGAATTTTGGTTATCCTGGTGGCGGTCGAAAGTCCCATAAACTGAATTATTCAAGAGGACTTTTCTGCTCAGGTAATAGGGTTGCACTGTACAAAATGGTTCACAAACCTATTGGTGTGAAAACATCTTATACAGCACCCTGGGGGGGGGAATGCAACGGAAGTTGTTATGGAAGTGACGTGGTACTCTGGAAGGAACGTCATAGGCGGTGGGGAGGAGGAGTGGCCCTGTGCTGAGAGGAAAGAGCCTGCTGAGTCACTCACCCAATGGAAGAATTGATTGGTTCTTTATTATTAATTAATTAATATCTATACTGCCCTTCCAGAATTGCTTTAAACCTTCCCCCATGCCTCTGCAGCCGAAGAGGGCTCCATGGAGAGGGGAAAGCCCACCTTCTGTGGTGGTAGAGTAGGTGCCTTGGTGTTTTGACATGCATCCTATGTGAGAATAAGATTCTCATACCTTTTTTGAGGGGGGTAAATATTGGGACTGCTGTGTGTAGTTTATTGTAAGTAGGATATTATTTATGTAATTTCTGTATGCCTTAACATGTCACATTAATACCGATGCTATGCTTCTGTTCTTTCGAGTGGTTGCAGAGTCCTAAAATCCTGCTTTGCTGATTACTGAATATTTTCTGGACGACACCAACTGACTACATGTAATCGACCCTCTGTGAGATAGGCTAGAAATAAATCACAGTTGATTCACAGCGAACACGTAGGTTTTTCAAGGCAAGAGATGAGTAAAGGTAGGTTTCTGTTGCCTGCCTCTGCAGGACAACCTGAGACTCCCCTGGTGGTCTCCCATCCCGTCCAGGTACTAACCAGGGCCAACCCTGCTTAGCTTTTGAGACCTGATGAGATCAGGCCATCAAATTCAGGTCTGGCAGTGCTAGACCAGGGAAAAGCTGGCGCTTGTGATTATGCATTGATGCTTGCATTTTGGATAGTGCTCTGCTCTGTGGCAAGGTTAAGGGCCTTCTGACAGCTAAGTAAACTGTGTCAGCTGGAGTTTACACAGTGCCAAGCCAGCAGCACTTTGCTGTGTTTATCATTTCCTTCCCACCGAGTTAGCGCAGAGTCACTGATCCACAAGGTATCCTCTTCACACTTGGTCCACTGGAAAGCTCAGCCTCAGCTGTGTCATCTACCCCTTCTGATTAGATCCAGAAAGGCTATTCTGGCAGAATCCGACGGAGAAGGGTATCTCAGTGGAAGAGCTAAGATACGGAAAACGATTTTTGAATAAATCTGAACAGACATAATATGATCCTTTCGGAAGCCGATTCTTCTGCAGGATTTCAAAATCCAGTTCCCATTTTTCTTATGATTTAGGGCCAGCCAGATGTGGCTTGTGAAATGATTTCACTAAGCTTATTGTGCCCAAATACTGATCAACCTTTCCTCGATGAAATTGTCAATTATTTAAAAAAGCCATCTAAGATGATCATCAGAAGTTACCATTGTGGTATCTGAATAAATTATTTCTTTGATCTGCCTTCTGCTTACTTCCCATTCCAATCACCGACTGCTCTTCAGCACTTCATAACTGATATAAATGTATAGTGGAATATACTTGTCAGATGCATAAAGCGGATGTTTTATGCTGAAAAATAGACATGTGGATACTTTGGAAATTTTAAGAACAGGTAAGGAATGCCTCTGAGCCTCTTGTGGCACAGAGTGGTAAGGCAGCAGACATGCTGTCTGAAAGCTCTGCCCATGAGGCTGGGAGTTCAATCCCAGCAGCCGGCTCAAGGTTGACTCAGCCGTCCATCCTTCCGAGGTTGGTAAAATGAGTACCCAGCTTGCTGGGGGGTAAATGGTAATGACTGGGGAAGGCACTGGCAAACCACCCTGTATTGAGTCTGCCAAGAAGACGCTAGAGGGCGTCACCCCAAGGGTCAGACATGACTCGGTGCTTGCACAAGGGATACCTTTACCTTTACCTTAGGGGATGCCTCAACAAAATGGCTGCCATGAAGAGCTTGGTCCCCAGGCCTCGGATCCTCCTCATCGCTCTCCTCTGCACCCTTTCGATTTTGTCCACATCCTTTTTGAAGTAAAGTCTCCAGAACTGCACACAGGACTCCCGATGTGGCCTTTCAATGTTCCAGGAACCAAAGCAGGGTGGTAGCCAGGTACCATTCTGCTCCATGTGTCCTTCGGCTGTAGTCTGGAAGTCAGCCATCATGGTGGCACAGGTTAATCTAAATCCTTGTAAAGTTGAGGGAAAGTGACAAAGTGATGCTTTATTGAATGTGTACTTTGCACAGCTTGCCGCCCGAGGATACAACAGCGACTGCCAGCTCAAACAAGGGTTGAAGAAGACCAACCTTGCTGCCAGTAAGTTCTCCCCCCAGTCAATAATAATAATAAACTTTATTTCTATAGCCTTCCCTTCACAGTTGGCTCGGGGCAGGTAACAACAAAATAAAACATAGAAATCACATAGTTACACAGTGAAAGCAGTAAATAGAACTGTACATAAAACCTTACTGAGGGTGGATTGGCGTACTTCTAGTGAGTCAGAGATTTTATGGGCAGGGGTTCTTAGGCAGGGAGACTAATATCTCCTCAGCATTAAAATTCTGGCCTCAGCCGTAGGCCTGGCGGAACAGCTTGGTCTTACGGGCCCTTTGGAACTGTTGAAGGTTCTGGAGGGCGCTGATCTCACCAGGGACTGCATCCTACCAGGCCGGAGCCAGGGCTAAAAAGGCCCTGGTTGAGGCCAGCCTTACTTCTGGGGATCCTAAGCAAGTTCTGATCATTTGATCTTAATGCTCTGTGGGGAGAATAGTGGAAGAGGCAGTCCCACAGATACCTTGCACAGATACCTGTGGAATTTGGATACCAAGCCCCACCTGGAGGTTGACAACCCTTGAGAGGATATATCCACATATTTCATGTATACCCTCCTTCTCTCCCCCCCCCCCCAATGGGGAGCCAAAGTGGCCTATGTCAATCGGCATTCGTCTGTTTTATCCCCACAACTACCCTGTGAGGTAGGTTAGGCAAACGAGTGTGTGACTGGCCCAAGGTCATCCATGAAGCACCCATGGCAGAGTGGGAATTTGAGCTCGGGTCTCTGAGATCCTAGTCTGACACCCAAAGCATTACACCATGCTGGCTCTCAGTACTCCCCTTCTACCCACCCATGATGCACTTTAAATTATACCTAATTTATAGGAATTTGGAACAGCCTGCCTTCCAACCCTACAGGGGCTGAATCTTAACGCTCCACAAAAAACCCTCTCCTACCTTCCATGCCTTTCTATCCTAATTTACTTAGATTTCAAAGTCCTTTCCCCTACGGTTACAATTCAACACCCCTTTGCTCCCCAAATCCAACTAGGATCCAGAGGTCTGAACAGGAGCTGCTTGACAATATTTTCCATTTTGATGTGGAAAAGGGGCTATGTCATCTCCAAACCTCCATACAGGGATCGTGGCTGCCTTTGCTCCTCTGTCTAGTTCTGGGGAAGGGAAAATGGGAGGATCCCAATCCCAGTTTAACCACCCCAAGATAGTTTCCGAACTCTTGTCAGCCTTGAATAGTGGGAGCCTGGAGGGAGAATGGAACATACAGAAAATCTTTGCAAAACCATCTTCCGAAACCTAAAGCCGGGTCAAGGGGAGAAACCCTTCCTCTGCTGCCAAATTAGCTACATCCATCCAGGTTTGCTCGGCCTGGTACTCTGGTTTGATAATCTCGAAAAGGGCTTCCCGCCTCTCCAAAGACCCACTTGATCTACCCCCTCGAGCTTCCTCTTCTTCCTTTCAGAGCCAAGGGGCTGGAAAGGGGTGGGGGGGAGCCCTCTTGGAGGAACAACAAGAGTAGAGAAAGAAGTGCCGGAGGCTTTTTACTATGAATTTTTGATGAACAGAAGGAGAAACTGCCCCCTTCGAGTAGAACTGGGTGCAATGTCAATAGTGTTGGTTTAAGTAATTTAGCATGGTTCAGTGGCTCTCTGAGAGCGTCTTGTATTCAGTCTGGGCCTCTCTGACAAGCTTCTTTTGCTCCGGGCTCCCGCACGCCAAAGCCCCTAACAATAGTGGCTTTCAGGAGGCTGCCGTCTATGGAGTGCTTGTCTTTCTGTAGCCTAACCCTGCCCAGTCCGCCCAAGCAGGAGTGCAGCTTGCAGCCGGCCCTTTCCTTGCGCTCTCCCGCTTGGCGGTGGCAAAAACTAATGGCCCTTTTAAGAGAGGACAGGTCAAGTTTACTCCCAGACAGAGCTCCCTCCCTCCCTCTTTCCTCCACCTACACAAGGCCTCGCTCCTGGCTTAATTGTTGCTGGAAATGAACCTGCAGCCAGCCGGCACCAGGGTGGCCTTCGGGAGAGCAGAAAAAAAAAAGAAAAGAAAACGGGCTTGGAAAGCAAGTGCACTGGCGTGCCAATGTTCCAGATGCTAATGTAAGCTAAGTGCACAGTCACTTGCGCATGGGGGGCTTCTTGAAGACAACCTTGTACAAAACCGCCATTTGAATGGCAGAAACCACGCAAGGCCGCTGGATGCAGAACTGGATGTGCATGCAGCTGGTGGGAATCCAAAGTAGAGATCGTAGCAGGACTTGGGGATCCCCTGGAATTGTAACTCATTTCCAGACTATGGAGATCAGTTCCCAGGGAGGAAATGGATGCCTTGGAGGGTGGACTTATGGGATTGCACCCTCCCCAGGATTGCTCCCTCCTCAAATCTCCAGGAGTTTCCTAACTTGGATCCAGCAGCCAGGTTCTTCAGATTAACCACTACATCATGCTGCCTCTCTGGAGGTACCTAGGGCTAAATGTGGACACCAGTCATTCATTCATTCATTCATTCATTCATTCATTCATTCATTCATTCATTCATTCCATAGCATTACAACATATAAGAGAGGAAAAACCAAACAACTGGAGAATCATCACTATTATCGCCTTGGCCTGCTGTTGAGCCTCTACAGAAATCAGGGGAGACAAACATTCTAATTTTCTAAAGTGAACAAATCTAGCTGCAGGTAAAGGCACAAGAGCCGAATCTTGGCAACATCCTTTGCAATTGCTGTTAATTCCTGGAAAGGCAATATACACTTGATAAGCGTAGTTAGATAAGGCTTGTTAAAGTCTTCATGGGCAGAAAAAAATGGCCTTGATTTGAACAGGACCCTTAGGGCAAGCTTAGTCACTTGACTCAGCTGGGCCGCCCAATTTTCCTGGCTAGTTAAAGGGCCAGCCCACTTAGAGATGCCAGTATTAAATCCATAGTTTCAGTAAGACATGCCCACTCAGCTCCAAACAACCAACAACTTTACTGGAATCTGAAAACACTGAACAACATTAACCAGAACTGTGGAACTTGTATACATTCTCGAGCCTCCCACCAAAACACATGGAGACCAGTGATTGGTCCATAAAGTCTGTTCATGATTGGCTACAAGCCTGGGACTGGTGAATCTATAGCAAGGGTTCAGGATCTCAAGTCTCAGCTCCCAAGCTCAAAGTATCTCGGTGTCTACAGCTCTCAGGTGGAGTTGGAGATCTTCCAGAATTACAGCTGGAGTGCTAGCTCGGGCTTGGGAAATCCCTGGAGACTTTGGGGTGGAGTTGGGCATGGGTAGGACTTGGGGCAGGGAGAGACCTCAGTGGAATATGGAGCCCACCCTCCAGAGCAACCATTTTCTCCAGGGGAACTGTCGCTTGGAGACGAGCTGTAAAACCAGAGGATCCCCTGGTCCCACCTGCGGACTGCCGTCCCTAACAACTGATCTGCAGACTACAGAGATCAGTTCTCCTGGAGGAAGTGGCTGCTTTGGAGAATGGACTGTGACATTATGCACTTTCCTCCCCAGGTTCTACGCCCAAATCTGCAGGAATGTCCTCACCCTGAGCTGGCAACCCAAAGCCCACCCCTCACTTGGAACCACTCAAGCAGAGACTGTTCGGCCCCTGGGCAGCTGCTCCGATGGCTTTCTCTCCCCGCAGCTTGCACGTGATGAATCTCGGGAAAGCAGGCAATTAGGCCGCAGACAAAAGCCATGCACGCTTTGGGACTAAATTATTTGCTGAGAAAAACCAATCAGGATTTCAAACTAATGAGAGACTTTCCCTCCCCTTTGGCAGCCCGCAAGGCTGCTTTGCCAGCGACCCTTTGACCTGCCGAACTCCTGAAGACTCCGCAATGCCCTTCCCCTGCAATTCCAACCAGATCGGCCTGAAACCATTAAGGAAAATGTCCAGCTCTGCTTAAGGAGCACCTGCCAACAATTAGAACCTATCTTTCCTCGCCATCCATCTCTTCCTTCAGGATTGTTTTTGCTTTCATCTTGAAAGTGCAAACAAGGGTGGTGAAAGGTACAGAGCAATGAGTTTTTGGTCCTTTATCTATCAACTTTATTTTTATTTTATTTTTGTGTTTATATACCGCTCTCCCTGAAGGCTCAGGGTGGTTTACATGAAACAGGAACGATATAGATAACTCCAATTTGTAATAATAATATGGTGATAACAATAACATCAACATAGTAATAAGAATACACAACGCAATAGAACGGTGGAATATTACAGTGGTGTTTGGAATTTTTGAGAGTAGAATTCCATGGCATCGAGTCCTTTGGTAATTTGTACATTAACTGGCATTTGGGATTTATGAATCTGCCATATTTATCCCAATACAACACCTTGGATAATCTAGTAACAATCTGAGGACCATCTTTGCTGGTGTTGCTTTCTTTCTTTAAAGATTTATACCTCACTTTTCTCCCCAATAGTAACCCAAAGCAGCTTACAAATCAGTCTCCGCGTCTCCACTTTATCCTCAATACTTTGAGGTTGATTCAGTAATCTGTTAGGTACACATGAACATACACTTGAAGCTGCCATATGCAGAGTCAGACCCTTGGCCCATCAGTATTGTCTGCTCTGACTAGCAGAAGCTCTCCAGGGTCTCAGGCAGAGGTCTTTCTTAGTCTGAGGAAGAGTGCTTGCACTTGAAAGCTCACGCCTTGAATAAATCTTTGTTAGTTTTAAAGGTGCTACTGGACTCTGATTTTATCATATCATCTTGTCCTTCTAACAGGAGATGCTGGGGATAGAACCAGAGGCTTTACACATGCTAAGCTGGAGATGAGCCATAATTCCAGGGGATCCCAAGGTCCTACCTGGGGACTAGCATCTCTAGACAGCACTTCCTTTAGCAATTAGCATGGGTGGTTTTTCCAACATTCCCAAAATCTCAGTTTCTCTTGTTAAAAGAACCATTTCCATAGTTAAAAGAACCCTGCATCTGTGGAGGAACTTTGGGAAAAAAGCAGAGAAGGTTTGCTAAAAGATCACCCCCCCACACATGTGAAGTGCCCTTTCTTTCAAGTAGCCTTATCCCTAAATTGAAACGATGCTAAATTTGCAAACTCAGGAACCTGCAAATTAATGGGGTCATTATTGTTTCACCTTGGGCCTTCTTTGCCTTAAAAAAAAAACTTTTATTGGTTTTATGCCTATTTATTGTCAATGGCTTCCCCCGAAAATTCTTGATATATTAGTTTAGCAATCAATACTACAAATTATATGCTGGAAATAGTGAGTCCCCCTACTAAAACTACAGTTCCCAGGGCACCCTGGGCTGAGAGAATGGTTATAAAGGGGGCTTAAGTCTGCAGTTCAGAAATGCCTTCTGCATAATTTATTCCAGCTGTAGAAATGTGTGTGCATGTGTCTCGTTCCAGAATGCGCTTCCACCCTATTTCTGCCAGACTTTAGATCCTCTTAGCTTCTAAATCCACATTGTTTGTCCTACATTTATCTGGGATTTTTCTGGTAGACTGAAAGCCAAGTTCTACATACGTGTCCCTTTCCTAAAGAAAAGAGTAGAATGGAATCCCAGAGGACTGTTACCCATGTAGGATATTAGCGTCACGAACCATTCCCTCATTAATGAAAAATAAAATAAACAGAACATTAAAAAAAAAGGAGAGGAAGAAGGGGGAATGAATCCTCCCAAAGATAACAGTATAAATAGCTTCACTTAACACTAATCTGCAAATCCGTTTTACAGATGTTTGGCATTTTGGCGGATGATTTTTAAGAAGCTCTTGAGAAGTTACAATTGCGGGGGGGGGGGGGGACACGCAAGCTTGTGGAGAACAGTTGGGGAGCAGGTGAGAAAAGGGGCTTGCCAGCTCTTGGAAAACCATAAAACCCAGCAGCCGGGGAAAGGTGCTGGGCTCCACACTTGTTTTTTGAGAGTTCTTATGCCGCACAGGTACATGTGGAGGCTGGGAAGGCTGTGTTCGAATCTCCTCCCCCTCTCCCTGTTCCTCAGCTGGGCTAAGACATTTTGACTGCTGGTCGGAAAACGGGCCTCCTCTCCCCCATCTACAGCAGCCTCTTTCAACCTTTTGATTGTTAAGGTACACGTGAAATATGTTTCAGGCTTTGAGGTACCACAGAAGTGATGTCATCAGGCCACGACCCCTGCCACACCCCCATATGCACATAAAAATAACATTAAAACTGGCCTCTGTGCCCAGCCCTGACACCAGACAAAAGACCTACCAGGCCAACTTACCTCAGCCACAGGGGAAGAAGCAGAACCTCTGCGGCGGTGGCTGCCGGCTCCCTTTGGCCACCATCTTGGAATCCCCCGTGCCACAGTACATCTGAGGGGCTCTCAGGGTACATTGGGAAACCCTGGCTTTGAGGCTTCAACCGAGTATAATACCATAGAATCCACCTTCCAAACCGGTTTTGGGGTCAGCACGACCCAATTAGGACTGATTTAAAGCCATACAAATCAGCTGATTTGGATGCAGCTGGACCCAAAGCGATTTGGCGCCATTAAAGTCCATGGGAATTTCCCCATTTTTGTCTTCTCCATGGCCTGGGGGTGCAGGTTTGAGTTAGAGGCTCCAAGATTTCAGTGTAGCTCGTTTCACGATCGAAACCATTTAAGGCTGATTTATGCCCGAATCAAGCTTGATTCGGGTCTTTTTCAGCCACAACGATCTGAAATGCACATGCCTAGCTTCAACTTTTCTCCCCTTAATCCAGGCAGAAGAATACACAGAAAGATACTAGAGAATTTTAGCATGACCAAAGAAAAATGGCATTCTAAAGCCGATAGTCGGGTAGGGGCCATTTAGCACAATATTTGTCTTGCCAGTGCCTGGCGGAAAAGCTGACTGTTGTAATTCCTGAGCTGCCAGCCGTGTCTCCCACTCAGCTCATAAAATATATTCACACCAAAGGAAAAGAGGCCCTTCCCAGTCAAAGGCTGCTCTTCCTGCTGTGTCTTTAGGCTTTAATTTCCATTCCCACAGTATGTCATGGAACGGCAAGGACGGAGACGTCTCAGAAGGTCATCTAGCCTACCTCTTTACGCCATAACGCCATCTTTCCCATGCTGCGTAACTTTGTCCACTGGTTCCTCCAGTTCCTCATTTGCCCTTCTTTGAAATTCAGTTTTGTCCATTTCTTTGATAAAGGGCTCTTGAACATTTTCTCTTCCCAACTTGGATCTGTCTGCCTTCAGTCTATTCTTTATTCATTTGCCTGTCTTCCACTAGCCACTAAGTGCTTTATATCTTCCCCTCTACAACTGCCCATGTCCCACAGGCCCCTGACAACCCCCCCCCTCACTAATCTTACCTTTTTTACTGATTCACTGCTGTTTGATACTATTCCCTAGGCATCCTGAGTTGTGAAATTCCTAGAGACTTTGGAGGTAGGGTTGGGGGAGGGGAGTGACCTCAGTGGGAGATAGAGCCCACCTTTCAGAGCAGCCATTTTCTCAAGGGGGACTGATCTCTGTAGTCTGGAGTTCAGTTGTAACTCCAGGAGATCTCCAGGCAGATGTCCATGGACTACAGTTCCCATGAGCCCCTGCCAGCATTCACTGGCAAACTCTGGCAGGGGCTCATGGGAATTGTAGACCATGGACATCTGGAGGGCCGCAGTTTGACTACCTCTGGTCTAGTCACTTGTTCAGCTCTATCGGCACAATATAAATGTTTTCTGAAGAAAGGAATTGTATTTCCAGAAAATAGTTCTTTAACAGTAGCTATGCAAAGCTCAATTTGGAAGGCTCCACTGGTCTGACCTGTTTTAAAGTTGTTTTCATAAAGGCCTTTATATCATAATAAATTTTGTTAACAATCAACATTTCCTCCTTATTTTTTGCTTCTCAGGGGATTTTTCTGAAGTTTGGCAACCCTATGGGCCTTTTCGCACAGGGATCTTTGTTGCAAATTGTTTGCGGAATGAAAAATCGCCATTTAAAATAGTGGAATTCGTCGTTATGCATACCTGCCTTTGTAGTGGAATCAGTTGCGTTTTTTAGCGTTTCCCACAGGCTTCCGGTCACGGCAGAAATCGCTAGAAAGGAAGCGCTATTGCCGAGCTCGTCCCGCCCCTGGCCGTCAAGCAGCCAATGGGCAGCCGTTAGCATGCTCCCAAACAGCCCCTTTCCCTTTAAGAAAGGTTTTTTTAAAAAAAAAACAGACCCATAGCAACGAATCTAGGTAGATTCGTTGCTATGGAGAGACCCATCCAGCTGCCTAACGTGAGCTGTCGTTTGATTGTATGATCGTTTGCACGCTGCCTCGAGTGATAAAAAAAAAATCCCCCCCCCTCTCACGGGCCCGATTTTCGGCTGAATTTATTTGTAAAAAATAAAGGGACTTTATTTCAGCAAACGGGCTTTTCAGTGGTTTGTGCTTAGTGACTAAAGGTGAAGGACTGAAGCCAGGGAAGCCTCTAAACAGAAAGAGGCTCGCCGGTGCGTTTATCCCCGCTCGCTCGGAGAAAAAAAATGGCGATCACTTCGCCGGAAGTTTGGAGGAGAGAGCCAGGGGGAGGGACTTTGAAGAACCAGCAACAATGGTAACGCACAGGTCTTTAGCGCTACTGTTGCAGATTGGTTGCAGGAGTGTATCGCTATCCGGAGGGTGAATCCACTTTTCTGGATTCCCCTGAAAGCGCCACAACGAAGCGCTTTTTGCTGATTGGTTTCAGGATTGTTGCAGATTGTCTACGTCGTCGTGGGTTATGGCAAATTAGTAGCGTTTCCAAATAGCAACCATTCTGCTACTTTGAAGCCGTGCGAAATGGCCCTATATTTCCCCTTCTACTGCTTCTCAGTACCATCTGCCTTCAGTTTGCCCTCACTTTCCTTGCCCTCATTGACCATGTAATCCTATTTGTTGGGCTGACCCACGTGACATTTGTTTACATGACAATCATCCATATAGCCCCGCAACCTAATTGACAGGATGGCGGGGATTACCACAGCCTGACGGATTAAAGAGCAGTGTGAGCTAATGAGGGCAAGGGCACTGAAAGAGGAGGGAAAACGGTGCCCTCATCAACCATCTGCAGCTGTATCCCTCAAGTGCTGAATTTTTCTGAAAAAAGAGAGACTTAAAAACAAAACTCCTGAAGTGTGATCAACTGTTTCAGCACAGTTCCCTAGAAGAAATTGTCAGGTAAAACTTTTACCAGGGCTAAAGAAGGCTGGTTGCATTTAAGAGGGCAAGCAGGATGGATAAGAGGCATGTGACCATTGAGAAGAACTGGAGCATTCAGGAAAAATCCCCAGCAGGTGTCTTGAATTCTGCTGATATGTCAGCTCCTGTTACAGGAGAAACCATTTTGATGGAACATTTATTGACATGTCCCAGTGTCCCTGAGACCAATTAGATCAGGCTCCAACACCTTCAAGGGCATTTCGGGGAGGCTTTCTGAAGTCACCCATCTTTTTAGCACTCTGCCAAAAAGGCACTTCCCTCCCCATCCTTTCCTCAGGATGGATTTATAAGGAACTCCCTGTGGTTGGCAGCTCCCCTAATTGAAACCAAACTTGTGTGTCTTTTTTTGTGAACAAACATGGCACAGAAGAAAAAGAAAATGTTTTCTGTCGGCTGCCAAGGATTTAAGTGCCTACAGGTGTCTGAGGAATGCTAATGGGATGAGAGGGGGGATAGCAGGGGGTATCGCTCTGCATTTGGTTCCCATTAAGGCCCCTTCCCCTGCTCTCTCTGCACCCCCAGCCCCTTCCTGAACCCTCCAGCAAAATGCAGCTTTCACAAGCCAATTACCGTACCTTCTCCCCATGTCCCCAGATGAAGCTGTTGCTTGCTTAACAAAGAGCAGATGTGAATGAACATTGTCCCACACCCCCATGGGCCAGAATCACAAGCTACGGGGAAAAGCTGTTCCCAGATTGATTCTCTCTCCATCCACCCCCCCAGCTGTGATAAAGTAGGAGAAAGGGACAATAATGGTATCCTACCTATACTATTCCATTTTACTGTCACAACGGTCTTGTGAGGTCGGTTTAGATGAGAACTTGTTACTGGCCTGAGGTCACTCAGCAAACATTCATCGCAGAGTGGGCCTCCCAGATCCTAACCTGACACACTGACTTCAATATTGCACTGAATCCCATTGTTGTTTATGTAACTGGGAACCAATTTCTGATGGAAAAATGGAATCAATTTTTTTTTAATCAATAAGGATGGTTTTAGGATGCCAACAAGGCATAATATCAACAAGCTACTCTCTGCCTTTGAGAATGCAAAAGTCTGCAGATCTCCACAATGACTTCTCAGGTAAGGCTGCACCATTGAGAGGTCCGTGCTATTTGAATTGGACAATTCTGATAATGTAAGTGTCTGGGAAAAGCCCCCAAACTTTTACAGATAGCATTTTCGCTTTGCACCTGAGTAAAGAAAAATTGGGAAAGTACATAGAGTGGGTGGGAGAGAAGCTGCTTGGTGACATCATCGTCCAAAGTTCAGAACAGAATAATTTCTCCATGGCTTATCTGCAGAGATGAATCTGTTTTGAATCTGAGCCAGCATGGTGGAGAAAGTAGGGTTTGGATCAGAGAGACCAGGTGTGAATTGCCCCTTTATCTGGAATTGCCCCTTTATCTTGGAAGTTTTGTGCTGTTATCACATGTTGTTACCATATGTTATCTGTATCTTTTTCCTGTTTCCTGTAAACCGCCCTGAGCCTCCGGGGAGGGTGGTATATAAGCAAACAAACAAACAAACAAATAAACAGCCTAAACTTGTCCAGTTATGTATAATACCTTTCCAGTTGTTCAGTTTGAAGAAGAAGAAGAAGAAGAAGAAGAGTTGGTTCTTATATGCCGCTTTTCCCTACCCGAAGGAGGCTCAAAGCGGCTTACAGTCACCTTCCCATTCCTCTCCCCACAACAGACACCCTGTGGGGTGGGTGAGGCTGAGAGAGCACTGATATCACTGCCCGGTCAGAACAGTTTTATCAGTGCCGTGGCGAGCCCAAGGTCACCCAGCTGGTTGCATGTGGGGAGTGCAGAATCGAACCCGGCATGCCAGATTAGAAGTCCACACTCCTAACCACTACACCAAACTGGCTCTCTGAGACTATGAAGAGGATTCTTGATAGTCTGAGACCTACCAGCTTATTTTATGACCTATGCAGCTGCTTAAATCTGCCAGAATGGAGCTGATGATCTGGGTCCAGGAGACAGCCCCTAAAACAATGAGACCTTAGTTTCCAGATACGAATCTTACTATTTAAGATGCACGGCAGATCCCCTCTATGTGTTTGTTATGAGATCCAATATGCACATCCCTACACATTTGTAGGCTCTTTATCTCTCCAAGAAATGTTGGCCCTTGGACTTCTGCATGTTGTGAAGGTAGCTATTGTTTCTCCACCCCTTTCCCACCATCTCATCTGTGTGCCACGGGACTCTAAATTTGTTCTGCTGCTTCAGACCAACATGGCTACCCACTTGAATTAAACTGCCACAGGGTTCTTCCAGGAAGGAAAGTCAGGGAAGAAATAAAATCAAACCCGTGAGCTGAACAATAGTTATGCCAATAAAGGTACTCTGAATCTGAATCAAGAGTAGAGAAATTTTGGTCTGAATGACCGTAAATAAATATTGATTGATTGAATAGTAGAGAACAACAGTCAGAACTCTGGACACAACCCATGGGAAGTTCTTCTGTGAAGCCCTGACGGGATGAGCAGAAATGGTCCAAGGACATCATGGGGGCCAAATAAGCTATTTTGCAGCAAAATGTTATGACAGAAATGGCTTGTTTCTCTACAGCTTTAAAAATGAGTGAAGGTATTTTTGCACCTATAAGCTGAGATCCCCACAAGTTGGGCAGATCATTAGAGAGTGAAGTACAACTTTTTCAGATGAAAGAACGCTTTCCACAGTCGGGAATCTCCCTTGCCCACGAACTTCCGTGGCTTAATTCAGATGCTTTGTTTCTGTTGCTTTAATGAGTCTGTCAATAGTTCCTGAAAACAAGTTCAGGACTTCCCATGGGGTGGTGCTAATGTTCATGCTTTACTGCAACCCCCTCCCCAGCATACACGCTCGTGGACGCACACATACACACAGAGACAGCTGGCCTCTGGCACATAAGCACATAATTAAAACAAGAGGACAGATAATTAACACAAATAACAAAGGCCCTTTAATAGCCCAAATAATTGAAAGTGCTATGCATCAAGAAGCTCATTTTTTATATACATGTGATGGCCATAAAAAGCAGGGACACCCCCTCACCCCGGAATATATTCAGTGATGTAACAGGAAAACATTATTAGCTTATTATTCTTTGGTGACATCTTACCCCCTTAACCCTTGTGTATATCTTGTCAGGGTGTATATTTTCTTAAAATGTAGCGGTTGGAGCAGGCTTTCTCAACCAGGGTATCTTGACAGCCCTGTAAGGGTTTCCTGAATGGGTGGGAATTAATTAATTTTTAATATATTAATTAAAAAAATGTGTCAAACATTTATCAGGTGATATGACCATATATGGTTATGTCGACCTGCCTCCTCCACTCCCCAAGTGGCCAATGATTGGCCTGGAGGGGGTCGGAAGGGGGGGGGCCCAGGTCGGTGGGTCCACAGCTCTGCTTCCCAACCAGATTCTGCATGATTGCACCACTTCTGGGGTTTCTAGAAGCCTGAAGAATGTTTCAGGGGTTTCTCAATGGTAAAAAAGTTGAGAAATGCTGGGTTGGACAAGGATCTGGGAAATCCATGTTTGAATCCTCACTCTGCCATGGAAGCTTGCAGGAAGACTTTGGGCCACCCACACTCATTCCACATTACCTACTATACAGGGGATAAAGTGGAGAAAAGAAGAAGAAAGATATAAGCCCCTTAGGGTCTCTTGAGGAGAATGGCCAAAGATTTCAAGGCCAATAGACCAGCTCTCTGCCCCCAGGCTCTTGATACAACTCAGCAAAGAAGGAGGAGCAACATGTGGTAGTACCAGTGTTACGTGACCCTATGATGTCACTGTGTCATAGTCAGAAGTAACATCATGGCTACATATGACAGTCTAGGAATTTCCCAGATCTCTATAGTAGAAACCATAGTGACTGGGGGAACTGGAAGAGGGTTCTGTGGCATTGTGCAGTGCTAGTTTCCTGAGTCTTTGAGCCCTTGAAGTTCCCTGGGGTTGGAAGTTTCTACTTAGTTGCTAATACAATGTGAAAAACCATGTCTGTCTAAACGTAGGCACATGAATAAAGCCCTATCCTGCACACAGCCTGGATATTTATATCTTCGCCCTAACAAATTTTTATCTTGGCTTTTAAATCAGTGGAACAACAGCTATTGCACAGTAAATGAATACAACACAGAGAAAGTTCTGCCTTCAGCAATCTGTAATTTGGAACAGAAGTAGAACGGTTGCAAGTCTGTCTCCTTCTTAAATTTTGGAAGCCAGAGAAAACTTTTGTTCCCATCAGAGGCACCTTGGTGAGGGGCTGTGTCTCAGCGGCAGAGCATCTGCTTTGTATGCAGAAGGTCAGGTTCAGTTAGAGATGCCGTCCTCCAGGTGGGACCCAGGGATCCCCTGGAATTACAGCTCATCCCCAGACTACAGAGATCAATTCTTTGGGAGAAAATGGATGCTTTGAGGATGCAATTTGTGGCACTGAACCCCACTGAAGTCCCTGCCCTTCACAGACTCTGACTCCAGTTCTCTAGGAGTTTCCCAGCCTAGATGGGCAACTCTACCTCCCCTTTCTCCTTCTGGTGGTCAGGGGGGACCTGACAACCCCTAGGTACAAAACGCACCCATGAGGGTCCTCAATAGAACACCTAGGAAGGACCCATATTCAGCCGGTGCTGCTACAGCTGCAATGGTTACTGGTCTGCATCTGGATCAAGTTCAAGGTCCTGTTTTTTACCTTTAATGCCATACGCGGCCTGGGTCCTACTTATCTGAGGGACCGCTTATCTGCTTATGCCCCCCGCAAACCTCTTTGCTCTGCAGGCACTGGGTTTTATATTGTAACTTTATTGTTTTATTTTATGAACCGCCATGAGACGGCTTTGTCAAAAGTGGCGGTGTGCAAATTGAAAAATAAATGAATAAATAGGTTCAGTTCTTGATATCTCCAGTTTAAAAGATCAGGTTGCAGGAGATATGAAAGACTTGTCTGCCTGTAGACTCAGGAAAGCTGCTTCTAGTCAGAGTAGACAGTACTCAATAAGACCCAGGGTCTGATTCAGTATAAGCTCCCTGAGTTTTGCATGTGATGCACATCAGTTTAGAGAGCCAGCTTGGTGCAGTGGTTAGGAGTGCGGACTTCTAATCTGGCAAGCCAGGTTCGATTCCCTGCTCCCCCACATGCAACCAGCTGGGTGACCTTTGGCTCACCATGGCACTGATAAAGCTGTTCTGACTGAGCAGGAATCTCAGGGCTCTCTCAGCCTCAAGGGGTCTGTTGTGAGGTGAGGAAAGGGAAGGTGACTATAAGCCACCTTTTTGAGACTCCTTCAGGTAGAGAAAAGTGGCATATAAGAACCAACTCTTCTTTTCCTTCTTCAGTAATATCAGGGCTCTCTCAGCCTCACCTACCTCACAGGTCGTCTGTTGTGGGGAGAGGAAAAGGAAGGCGATTGTAAGCCGCTTTGAGACTCCGTCGGGTAGAGAAAAGTGGCATATAAGAACCAACTCTTCTTCTGTTTGTTTTGTGCAGCACAATAAACCAATGGTTAGTGTTAAGGTGCCACCAGGCTCTTTGTTGTTGCCAGTGGCCAGGAGGCCCTGTGGCTTTTGTCCCTGAAGGTTTCAGAAATGTGCGACTTTACTGGCTCCTCCAGATGCGCAGGTGTGATTAAACTGGTCAAAATGGCTGTTTATTGCCAGTCGTGGGCTCATTTACGGTGGGCATGGATCCAAATTTTGCAGCGGGGCTCTTCTGCCTGTTAGCAGGAGAAACAGCAATAAACCCCATCGAAAGCAAGCAGAGCTCTGACCCAGCTCTTAATGATGTGGCTCGTGGCTCCCTTGGAAATTGCTCAGAATGTGGCAGTGGGAATGGGGGAGAAGCAAAGTGGAATGGAACCTCTAGAGCAGGGGTAGTCAAACTGCGGCCCTCCAGATGTCCATGGACTACAATTCCCATGAGCCCCTGCCAGCGAATGCTGGCAGGGGCTCATGGGAATTGTAGTCCATGGATAACTGGAGGGCCGCAGTTTGACTACCCCTGCTCTAGAGCAAAGCCCGAACTCACCTGTTAAAGTTTCAGGGCGTCTCCATCCCCTTTTCCTTGCAGAACAGTCCAGAGAGTGTACGGTTATTTTAACGAGAGGAGCGCGCCAATCTGTAAAACAATGAATATAAAACAGCCAGAGTTTGCCCTCTGACCTCAGTAATGACTTGTTTATTGTTGGAACAGCAGTATGTAATATAAGAAAATTTCAGAGTGGCACTAACGGGGACAACACCAGTAAATAGCACCATATAAATGCTAAGCCCCCTTTATCAAGGCTTGCTACTCTCCAAAGGAGACAGGTTACGACCCTATGGGCATGGACACCCCGAGCAGAAGGAAGGCAGAGACACCTCTGTGGTGCAGCTAGATGTTTCCCGATAAAGGGGAATGTCTCTGCACTGCTAGTGCCAGAATTCTTTTCTTTAAGGAAGGGAAGATGGAGAATTTGTAGTTATAGTTGGGGCGTGTTGGGGGAGATCAGCGCCCAAGGAAGCTGTTTGATGACCAATGTTCAGTAATGCCTTTGAAAGAAGATCAGGTAGTATTTTGTACCCTGCTTTTTGTGACTTCATTGATTAATTAAAATGTTATACTGCCTTTCCCTATGGGCTCAGGGTGGTTTACAGCATCTATAACGAATTGCAATCATACAATTATCATAAGTAACATAGAACAATTAATTGCTATTATTAAAATTTTTATATTGTTAAAAGTACAGATTTAGAGGAGCTGGATTTAACTTCAGCTGGCTCTACGTGAGCTTATCTTTCACTGTCTTCAGGCAGCTGATCAGTACACTCAGGGGTGTCAATGGATTACTGTCCGTTAGCAGCTATGGTTGGGTGTCATCCACGTATTGGTGACACCCTAGCCCGAAACTCCGGATTAACTGGATGAGGGGGCAGATGTAGATGATAAATAACAATGGGAACAAGATTGCTTCCTGCAGGACCCCACATATTGCTGGGAGTTTCTCTCCCCCACTGCCACCCTCTTTTCCTGACCTTTAAGAAAGGATTGTGTAACCACTTCAAGGTGGTGTCCTGTATCCCTGCATCGCCTAAGTGTTGAGCAAGTAGCTCATGATCTATAGTGTCGAACACTGCTGTGAGGTCTAAAAGAAACATCAACACCAACTGGTGTAGGTCAAATTTCCTCTGGAGATCGTCCGACTAGAGCCATCTCCACCTTGTGACTAGTCCTGAAGCCAACTGGAAAAGATCAAGGGCCAAAGGAGTCTCAAAGCTGCTTACAATTGCCTACCCTTCCTCTCCCAATAGCAGACACCTGTGAGGTGAGGCTAAAGGCACTCTGAGAGAACTGTAGCTGGCCCTAGGTCACCCCACTGGCTGTACATGGAGGACTGGGGAATCAGACCCGGTTCTCCAGATCAGAGGCCTCTGTCTTAACCACAGCACCCAGCTGGCTCTCTAAAGGGCCAATCAATTGTAATTCTAGCATAGTGAGTTTTCTATCTGAAACGAAAAGGGAGCAAGGAGGAACCTGCAGCTTGGATTCTGTTTACTTCTCCCCCTCTCCAAAAGCAATGGCTAAACAAGTGTAATTTGTAAGTTTATAGCAGAGTCTAAATACTTCCAGCTGTGTGGAACAGTAGCCAAAGGAATCTCCTATCTGAGTGTCTTTGGTGCAGAATGTTTAGATTCAATTGCAGCTGCGGGCAAAGCAAGCTGAGCACAGATGAATCACTTGCTACCTGGCTTGTCCGTTGTGGAGCAGCCAGGCAGAGCCAAAGCCGATGTTCGACACAACTAGGAATAACACATCTTGGTGTGGTTTACAGATTATGTGGCTTTACACTTCAGGACTGTTCTTTTAGCCTAGAAATCAGTTCATTTTAAGCTGCCTGAAACATGGTGTTTTAATTAATGGCTTTTAACGTTTCGTATTCTGATTCTGCTTTAACATGTGAGATGCTGTGGCCAGGTCCCCTAGAGATGCAGAATTTATATATTGATTAAATCAGCAGGAACATGGCTTGTAGAAGTTCTCTTGAGACCCTCATGGGGAGGAGGTAGGCATAGTATACGTATTTGAATAGAATATTCCTGAGTATTCAAAAGCACAAGCTTTCATTGCTATTACAATATTTACTCAAATGCAAGACTAGTTTTTTTCCTGTGGATATGCTATACAAAAGAGAGGGCTGAGCGTAGATTTGAATATGCTACAGTTATGTTGAATATTTTGGAGTATGTGTTAATGTGTATAAC
This sequence comes from Paroedura picta, assembly GCF_049243985.1. NCBI lineage: Eukaryota > Metazoa > Chordata > Lepidosauria > Squamata > Gekkonidae > Paroedura > Paroedura picta. The sequence continues at coordinate 11,877,311 of NC_135380.1, read as the reverse complement.
ATTTTTACCTGGATTTGCGTAGCCCAAGCTATCCCATTCTTGTCAGATCTTAGACGTTAAGCAGGATCAGATATATTTGGATGGGAGACCACAAAGGAAGTCTAGGGTTGCTGTGCAGAGGCAGGCAATAGCAAACTACCTCAGTTAATTTCTTGCCTTGTAAACCCTATGGCAGGGGTAGTCAAACTTCTTCTTCAAGCAAAGGTTGGATACACACTTTTCTTGGATGCTTTAGGATGCTTAGGGCTAATCCTGCGTTGAGCAGGGGGTTGGACTCGATGGCCTGTATGGCCCCTTCCAACTCTATGATTCTATGATTCTATGAAACTGCAGCCCTCCAGTTGTCCATGGACTACAATTCCTATGAGCCCCTGCCAGCAAATGCTGGCAGGGGCTGATGGGAATTGTAGTCCATGGACATCTGGAGGGCCGCAGTTTGACTACCCCTGCCCTATGGGGTCGCCATAAATTGGTGGCAAGTCGACAACACCCTCTACCGCCTTAACATCTTTAAGGGGTTGTCTTACACTCAGGTTCCTCTTCCCTTGAGGCAAAAATGGTATCATATGATTTTGCAGGTCATCCATAAGAACTATATATAAAGATGGGAATGCCCAGGGAAAAAATGCAGGAAAATGGGGGGTAAGAGAAATTTTTCCTTTACAGCCTGTTTTTCTGCACAACCAGGGTTTCCAAGATGGCTAAGGAAACACCAAGACTAAGATGACCTGCGTTCAACTTCCCATCCAGCCATGAAGCTTAAATAGAAGAGGAACCCCATGTTGATGCCCAGGGGTGCCATGGTCCCCACTGATACCTTTCATGGGCTGTGAAGTGAGGATTTTGCCCAACATAGGACCTTGCTTGCCATTGGAAATTTGACTGGCTGTGGATGTTTTTTATAAATGTTACACAAAGAGTAAGCTACAGCAGCCATTTTTTGTGCTGGCTCTGTCTCCGCCAGCAGCCATTTTGTGGCAGCCATTTTGTGGCTACACCCTTCATGATCCAGACGAAGAAGAAGAAGAGTTGGTTCTTATATGTCGTTTTTCCCTACCCAAAGGAGTCTCAAAGCAGCTTACAGTCACCTTCCCTTTCCTCTCCCAACAACAGACACCATGTATGGTGAGTAAGGCTGAGAGAGCCCTGATATCGCTGCTTGGTCAGAGCAGCTTTATCAGTGCTGTGGCGAGCCCAAGGTCACCCAGCTGGCTGCATGTGCAGGAGAATGCAGAATCAAACCCAGCTCACCACATTAGAAGTCCACACTCCTAACCACTACACCAAACTGGCTATCAGAATTCCAAATGTGCCCTTAGGGTCAAAAAGCTTTGGCACCCCTGCTCTAACTACTAAACCATCCCTAACGACTCAAAGCCCTGGTCATTTCTTCATTGCTGACATTTTAAATCACAGAAATGTGACAAGTAACTTTTAGGCTCCCCGAGGGACTGGATCTCTATGTCTCCACCGCACGTGTGCACTCACAAAACGATCAGCTCTGTTTTAGCTTCACAAAGCAGGAAGGGATGTTTCGGAATGATCTATTTTATTTTCAGAATCTCACGGAAGCCAAACCCAAGCTGCCTTTTCCATCTCTCGCACTGGAACCCTGGGATGACGACTTCACAGTCTCTCCGCATGTGTGGGTGTGAATTGCCTGTCCGCTCAACAGCTGGCCTTGATCTATTTTCTAAGAACAACAAAAACTCAACACCCCTAAATCCCCCAAATTATTCCTCTGCTTAAAAAAAAAAAAAAGCAGAGAACACATCATTAGTTATTTTGCATAACTTGTCTTTGAGAGGAGCGAATACAACTCACGCAAGAAGAGGAGGAGGGAAATCTCTCAAGAGGTTTAAAAATGTCACGCTTAGCGAGACCTTTATATACCTCTAAAAAATAAAATTCCCCACCCCCACCCCAGTACTGTCAAACCAGAAGGCTTGTGCTCTTTTATACAATGGGCTTCTATGAGGGCAGGTTCCTAACCAAGAGAGTCACTCCTCAGTCAAGTAGAGAGTGAAATGATTGCTCTAACTAGGCCGGGGCCTATAATGAGGGGGAGAGGCAGCTGTCGGGAGCCCGAACTGGCTCTAAGTCCACATTAATGAGACGTCACATGGAGCAGTCGTCTCGTTCAGGAAGCCAGGATCTGAGGAACAGCTGGAGGCCTGCCCTCAATCCGTGCTGTTTATTAAGAAACAAAGAAAAGAACTCTTGAGTGTTTAAGGTCAGGCTCTAGGTATCCCCAGGACACATCGGGGGAATTTATGAAATGGTCGACAATGGTTCAAATCAAGTTCTTTCTCTCCAGCCGAGGAAGGTAATCAAGCTCGCCGTCCGGCAACTGAGCCTTGCTTCCACAATGTCCAGCCGGCCTGCATTAATCACTGCTTACCAGGCCTTTTGCTTTTTAATAGGGTTTGGCTCCCCCAGTAGGAATCATAGAATCATAAAATCAAGAGTTGGAAGGGGCCATACAGGCCATCTAGTCTAACCTCCTGCTCAATGCAGGATCAGCCTCAAGCATCCAGGATAAGGATCTGTCCAGCCACTGCTTGTAGACTGCCAGTGAAAGGGAGCTCACCCCCTCCTTAGGCAGCCCATTCCAATGCTAAACTCCTCTAACTGTGAGCGAGCCCAAGGTCACCCAGCTGGCTGCATGTGGGGGAGCGCAGAATCGAACCCGGCTCTCCAGATTAGAAGTCCGCACTCCTAACCACTACACCAAACTGGCTCTTTGGTTGGCCCAATGTTCCCCTCGGTATCTGTATGTCATGTCCTCTCCTCTCCTCTCCTGCTGTTATTCCCCTATGCTGGTCTGCCCTTTTTGTTCAGGCCTTAGGGTCTCTACTAGATGCTAGACCCGGGCATGGAAAGTTGCCGCATCTTGTTCCAATTGAAAGGAAGGCATGATAAAGGAAAAGGGGAGGGGGAAAAATGCTGAGGGTTATTGAACTGGTTAATGTCATCCTAAAGAATGAGGAGGTGGACTGGGAATAGAATGGTATTCATTTCATTACTTTTCCCCCCAAAATAAAATAATAGACCTTGGAATGATATTTATTCCATCTGAGCATCAAACACAGAAACCTTTCAAAAGAGGCAGGCAGCTGCAAGTCTGAAAACGTGGGAAGGGCTGTCACCAATTCAGCCCATGTGGGGAATTTTGTTTTATAATACTTTTGGATTTAGGAAGGACTTGGACTATCTCTTTCCCCTTTTAACTTAAGACAGAGCTGGTACCCCTGAAGATTTACTAGCCTGAAGGTCCTTTGATAACTAATCTAGTTTATCCCACCACTCCTCAGGGGTACTAGGTCTCCAGCGATTTCTGGAGACGGCTGACGTCATGTCCGGTTTCCTCAGAAATGACATCATACCCTTGACTCAACGGCTATTTTATTTTTAAAACATGGTCTCCTGCTGCTGCTCCAAGCGGTGGCAGGAAATGACCACCAAACACTGTGAGGTAAATTAGGCTGAGGAACAGTGACTAGCCCAAGGCGATCCTCTGTGCTTCATGACTATATGGCAGCCTTTCTCAACTTTTTAATCCTTGAGAAACCCCAGAAGTGGTATGATTGTGCAGAATGTGGTTGGGAAGCATAGCTGTGTATATGCCCACCTGGGGCCCCTACCCCTTCCCATCCCCTCCAGGCCTATCATGGGCCACTTTGGGAAGGGGGAATCCACCCTGCAAAGCAGCCAGTTTCTCCAGGGGAGCTGATCTCTTTACTCTTGAGATGAGCTATAATTCCAGGGGATTCTTTGGTCCCGCCTGGGAATAGACATCTCTTTCTGCTATAAGGAGAAGAAGCTGGTGACTCAGCATCCCATCTCAACATTGCCGTAGGCCAGATCATGGCCATCCGTCCTCCCACTATTATTTATTTAGCATTAGTCAGTTGTCTGTTCATTTCATTGATCCAGTATTCTCCTGTGCCAATAGATTATTGTCTCCGCACAACAGATCCTTTCAATCTTTCCATCAAAGGTTTGTTTTCACTCTTAATCTGATGATCCCTTCTGACGAGCCTCTCCAAAGAAATCTCCTCCTCTCAACCCATTGTGCATGTCTGACTTTGGTTGTTTTTCAAGATAATCCATGAATTATCCTCTTCTAAAATACTACCTGGATGTTTCCCTATCCCCCCCTGGCTGCAGAATCTCATTATCATAGATGATGCAACAAAGAAGGATCGGTGACCGTTTATGCACTGGAGGTTTCATGCTTGGTTGCAGGCTGGAGTTTTAGTAATAGCAGGTTGCCCCACCTCTTCCTGCACCCACGTGGGGGAGCCTTTGGCCTGGTGTGCCTCCTCCACCCCCGAATTGTGCTCCTACACTGGAGCTGGGACAATGAAGTTCCCAGTGCATAATCGGTTAGTGGTATTTTAAAACTGGGGACAGTTGTTGATATATTATCTGTTGATATATTTTCTTTGGAGTCTACCCTCCAAAGCAGCCATTTTCTCCAGGGGAACTGATCTCTGTCACCTGGGGATGAATTACCATTCCAGGAGATCCCCAGGTCCTACCTGGGACTGGCATCCCTAGCCCCTTCTGTCCACTGAATCCTGTGTTACCTGCAGCACTGTCCTTTGGCCATCCATATGAGGATTGACAAAGCACCACAGAAAGCAGGTTTTCATTTGCAAAAAAATCTTCTCTACTCTCTCATTGTGAGACACATCTTGATGAAAGGCACCTGGCTGTAATTACCAAGAGTTCTGGGGTGAGAACCTTGGCACATCCCCCGGAGAGCAAGCCACACAACAGAAAACTGTGCATGTGTGTCCGTGCGCACATGCTGTATTGGACCTCTGTATTTGACACGCTATGAGACTGTTCAGTTCTGGGATTTAACATTGTTGGAATGAAACAGCATGACGGACATGATGCCAAGAAATGTCAACACGCTTCAAAGCGTTTGAATGTCAAAATCTGAGACATTTCACATTCAAAATGCAGGACGTGCTTGGGCTGCCTCTGCCTATACACTTTCCAGCCTGCCAGTTAAGATCTCCTCTCAAGCCCTGCTCTCTGTGCCCCACCTGTAGAGGCGAAGCAGGTGGCAACAAGGAACGGGGCTTTTTCAGTGGTGGCACCTTGCCCTTGCAACACCCTCCCCCCTGAGGCTTGCCCAGGGCCTAACTCCCTTGCCTTGCATATTTCTTTTTACCCAGGCCTTTAACTGAGGGGCTCCATTTTTAAAACCTGTTTTTCGGTCTGCTTCTAAGAGCCAAAGGACACATTGCCTTTATTTATGTGGCCTGTCTCCTCCAATGCGACCACATTTAGCAGGTAGCAGCAGGAGAAACAGTCGCTACTGTCGTTACATCCAAGAGGCAAGCTAGACTCAAGACATCAGCCACTGATTATGCTGCTGAGGCTCTTGTGCAGAGCCTGGCAAACAAGGGCTGGAGAACTGTAGTAAATAAAAGCTAAAAACGGTGTGTCTTTTCCAATAAACACCACAGCTGCGGCCTCAGGCTGACAGTGTGGTCAGCTGCCTTTCCATCCATGCAGAGCAAAAGAGTAACTGAAGGGCAAATGGCCCAAGGCGCTTGTGGAGGGGGTGGGGAGAATGGCAGCAGGACAGCTGAAGCTACAGAATAACGAAGGTCGAAGAAGTCAGTGCATTAGAACAGCCTTTCTCAACTTTTTTACTATTGAGAAACCCCTGGAACATTCTTCAGGCTTCCAGAAACCTCAGAAGTGGTACGATTGTGCAGAATATGGTTGGGAAGCATGCACACCTAACCAGGGTCCCACCCCTTCCTATCCCCTCCAGGCCCATCATTGGCCATTTTGGGAGGGGTGGGTAGGTCAACATGACCATATGTGGTCATATCACCTGATAAATGTTTAACACATTTAAAAAAATATATTAAAAATTAACTAAATCCCACCCCCCCCTGTCTAGGGCTGTCAAGAAACCTCACGGTTTGAAGAAGCCTGCATTAGAACTTACAACCCAAATACAGTTCAGATTCATTTGTATATGGCTCTAGATGGGTATAATATAGTCCAGGGGGGTTGATGGTTTGTGGGTTGCAATAGAAACTGCAGAACAAAATTTGAGTCCAATAGCGCCTTTAAGACTAACAAAGTTTTATTCAAGGTGTGAGCTTTCGAGTGCATGCACACTTTTGCAGACAATGAGTAAGTGTGCATACACATGAAAGCTCACACCTAGAAAAAAACATTGTTGGTCTTAAATAAGCCATTGGACTCAAATTTTGATCTGCTGCCTCAGTCCAACATGGCTACCCACCTGAATATAATCAAAACAGCAGAACTTTAAAAAAGTAAATAATGATGATGATACCTCTGTCTTGTTTTTGTTGCAACTAACAAATATTTTTATTTGTTTGTTTATTTATTTAAATTTTCATACCACCTTTCCCTTTGGGCACAGGATGGTTTACAGCATACTTGACTCCACGAGAGGTGGGCTGAGATTTTACAACAAGTGGAAAAGAAGTGTAGGTTTTCATATCCTGCTTTTCCCACCCGAACGAATCTCAAAGAGGCTTACAATCTCAAAGAGGTTTACAAATGCCTTCCCATTCCTCTCCCCACAACAGACACCCTGTGAGGTAGGTGGGGCTGAGAGAGCTCTGAGAAGAACTGCTATGTGAGAAGAACTTTAGAAGAACTGTGAGTAGCTCAAGGTCACCCAGCTGGCTGCATGTGGGGGAGCAGGGAATCAAAACCAGCTCTCCAGATTAGAAGTTGGCTCCAAGAGTTCTTTTCAGAGCACCGTTGAACTGGCTGTTGAAGCTGTAAAATCAAAGCAGGACCTGTCGCAGGTGTTGAAAAGCAAGCCTGTACACTTTTTGATAGACACCTCTCTGTTTTCTTTCATGAGCCAAGAAGGCCAGCAAAGGTCCAAGGGTTCTGCAAACAGTTAGTTTGGATGAAAGCACGGTGCTTTGCAAAGGCAGGCCCATGGAGGGACAGGAGGGTGGGCGGAACACGGACTGTTTCTCTTCAAGAATGCGGCACCACATTCGGCTGCAGGGAGGGGAGGTTTTCAGCGGTCCACACTGAGGTCCAGCGGCAAAGTTCTTAAAACAAAAGTGAAGATTCATCAGGCCACCCAGTTGGAGTCCAGCAGGTCGCCTTGCAGCCCTGGCGAACTTTGATTCTTGAAACAGAATCAAAAGGCAAATGAAATCGGACGGGGGAGAGAAAACACATTTTTTAATAAGCGGCTCTGTTCAGCCGGGTATCCGAGCATGCCCCCAAAGACACGGCTGATGCTGAAAGATTGCCATTGGCAGCAACTCGAGGCACACAGCTGTGAGTCAGAGGTCACGCTTTGTAAATTGCTTGCGTTATGCTCGGGGTCAAGCTCCCCAGACTTAATTCTGGAGGCCGAAAGCAAGAAGCCGATTAAGCTCTTGGCATTGGTTGATGGTTGGCATCACGGAGATTTCTGGGTTGTTTAACAGGCTTCCCAAACCACAAGAGCTATCCATGCTCCAGGCAGCTTTGGAAAAAGATGGGGGGTAAGAGGCAGTCCTATTGCAAGCTGCAGGCCTGGGAGCTGCATGCCCAAGGGCAGGTGTAGGCAAGAATTTTAGTGGTGGTGTCAAAAATGTCAACACGCCTACCAACAAACAAAAGTGGGAGAGAAAAGAGTATGGATGCCAGCCTCCAGGTGCAACCCAGGGATCTCCTGCAATTACAGCTCATCTCCAGCTCACAGAAATCCATTCCCCAGGAGAAAATCGGATGCTTTGGGGGGTGGATTCTATGATGCTGTACCTCACCAAGGCCCCTGGCCTCCCCAGGGTCTCCCTCGCAATCTCACAACCTAGAGATGGCAATGCACACTTGTCGGGAAGTCTGGTGGGAAACAAGTGCTAACTGCAGCCTTTATTTTCTTCTGGCACTTGTAGGTAGCATAGATGATTCCCCACCCAGGTTTTCAGAGCTTTGTAAATCACAAACCCACACAGACAGACAGCATAATAACTGGCAGCTTCAGGTAATTAGTGGGATATTCTCTGCACACGCTCGGCTAACAGCAGCCTGTAAAATGTGAGCCATTAATCACCATTAAGAGGCAGGGACTATCCTTTTCTCTTGATTTTATGAGTAGAGTTCTCTCACCCCATCCCTCAGCTCCCTGCAAATATTCTGGTAATGAATGAGCTGTCCATAAAATGCCTGGAAAAGCTGTTTGTCTACAGAGGCTACTTGCTTCCTTTGGTAAGACTCAAGCAGTAACCAAAATGTTCTTTAGAGCAGGGGTAGTCAAGCTGTGGTCCTCCAGATGTTCATGGACTACAATTCCCATGAGCCCCTGCCAGCGTTTGCTGGCAGGGGCTCTTGGGAATTGTAGTCCATGAACATCTGGAGGACCACAGCTTGACTACCCCTGCTTTAGAGTATGGTGGTTCCTGCAGGAAATTTCCTCAAACAGAAGCAGTGATTTTTGCCATTTCCACTACCTCAGTACAGATCTGCGGCTCCTTGGGGTTCCTGTCCCCTGAAACAACCCGCTAGAGATAATTTTGGACTTCAGTGGGAGGGAGGGGCAAATAAAATTCTGGTTTCCTGATGGAAAAATATTACCTCAGGACTCATCCCAGAATCTCAGATTCTGTTCTTTAATGATTTCAGACTTAAAATGGGATGACACATCAGGCAAAGCTTGAAACGAATGTAAGAGTTCTTCCTGGCTTGAATGATTTAAAAAACAACAAACAGGGGTAAGCAAAATAAGACTAGTGAAATTTCTCAGGCGGCTTCCACAGGGCTACCAGATTTGGTCCATGGCTAAATCCAAAGCAAATTTACACAGCTCTGCTTCCCCACCATATTCTACCCGATTGGGCCACTTCTGGGGTTTATCGAAGCCTGGAGAATGTTTCAGGGGTTTCTCAGTGGTAAAAGTAGTCAAGAAAGGCTGGGTTAGATGAAATGTGTGGTAAATTCAAAGGCAAATCTAGAGTTGGGGGAACACAAAAAAACTGAGGAGGAGAGAGACAGCTCTGTGTGCTGGTGGTGGAAAGTTGCTCCTGACTTACAGCATTTTGAAGGCAAAAGACTTTCAGAGGAAGTTGGCCCTTGCCTGTCTCTGCCTCATCAGCTTTGTCTTCCTTAGTGATCCCCCTCCCAAATATTAGCCAGGCCCAATCCTGCTTCGTTCTTAAGACCTGACAAGGTCAGTCAAACCCAGGCTCTCCAGCCTCTCTACGCTAGCAAAAGGGAAAACAAATACCCCGATGGATCTGAGAAGCAACAAAGAACAGTTGAAATGTGAAGCAGAAGGCCTGGGTCCTTTTTCCCCTGCCAAACTGCTGCTGGTAATCATCATCAAAATCAAAATATATATAACAAAGAAATCCAAACTAGAGGCGATCCAGCCATTTGTGCTGCGCTTCACTGATCTGGCAGCCAAAGACAATCATAAGGCACACCGTGATATATCAGAGACGGGGAGCATGAATGGCAGGCACCTGATCTGTGGGCCAAGAGAGTCCTGGCGTGACCTTGTACGTTTACGGAAACATCTCACTTTCCCATAATCCGCAGTGGTTTTCAATCAATCAATAAAAACAACAGCGTAGGCCATGCTGAAACAACACCTACAAACGTGCTAAGTTCATAGAGAGACCATTATCAAGCACATCAAAGCCGGGAAGATAATACAGTCCAGCTGCTTTTCTCACAGCCCTGCAGAGCAGCTCTGCTTTGCAAGCCTTGCAGAATGAGGAGGTCCCACGTACTCCTGTTATGCAGGACAGAAGCCACCACTGGGGGAGGGGGAAATGTTTGACTAATTTATAACAATACATAAAAATTAACTAACTCCCATCCATTCAAGAAACCCTTCCAGGGCCATCGAGAAAAGTTTCACGAAACCCTGGTTGAGAAAGCCTATTCTAGTTGCTGCATGCCTCAACTGGTGGAGGCTCAGAGAGCAGGACTGGGGATAAGGATCTGAAGTGGGAAGTATTGAGAGGTGCAGGTTGAAAGGGATGTCCCTTTGGAGATGATTACATCCAGAACTGCTTGGCATAGTGCTCCACTGGAGGGCTAGGAAAAAAATGGATTTGAATTGTCCTTGTTTAGTAGCAGAAAACCCAGGATTCATGGAGACATTTTTTATCAAAAGGAAAAGGAGAACATTTTAGGTCAACTGGGATTTTGCTTTAAATTCAAGTTCTTGCCGTTCGCCTTTGTTATGGTGATTCGAACGTTACATATTGTTAAACTTCTGATGTAATTAATTGCCTCTTTGTTGTTGTTAGGTGAGTAGTCGTGTCCGACCCATCGCGACTCAGTGGACAATGATCCTCCAGGCCTTCCTGTCCTCTACCATTCCCCAGAGTCCATTTAAACTCGCACCGACTGCTTCAGTGACTCCATCCAGCCACCTCGTTCTCTGTCGTCCCCTTCTTCTTTTGCCCTCATTCGCTCCCAGCATCAGGCTCTTCTCCAGGGAGTCCTTCCTTCTCATGAGGTGGCCAAAGCATACTTATTTGCCTCTAAGTATGCTTTTGAAGGGAGTCCCTGCACTGGTCCTGGTAACTTAAAAGGAGATGGTTACATAACCAGCTTAACCTATAGGCCAGATCAGAGGTCAAGATTACATCCGAAGGGTTTTTGACTTCTTCTGAACCTTGAGCCATGATGATTTTCCATGGAGACTCCGGAATGGATTTATATGCTCTCCATGTGGAGAGCATCTCCACGTGGTTTTGGTGGGAGAAAGTGCCATCGAGTAATTATTCACTTACAGGGATTTTAAGGCGACAGATATTGAGAGGTGGTTTGCCATGGCCTGCCTCTGTGTAGCAACCCTGGCCTTCCTTGGTTATCCAAAGACTAACCATGCTTAGTTTCCAAGATCTGATGAGATCAGGCTAGCATGGGACACCCAGGTCAGGGTTCACTTAGTCCTCGGCGGGTTAAAACCCTACCTGCATCATGTGTTTACATAGAAGACATCCTATGGAGCCTGCCCCCTAGGAGAGACATGTTCCCAGTCATAGATTTTGCTCACCTCTCAGGATTTGTGATGGGTTAATACCACTAGCTGTCACAGTCAGAATGCACCACTCCAAACCACAGGGATGTTATTTACAGCCTGCTGTCACTGAAGGAGACTCTTGCATTCCTTTAAAACCACTCCAGTTTTTTCTGAGTCTTTACTTTCCAGATGCCTCGATCTATACTGCTGTCTGAGAGAGTCTCCATGCCGACTGAAGGGCTGTGCATTAGATCCACCACCTAGCGCATGATCTCACATCATTTTTGCACCCCTCCGCTTTCTCATGCCAGAGGGTTGTGTATACGCAATAAAGCTTATAATTTCTCTCTCTCTCTCTCTCTCTCTCTCTCTCTCTCTCTCTCTCTCTCTCTCTTGAGTTCAAAGGCAGATTTAGCATTTTTTTACAAAACGGAGGGAACAAAAGATCAGAAGCAATACAGAAAAACACAATGTCTCATATCACGAGAGTAGAAGGCCAGCCCAGCACATGAATGCGTTACCTAGCAGAGTGTTCATCATGACATTCCAATTATTCCATGATCTCATTCAGCGTAATTGAAGTAACTATTCATTGGGCTCCAGACATTTGGGAAAGATTCCAGCTTATGTTGTTTGGAGCATAAATCCGCTGAAATGCATATGTTGAAGTAAATCAAGTAGTGCGCATGGTGAGGGGGGGGAAGCGGTGTGTGCAAAGGGGGGGAAAGACAGTTTGGCAAACATTTCTTGCATAGAAAGGCGTCATATTATTTGAGGGCTTAGTAGGCATAAATAAAAGTCTTTTTTTTCCCCCTATACCACATGGACATTTTATGTGTTTGGGTATTTATACGCTGCTTTACTTTGTTCTCCTGTCCTCTGCTTTATTCTCGCAACAACAGCGCGGTGAGGTTGGTTAGACTGGCATAGTGTGGCTGGCCCAATAAGGTGAGTACTATGGATGCCAACTCCAGCTTGGAAAGTTTCTGGAGGTTGTGGGCAGTGCCTGGAGAATACCGAGTCTGGGGAGGGAAAGGAGTTCAGAAGGTGTTCCCCAGAGGGCCTCTGCAAATACTAACTTTTTGGTGATCCCTGCCCCCAGAGGTGTCCACCGGATCTCGACCAGAACCAGGGTCCAACCTGGTGCTATGAGTTGCCAGTGAAAATTCGAGCCCTGACGAAGCTGTCAAGGTTCAACTGTCCACTGTTGTGGCTGTCAAAGACGGAACTCTTCCATCAGGTCTATGGTTGAGGTCATGGTGGTTGGAAATTACATGGGCCTCCCTCCTCGCCTTGGCTCCCCACCCTATGGCCAGTTTTTTTGGTATGAGACAGAACGGCAGTCTGAAAGTCTTTGCCAGCAGCACTAGGTTTTGTAGTTCATTTTAACAGTCATAATTTCAGGAAACTCTCATTGGTCCATGAGATGCAATTAAGTGCCATAAAGCGTATCTTGGAAGTCCATGGATTTATGCCCGACTCTATTGTCATGACAGGAACCACAGAATTTGGAAGCAGGCCTGGCCAAGTCCTTTGGAATTTGATTTTCATAGCTCTTCATTGTCAACTGCTCCCCAAGATTTTGGCTCCATACATACCCTTGATGTTGAAGCCAGAGGAACCACATGTCTTGCCTGATTTCTCCATATTAATATTTGGGAAAGGACTTAATTAATTGCATTTATATTCAGAGCTGTCACCATGTCTCCAGACATTGATTCATAACACCTAGACCCAGTTCAAGCATCCTAGAAAAGCAAATCACATTACTTTCCCAGCTTCATGGTCTCCATGGTGACCATCTGGCGTTTCACCATCTCAGGCTTTCTCTGCTTTCTCAGCAGCCCTGTTTATATCCTGATTTTCTTCTGATACAACTCCAAGTGTCTTACATGGCCTTCCTATAGATTGTCCATCCAGGTACTCACCAGAACCATAAGCATATGATTTGGCTCTTATATGCCACTTTTCTCTACCTGAAGGAGTCTAAAGCGGTTTACAATCGCCTTTCGTTTTCTCACCCCACAACAGACACCCTGTCAGGGAGGTGAGGCTGAGAGAGCTCAGAGATTACTGAAGAAGAAGAAGAGTTGGTTCTTATATGCCACTTTTCTCTACCCGAAGGAGGCTCAAAGCAGCTTACTGTTGCCTCCCCTTTCCTCTCCCCACAACAGACACCCTGTGAGGGAGGTGGGGCAGAGAGAGCCCTGACATTACTGCTCGGTCAGGACAGACGTGTCTGTTTTGGCTAGATGGCCAGATGTGGAGGAGGAGTGGCAAACCAAACCCGGCTTTCCAGATTAGAAGCTGCTGCTCTTAACCACTACACCAAGCTGGCTGTACACAGACATCTTCGTGTCAGTAGTTATGAGGACAGAGGGCAGAGGGAGGCCTTCTTCCATAGCAAGAAACTCCCGAAGCTCCCAGAGGTTGTCAGCACAAATCTGGCAATCTTACTTTGTAGAGACCCCATACAGAAATGCCTCTTTGCTAAATCAGTGCATCCTGATGCAAGTAATCACATGGAACTAGGTTGCCAACTCTGGGTTGGGGAATCTCTGGAGATCTGGAGAGCAGGGTGCAGGAGTGGAAGAAGTCCAGCGGGGTATAATGCCACATGGACCACCCTCCAGAGCAGCCATTTTCTCCAGGGAACTGATCCTTGTCCTCTGGAGTTCAGTTGTCATTCTCTGAGATCTCCAGACCCCACCTAGTGGTTGGCAACCCAAGACTGAAGGCTCATCTCACAAACAGAAAATGGAGACGATCACCATCCCGTTCTTAGCCATGAGGGATTGTTTTATTTATTTTTATTTATTTATTCCTAGACTTTTATCCCGCCACTCTTAAGGGGCTTGTGGGGGCTTACGGATATTTCCTCCCAAAGTGTTCATGGGGGAAAGGAAGAGATTTGGCTAGACTATGCATATGGTTTGAGTTTTACATACAAGCTGGTATATCCCAATTACTGACAGAACCAGAGACGTAAACCCCTGAAACCCTATGAGAGCTGCCAGTTAATCTCCGCTAAACGCCATCTAGACGTACAAAATCCTCCAGAAGACAGACTGCCTGTATGAGGGCGGGACGTGGGAGTCTCGTTCCAGTCCCTTCTACCCCGTGAAGCAGGGGAAGGGGCGGGAGAGGGAACTGGAGGGGAACCCAGGGAGGGAGTCAGACAGCAAACACACAATTCAGACTAATTATCCTCAGAGCCACCATCTCTGAGCTTGGGAACAATGGCGAGGCCTTAATCCAGAATGAAAAGCAAACAAGGCCCAAGTGATTGTCTTCCTGCTTCCCTTAATCAAGGCTACAGGTCCTGCTCCTGTTTACAATACAAATATTCAATTAAAAATTCCAAAAGGCTTCAGTAATTGGTTCTCAAGGGGGGTTCCTGGCTCTCCCCCTAACCCACCTACCCCTCCTCCGAAAAAGGAAAGAATGAAAAGAGCTTTGTTGCTTTCCTTTTGGCAAGTCCGTTTCTGCAAAGTAAGCTGCTATTAAAACGCTGGGAATCTGCCCAGCCGTAGAGATGGTGGAAACAGTCCAGCAAGGCCGCAGCTGGGTCAGCAACCCACTCACGCCCAGGCGCCCAACTGGCCTTTGGTAAGCAAAAGGGATCTTGCCCACCAGAACAAGCATTGGGCCACGTTTCATTTCGAGGCCAGCAAGGTTTTCCCTTGGAGGGCAGGGAGCAGTTCCCGTTGGCAGCACAGGATAGGACCTGCAGTAATAGTTTGAAACTACGCATAGAATAGTTCCAGCTAGATATCAGGAAAACAATTTTGACAGTCCGAGGAGTTCAGCAGTGGAATGGGCTGCCTAAGGAGGTGGTGAGCTCCCCCTCACTGGCAGTCTTCAAGAGCAGCCGGACAGCTCCTTATCCTGGACGCTTTAGGCTGATCCTGCATTGAGCAAGGGGTTGGACTACATGTGAGAGCCCAAAAGGTTAGGGATGAGATCAATTTTAGAAAAATATAAACAGTTTATTATAAGAGCTCAAATGTTCAAAAACCATACAGGAATATCTGTTTGGCACACATAAAACATCTGCCTAGACCAGTAACACCAAAAAGTTTAGACCTTGTAGAATTGTAGTCCATGGACACCTGGACACAGTTTGACTACCCCTGGTAAACGTTATGAGGATTGCCTGCTCTGAAATCAATGGGACTTGAAAGGGACCAACTTTGACTTGGGAAGTTCTTGGATTTTGGGGGCTGGAGTCTCAGGAGGTCAAGATTTGGAGATGGACATTAGCGCAGACGTAATGCAATGGAGACCACCCAACAAAGCAGCCAAGTTCTCCAAGGAAACTGATCTCTGCAGCCTGGAAATCAGTTGTGATTCTAATAGATCTCCAGGCTGAAGACCACCTTGGATCACAAGTGAGCTCCAGTTAACAGAAGCCACCCAGAGAAAATGGCTGCTTGGATGATGGACTCTATGACCTTATACCCCATTGAAGTCCTTCTTCTCCCCAGTGCTGCCCTCCTCAGCTCTATCCCCAAATTCTCCATTTATTTCCCAACCCAGATCCGGCAACCCTACTCCAACTGGAGGTTGGAAACCCTACTGGTTAATATCTGTAGCTTCTTGCTGAATTTTAATGTATTCCCCCCTAGGTGTTTTTTCCAAAGTTTGGAGAAATCTCATCTTTCCCCAAGAATGTTATAATGCGATAGGAAACACGAAGAACCAGGAAATGGGAGGAGACAGAGAACAATAGCATTCAAATGTTCAACATTATTTGGTTGACAATATGTAATTAAATTTTTAGAAGCATCAGTCAAGAGTCAAAGAAGAGGGAGGAGGTTATTTGGGGAAGAGGAAAAGGTGCCCCCCCAAAATCCCTAGCATGTTATTATCACAATTTGTATTAATTAAATGCCATTAAGCTTGACAGATTCAGGTGTGTTTATGAAACATAAACGCTTTGAACTGTTTAGAGTATCAAGATGAACATGCATTGAGAAGATGTAGATGCACCTAATTCATGTAGCAGCTGCTGTTTTACCATTCCAGGCTTTCATAAGTTAGTTCATTTCAATTCTAACCAGTTTTTTTCCATGGATGCAAGAAGGACAAAGGGTCCTGTTGGACACTGGAAAAGGCTATGCCAGGGTTTATGGGCAAACACTATGGTAGCCAGCTCAGCACTGGGAAATATCTGGAGATTTGGGGGGTAGAATCTGAGGAGGGCACAGTTTTGGGAGAGGAGGGTCTTCAGAGGCGTTAATACCATAAAGCCTACCTTCCAGTGTGATCACCTGGAGTCTGGCAGCCCTAGCGAACACCAGAGTCAGATAGTATTGTGTTAAGGAGGGGCACTAGGCATGACCACCCCCCCCTCTCTTGCATCAGTGCAAAAGCAGGTAATATACAACTCAGTCAGCTGCAGCAAGTGTATCTTCTTCTTCTTCTTCTTCTTCTTCTTCCGTCTCCCACCCCTATTGTGGCCTGAAAGCTGAAAAATGGAAGTCATGTCCCCCAACCAGGCAGACTATATAAGCTCGCTGGCACCAAATCGACCAGGCTACTTTTGAGGGGGGGGGGACCCTAAATAAACAAAATTAACCGCAGTCTTCTTGGGCATTTGTGGGCTCTCCTCCATTCCAACCAGCCGGAATAGCAGAAAGGCAGTCAAGTGAATGAGGAGCCGGCTGGGCCTTCAAGCTGGTAAGCATAAGCTTTCTTGACATCCCAGCAACCCTTCTGAGGCTCTCCTCTCGGTCCACTGCTAACTGCTCCTGGCAGCTACTTGCTCATTACCCTCCAAAAACAATTAGCAAGCAGGCTGGAGGGAACTCCAAAAATGCACTTGCTAATGCAGGCACTGACCTGGACCTCAACACGAGAGCCAAGGATGAGGCTTTAGCAAGGAGGGTGGAGGTCGCCCCCAGTGAAGCTCTACTTCTAAATTCACGAGGGAGCAGACTGGGAAAGTGGGCGCTGCGTTTCACAGGCTGCACTGGTGAGTCTGCACGTTTGAACTGGAGCAAAAAACAGACATGCAAACAAAAAGAAACCTTATTGACTTTGGTCCAGTGGAATTTTGTGTCCCGATCTGTAGAGATGCTATGCATGCTCAGAGCCAGCTGGGTGTAGTGGTTAATAATGGTGGCCTCTAATCTGGAGAACTAGGCTTGATTCCCCACTAGACGTGGGCACGAACCTGGACAATGGAAGTTTGTTGGATTTGTGGGTGGTCACGGGTTGGGGGGAAGCCATGAACCCTGAACACCGATTTTGCACGAACCTTCCCCATGTTCACGAATCTTTGGGTTCGCTTGAGTTCGTTAATGGTTTAGCTGTTTCCTGGGGTGCTATGCATGTGAAATTCACTGTGGAATCCCCTGACTGTAACCCCTCATTGTGGACATGGGTGATCTATGGGGGAGAGAGAGCTCTCAAACTCAATTCAGGCACAGCAGATTGGAAGTCTTCCTTCTGAAGGAAGCAAAAGGGGTTCTGATGCTTGTTTGTTTTGTAGCTAAAGAATTCTGTTTCCTATGTTTCCTTTTAGTTCCATAAAAAAAAAGCTGTTAGCAGTATATTTTCCTATATTGAAAATGGCATATCAGCCAACCTTAAGCATGCCAAGATACCATGCCCCGAAACATACTATGTGGTGATTCAAAGCAAAGCTCCAACGATAAAAGTGAAAAATGCTGTGTCTTTTTCTCTGCACACACAAACACACACACGCTGCTCTCTCAAATCCAGATCTATCACTCGTGGAAAGCACTTTGCATTTCCTAGAATAGATTGTTTTTCACTTGTTTACCGTGGCTTGCATTCAGGCCACCCACAAAGTGCTGCGCATTGTATGTGCAGAACCAGAGATATAGCAGCATCCCTCTTTTGAAAGAACTCAATATTTTAAAAGTCTGTTATTTTTAGTGCTCCTCCCCCCTTTCTCATTCCAGAATTGTTTTCTCTCAGCTGAGTCCAAAGAGCTTTCGTTGCTCACTAGGCACTTGGTTCCAGGCAAGTCCCACGGAGCAGTTTTAAAATGGCTGTCCCAGAAAAGAAAATTAATTAACTCCCACCCATTCAGGAAACTCTTCCAAGGCCGTCAGGAAACCCCAGGGTTTCCCAAAACCCTGGTTGACAAAGCCTGAAACTAGACCAAAAGGCAAGCAGCTTCTGGTCTAAGAAATTTACTTCCTGAAAACTCTGTTCAGAGCAAAAATGAGTACTCTTTCACCAATGTGGTTAGATGAATATACATGCTGATCTGTGGAAACAAGATCTACGAATGGGAATAAATGTAACCCAGCGGAAGGACAGTCTACAGATGCTCTCATAAACAAATGTAACCTGTCCCCATGGGATTGTCCCATGCTCTCTGCAGTACTTCAGTGCTACTTCCCCAGCAGGAAGTAACATGTGCAAGAAGTGACTTGATTTCTTTCCAAAAATATGTGCTAGTTTCAGTGTTTGAGCTGTGCCAGTGACAGAAACATTCCATGGCGATAGATCAAGATGAGTAGCCGTGTTAGTCTGCCTTTAGCAGAAGAAAGGAACAAGAGTCCATTAGGACCTAAAAAATGAACAAAAATGGTGGAGGGGTAGAGATTTTGTGAGTCACTGCCCACTTCTTGCTTATGGAGCAGGAAATGAGATGTACCCAGTCTGTACATCCCCTTTTGAACAGTCCTGAAGGAGATAGGAGTTCCTCATGGAGCTCCTGATGTTCTGGAGAACCTGCAAAATGGCACTCCTCCCCCAGGCATTTGGTTGAGGTCAGGCTGCACCTGAGTTATCTGTCTGGCCCCCCTGCTAATCTCCACTTGGGGGGCGTTTCACTTGAATGGGCCTCCCTCTCCGGGCCAGGCCTCTCTGATCCAAATTCCAGCCCGTTACCTGGCCTGTCGGTATGCTTTGTCTAGAGCAGGGGTAGTCAACCTGTGGTCCTCCAGATGTTCATGGACAGATGTTCATGAGCCCCTGCCAGCATTTGCTGGCAGGGGCTCATGGAAATTGTAATCCATGGACATCTGGAGGATCTAAGGTTGACTACCCCTGCTCTAGAGCAAAGCGGGACAATAGGAGCAAGTAGTTAGTTTCTAGTCAAAGTTTTAGAATTGTGTCCAGATTTCTTGGTGGTATATTGTAATTTGCTGATGTACCCTACCCCAGGACCAAGTTAGAAGAAGAGCGGGTTGGAAATAAATACATAAATACAATAAATTAAAAAAACTTGTTTGTCCAAGTGTTACTCCAAAGAGAAAACACATGAATCCATGAAGGTGCCTGGCCCTGAATGAGGCCAAATGGTCTATCAGGATCCACGAAGTCTACTGTACCCTGACCAGCAGTTCTGCTCTAGGATCTAGTACTTGATAATTTCTTAACTGGATACTTTTGTCTCCTCTGAACAGCAGCAGCTCTCCAAGGTCTCAAGGAGACAGGTCTTCCCCGTCCCCCATTTGGTCCTTTTCCAGACTGGAGTTGCCATGGCCCTCCCCAATTGCCCAGCGTTGGTATTGTGAATCACAAACATCTCTCGTTGGCCCAATATTTCCCCCCTGCTTTGGAATAACGAAAACACACACACAGACACACACAATGGTTAGATGAAGATGGAAAGCAGAGAAGGAAAAGCACGAGGTATCTAAATACTTGAGCCAAATCTCAAGCTTTCTGCGAATTCTCCTAACCAGTCCCAGATGGGAGCAATCAGGAGGACTCAGCTAAAATTAGCCTCTTTAATTGAAGCAACTGTAACAAGCTTGGAAAAGTGTAAAGCAATTAAAAAGGCAGGCCACATGAAGATCTCATGTGAGCTTCCCACAACCTCTCCCCCCCCCTTCCCAACAGCTGAAGGAACATCTGCCGTGCCCTGACATTTACAAGCCCGCATGCCGGTAACGGTGCTTCATGCTTCTCTGTCATTGAACCGTCCTCGGGGAAGGGAAATGAATGGGAAGAAGCAGACCGGATTCATCGCTCAGGAGGGGACTTGGTGGGGTGATGTGCTCACTTTCCCTCGCTGTCGTAGGGGCAGGAAACCCTCAAAGTACTTGTTTGGTTAACGTACAACGGAGCATCTGGAGCCAAAATCATGATTCCCGTTAAACCAGCGCTGCATCCGCTGAGGTCACCCTTTGGATTTAGATCCTTCGGCGACTTTTCTCTCCGTTCGTTCGGATTGCTTTCGCTTAGGAAGCAAACAACAATGAAAGACCCTCTGGAAGAGACCCAGCGTTTCCAGGCCCAGACCCTGATGAGAGCAATTTGCCAGGCAGTCGTCCAATTTTTTTTTTTAAAGGTGCTGGAACTCTGGAGCCTTCCTGGAAGAGGTGTCCTTGAGCCTACAAGATCCATCCCCCCCCTTCCTTCCCTTCCTGATGTGCGGGGGCCAGTTGTGCATGCTGGCACTGAAACTTCTAAAAACTGCTATCTTAAGACTAACTCCAATGGCGTCATTAAGATTCACAAAGTTTTGTTCAAGGTGATATGATAAAATCAGAGTCCAGGAGCCCCTTTAAGACCAACAAAGATTTATTCAGGGCGTGAGCTTTCGAGTGCAAGCACCCTTCGTCAGACTATGATCTCCTTACATGGCAGGGAATATAGAGCAAAAATCAATTCTGTTACATCAGTAGACTTTGTCACAACCAAATACAGCCAATGATAAAACAGCCAATCAATCCTGTGAATTCAGTGTAGTTTACAAAAACACATGGAAAGACCAAATTGCCTGTTATCAGTGATATCTGACGAAGGGTGCTTGCACTCGAAAGCTCACGCCTTGAATAAATCTTTGTTGGTCTTAAAGGTGCCACTGGACTCTGATTTTATCAGTGATCAAAGGCTCTCACCTTCCCATATGCTGCTTGAATCCATCCATCTCCATACAACTGTGAAACATTCCTCCCAGCAAGGTATAAGCTTTCATGTGTAGGCACACTTCTTCAGATGCAGGTACACAAATACCTTGAAAAAAATTGTTGGTCTTAAAGCTGGCATGTAATTGCTGGTCTTGAAGGAGAGCCAGCTTGGTGTAGTAGTTTGGAGCAGCAGCCTCTGATCTGGAGAACCGAGTTTGAGTCCCCACCCCCCACATGCAGCCAGCTGGGTGACCTTGAGCCAGTTACAGTTATGTTAGAGCTCTTCTCACAGGGCAGTTCTATCAGAGCTCTCTCAGGGGTGGACTTAGTGATTCTCTGGGCAAATCAATGCCTTCTGAGCACATGATGGGGAAGGTGCAAATGTTAGTGTTGCCACCTTTGGGTTGGGAAATGCCTGGAGATTTTAGGGAGGGGCTTGGGGAGGGGAGGAGCTTCAATGGTTTGCACTGCTATAGAGTTCCCCCTCCAAAGCAACCATTTTCTCCACGGTAACTGATCTTTCCCCCCTGCAGATTAGTTGTAATTATAGGGGATTCCCCCAGGCCCTGCCTGGAGGTTGGCAAGTAGCCATTTCTGCAAGCAGGTGGACTCAGCCTCAAGGAGGGCAGGTACAAGCAACAGCAGGAGCCTGCTTGTCTTCTTTTTCCCAGGGAGATGGGACCAGGGACCAGGGACCAGGGAAGTTGCCCTTGTTACCTATTGGCTAAGACCACCCCAGAGCCTCTTGTGGCGCAGAGTGGTAAGGCAGCAGACATGCAGTCTGAACCTCTGCCCATGAGGCTGGGAGTTCAATCCCAGCAGCCGGCTCAAGGTTGACCCAGCCTTCCATCCTTCCGAGGTCGGTAAAATGAGTACCCAGCTTGCTGGGGGGTAAACGGTAATGACTGGGGAAGGCACTGGCAAACCACCCCGTATTGAGTCTGCCATGAAAACGCTAGAGGGCGTCACCCCTAGGATGACTCGGTGCTTGCACAGGGGATACCTTTACCTTTTAAGACCACCCCAGGAGGGGCTGTCAATTTAAAGACAGGTTGGGGGAGGGGGATTCCAGAGAGGTTGCCTATGGCCATTTGATGAGGCATATAAGCCTCCATCTGTCAATGGGGCTACAGTGTCCAAACTCGCTTGCATGGAGGTGTCCTGCTTCTATGTTTCTGCTGTTACTGCAAGGGCATCGTTGACATCCAACAAGCAGTCATTTTTCCACTGGAATTTTTTCGAAAATCAAAATAATGGAAACATTCTGGTTGGCGATAAGGTTTTATTGCATAAACCCCAGCCAAGCTGGTTTCGGTAACAGAACATATACATATAAAGCTAGACCAGCTTGATGCGTAGCTCCGTAGACAACTTCCTGTCGCTCACAAAATGCACGGAGAGCTAAAACGCTGTGGTTGAAATCATTTTCATCTATCCAAGGAGAAGGCATGTGTTGGCTCCTCGCCCCCTTGCCGTGAAGTCATTCTGTCTTTCTTTGTCCCCACAGTGGATGCTCTGCTCATCATATGAACATGAAAATGCAACAATTGCCTCTTTTATAGATTTATAATTTAATTTGATGGCAAAAAAGTCCCTTTGGGCAGGATTTTGGTCTCTTACGTGCTTATAGTGTTAAATTTTAGATTTGACCTTGTATGATTTTATGGGGTCCTTCTAAACGTCCTTGAGGAGCTGCCATGTCCAAACAGGAAGCCCGGAAACATTTCAAATAAATAAAAAAAAGCAAATGCATTAAATAAGACCTTGTCTCCTAAATTCCAAGTATCACGCAGGTTTTCAATAAAATAAATAATGTTTGTTTCGATTTGCCTAATAAGCTGATCTTATTTTTTTTATCTCTTTATTGTTCTTTGCATACATTCCCATGCTCACTTATGCAATTGTGTCTAGTATAAACCCATAATAGAATGCATGGAAAGCAATTTATTTCTTCATAATTCTGAACATTTCCCAGAGTCTCCTGTTAAATTATGACATTTATTGGTCAAGGATGGAAATGAGGGTGAAAGTTATTTCTTTCTTTAAAGCACTTTGAGATTTACCAGTGAAGTGTCAGAGATAATTGTATCCAGAAGCTTGTTTTCCATATTCCCACCTATAGTATGGTAAATGTTATTCTCTGCTGACAAAGGATGCTAATGAGGATCCAGTTGGGACTTGGTTGGCCTTGAGATGGGCCAATAAATCCCATTCTGTTCTGAAGTTTCTTCCTGCGGGCCTCTTTAAAAATCTTTAGACTTACAAGCAAACATTTACATATGTCTGGAAGGGACCTAGCTCAGAACACAAGCTGCACAATCGCTGGTATCTCTCATTGAAGGAGCACAAGTAACAGCTCTGAGAAAAGAACTTCCTCTGATAATCTGAGATGATGTTAAGGGAGATAAACCCAAGGCTTGAGTCCGTATGAAGCTGCTTCATATGTTCTGTTTTCTAACATCATTTCTGATGGATTGATCCCTCTGACTGCAGGTTGCAGAGATCAGTTCCCCTGGAGAAAATGGCTGCTTGGGAAAGTAGCTTCTATGGCAGGGGTAGTCAAACTGCGGCCCTCCAGATGTCCATGGACTACAATTCCCAGGAGCCCCTGCCAGCATTCGCTGGCAGGGGCTCCTGGGAATTGTAGTCCATGGACATCTGGAGGGCCGCAGTTTGACTACCCCTGTTCTATGGCATTATGCCCTGAGGTCCCTCCCCTCTCCAAACCTGACCCTCCTCAGGCCGCACCCCCAAAATGTCCAGGCATTTTCCAGTCTGAAGCTGACAACCCTACCAATTGGTGCCACTTTAACATTGCCAAGAAATGAAATATCCCTACTTATAAAAGCATTAAGCTTTCCAAGATCCATTAGGGCAGAGCAGAGCACATGAATAAATCAAGCTAGACTTGGCCAGTTTGTATCATCTCATCCAGCTTTGTAATCTGGCCATGCTTGCTGTAAAAGCTGATTATTGAAAGCAAGATCCAACCCAACCTAGGGACACTCTCAACCCGGAATCAGACCTCAGAGGGACAAGATGCTGAGCTGACCTGGCTCCCTGCTCAGTCGATCTAGTTTTGTGGCATCTGGTCGAAAAGCAAGCGGTTTTCCAGGAGCAATGGGGGAGAACGTTCCAACAGTACTCATGCCAAGTCATGCCTGGCAGGGGCCTACTGTATTTACTGTACCTCCCTCCCCGTATGAAGCTGAAAACAAGCCATGTTTTTTAGCCAGCCCCTCAACTCCATCATTGTGCTGCTCTTTAGAAAAATGCCAAAGGAGTCTTACTAACTGGAACGAATGCAGACATTAAATCCTCCTGACTGCATTTTGACAGTGATTAATGTCTCAGGAGGTAAGAGGGAAAGAGCGGATAGGACTACATTTGCATCACATTTGCTGACATTCTTGCTAGTGAGAATAACTACCTCTGTGCATTTCTCCACAGGGTAGAATTGTTGTATTGGGAACCATCCTCTGGTTATCACTGTTAGAGTGGGAAGAGCTTGGTGGATCTAAACCAAGCTCTGCACCCACTTTTGATGTCCTCTCAGAGGTACCACATGTGTGGTAGAGGGACAAAAGTGAGTGGCCTTTCTCCAGCTGCAAGGATGCATACTTTGGCATACATTGGGAGAGTGCAGTATAAGTTTTTGCCTTAAAATCTGGAAGGAAGCTTCAAGGACACGCAGGAACATTGATGTCATGATTCTCTTTGGATTCGTCAATTGGCTCAATTGCCCCAAGTCCTCCTAATGGAGTGCCAAATAAATAATGCTCACGTTCAGATACCATAAGTAATCTGGGTTTTGTTTGAAGAAGAAAAAGAGTTGATATTTATACCCTGCTTTTCACTGCCCGAAGGAGCTCCATATCAGCTTACAATCGCCTTCCCTTCCTTTCCCCACAAGAGACACCCTGTGAGGTAGGTGAGACTGGGAGAGTCCTGATAGTACCACTTGATCAGTACTGCTCTAACAGCTCAAGGTCACCCAGCTGGCTGAATGCAGAGAAGCGGGGAATAAAACCAGCCTCTCCAGATTGGAAGCTGCCACTCTTAAGCACTACGCCAAGTTGGCTCTTTGTGACTACCTTGGGTCTTGTTTTATTCTATGCTTGAGTGTGCTCCTCGCCTTGTTGTGATGACAGAATCCAGGTGGTCCAACAAACTGGGGTTAAGTTTAGATTAAAGACTTCTTAAACATACCCGAAGGACTGCCTTCTCCCAGATGTACCTACCTGTTCACACCAGTCATCCTTAGAGGCCTTGCTTCAATTGCCTCTGCCATCTGAGGTTGGACAGGGAGCAACCTGAAAAGGAGTTTTCGTGACTGTTGGCACCAAAACTTTGGAATTCCCTCCCACAGGTCCGTCTTCCCACATGAGTGCCTTCCACCAGCAAGTAATTACTCTAATTTCATTTGGCCCATAATGGTTATTAGACCTCCTTCCTCATTTTGGTATTTCATGTTTATGTGTTTTTATTGAATTATATTATATTTGTTTTTAATTGGCCAAATGTTTGAATGCTTGTATGTAGGCCACCTTGGGGGAACTCTGATTGGGTTGAAAGATGGCATAAAAACGATTTAAATAAAATAAATAAAAATGAATCTGGTCCCTTGACATCCTGAACCTCTTCCGGTTTGTTTGTAAGCCTGTTTGTAAACCAACAGGGCATGTCCATTTGACAGCTCCCAGGAACTGAGATTTCCCCTCAGGGGCCAGCCTAAACTGTTATTCCTATCTTGACGAGTTCCAGAATTCCTTATAAGTCAACTTCTGACAAAACCTCAAGTGATCAGATCTTCCTGGTGAGAGACAGCCTGTGTAATCCTCATCTGCCAGGGAATGTTCCACTGTAGAAAAGAAAAGAAAAGGATGAGGACTGTTTGTGAGAAAGAAAAAACTGGGCAACATCGTTTTTGAAGCTTCAGTCACGGTTGGGCTTCCAATCCAGATTCACTTTGAGGCTGTAGCTTTGATGGAAAACATGGTCTTAGGCCAAGCGGCTCTTCCAGAAGCAATATTTGAAAAGATTCTCTATACTGCATTCCATTCAGTTTATTTTTCTTCCTCACTATATAGAAGGAACGGAATACCGGGGACATCAGCTGGGATCTCATTGGCTACCCCAGGAGATAAGAAGGCCAGAATGGAAAAAGAAAGCAATTAGGAGCTGCAGTTGAGCGCTGTTGACTTTAATGGTGGAACTAGGACTCCCATTTAACTCCTTGTTATACCTTGCATATGTATGCATACGTATTATTTTCATAACAAGTGTATTGTTTTACATGCTCTTAAAAAAGAATTATTTTATCCACTGTTGGGAGCAATTGCTGGGCAGATGATTCTTATTTTATTTTTTACTTTAGTTATATTTATAGTCCGCCTTTATCTCGAGATGGATTATGCAAGGTCATATTGGTAGTTGTGAGTTTCCTGCATTCTGAAGGGAGTTGGACTAGATGACCCTGGAGGTACCTTCCTACTCTATGATTCTAAGTAAGTCAATGAAGTCAAAGAGGATGGGATATTTAAGAAACAATGAGGACAAAAATCTGATATGATACCTTAAACC
This sequence comes from Paroedura picta, assembly GCF_049243985.1. NCBI lineage: Eukaryota > Metazoa > Chordata > Lepidosauria > Squamata > Gekkonidae > Paroedura > Paroedura picta. Next base: position 11,850,887 of record NC_135380.1, on the reverse strand, counting down.
GTGTAGCGTATAAGAATGTTAGAAGTGTTCTGACAGATTAGGGAAGCTGAGTATCTAATTCGGCCTCCTGTTTCACACTGTGGCCAACCAGGTAGCATAAAGGAATCGTATAATAAACTGTACATAATGCTCCAGAGCACCTCTGTGGCCACTGTGAGAAAGAGGATGCTGGCCTAGATGGGCCACTGTAAGACACCTTCTGTATTCTTACATTCTTAGATGTTCTCTAAGTTTGGTGAAGTTGTTAGTGGTGCAGACTTCAAATCTGGCATGCCAGGTTCTATTCTGCACTACCCTACATGCAGCCATCTGAGTGACTTTGGGCTCGCCATGGCACTTAGAAAACTGTCCTGACTGAGCAGTAATATCAGGGCTCTCTCAGCCTCACCCACCTCACAGGGTGTCTGTGGTGGGGAGAGGAAAGGGAAGGCGACTGTAAGCCGCTTTGAGTCTCCTTCAGGCAGAGAAAAGCGGCACATAAGAACCAACTCTTCTTCTTCTAAACATTATTTTGGGGTCAACTGGATGTAGAATCACAGTATCATAGAGTTGGAAGGGGCCATACAGGCCATCTAGTCCCACCCTCTTCTCAGTGTAGGATTAGGCTTAAACATTCCGGATGAGTGTTCGTCCAGATCAGCATTTGCTGGCAGGGGCTCATGGGAATTGTAGTCCATGGACATTGGGAGGGCTGCAGTTTGACTACCCCTGGTCCAGCTGCTGCTTGGAGACAGCCAGTGATGGGAGCTCACTACCTCCCTGGGCTGTATATAAATACTGGAGAAACAACATTAAATATTGGCCACTGAAACAGGCATGCCATAAAATAAACAAATCACAGCAGCAAGTGGGAGATATGAAATAAGCCTTGTGGGATAGTGATTTCAACCATTCAACTGCGGAGGAACCCCTGAAATAATTTTTCAGACTTCAAGGAGACCCGGAAGTGAAGTCAGCTGGCCACGCCTCCCTGCCACACCCCCAGAAGTGACATCACAACCCACACCTTTAGCCCTCCTTTTGTTCCCTCCCCCTGCCTTTACTACTACTATGGTGGCTCTGCCTCATGTAGGCCAGAAAGAAGAACAGGAGCTGAGAAGACAGCCTGGACCCCCCCCCCCCCATATCATGACACTTCACAGCTCCCACGGACCCCCAGGGGCCCACAGAATACCTGGTTTAGAGTGTGAAGCGAAGATCTGGGAGACCTGGCTTCAGATCCCCAAACTGTCACAAGGCCCACTGGGTCACCTTTGGCTAGGGGATACTATCATATTCATGTTAAGAATCTGACAAGAACTGGGAGGTTATCCTCCCTATTGTTGCCTTCCTTTTATAAGGAAATTGCTTGCCAGCTGCTGGTGTTAAACCCCTCAGACCAGTGAGGAGCACAGGAGAAGCAAAGAGAACATGTTACACCACACCCAAGTGACAGGTTGCTCGTAACACCTTCGACTCTCTGAAAAACGATTGTCCAACTCCAGCCTGGGTTTCCTTTGGTGCCGAATAACTTGGCAAGTCTCAACGCTTGGAAAGGAAAGGAAGCCAGGCTTGGATCCTAGATGCCAAAACCTCAATCGGGGCCATTTCAGTTGGCCCGCCACTCTTGGAAAAGAAAGCACAGCACAGGAAGTGATGTATAATGGGCCTCATGACCGCCAAGAGACCAGGCCAGAGTACTCCAGTTGGCTCACCTTCTCCTTGGATCCTCCTCGGTGTCAGACAGGGAGATGAGCCAGTTCAGCACACTTAGCCTCCTGTGCCTGGCTTTTTTTTTTAAAATATGAGCTTGTCTGGCTCTAGCGTTGGCTTCTTCTAAACGCTTCCCACGCAGAGGATTAGTGCTGAGTTTGTATTTCTTGAAAAGAAGGCCATGGAATGCAAGTGGCTGGCAATCGCTGCAGATCGGTCAGCAGTGAGAAACGGCTGCAAAGAGGCCTGGGGCCATATTAAGAATCATCCACGGTGGAACTCTTAGCTGGTCCATGCTGAGGGAACCCACTGGTCCACCAAGATCAGTCTGCTCTGCTCTGCCTGGCAGTGGCTCTCCAGGCAGAGGTCCTTTCCATCCCCCCACTCCCTAACTGGTGTATGATGTGGAGATGCTGGGAATTGAACCTGGTACTTTCTGCATACAAATCAGAGATTCTAATTCTGGCACATTCCGCACAAATCGGATAATGCACTTTCAGTGCACTTTAGAAGTAGATTTTCCTGTTTTGCAAAAGCATATTGAAAGTGCATTATTCGACGTGAACAGGAGAGAGGGAGAGAGACAGAGACAGAGACAAACAGAGACAGAGACAGACAGAGACAGACAGAGACAGAGACAGAGACAGAGACAGAGACAGAGACAGAGACAGAGACAGAGACAGAGACAGAGACAGAGACAGAGACAGAGACAGAGACAGAGAGATTCTCCTACCAGGTCATCAAATCAAGCTCTCCAACTAGGAGTGCTCTTTCCAAAATGGCCATTCACTCCCACCCTTTTTTGTCTAGGAGCATTTCCATTGGGAGCCTGCCAGTCAGGAAATGCATTTCCTCTAATAAAGTAGTTATGTTACATTGAAGAAGTCCTGCCTGAGCCTGCTGATTTGACTGTTGCTTTTTCTTACCGGCGCACATGCAATGGAGCGCATGCCTTCCATTACTGCTAGGCCTAATGTGCTCTCCTAAGCTTAGGGAATCCTGCCCACCTGCATATTCCAATGAAAAGTGGCATCAAGTGGCAGCCAACCTATGACAACCTGGTAGACTTTTCAAGGCAAGAGACAAACAGTGGTGATTTGGCATTGCCTGTCTCTGCATCCATCCCGAGGCCAGGTCACCACCTTATATGGAGGAATAATACTGGCCTCCCCAGAGGACTGGATTTGGGCTTGTGGAGCACTCAGGAAAAGAACAACATAAATGCTTGTTATGATTGATCTTATCTACTCCCAGATGAAGGTCTCTACTAGACTGGAACAAACATCTATCTAGTTTAGCCTCCTGTTCCCAAGAGCAGCCAGCTAGGTGCTTTTGGAAAGCAAAGCATGAAGACAACAGCCTTCCTTTCTTGGCTGCTCCCAACTTCGGGTGTTCCAAGGTACCTCTGAACTTGTAGGTTCCATTTAGATATCCTGGCTCAGAGTCATCAACAAACCTGTCCCTTCTGAATTTGTCCAGTCCCTGTTCAAAGCCATCCAGAATCTGCTTAGCGTACACAACAGAATGAGTAAGTGCTGCTTTCACTAGATACTGTTGGCTGCACTATATCAGATTGCACGAGTTATTTTCCAGCGCTCCCCCACGTAAACACTCCATCCAAGTTAAAACAAAGTCATTAGGGATAACGATCCTAGCCAAGCTCACTCTGTATTATGCTAGCTTTCTATTTTCAGTGAGATTTTCTTTTTTCTATCTAGCATTCTAATACGTGGTCTCTGACCTCCATTCTGAAGTGCTACAGGCGATTCTACCATCTCAGGGTCTCATTTCTACCTACTGACTTCATAGACCAGTTGCCATAAAAAGAATGGGGCAGCCTATAGTTGCGGAAGATGATGAATATTTTGATTCCTTGATTTGGAGGAGCTCATGATGGGATTTGAGAACCTCTGAATGGCAGCAACGAAACTCGGCCGTTAAGTTTGGGAAAGCTGCCACCCTCTCCCTCTGAATGTCTAGAACAAGGATCGATGATCTATTGTTGTTTTCCCCACTATTTCCAGCTCAGTTGGGCTCCGGGAGCTTAAAGTGCTGTCCGAATGTGATCAACAGCAGCAGTGGGAGATGTAGTCAGAGCACCTGGTTGTTGTGGTAAGCATTTGTCCCCCAACAATTGGAAGTGCTCTAAGAGAACACACTGACGAACTGAGCCAGCTGGAAGAACTGAACTGGGACAAAACCCAGAACTGCTGGGAAGATGAGATTTATTTATTTATTTATCTTTTCCTAAACTACTGGGGAACATTAACTCTGTTAGGGATTATTAGAAAAGGGGCTGAGAAGAAAGCAGCCGATATTGCAATGCTCCTGCACAGTTCTATGATGCAGCCTTATTTGGGATACTGGATACAGTTCTAGTCACCATATCTCAAAATGGACATGTCAAAGCTGGAAAAAGCACAGAAGAAGGCAAAGAAGATGATTAGGGGGTTGACACCCCTTTTCTATGCAGAAAGGCTGAAGAGCCTGGGATTTTTCAGTTTAGGAACGAGAAGACGAAGGGAGACACGACAGAGGTTTATAGACTATGCGTGGGATGGAGAGGGTTGACAAAAAGAAATTTTTCTCCCTCTCTCTCTCAAGAGCTTCTTGTGGTGCAGAGTGATAAGGCAGCAGAAATGTTGTCTGAAAGCTCTGCCCATGAGGCTGGGAGTTCGATCCCAACAGCCGGCTCAAGGTTGACTCAGCCTTCCATCCTTCTGAGGTCGGTAAAATGAGTACCCAGCTTGCTGGGGGGTAAATGGTAATGACTGGGGAAGGCACTGGCAAACCACCCCGTATTGAGTCTGCCATGAAAACGCTAGAGGGCGTCACCCCAAGGATCAGTCATGACCCGGTGCTTGCACAGGGGATACCTTTACCTTTACCTCTCAAGATACTAGAACTCAAGGGCATCCAATGAAACTGATGGGCAGAAGGTTCAGGATGGGCAAACAGTGATTAAAATGTGGAATCCGTTGCCAGAGGATGTAGAAAAAGAGCAGCTGGTTTTTATACCCTGCTTTTCACTCCCTGAAGAAGTCTCAAAGCGGCTTACAATCACCTTCCCTTTCCTCTCCCTACAACAGACACCCTGTGATGTAGGTGAGGCTAAGAGAGCCCTGATATTACTGCTCAGTCAGAACAGCTTTCTCAGTGCTGTGGCCAGCCCAAGGTCACCTAGCTGGCTGCATGTGGAGGAGGAGCGGGGAATCAAACCTGGCTCGCCAGATTAGAAGCTGCCTCTCTAACCACTACACCTCGCTGTAGTGATGATCACAGGAATAATGAGCTCGAAGAGAGGATTACATAGATTCATGGAGGATAAACCTATCAGTGGCTTCCAGCCATGCTGACTGAGGGGAACCTCCATGTTCAGTGGCAGTATTCCTCTGAATCCAAGAGCCAGGGGACAGCACTGGGGGAGGGCCTCGCTCTCTATGCCCTGCTGTTGGCCATCCAGAGGAACTGATGGGCCATTTTGTGGACTAGATGGCTTATTGGTCTGATCCAGCAGGGCTCTTCTTATGTTCTTAAGATTTAAAAAAAAATGTGGCTTCACTTATCAGAATTTTATGACCTCTTTTCCCTCACTCCTTTTCTCTCCACAAGTAAGTTTTCTCTCGGTAGATTAAAAGCTTGTTTTGACTCCGGAAATGAAGTGTTTCTGCCAAGACCTCCGGCTGAGAAAATCTGAAAAAGATGCCTTGTGCTTCCAAGACCCTGCTGCTGAACTCCCCGCTAGCATCTTGGGATGAGAGACACTGTCGGCTTGAGCTGCAGTACGGGCAGTTTTTGCAGCCACAACAGAAGTGGAGGAAATATGGGGCAGCAGAGGATTCTTTGCAGGGCTACTGAATGGCTTTGCTCTACAGCCAACGAGTCAGACTGACCACCATTTAATTCAGGAATCTAGGGTTACTGGCCTTCAGGTGAGGCCTGGAGGCCTTCAGCTCTCCGGACCACAGAGATCTGTTCTCTTGGAGAAAAGGGCTGCTTTGGGAGGTGTACTATATGGCATTATCTCCCACTGAGCTCTCTCCCCTCTCCAAACTCCGCTTTCCCCAAGCCCCACCCACAAAAATTCACCAAATATCATGACGTGGAGTCAGCAATCTTTGGAATGACCGCCGTGGGTGTTGAATCACTGCTTAAGTCAGTGGTGTGCCAGGAAATGTAACCTTGCATTGTGATTCAGCTTCCAAAATGGTGCACGTAATTCCTTAGGAAGAGATGCTGGTATCCGTATCAACTGATGCTGATGCCACCAGGAAGAAACATTGTTGGGTTTCAAGGCAGGGACTAGAAGATGCAGAATGTGTGAGTGCAGGGAGGAAAACCAGTAGAACAGCAATCTCCCCCTCCCTGCCATGTCATACCCATGGATACCATGCCGGTTGCTGCTGTATTTCCTGGCACCCACATATTTATTTCATAAAGTGCCTCTTCCCCAAGATGATAAGCCAATCCTGGGTTTCCTCCATTTTAGTGAATTCGAGGACTCCAAGAGACATTCAGTCTGCAGGGGGTGGCTGCTGCAGCATAGCTGCCCCATCACAGAACGATGCTTTGAAATAAAACCCATTAATTTTAGTGGTTTTTATTTCCAAGAAAGTATATTTTGAATTGCAACCCCAGGCCACAAATATGGCACAGTCACCGATGAATGACCGACAAATGATACAGTGGCAAGGTTTTACTATCTTTTCCTAACGAAAAAACACCCATTTTTAAAACCAGAGAAAATCTACGGAGTATGGCTTACTGCAGCGCCTTGTTTCAAGGACTGAAGCTCCAAGGTCTATTGCAAATGTCACCGCTGAAAGCCATGTTTGAATTCCCATCTAAACCCCCGGTAATAAACCAATGCTGATTTGATTGTTGCAAATAAAACAATGGAAAATTGACTTGCCTCTCTTTATGACAGTGCCTGTTTCCTCTCAAACACTGTACCCTAACCATTGCATTGTTGATTTGTTCTGAATTTAAAATAGGCAGCTTTTCAAGCAGGTTTGTTTGAAACCTGCGTAATAGACAGGCTTCAGCAAGACCTTTGGCTAAACAGCAGTTGTTGTAACATCCTCACCATTTGCTCCGTTGTTGGGATTACGGATGCCCCAAGGTCATTATGGAGATGCCATGAATCATTGAAAATTAGCTGCATTTAGAATGTATGGGTTGCTTTTGCACCTGGCCAGCTAGCAACAGTAATCAGCCAAAGGCATGCATTGCCCTGGTACATGGGCCAAAGGTACAGGGCCAAATCACAGTTCCCAGAAGGCAGTGCAAAGTATTTAAGAGCTAGTTTAGAGCACTTAACAAAAAAGGCTGGAATACTCAAAAATAGACCATGCAGCTTTCTTCTCCCTTCACCAACACAATTTAGGAAGGCACCCTTTCTGGAAATGTATCTATTTATTTAAAACACTGCTTAGCTGTCTACCTTATGGAACTCAAGGCATCTTGGAATGTAGATAAAAATATATATAATAGATTGCATAGAAAATATAAAAATAAAAAATTAACATGATTTATTTATTATTTATTTATTATATTTATATACCGCCCTCCCCGGAGGCTCAGGGCGGTTTACATAGAACATATGAACAATACATGAAACAATCTATATTAATTATATACATCACAACATAGGACTGTCAGTAAATTAATCTAGTGCAGTCCTTAATAAAAAGCATCTTCAACAGCCTCCTAACGACCAAAAGCAAGGGGGTCAGCTGCACCTCCCTGGGGAGGGGGTTGTATAATCATGGGGCCATCATTGAAAAGGCCCTTTCTCATGTACCCACCAAACAAGCTTCTTTGATTAATGTGACAGTCATGAGGGTCTCTCCCTGCAATTTTAATTCCTGGGCAAAAACATAACGGGAAAAGACTGTCCTTCAGACACCCTGGCCCCAAGCCATGTAAGGCTTTAAAGGACAAAACGAAGACCTTGAGCTGGGCTTGGGAATAGATCGGTAACCAGGGTCATTGGCACAGTATTGGGGGCGACACATTCCTGATAGCTGACCCCAACCAATAGTTTAGCCGCAACATTTGATGCATTGAGTTGGACGGGTTGAGTTGATTGAGCAGGTGGAAGAGAAGGCATGGAGACCAGAGCAGGTGAGTAAAAACCGTGCAAAGAGCCATCATGAACATTTTCTTTACAAGCGGTTAAGGTGCAGTTTGCAATTCGCAAGCAAACTGTGATTTCAAGAGCGGAGCCCTTCCCTGACGTAAATACCTGGGAGACAAATTCCACCATGACTTTAGTCGGGACGGCTTTGACTTTCATCAAAGCATCCAGGTTTTTGCATCAGTATCGAAAAGCCAAATACCCAATGGGCAGATTGGGCACAACAGACCGTCACAATTCCTCATTTCAATGGTCAGGCTCGTATTTTCTCCTAAATGAAGATTCCAGATTGCAGCCCCTATGTTCTTCGGTTACATGTGCCCTCCTAGTAGGGCACCTCAGTCTCATATATTTGTCTGTGAATCTCAATGGCATGTGAAAACCAGGGGCGGGGAAACCTCTGTGCCAGATGGGACACGTGGAAAATCCATTGTGAGGCTACATTTGACTGGTTGATCTGCTTCCAAATTGTTTCGGCTCAGTTTCTCCCCCACCTCTCCTCCCCCACCCCAAACCAGCTCAGAGGCATAATTGAGCCCAGCCCGTGCCAGGAATGTCAAACAGTGCCCTACAGGGTGCCTGTTACAGGACACTTAAGACAAAATGTGTATCCTCACTCAGCATCCTTGGCCTTGAAACCATAAACCTTGCAGATGACCACGGGCCTGCTTGATACGTTCACATGGGTTTAGTGGCTCTGCTCTATTGATGTGTCACGGGGAGACAGCAAAACCACAACGTCAGCCACCAGTGTATTACTCGGGTTGAGAAGCATATCAGTTTGCCGATTCCCCCATATATCACAGACGCATGGCCCTTTCCTTTCAGGAGAACTCCGGTGTCAATGTACAAGAGGTGAATTACAACGGTACCGAAATTTATGTGAAATGCTGTTAATCCTGGCGAAATTCTCTTAATTCCTCCTGATGACTTCCACAGATGGTACACCCAGCCCAGTAACTCGAAATCTGTCAGGCTATTGATTTTAGGTGAGATTTGCGATGGTGATTTAGGCCAGCACCGGATGTTATGTAGGCCTTCCATTGCCTCCGTATAGGACCCAGCGAGCCCCTGGAATGACAGCTCATTTCAGACTATAGTAATCGATTCCCCCTGCTGAAAGTGGATACTTTGGAGGGTGGACGCCATGGCATTGTACCCCACTGAGGCCCCTGTCCTTCCCAGGTTCACTGTCCAGATCTCCAGGAGTTTCCCAACCAAGATCTGGCTACCCTCCACTTCCCACACCCCACCAGTGGCCTAGGGCAGGGGAAGTCAACCTGTGGTCCTCCAGATGTTCATGGACTCCAATTCCCATGAGCCCCTGCCAGCGTTTGCTGGCAGGGGCTCATGGGAATTGTAGTCCATGAACATCTGGAGGACCACAGGTTGACTACCCCTGGCCTAGGGGACCTGGCAAGTCAACCCTAATGTTAAGACCAACACAGCTGCCCCTGGAATCAGGAGCCTTGTCTCTTGTGATCCTTTCCTGAAAATAAAAGTGTATTCTACTACTCTCTCAGCCTCACCCACCTCACAGGGTGTCTGTTGTGGGGAGAGGAAAGGGAAGGTGAATGTAAGCCACTCTGAGACTCCTTCAGGTAGAGAAAAGCGGCATGTAAGAACCAACTCTTCTTCAAAACACACAAAGTGATGTTGTCGTGTGGCAAGCCTGGCCACATGATTTGAGTTGAATGGGGCCAGGGATCTCACACAGACAGCAGCTCTATTTTCACTGGGAGAGAGAAGAAACAGAAGCAGAAGTATTGCTGTTTTTTTATACCCTGCTTTTTACTTCCCGATGGAGTCTTAAAGTGGCTTACAATCGCCTACCCTTCCTCTCCCAACAACAGACCCCTTGTGACGGAGGTGGGACTGAGAGAGTTCTGAGAGAACTGTGAGTCGCCCAAGGTCGGCCAGAAGTAGGTTTTTATCCTCCATTTTTTCTGCCTCAAGGAGTCTCAAAGTGGCTCACAATCGCCTTCGCTTCCCCTCCCACAACAGTCACCTTGTGAGGTGGGTGGCGTGGAGAGAGTTCTGAGAGAACTGGGACTGGCCCAAGGTCACACAGCAGGCTTCAGGTGGAAGAATGGGGGTGGGGGAGCAAATCCAGTTTTCCAAATTAGAGTCTGCCACTCTTAACCACTGCACCCTGCTGGAGTAGGAGGAGATGCAGGGTGCTACTTTTGGTAGCAGACTTATACGTTCTCTCATGCCTGGCTCCAGCCGTTGTGATTTAGGAAAATCTCTGGGGTCTGTTCCTACTCTTATCCAGAACCCTTGGATTTCTTTTCAAATTTTCTTCTGGGCACTACAAATGTACCCATAGTTTTGGTGACGGCATTGGGTCATTCTTCTCCCAGGAGCAAAAGGGAGGTGGCAAATGGCTGAAAAGCAGGAAGCGGAAGGAGAATTCGGCACCCCTGTCCCACTGGTTGCTGCCCCCCTTCAAATTGCTTCTCCTCTATATGAATTTAGTGGCCACCTAAACAGAAAGCTCATAGTAGTTATCCTTGGATGAGCCTCATTGGCAGAGTACAAGAGGCACGGAGGGCAACCTGAGCATCACTCTTGTGCCACAGTTAATGCAAGAGCTCCATCAGCAGGCTCTCCGGTTCTTCAGAACACAATAGGATCGCTTCAGCTCTCATAAATCAAGGCCTTTAAAAATGGAAAACAGCAGGGCGCGTGCCCTGAGCTTGTGTTATTTCATCCCTCAAAATTGCAGCCCTGGCTGGATCTCACAGCCAACCACTGGACAGATGACCTTTCCCACCGAAAGTACCAAGCCAAGGAGATAGCTCACTGTCCTCCCAGCAGAGAATCTTTCAAGAAACTGATATACGGCTGCTGACGTCAGCCAATATTGATAGATGCTGCTGCCATCAGGCACGATAGCAATAAATCAAGCTCAGAGGATAAGCAGGGGCAGCCCAGCTGTCACTCACTGGACCGAGTCAGAGATAAGCCAGACATGAGCAAGGTGGACTCGTGCTATCTCTACAGTTGCAGAGCCAAGCACTGAGGCCAGTCAATTAGGATTAACTCCCATTTTGAGGATTTCCACAACAGCTTGTCATCCTCCTATAAGGAAGGCAATGCTCCTTTCTCTCTGTCTCAGGCAAGCTTGCTGTGCCCCCACAAAATCTGTTCCTTTTTTTTTTTTTGCCAAGCACTTCCCCTTTTCCCAGCTTACTACCAGAGCCACCTCCCTACATGAACGAAAGAGATGCTCATCCCCCAGAACTGTGGTTCTGCAAGCATCCCATTTGCGAGAATGCTAATTACAGGGGCTAATACAGCACACCCTATTTGCTGTGTTGGAAGGGCTCTAAGGCCTTAGCAAATCCACCTCCCATGCACATACCGAGTGGTAACTACTAAGTTATCACAGCAACACGGATCTGAGGCTGAGTGTGATGGAGCTAGCCATAAGGACCAATGTCTCCTCTAGTCCAGCATCTGATTTCCAGAAGTGCTTAGTCAGATTCTTTGGGGAAATACAGCTTGAAGGCCATGATCCTCCCCTCTTCATTGCCTCCCTTGTCCAAACCCCTTGATCCTTAGGGGACGGCGGTATATAAATTTAATAAATAAATAAATTTAGGATGTTGTTTTTGGCACCGTTTACCAGTTTTCTGACATTTCTTTCAGGGAAGTAGGGGCATTCACCTGGCTTCCTGTTTGCATCTAGTGCCAACACAATTGTTGTTCTGTGATCTCCCCCACTATCGCTATAAAATTTAAAAGGTCTGGACCCCCATTCGCTTCCTTTAAATTTTGCCTTGTGAAACCTGAATCCACAAGTTCTGCAGAATGCTGGACAGTTGTTCAGCAGGTGGCATTAACTAGGACAGTTGCTTCCTCCCCTGGTCCCTAGTGCCCTTCCTCACTTTAATATATCCACCTGTTGCCTCTTCTTCACATGGAAAATGTCTTTGTTCTGTCCTGCAGTCTCTCTGTTTCCAGCTCTAGGAGTTCAAGGGGGCTAGCTCCTGTATATTCCAAATGAATGTCAGACTGCTCTGTTCTGAGGCCTAGAGAAGGAAGTTAATGAACAAAAAGCAGAAATCTGCACACTTACTGACAGTGATTTTTCAAATATTGAGGGTTATATCCACTTCTGGATATCGCAGGGGAAAGGTAGGGTCACTTCATATAAATCATACATGTTGCGGAAGGAAAATTTAAAGCACCCAAAATCAAAATGGAAATTGAATTCAGTGTAGATGGCAAGGATTTATTCAGACTGGGAGTGGGTAAAAAGCCCAGTGCAGACTACACGAATGATAGAAATACATGATATTCTGCCCCCCCCCAGAGAATGTTCTACAAGAATGATAAATCCTGATTCTTAATGAATTGTATAAGGATTATGGTATCCTATTGAGCCTCTTGTGGTGCAGAGTGGTAAGCGGCAGAAATGCTGTCTGAAGCTGTCAGTCCATGAGGTTGGAAGTTCGATCCCAGCAGCCGGCTCAAGGTTAACTCAGCCTTCTATCCTTCCGAGGTCGGTAAAATGAGTACCCAGCTTGCTGGGGGGTAAACAGAGGGCGCCACCCCAAGGGTCAGACATGACTCGGTGCTTGCATAGGGGATACCTTTACCTTTACCTATGAGGACAAGATTCTAAAGTTGACGTATGGGGAAAGTCTATGCCACTGAGGAAAAAAGTTTTGAAAATGTGTCTCTAACCAGTTCACATTCTAGCATATGTTTTTCTGTTGTCTAAATAAAAAGAATTATTTGATTTTGTGAACTGACGTATAGCTTCTCCATCAGCACCTCATCATTTTGGCTTCTCAGCAGCAAAATGGATGCTGCCTTTGGGCTCCAGTAAATTGTATCCCCATCCTCTAGGTTTGGGCTCTGGGGACACCTGTCAGCTCTAGCCTAGGCCCAGCCCGGTGACTCAGGCCACAATAGCACTGGTTACCGAGCACAGGAAGATATCAGACATCCACAGCTGCACTTCAGCCCTGTAAGAGGAGCGTGATTCTTGCCAGCCTGAAGAAGCCGTGCCTGTCAGCGTACAAACCGCCTGCCCCATTACTGCCGAAGACAGCAATCTTATTTCAATTATTCTTTGGAGTCTCTTTGCGAGCGAGAAGGTTTATTTACTGTGAAATCCCTCAAAGTGTCTTTCCAAAAACGTTGCCAAGAAAGGGGTAAGAGAGAGAAAAAAAATTATCAAAGCTTGCGATCCCGGGAGAGGGAGAATGGGAGGGAGCTAGCAGCCAATCAAGTGCCCGCTGCTGCTCACATAAAGCCTGCAAGCTGTCCTGGCCTCTGTTTATTTTACATTGACTCAGCAGTGTACTTAGGTTAACCGCAGCTTACTCAGTGCAGCCAGCGTGACCGGGCAGCTTCCCTCTCTATGGGCGCTGCTGCGTGGTCTCCCCCTCTTGTCTTCTCTTCTCTCCCAGCTCCCCAGACACGATTCTCACCTTCGGCACTGCAATCAGTGTCCAAGGGACCAAGCCCTATGAAGATAGGTTGAGGGACTTGGGAATGTTCAGCCTGGAGAAAAGGAGGTTGAGAGGGGACATGATAGCCCTCTTTAAGTATTTGAAAGGTTGTCACTTGGAGGAGGGCAGGATGCTGTTTCTGCTGGCTGCAGAGGAGAGGACGCGCAGTAATGGGTTTAAACTACAAGTACAACGATATAGGCTAGATATCAGGGGGAAAAATTTCACAGTCAGAGTAGTTCAGCAGTGGAATAGGCTGCCTGAGGAGGTGGTGAGCTCCCCCTCACTGGCAGTCTTCAAGCAAAGGTTGGATACACACTTTTCTTGGATGCTTTAGGATGCTTTGGGCTGATCCTGCGTAGAGCAGGGGGTTGGACTAGATGGCCTGTGTGGCCCCTTCCAACTCTATGATTCTATAATTCTATAATCCGCAAAACCGTTGTGCAAAACTGGCCTGGGAGTCCAAAGGCTCTCTAGCCCTGCTGGTAACACAACCGGGACAGTCCCTTCTTACTCTTTGCTCTCAAATCAAAAATAGCAGACTGAAGGATTTCACAGCTGGGTGACTATAGCCTGCCTCTCTCTCTCTCTCTCTCTCTCTCTCTCTCTCTCTCTCTCTCTCTCTCTCTCTCTGTCATCAGAGTTGAAATATGCAAAGAAGGGGAGCACCAGACTGCTCAAAAGAATAAAACAGAGAATAGAAACAACTTTGTATATAGAGAGAAGAGTCCTAACTCATTGTCTGTTCGGTTCCTTCTTTCTGCTGGCTCTGCAGGCAAGCAGGGAGGATGCTCAAAAAAGCAGGACGCCCCCAACTGAGTCAATCAGGATGCTGGAGGACATTATTTGAAAAACATCAGGAAGTTCCCACTCCAACTATGCTAAATATACGTGTCCTCTCATGCCCCCTGCAGGACATTTTTCATATGCTTGTGAATCAAGCACACTTCGGAACTTGCATTCTCCAACGTTTCCCCTCTTGCTGTCAAGATGCAACTGACTTGTGGTGACCCTGTGGGGTTTTCAAGGCAAGAGATATTCAGAGGGGGTTTGCCGTTGCCTCCCTCTGCGGAGTGATCCTGGACTTCCGTGCTGGTCTCATTTCCAAGTACCAACCAGGGCGGGTGGGGTGGGCCCACCCTACCCTGCTGAGATTGTGAAAGACTTTGTGACATGGTAAGGAAAGGCCATGGGATGTATAAATATTATTTGACATTATTTATAAATAATAATAATATTTTACATGTAAAATATGTTAAAAATAGGGATTTATATCAGAGTAAATTTTAGGGTTAGGGTTCACTTAGGCTTGGCTCAGGTTGGAGAGTTCTTAGGAAGCCTTGCCTCTCAAAAGTTTATACACTGAAAATCTTTTGGGTCTCAAAGGAGCAACTAAACTCAAATCTAGTAACTATTCTTTGCTCAAAACTTCAAAGTCCTCCATGGGCTTTTCTGAGGCATGTCTTGTCAGGCTTTGTGCTTCAATCTATTCATCTGTCCATCCATAAACTGATCCATAGCTCAATATCTCAATGCTGCATATTCAGGTCCCGTTTCATTGTGTTTCTCTGACCTAAGAAGGACTATCTACAAACACCCCCTTTTGGTATTACTATAAAGTTCGGCATGGGAGATGTGTGATCAGGACCTCCTAGAAATTAAGCTTTTCTAAACCTCTCTCTACTGGGCATCATTGTGAAATTTGCTGATTCTCCTCTAGGGATGCCAGCTTCCAGGTGGCATCTGGAGATCTCCCTCTATTACAATTTAGCTCCAGATGACCAAGATCGGTTCCTTTGGAGAAAATGGCTGCTTTGGAGAGTAAACTTTTTGGCGTTGTGCCCTGCAAGGTCCCTCCCTGCCCAAATCCCACCCTCCCCGGCTGCATCCCAAAAAATCTCCAGGTATTTCCCAACCCAGAGCTGGCAACCTTAATCTCTATATCCAAGTTCAGAATTAGCTACAGAGATCCATATATGTGCAAACGATGTACATTGTGTGTACTAATATATTGCATATAAAAGCATGCAGAATACAAACAAAACCAGCAGAAACAAAACCTCCAGTATAGGGGTGCCAGGCTCCAGGTGGGGCCTGGGGATCTCCTGGAATTATAGCTCATATCCAGGCGACAGAGATCAGTTCCCCTGGAGAAAATGGCTGCTTTGGAGGGTGGACCCCATAGCATTATACTCCACTGAAGTCCTTCCCTGCCTCACATCCTGCCCACTCTTGGCCCCACACCCAAAATCTCCAGGTATTTTCCAACCCAGAGCTGGCAACCCTGTTCCAGTCCTGTATGATACTAGGATTTATACTGTCCTTGGCCTGGAATTTAAGTCCTTAAATTCCAACTCTGGACAGGGAAAACAGCAGATTGTTCAAATTACTTTCTATATTTATATTCCACTTTCCCTTCAGGCCTAATGCTTTAGGATGCTTTGGGCTGATCCTGCGTTGAGCAGGGGGTTGGACTAGATGGCCTGTGTGGCCCCTTCCAACTCTATGATTCTGTGATTCTATGCTTCTAATTCTGACTGCAGCCCAGGAGTTTTCTCCTTCTGTCACCTCCCGTGGCCGTTTCTCCTTTAAATGGCTGGCTTTCCTATCTCTCTACGAGAGCCACTTTTGTTTGCAAAGAAAGTAGCTGCTCTTTCCCTGCCACTGACAGCCATGGTACCCTTCAGGCAGATGTCAGAGGTCCCCGATTCATCTATTCTTCATCGCCTGCATCTCCCCAGATCCAATAATAGCAGACTTTCAGGCTCCTTTCATCCCGAGGAGGCCACCCTTAGACCCGGTCACTCGGCATTGCAAAACAGCCCTGCCTGCAGAGCTTTGAAACAGAACCACGGCCAGGGAGCCAAACACGGGGGGAATTAAACAGTCCTTAAGAGCCAGGCTGTGTTAACCCATTAGCCAGTACCGCCAAACCTTCTGTGGGGGTTGTGCAAAGCACAAAGCCAGCTGCCCTTCTTTGGGAAACGAAGCCTTACTTGCCCTGTGCTCTCACAAAGGCCCAAACAAAGGCACTGGGGAATGGATATAGATGGGGCAGAGGGAGGGTTGCCAGTTCCTGGATAGGAAATTCCTGGGGACTTTGGGGGTGGAGCCAGGAGGGGCTGGGAATTGGGGACAGGGAGGGACATCAGTGAAGTATAATGCCCTAGAGCAGGGGTAGTCAAACTGCGGCCCTCCAGATGTCCATGGACTACAATTCCCATGAGCCCCTGCCAGCGTTTGCTGGCAGATGCTCATGGGAATTGTAGTCCATGGACATCTGGAGGGCCACAGTTTGACTACCCCTGCCCTAGAGGCTACCCTCCCAGAGGCCAACTTGCCGCAGAGCCGTAGGCCCAGGTGCCAGCGGGACGACCAGGTAGGGTGGCTGCGGTGACGTCAGGGGGCCCCCGCTGCTAGCACCTGTTGCATTTTTGGGTGCAACGGGCTTTTGGCCTAGTTGTCTGAAGAAGCGTGCATGCACACGACAGCTTATACCCGGCATCAAACTTGGTTGGCCTTAGTGCTGCTGGACTCAGACGTTGTTCCGCTGCTTCAGACCAACACGGTCCTTGAAAACTCTCTTGACTCATGTGGGGCTGCCATGAACTCCAGGTACTTCAGAGTCTCTAAAACAAAAATTTAAAAATAATCAGTCTTTTCTGGAGCCCCTGCAGTGGGAGGGGGTAGAGAGCTTGGAGAGGAAGGGGAGGGGCGGAGAGCCTGCTGGCTTTCCCAGATTTTGATGGCTGGTGGAGGCCTGAGAATTCTTTCCCCGTCCCGCCCCTGCTGCTGGGGGCTTCAATCATTCCTCCTCCTGACAGCTGTGGCAGAGCTGCAACCTCCTCGCCTGGGCTGGCCCATTGTGGGAGTGAACACATCACGCCTGTTGGCTTCAGTAAAGGACATCTATGCAGGCAGGAGGCGGGTTAACTCCTTGCATGCCGAAGGCTCTTTGCAGGGAGCTGGTTGCCTCGCAAGCCCTCCAGACTCTTGATGAGGAGGGCAGGAGCCCTCAGATAGAGCATCTCGCTGTCTCTGCTTTCAGGAGCCATGAAAAGGAGCTGGGAAGAAGGACAGATTTGGTGTGGCAGAGAAACCCGTTTACAGGCATGGATCAACAAGTTTGGAAGCCCAGTAGGACATCATAGGAGTGCTACGGTGGGGAGGAGGCTAACCCAGCTGCATCACTGAGTGTGGAGGACCTCAATGGACCATTTCAGGACAGTACAATAGAACAGGGGGAGTCAACCTGTGGTCCTCCAGATGTCCATGGACTACAATTCCCATGAGCCCCTGCCAGTGTTACATCTAGAGGACCACAGGTTGACTACCCCTGCAACAGGAGGTTTGCCTCCTGGTGTTTATGAAGATCTTCTAGGGCTCTCCAGATGTCCATGGACTACAATGACCATGAGTGCTGATTGGCCATGCTGGCAGAGGCTCACGGTGATTGTGGTCCACGCTTCTTCTTCTTCTTCTTCTTCTTCTTCTTCTTCTTCTTCTTCTTCTTCTTCTTCTTCTTCTTCTTCTTCTTCTCTTAATCAGCCACATTATCCAGGGGAACTGGTCTCTGTAGTGTGGAGATGAGAAATATTTCCAGGTGATCTCATGGTCCCACCTGGAGGCTGGCATCCCTACATTCATCCCTCCTTTAACATACTGCATAGATCTGCATATAAGAACCTTCTTCTTCTTCTTCTTCTTCTTCTTCTTCTTCTTCTTCTTCTTCTTCTTCTTCTTCTTCTTCTTCTTCTTCTTCTTCTTCTTCTTCTTCTTCTTCTTCTTCTTCTATTTTGCTTCCAGCAACTAATACGGCCATCCCTCCCGAACTAGCATTTTAAGTCCATTCATTGGATTGCCCCTTGCACTCAGATTATTGAAAACGAATCAGTATACTTACTGCCCAAGCTGCCTTGTGGACAGCACGTTGATCAGCCTATTTGACTTAACAGCTCCTCCCCAGGAGACCAGAGCAGGGGCATTTACAGCTAGACTGGGAGGAGGGAATCCAGGAAAAAGGACAGGTGCTTGCAACCCAACCGGTGAGTGAGAACAAAACAAGTAGTCAAGTTCAATGTCAAGGAAGGCGGGAAGATGGCTGGTCTGGTCAGGATTCCTCCCCAGTTCTGCTTTCTCCTCCCCCCCCTCCACCCGCAGTCGCTTCCCTCTGTCGCCTCCTGCCTTTTCATGAGAGCCCTTGTCGGTTTTTAACCCAACAATGCAGTGCTCCAAGCTGCGGTGGGTCTCTCGGAGAGGCTTACGCAGCTCATAAAACTCCCAGATAAAAGCCGAGATGGACAGCGGGGGTCAGAGTTCACACAATGTACCCCGCCCTCTGTTTCATTTAAACTGGAAGTCACCTCATTAAACACAGCACTGCTGCATGGGACAGCCTCCCCTCCCCCCCTTGCCTTTGCTTGCTCTGTTCCCGGATTGCTAGTCAGGGAAGGGCCACAGGGCCCAAGGAGAAGCCACCTAGAATCACAGGATCATAGCGCTGGAAGGGACCTCCAGGGTCATCTAATCCAACCCCCTGCACTATGCAGGACAGTCACAACTAACTGCCTACCCACAGTGAATCCGATTTCATGCCCAAGTGATCCCTCCCCCCCCCCCCCGCCTTAACAAAAATCTCCAGAATTCAGACTGGCCTGGAGGGAATTCACCTACCATCCCATAGTGGCAACCAGCAATTCCCTGGGTGTGCAAGGAAGGGCCACAAACACTGGCACATCCCTTCCTGCTTCAAGACGAGCCCTAACGAATACTGGTCCGAGTTACTCTACCTTACCCCTCCTGGCATGCACACACATGAGAAAAACCAAATGACTCCAGCCACCACGTGTTTACCACCAGAAAAGCTTGAACCATGAACGCTGCCACGAAACACATCGGAGCTGAGCCTGGAAACCTTTCACAAAATGCCACGGTGTTTCCTTGGAAATAATCCTATCTGCACCGCAAGCAGTACCCAAACGAAGCCCCAAGCAACTGTGCAGGAATCCAGAAGAGACTCAAGGTCAGGGGTCATCCACCCCATCCCAAGTTGCAAGACCCCAAGTTGCAAGACCCCAAATACGTTCCCCCAACACATTCCTCCATGGGTTACTTCATGGGATCCAGCTTCCTTCCTCCACTTGCTTTGATGGCCCTCTCAGCCGCTGCCTTGCCGTCTCCCCTACGCAGTCTGTGCAGGTGCATTTGCGGTTCAGAACCAGAGCTGACAACCTGAGCCAGCCAGCCCTGCCTGGAACGAGAGGCTCAAGCGAGCACAGGATGGTGTTCTGAGAAACATGCTGCCATCTGCAGGGGAGAAGAATTGCTGGGAAAGCAAACGGAAGGAGGCTGCCTTGCCCTGGATGTAGAGTGTCAAGTGAAGCAGGGGTAGTCCACCTGTGGTCCTCCAGATGTCCATGGACTACAATTCCCATGAGCCCCTGCCAGCAAATGCTGGCAGGGGCTCATGGGGATTGTAGTCCATGGACATCTGGAGGACCACAGGTGGACTGCCCCTGAAGTGAAGGATTCCTGCAGGCCAAGTGAAACAAGTAGAAAGGAAAGTGGACACACCGGTAGGCTGGCAACTTCTAGGTGCTGGCTGGCAAGCTCTTGAGATGACAACCGATCGCCAGCGACAAAGATCCGTTCTGCTAGAGCAGGGGTGGCCAAACTGTGACTCTCCAGATGTCCATGGACTACAATTCCCATGAGCCCCTTCCAGCATGCTTGTAGTGAGAATTGTAGCCCACAGAGAACTGGAGAGCCACAGTTTGGCCACTTCTGTGCTACAGCAAATGGCCACTATAGAAGATGTCATCTATGGCAAGGGTAGTCAACCTGTGGTCCTCCAGATGTCCATGGACTACAATTCCATGAGCCCCTGCCAGCAAACACTGGCAGGGGCTCATGGGAATTGTAGTCAATGGACATCTGGAGGACCACAGGTGGACTACCCCTGCTCTATGTCATTATGATCACTCCCCCTAAACCCCACCCTCTTTAGACTCCACCCCCCAAATCTCCAGCTTCGTGCGGTGGTTAAGAGAGGCGGTTTATAATCTGGCAAGCTGGGTTTGCTTCCCCTCTCCTCCACAAGCAGCCAGCCGGGTGACCCTCGGCTCATCACAGCCCGGTTGGAATCTGTTTTCACAGACCTCTCTGAGCCTCACCTCCCTCACAGGATGCCTGTTGTGGGGAGAGGAAGGGTAGGCAGTTGTCAGCCACTTTGAAACTCCTTGGGGCAGCGAAAAGCAGGGAGTTCAATCCCACTCTTCTTCTTCTTCTTCTGATGCATGAGTGAGGTGGCCATGGCAGCTCTTACAACAGTTTAATGGCTCCATCATTAGAGCAGATTTGAGACTGTCCAGAGAGTGTTCCTGGAACCCATCCTGCCAGAAGTAAGAGGTGAGAGCGTTCTGACTTAGGCAGCCACCCAGAGTATATTACGGTTCAAGAAGGACAGAAAGAGAAAGGATCGGGCCTCGTTCCAAGAGCCCGGAGATTGTCAGGGCTGTGTCTAATCCTTAAAGGATGAAGTGGGTCTTACAATGGCTGGCAAAATGGCTCGCTGCTCTGTACCAACTCCATAAGGCGCCCACAAAAGGAACCACCTTCAGGGGTCGCCCCTGTGAAAAGCCGAGGCTGTCTTTTCTCATGCAGATTTACTGCTCACTTGTTCTCTCGCTCTTTCAAACACGCAGGCGTATTCCAGTTGCTGCCCCATCGTCCTTCCCGGATGGTGCTCAAAAGCGAAGAAAGAGCGAATCCCTCTCCCCGTTTGTATACTTTCTAACTCCAGCCCCCTCACCCCCCCCCCCCCCAGCATGCACACACACACTCCAAACCAGACCAGACGAAAAACCAGGGGATTATGGCCTGTGATGACTCCAGGAAAACAGCTCTCGGTCTGTTGGGGACGGCCGAGAGCCGCTCTATCAGCAAGTGTGCCGGAGAGGCTTACTCAATAATCAAGAGCTCTTGGGTCTGTTAATAAGAATGACAGACAAGGCAGCAGGAGGGTGACAAAAGAGGGAGACAGAAAAGGGCACAAGGAGAATGGGGGGAGGGGCCGGCTGGCCTGCTGCATTGTTTCTGAAGAGGCTCCTTGGCTTTAAACAGCCGCAGGCCCTTTGACATTTTACAAATGAATGCCTTAGCATATAATGCACAAGTGTCCTTTCCACCTGACATAGGTTATCGGCTTTTAAATATCTAGGAGATTCTCCATTCTGAGCTGCAACCTTTAAACGCCTCTTGATCAGTCCTATCAAGGCTACCCCAGTTATTCGGGCAATGCGTAAATGGGAATAATTTTTCATATAAGTATCTATAAACTGCAGGTGGTGGGTATGAGTTTCATCTTCAACAAGAATGCCTCTTCTGATGCAGAATGCTTCTTCTGATGGAGAATCCTTCTGCTGATGCAGAATGCTTCTTCTGATGGAGAATACCTCTTCTCCTGGTGTCCAGCTGTATGCAGGTTTAATTAATCACTTTATTAAAAATCATAGGAATAATGAACAAAGATTCTGTTGTTCTTTCCCTGGCCCCAAACTCAACCCATTGCGGTCCATATAGGCATTAAAAAAATCCTGTTCTTCTTGGCAGCCTCTGTAGCAGGGGTAGTCAAACTGCGGCCCTCCAGATGTCCATGGACTACAATTCCCAGGAGCCCCTGCCAGCGAATGCTGGCAGGGGCTCCTGGGAATTGTAGTCCATGGACATCTGGAGGGCCGCAGTTTGACTACCCCTGCTCTATAGTCTTGTTCTCCAATAGTTCCTATTTCTAGCTTCTACCAAAATAGCTATCTGCCCTACCTGCTGGCTGCTCCTAATGACCACCAACACCCCAATTCTGAGTGCCTGTGTTGTTGTTGTTTTATTTTACGATAGTGCATCTGCACAGCAGGAAAGCACAACCCTCCCAGTATTATTATAAGGCACAGTCTTTCCCATTTGGCACATCGGTGACCACCAGGAGCCCCAGTTGAATCTGCCAGATCACAACACCAATGGGATAGCTCGTGGATGGGGCTGCCCTTCCTGACACCGGTTTTAATGGTTTCCTCTGAATCTCTGCCTGACATAAGTTGCGCTAGCAGCCTTGCTCAATATTGCTGCTGGCTGTCGAGAATTGGGGAGGGGGGTTTGAAATGAGAAAACAATCGGATTTCTTCATGCCACTTTCAAAGGTGCAGGTTATACTTCTGGGGGAAATAATGAGGCAATTAGAGGCAGCTAAAGAAACTGTTCCAGATGTGCCATTTTACTGCTGAGATAATGCCTATATAATTCAAATAAATAAGAACTTCAGTAGGGAAGCAGGAGACTGGTGGCTGCAGCTGTTGGGCTGTTTTTGTGGGGATTTTTGCCTTGAGCTTCTGCTGTTACTCCAATCACTGTTTTAAAGATTTCTTTTTTCCGCCCAGTGCCGGAAGTGACTGGCTTGAATGTGTTCCAACGTGAACCAGCAGAGGGAGGCTAGCGGTTCTCCCTGAAAATGGAAGCTGATTAGGCATCACGATTTGTTTTGCCCCTTATCTGGGAGGTCAAGATTGTGCTGCTAGGATGGGCTTGGAACAACCCGGGAAACTGTTTGTCTGGAGCGGAACAGCTGGGTGACAGCGGAAGACAACTTGGCCAGCTAAGGATGATTTCAAGTTTCTTGTCCTTTTGACACCTGACAATATGGACATGTTGTGCTTATGCAACGGGGGTTTGACGTCTATGATTGATTGCATTTAGCAATAAAATCGATGTGCGAGGAGATAAATGTTGAAGTAGAAGACTGACGGGATCGAGTAAAACGGAGAAGGAGGTCTTTGAAAACAAACATTGGAGTTGAAATTTGGTTTCATCCCTTATGGCTGAGGAAGAGAAGGAAAAAGCAGGGAGGATGAGCCAGCGGATTAACTGACAGAATACCTTCCAACCAGAATAGTTAACAGATGTTCCAGCTACAGAGGATCATCCCCACAAGGGTTTCTATGCAAAACATTTCCACTTTCCACCAACCATTTGCAGTGGCTTGAGAAGTCTTTAGTGATTAGCAGGGAATCATTTGCTTGCTGTGCTAGTCTCAGTTCTTGTCCTTTTAGAACTGCCCTTTTAGAAGCCTTAGTTTTGCTTGGCACTTTCTGAAAATGGATAAAAGTAGAAGAGCAGAGGACAATGTTCGTCATGCTGTATGTTCCCCTTCCCATGCTTGCAGAGGACCAAGGCTAATGTATTTTTTGTACAAGAAACCTCCAAATCAACTTAGAGTGGAGGACAAGGGACATTAAGCCCTGCCCCCTGCCACTCCTTGCTCAAAATATTTTCCCCACCCTAGCTCTGAAGTTAATTTGGGGGAGGGGATGCCATTGAGAATAGATAAGTAAGAGAAGGCTAATTCACTTGGTCTCCACACCTCATTTAAAAAATAGATCCCCCCCTACCTGGACATTCTAGGAAAGTAGAACAACTTACTTGCTCCTGTTGTTCCTACCACCACCCTGTACCTGCTCCACAAGTGATCATTTAAATGGGCTAGAAATTGACGACAGAAAAAATCTGCAGTTTAAATCTGCAGAAGGATATGCTGGAATGAACTGATGTAATATCGAATTGACCACTAGATGGGGCAAAACATATGTGGAACAGGGAGGAAAGGTCCGGAAGCAACAGGGACACATAAGAGATGAAAATGAGAATGTGGAAAAGCCACTTGGGTTGGATCCAGACTAAACTGACGAATACCTCCTTCCAGCTGCAGTCCCTCCCTCCTCCATCATTCCTCAACATCCCCATTCCCTCAGAAACAGTATTTTGCGAAGCTCAGTGTGCTGCAGTTGGAAGGAGGAAGCAGGAAAGTTCCATTCTGCCACTGGAAAATGTGGTCTGGATCCAACCCCTTCTCTCAACTTTCTGAGTTCTTGCCAAGAGGATCCTTTGGGTGGAAGGATACTTTGACCAAAGTACAGTCCTTAAGAATTTTGTCCCAGTGGACTGGTAGACAAAAAGAAAAAAAAATTGCACAGGAAGAATTACATTTCCCACCGAAACCAATGGAAATGCAACCGGAACGTAATGGCTAAAGATATTAATTATGCCAATACCTTTAACCCCAATAATCACGAATCGAGTTTCTAACAACTGAACAAAAGTGCAACAAGAAATCCAGTTCTGTGCCTAGCCCTGCTTCTTGCACCATTATTCTGCAAAGCCTCCGGGTAAATTTGGAGTCCTAGCTGTTTCAAAAAGGTGGGCAATAGGACCAGCAGAGGACTGGTAGTAACTTTAACAGCTGCATCCTTTCCACTGACTCATTTTAAAGATATAGAATGATCCTCTGGTTTAATCTGGCAGCCCATGGAGACAGCCCCTACCTATACAATTGTCCTTTATAAAACCCCAGCGATATAACATAAGGCCATGACAAATAATCTTTGAGCCAGGATTTTCCATTTTCATCATGTCCTCTCCTATCTCCTCCCAATCTCTCTTGGCACTGGCCTGTGAAGACGCAGCCAGAACTGTGTTTTGAAATGCTAAGGAAGGAGAATGAAGAAGCCCTTTTGGCCAGGGGTTCTAACGACCCCAGAGATTGTTGTTTATGCTTACGAGAGTGATTTCTGGCAACTTCTGGACTGAATCAGATTATTTGAGCCGTCGAGACAAAACAATCCACAGTCTGAGATAATTGTTTTCCTCGTATACAAGGAGACGCAACCCTTTTTCATTTAGATTAAGGAAAAAGACAACCTCCCAGAAAGGAAAGACCTGGCTCAGGGATGCCTCCAGAAATCAGAGGGTTTCCACCTCTGGGAGATTCCTGGAGATTCTGGAGGTGGAGCCTGAGGAGGGAAGGTTTTGGAGAGAGAAAGGACCTCTATGGAGAATAATGCCATATGGTCCATCTTCCAGAGCAGCCATTTTACTCCAGAGGAACTGATTTCTCTGACCTGGGAATCAGCTGTAATTCCAGGAGATCTCTAGTCAGTACCTGGAGACTGGCAACCCCGCTCTTCAAACCAGTTTCTCCAAAGCAGCGACACTGGGATCAATAGTACCACACAGAGACCCATTATTCATGGCAGCAGCCATGGAGGGCTGCCCTGGCACTTTACGCGTATGTGGGCTGCCCTGGTATAGCTTGCATGTGTGCAAAACGCCGGGGCTGGAAAAACCCATATGCTGCCTGGAGGTAGCAGCAGTGGGGGGGGAGCAGGGGGCATGGAGCCTCTACTGCACGATGGCAGGGAGCGGCATGCTGCTGTCCCACCACGGTGGGGGTGTGGGACTCCCCGGCCAGCTCCGCAACACCACAACCAACTCTTCTTCTTCTTCTTCTTCTTCTTCTTCTTCTTCTTCTTCTTCTTCTTCTTCTTCTTCTTCTTCTTCTTCTTCTTCTTCTTCTTCTTCTTCTTCTTCTTCTGTTTGAGGTCTAGGGATCCTAACCAAGATGGCAGTTCTGAGCTCCCACTGCAGCTTGTTTGGAGTAACGCAGATCAGCCATTTATAAGACAATAATAGTGAGGCCCAGCTAGACTAAGGCCTCCTCAGCCTTCACTCTGCAGATAGTGCTGAGTTTTGACCTCCGGAACACCTAACTGGATCTTCTTATCAGTCTTTGTTCCCAAGGGCCTGGCTGTTCCAAAGAAGCCTTCTTGATGCAGACTCCTTGGAATCGTCTCTGTCATCCCTCCTTGTAGGAGAGTCCATTGCTGACAGCTCTCGTCATGGCTAAAGACTTGTCATTACCTCATTAGCCTGCACAGGGGCTGAGAGAACAACACAATTCATCAACCGTTGAGATTCCCAGCTGAAAGACCTGTTTTAGCTGGGCATCAGAAGAAGGTTGGTTTTTTTTATACCCTGATTTTCACTGCCTGAAGGAGTCTCACAGCGGTGTACAACCCTTCCTCTCCCCACAACAGACAACCTGTGCGGTAGGTAGGGCTGAGAGAGCTCTGACCGGACTGCTCTGTGAGAAAAACTCTGTGATCCAAGGTCACAAAGCTGGCTGTATGTAGAAGAGTGGAGAATCAAACCTGACTTGCCAGATTAGAAGCTGCTGCTCTTAACCACTACACCAAGCTGGCTCTCAATACGGGCAGTGCTCAGGACCTATAATGTGGCCGTCCCCAAGTCTACTGTATGCACCAAGTGTTGCTTTCGCATCTTTCCCTCTCCCTATTCTTTTTCTTCCCCAACTTTTGGACTGCGAGACACTCCTGTGACCCAAGAAGACGACCAAAACAAAGGGCCCAGTGTATCATCCTGATCACGTGACGTTTTCTTCTCCTTTGCTTCGCGAGCCCAATCTCTTCTCTTCGTCTCCCCCTTTGACAGAATTGTATGGGATGATGGCAACTAAATTGCTTGGGGATGAGTGACACAAAGCCACGAAGAAGCCTTTTCTGTCGCAAGTGCTGACACACAACTGCCAGACCTAGCCCTCTTTTGTGGAGCACATCTGCTACTCTTCGGGCTTCTTATCAGTGGTGGGCCTGTTACTGTTTCCTTGCTACTAATGGAGGCTGGGAAGTCATAGGGTTGCCAACTCTAGGGTTGGGAATTCCTGGGGATGAAGCCTAGGGGGAATCTTCAACAGGGTGTAATGCCATACAATCCACCTTCCTTAGTGGAATTTATATGTTATTCATATATACATCATTGCTGATCTACTGATACTCCAATAACATTGTACTATGAATGCACTTTTAACAGAAAATTTAGCACGTGCAAATAAATTGGCGAGAAATGGAAGAAGAATAAGTTCGATTCGTACAAGGGAGAAGTGTGCGCAACAGGGATGGGGGATGTGTGAAATTGCAAGGATGAGAAATTCTAAATCATTCCCAGAAGAACTACAATGCATAAGGTCAGAGGGGGTATCTCCCCTTCTTTCATGCAGAAGGGAGCATAACTTTCCTAAAATGATTCCTATTATTAACGGCGAGCACGTCAGTTGAAACCACAAAGTATGCTTTCTTCTCAGAACTATTTATATGCAGATGTATGCAAATTTAATGGATTAATCAAGGATGCAATTAAAACTCATTCAATTAATTAGGAACAATTTCTTTAATTGGGTGACAACCCTAAAAGAAGACATTCAAACAGCCTAATGAGCGCCGATGAGAAAATTCTTAGAGGCGCTAATATTTGGAAGAATGGTCTCCCTGGAAATTTCATGGCTTTATCCTCGATCGCAGCAGTTCAGTTTGAATGATAAATTATACACATTCTGGGTTTATATTTATTCCCACCAAGGACATACAATAAAAACAAGGTGTGTCAAGGGATCAAAGCAAACAGCCTCCAAATTACCCACTCTGGGGCACAAAGCTAAAACACCAATTGACACGGGGGATCATGGGAAATCCTTATATTCTTAGTAGGGATTCTCCTCAAGCATTTAGTGAACTTGTTTGTTGGGCCTCTTGTCATCACTTAACTAGTGAAAGGATTAATAGCTCATTTTCTTCTTCATTGCTCTGCTGGCAGCTTTTCATTCTTCCTCATTTTTCTCTGGTTAAGATTTAGGTAGTCAACCAGTGGTCCTCCAGATGTCCATGGTCTACAATTCCCATGAGCCCCTGCCAGCATTTGCTGTCAGGGGCTCATGGGAATTGTAGTCCATTAACATCTGGAGGACCACAGGTTGACTAAGAAGACTGCTTTCTAAATCATGTCCTACTATGTCCTTTCATGGCTGTTGAATAAGTTAACAAAGCTAAGTTCAGCTACTTGTGAACAGTATATTTTGTTTTGCAATTCCCTAGTCATTTGTACCTCAAGAATGAGATGAAAATTAGCCATTGTTGTGAAATTCTACAGTGACTAAGGGACCTGATGTTCATTTCCAGTCCACTTGGATCATGCATTTGAGAGATGGAAGGGCTGAAGAAGGGTGTTTTTATTGCCTAGTGGGTGTGTTCTTTGAGAAAGTAGAAACCCCTTAGAATGGCAAGAAGAAGAAGAAGAAGAAGAAGAAGAAGAAGAAGAAGAAGAAGAAGAAGAAGAAGAAGGTTCTTATATGCAGATCCATGCAGTAGGTTAAAGGAGGGATGAATGTAGGGATGCCAGCCTCTCATCAGATCTCAGAAGCCAAGCAGGGTTGGTCCTGCTTAATATTTGGATGGAAAATCACCAAGGTAGATCAGCGTTGCAACATGGAGGCAGGCAATAGGAAACCACCTCTGAATGTCTCTTGCTTTGAAAATCCCATGGGGTCGCCAGAAGTCAGTTGACTTTCTACCACCATGTGGAGACCACCAAGATTTCTGGGCTATAAGCTTTCAAGAATCAGACACAGGGAGATTCAGTTCTCAAAAGCTGATACCCAGACTATTTTGTTGGTCTTTTTGGTCTCTGAGGTGCTTCTTAGCCTTCAGGTGAGACATCCCCTGGAATTACAGCTCATGTCCAGACTACAGAGATCAGTTCTCCTGGAGGATATGGCTGCTTTGGATCTAGCTCTTTGGGGTTATTGTGAGAATAAAATGGAGGAGGGGATAAGGCCAGAAAACAGAGAAGGAGATAATGAACCTCTGAGAGAAAAGGGAAGATACAAATAGGGTTGCTAGCTCTGAGTTTGGAAATACCTGGCAACTCTGGGGATGGAGTTGGGTGTGGACAGGATTTGGGGTGGGGAGAGAGTATAATGCTATGGAGTCCACCTTCCAAAGTAGCCATTCTCTCCAAGGACACTGATATTTGGTGCCTGGAGATGAGCTATAAAACTGGGGGATCCCCTGGTGGAACCTGGGGGCTGGCATCCTTAAATAGACTCAAGAACTGGGCAAATAAACGGCACACTATAACAGGCCACGTCACTGGACACTGGATCAACACTTTACTCGGCTCTCACTTTCAGGTTTCACATGCCGCCTCCAAACATGAGCCAATGGCAAACCACCATGCTCTGGGGCTTAGGGAACTTGTTATGGACGGGAGTCCAAATGGGTGGCCGGGGCCTACAGTTCCCCCCTTCACATTTCTGAGTTGTCAGTTACATGACAGTCCACCTGCAGGCTTTAGCAGCACCCTTGGAATGCAACCTCTGTGCCCTCTCCTTCCTCTTGTAAAGGATCTGGCTTCATTCCACAATGTATAGCCCGTGGCAGGAATCTTAAGAGGTGAAAGGGGTTGCAGGAGGGCTGGTTTAAAACTGAGCCAAGCAGGGAGTCCTTCTGGCCCTCGAGAAGGCCCACCGGGGAATGAAGGCTATTAACAGCTGTGGACAGACACCTGGCCGTGCACGGTCAGCCCATCACTTCGAGCCTTCCAAGCACGCCCTCCTCCCAGTGGCAAAGCCCAACAAAACAGCCTCTGTCCTTCCCACTGCAAAAAAAATCCATGGTGGCGTTAAGGTTGTCCTCATACAGAGAAGTGGGCCCGAGCAGATCGAGGGCTGTTTTGCTAGACTCTGAACCAGGGGTAGTCAAACTGCGGCCCTCCAGATGTCCATGGACTACAATTCCCAGGAGCCCCCTGCCAGCGAATGCTGGCAGGGGGCTCCTGGGAATTGTAGTCCATGGACATCTGGAGGGCCGCAGTTTGAGTACCCCTGCTCTGAACAGTGTGAGTGCTCATTTCAGTGGAGAAAGAATTCCCATGGGACAGAAAGAAAATGTGGCTTTAATAATAATCAGGGTTGCCAGCTAGTTAAATGTGTCCAATTGGGCATGATGTCCCATTGAAAAGATCATGCGCTAATGACGACCACGTCACCCCCACAGGTTGCAGCCCTACAGCTACCCCCTCAGGTTGCCTCTGGGGGTCCCATATCCTCAAGAGCAACATTTTAGGAGGCCCTGGAGCTTGTTTGGGGAAAGAGATGCCAGCCTCCAGGTGGGACCTTGGGATCCCCTGGAATTACAGCTCATCTCCAGAGCCCAGAGATCAGTTCTCCTGGAGAAAACGGTCACTTTGGGGCGTTGACTCTGCTGCATTGTACTCCACCGACATCCCTGTATTCTCTAGGCTCCATCCTCAGTTCTCCAAGAGTTTCTAACCAGGAAATGGCAATCTTACCACCCCATCCCCTGCTGTTGGCTGGCTATGTACACAAGTAGGACAGGATCCAGCTCCTGGGTCTTAGTGGGTTAATGTATTGTCTGCCTAGATTGCCATAGGAGAGAAAAGAAGAATTTTTAAAACATCACTTTGTTTTTTTGGATTATATGCATAATTTCTAAGAGGCACCCAGCATTCGCACGCACACCCCAGCAGGAATGCCACTTTTAAAACTGCCCTTGCGACCTTAGGTTTTCATAAGCATCCATGTGCTTATGATCAAAATTACTTAGTAGGCCTGGAGCAGAAACCACCTTGCTTATAGGCAGACCCATCTGCATTCTAAGACAACAGCAAAGGATTTTTGAATAGTGGACAGTCTTTTTTCTGGGAGACCTGTTTCTATTTACAGAGCAAAAGTTAAAACGGTCTCACCCCTCACCCCCATCCAGTTATAAACACTTGCTTGGGATTAATAGCTGCCCCCGGATGCGTAAGAAAGAAGAATCCATAGTAAATGTGCAGCATTTGTATTTTCTCCCCATCAACAGTTAAATTAACCAAGACAGGGAGTGCAGGACTATATTTAGCCTTTTTTTTCATGGCCTTGCTGACAAAAAAGGATACTCCTTTCCAAAATAAATAGCTTCTTTCCTTGGTTCCGAAGCATTTCCATTAGAGGAGTAGATATATAGTGATTATTTTTTTAAAAAAAGAGGAAGAAGAAAATCTTCTGGAAAATTCCAAAACCGTAGACGAGAAAGAGACCAGACTCCAAACCCTGTTCTGACTTGGCATCCGTTCAACAGAATGAGTTCAGAGGGGCCTCCGGTGCTTTCGTGGGGAAGAAAGAAACTCGGGCCTGGTCAGTGTTAGTCAAATTATCTCCCCCCACCCCCACGCTATGTCAAGGCATGAGTCTTACCTCTGTCTTTTGCTTTATTCTTCTGGCTATGACATCATTGCCAGATCCATCAAATTCAACCGCAAAACAAGAAATGGGATGCATTGCATTGCATTGCATTGCATAGGGTTGCCAACCTCCAGGTGGCGGCTGGAGATCTCACACTATAACAACTAATCTCCAGGTGACAGGTATCAGTTCACCTGAAGAAAACGGCTGCTATGGAAGGTGGACTCCATGGAATTACACCCCACTGAAGTCCTTCCCCTCCCCAAACCCTGCATTTCTCAGCCTTCCAAAATCTTCAGGTGTTTCCTAAGCTGGAGCTGGCAGCCCTATCTAGAGATCTCCCAGAATTAAACTGATCTCCAGAAGTCAAAGATGGGTTCCCCTAGAGATAATGGCTGCTTTGGAGACTAGCATTTATGGTATTCTACCCCACTGAAAGAGCCTCTTGTGGCGCAGAGTGGTAAGGCAGCCGTCTGAAAGCTTTGCCCATGAGGCTGGGAGTTCGATCCCAGCAGCCGGCTCAAGGTTGACTCAGCCTTCCATCCTTCTGAGGTCGGTAAAATGAGTACCCAGCTTGCTGGGGGGTAAACGGTAATGACTGGGGAAGGCACTGGCAAACCACCCCGTATTGAGTCTGCCAAGAAAACGCTAGAGGGCGTCACCCCAAGGGTCAGACATGACTCGGTGCTTGCACAGGGGATACCTTTACCTTTACCTTTTACCCCACTGAAGTCTCTCACTTCCCCGATCCCACCCTTGCTTGACTCCATTCCCCATCTCCAGGAATTTCCCAAGCCAGTTGGCAAGCCTATGCATTAGACCTTCTCTGGGGCTGATCTAGAAGAAGAGTTGGTTTTTAAACCCTGCTTTTTGCTGCCCAAAGGAGTCTCAAAGTGGCATACAATCACCTTCCCTTCCTCTCCCCACAACAGACACCCTGAGAGGGAGGTGGGGCTCACTAGCAGGGCTGTGACTAGCCCAAGGTCACCCAGCTGGCTGCATGTGAAGGAGCAGGGAATCAAACTCTTGAATAATCCCATTCTGTGTGGTTTGCAGAAAGCCAGAAGAGTGGAAGCCTTCCTGACCTCCTTGGCCAGTCCACTCCCTAAGGTGGGAGCCACAATGGAGAAACCATACATACAGTCAATTGCTGAGTTTGCCGTCTTGCAGGCAGGCCGCCATAGAAGCCCCTGCTGATGTGAGCAAAGTCGTCAAGGTGGGTCGCCATAACCATCACATGGCCCATGTGAGTATTTCACACATCCATAGAATGGATGAAAAGAGTGGGGCAGGTGAATTACATGTCTTTCCCCTCCTCTTTCCCCTTCAATATGGCTACAGATACACATATGTGCATGCCTGCAGCCAACCATCCAGCACAGTGTATTATATCACTGAATCCAGTCTCATTTCAGCTATTCATGTGCTATTCCCTCTCTGTGAGTTTGCGAAGTCATATCTGCTTTCCAAGTATTATTGGTTTGGTTGGATTGAGTCCACTTGGACGATATCCTCTCCTCAGAACCTTTGTTCCTCAGTTTTGGTCTTGAAGTCAAACGCGTAGAGTGTACCCCTTATGAAATCCATGCAGACACACCCTTCGGTCCCCCAGAGAGAATTCAGACCTCGGTTAGTCTCAGAACTGATGAATCAGGAAAATGGCTGTTATCAGAGCGAATACATGAGAGAAACCAAAGACACCTTTTTGATCTCCATTTCTTTGTTCCAGTTCCCAGCATCCCACATCTGGGCCTTGGCAAGCAGAGTACAAAGGAATTTTGGGGGGAGGGGGGGAAGAAAGGCTATTAGTCCACCTCGCTGTGTGAAATGAATGGTTGGAAGAGCCAGTCTGGCAGCCGCTCAACCGGGGTCAGCTTATATTTCCACGAGTCTATTGCACTTGGAGGTGAAGTGTTGTTTTTCATTTACAGGGCTCACCCTCCCCTGCTAAGAGGGGAAAGAAAATGAAAACGCACGATGGCAAAGTCTCAAACACCTTCCCTGCCCATCCGAGACCCAAACAAAACAAAACACAAAACCGAAGAGCACAATTTGGGCTTGAAATCGGCCTGCAGGGTGGATTAATGCACCTTTCTCCATTTCAAGTACCCCAGGGACTCTCATGGGTTCGTTTTTTGTTTGTTTTCCTCCTCCCTCCACTGCGGCATGGGATATACCACCTTAGCCCTTACACCACTGGTTGCCGTTGCCAACTCTGGGCTCGGGAATTCCAGAGGATGGGGTGGGGGGGGGATTGGGCTAAGGGAGGGTGGCATTTGGGTAGGGGAGAGACCTCATCAGGGTACAATACCATAGATTTCTCTGTCTACAGCAGCCATTTTCTCCAGGGAACTGATCTCTTGAGATCTCTAATCAAATCAAATGTATGTAATACACAGCACTACGGCCAGATAAAACAGATAGTGAGATCACTAGTGTTTCTGGGACATTCCCAGGTCCTGTCTGGAGGTTGGCAACCCTATTTTAGTATAGTTGCTTCTCTTGGAAACAACAGGCTGCCCCCTCCCTTTCCTAAAAATCTGAATTCTAGGTCCAAAACCCTTTATTAAAAATGCTTTGAATCTGGCATTTCTGAAGGAGAGTTTATGGCCCGGCTTCATGAGCCCTCCTTTGTACCGCTCTGTGTCTGAACCTTGACGAAATGTGGTTTTAATTCTCTGCCTCTCCCCCTTTACCCCCCCCAATCTGGAATGAGCTATATACAGCAATAACCCATTTTTCCTCTGTCAAACATGCCTGTTCTTCAGGCTATGAATCATATTTTCTGGCCCAAACCCCTCAGGGTTCTTTTAGGCTTCATCTCAAAACATAGTCCTTTCTCTTCTGGTGGGTCATGGCTTCCTTCCTCGCGAGCTCTTTTATTATTCCGTTAACTCCAGAAAGAATGCGTGAGAAACAATCTGAAGAGGGGAAAATCTCTACGGAATAAAGCTGGGATTGATCTCGCAACAGACAGGAAGCGGGATGCGTTTTGTGGAGATGCCTGTTGTGTTGAAATCCATAGGTCTGATTTTGAAAACACGAGGAAGGGGAGAAGAAAGGCCCCTTCAGCCACAGCCAGAGGGAAGAGACCTGTTCTTCCTACCTGCCAGCTTCTCATCCAACACACCTCACTCCCTAATTGACCATGACAAGCCGCAAAACGTCTACCTTCACAGACTTCTCCTTCCTTCCACGTGTAGCTCTCCAGCCACACCAAATTTCTGGGGTTGTTAGAAGCTCTCATTCCTGAGCAGATCTTGACTTACAAGTAGGCTATTACTCATTGGAAAGCCTCTCTCAGTAAAGGAAACCATCTGATGGAAGAGAATCAACTGCCCAATGACTGACTCCATGTCCAAGTTGCATAAGGTTGCCAGTCTCTAGCTCAGGGATTCCCAACCAGGGTTTCAGGGAATCCTGGGGTTCCGCAAGAGCTCCCCGGGGGTTAAATGGCCATTCCCAGATGTTTGGATGATGGCTGGCATTACGAGATGTCACTGGGCTCCACTTTCCCTCTTCTTTTACAGGCCCAGTGTCTTCACGAAGGAGTCTAAGTGTTCTACTTCCTTATGGACAGCAAGACTCCAGTTAAATGCTAGCTACACCTACAGAGATAAAACAAGCAAGCCAGCATTTCCCAACATTGAGCAGGTGCCTCCTCCAGCACCCAGTTCTCCTCTCCTTGAACACAGCTTTGCAGCATGAAGACCAAAGCGGACAGGTTCCTCATTCTGGGGTTCTCGCTCCTCCTCTGCCTACTAATAGGTAAGTTGCCAGTGTCTACAGCATGGAAATGGTAATGATTTCCTCCTGCTTTAGGATGCTTAGGTCTGATCCTGCGTTGAGCAGGGGGTTGGACTAGATGGCCTGTATGGCCCCTTCCAACTCTATGATTCTATGATTCTATGATCCATTGACTGATTGGCTAGCCACCCTCCAAGGCTGCCATTTTCCCCAGGGGAACTGATCTCTGCCACCTGGAGATGAACTGTAATTCCGGGAGAACCCCAGGTCCCACCTGGAGATTGGCATCCCTACCTGGAAGAATGCTTGGAAAGA
The DNA here is from genome assembly GCF_049243985.1 of Paroedura picta. Lineage (NCBI taxonomy): Eukaryota > Metazoa > Chordata > Lepidosauria > Squamata > Gekkonidae > Paroedura > Paroedura picta. The sequence goes on along the minus strand of NC_135380.1, from coordinate 11,815,606 downwards.
TAATCAAGGCACAGGGGGTTGTGGCCTGCCTACTCTGGTGGGAGCCAAAGACTTTTGGTCACCCCTGTTCCTCCGCAGTGATTATAGAAGGAGAAGAGGGAGGAGGAGAAAAAGAAGAGTTGGTTCTTATATACCCGAAGGAGACTCAAAGGGGCTTACAATTGCCTTCCCTTTCCTCTCCCCACAACAGACACCCTGTGAGGGAGGTGAGGCTGAGAGAGCCCTGATGTTACTGAAAAAGCAGAGTTTGTTCATATATGCCGCTTTTCTCTACCCGAAGGAGTCTCAAAGCGGCTTACATTCGCCTTCCCTTTCCTCTCCCCACAACAGACACCCTGTGAGGTGGGTGAGAGAGCCCTGTCAGCTTTATCAGTGCTGTGGCTTGCCCAAGGTCACCCAGCTGGCTGCATGTGGAGGAATGGGGAATCAAACCAGATCAGAAGTCCGCACTCCTAAGCACTACACCAAGCTGGTACTTGCCTGGGCAGTTTGGGCAGATAGGAGGCCTACGAAAGTGAGGCTCACTGACTGGGTGAAGAGCAGGAATAAGGTGATGAGCAGGTCAGAGAACAGAGGCATGCAAGGTACCAGTCTGAAGAGCCAGAACAGAGACTGGCATTCTGTTTTCCCCCCACTCCCAACCCTGCTCATCTCCTGACCTCTGTAATTTAGATCAAAGAGGGGAATGCACCCCAAGCAGTCCCAGGAACTGTCATTCCAGGCTCTCAGGGGCCTTGCTGATTGACAAATGGATCTAAATAAAGCTAAATAACCCTGAGTGATGAAACATGACACAAGTGTTTGGTCTGGGGATGGAATTTCCCCTGAAGTATAGGGGGAGCCTGGGGGGTGAAAAAGAGTCTCTTCCTTCTAGAGCAGGGGTAGTCAAACTGCGGCCCTCCAGATGTCCATGGACTACATTTCCCATGAGCCCCTGCCAGCATTCGCTGGCAGGGGCTCATGGGAATTGTAGTCCATGGACATCTGGAGGGCCGCAGTTTGACTACCCCTGTTCTAGAGGTTCAAAGACATGCATCCCAGAGGTGCCAACTCTCGGCTGGAAAACTCCTTGTCATTTGAGGGTGGAGGCTGGAGAGGATGGGGTTTGGGCAGGGACCTCGGTGGGGCACAATGCTGTGTAGACTAGTCCTCAAAGTAACCATTTTCTCCAGGGGGAATGATCTGGTTCACCTGGAGTCTAGCTTTAATTCCAGGAGATCTCCAGGCTCCACCTGGAAGTTGGGAACCATAAACTTGGGATCATCCTTGGCAAAGGTTCTGCATTTGGGGAACACTTGCTGCGTGTCATGACCAGGTAAGAGTGAAGAAGAAAGTAGCCATTACCTCCCTGGGGAGACAGCAACATACTGTTCAAAACAGGATGAGTTGATGTGCTTATTTCATTTATACCCCACTCTTCTCCTCCAATGGGGACCCAGAGTGGCTTTACAGCATTCCCTTTTTCTGCATTTTATGCTCACAACAACAACCCTGCGAGGTAGGCTCAGGTGATTGCGCCAGCAAGCTTTCATGGCGGAGTGGGGATGCAAACAGAGGCCAACATTCTAAACATTACCAGAGCTTTCTGTACCATTCGGCTGAGGATAAATGGTTGGGCTGAGGCACAGATTTTGGGGGAGTATTACTGCTATGTCTTGGTTTCACCTTTGGAATGTTGGGGGGGCATCATTATGCTTTATGTCATGGCTCAGCTCCTGTTATCAATGAAGAATTTATCTATTTATTTATTACATGTATATACCGCCCTCCCCTAAGGCTCAGGGTAGTTCACATGAAACGTAAACAAGAACCGGGCTTGATTCAAATGCTATTCAGAAGAAGAGCAGGGGGTACAAACCCTCCACTTTTTACTACCTGAAAAAGTCTAAAAGCAGATAACAGTTGCTTACCCTCCCTCTCCCCACAGCAGACCCCTGAAGAGGTAGGTGGGACTGAGAGAGCTCTGAGAGAACTGTGACTGGCCCAAGGTCACCCAGCTGGCTGCATGTGGAGGAGTGGGGAATCAAACCCGGTTCTCCAGATTAGAGGCCGCCGCTTTTAACCGCTACACCACTCTGGCTGTCATCATGGTATAGTCCAGCATGCTGTTGACAGGGACTCATGGGAATTGTAGTCCATGGACATCTGGAGAGTCACAGTTTAGCCATTCCCTGGTACAGTCTGATAAAAGGAAATTTGACTCTTGGAAACATATATCCTGAAACTCTTGCTGGTTTCTAAGGTGCTCCTGGACTTGAATCTATGGTTAGTGTGATTGCCTGAACCTCTGTGCTATGAACCTTAAGGCATAACAGAGACAGTCATCTCCTATCTAAACCTCATCAGCAATAGGGGGAAAACTGGTAGGCTCACGAACCCTAGATTGATAGTGTGGCATACCAGCCCTGGATGGAAACAGCTTGTTTCTTTTAAAGCTCTCCGGTCCATCCTGGGTGGGCTACAGACAACAAAGGTGTTTCTTTTTATATTTTCAGAACATTTTCAGTTGCATAGAAGTCCTAATGACCCATCCTACCTGGAATTGTCTGCATATTTTATGTCCAGAAGTTTGGAAGTTTTTTCACATACGTATGCTGGTTTTAATGGTAAAACCATCCTGCCTCATGCGACTACACCTAGTGTAACACAGGGTTTCGGGGGAGGATATCTAGACTGATTTTCATGGGCAAGATGTTGATAGTGGTTTAACATCAACTTTGCTTTGCTAATCCTGTAGGTTCTTCATCTTTACTAAGCCAGATCCATCCCAGACCATGCCAACGTTAAATATTGCAAATGTTCTAAATCTGAATAGAATTATTTCTAACACTCAGGAGCTGTCCAAAATCCTCTGATATGACAGTTATTCCAATGACACACTGTCTCTATTCTTTTCCATGAACAGTAGGAGAGGGGATAGCAAGGGGAGAGAATCAGATATTTGCCCAACAGAGAGGGGCATTGTCCAACCAGATAGCTAAGCTGATCTTCCCACCAAAGAGGAACATGATGATGATGTCATCCATTCGGTTGTGTCCGACCCTCGGCAATTCCCTCGGCAATTCTATAGGAAAGTCTTCACCATGCACCTCTGTCCCTGACTGCTTCTTTTAGTTGGTTCATGGTCATCCCTGTATCGGCTTTGATCGTGTTGAGCCAGCGGATCTTTTGCCGACCACATTTCCTTTTGCCGCTGACCATGCCGAGCATTAATGATTTTTCTAGCGAGTTTGATCACATGATGTGTCCAAAGTAAGTGAGCTTTAGCCGCAATATCTTCCCTTCTAATGACATTCTTTTTGCTAATTATTACTCAATCTCAGTGGCTTTGGGGGAAGTGGACTTCTGATTTTATATAAGCTTTATATTTTGCTTAGATATTTTAGTTTTGCTTGTACCTGCTGGCATGCAGGCAGGATGGTGCAATTCAGACCAAGCGATAGAGGCAGAGGTTCAGACTTTTGATACTGGCTTTGTAGACTGAAGGGAAAACATAGTCAGAGGTTCAGATGCAGGGCAGATGAAATATTGAGGCTATGGCTCCCCCATCTGCACGAGAAAGCCTGGCTTCTTGGCCTATAGGTTACCAAGGCTTAGACTTTGTTTAGATGCAGGCAGTAAGGAATGCTGATCTGCAGAGAGGGAGTTAACTGGTTTTCTTGCCAGCATTTCAGCTCAGTGTAGAGTCCTGCAGATCCTTCTACCTGGGGTTCTTTACAGCTCTGGAAGGGTTTCCTGAATGGGTGGGAATGGCCAATGATAGGGCTGGAGGGGTGAGAAGGGGAGGGCCCCCGGGTGGGCATGTACGTAGCTATGCTTCCCAATCATGTTCTGCACCATCGCACAACTTCTGGGGTTTCTCAAAGCCTGAAGAATGTTTCAGGGGGTTCTCAATGGTAAAAAAAGTTGAGAAAGGTTGTATTCAGAAAACAAGTCACAATTGCGAAATATATTCTCTCCAACAGAGCAAACCCAGAGAACAGTCCTTGGGAGGAAGGAATGGTGAACCCCCCCCCCTTTCCCCAACCTTTGGCATCTGTCCAAGTCGCAAGATCTTCTCCAGATCTCTTAGGCACAACATAATAAAGATGGCCTCACCGTCTACACCAGGGGTAGTCAAACTGCGGCCCTCCAGATGTCCATGGACTACAATTCCCAGGAGCCCCCTGCCAGCGTTCGCTGGCAGGGGGCTCCTGGGAATTATAGTCCATGGACATCTGGAGGGCCGCAGTTTGACTACCCCTGGTCTACACTAATTGGAGGAGGGATGCTTAGTAAGCCTTTCCAACGAAGTTGAGTTGAGTGACACCGAAAGACCCCTTAGAGGAAAAATCAGGTGGCAAACTTTAGCGGTTCTCTCCCATCCTGCCTCGCTCCAGATGAGATGCTATCCACTGGTCCAGATGTCATGAGTATTACACAGGTCTTTCCCACAGCACAAGATCTCTGTCCTAGTAAACCTGAGCTTGTTCTCTTTGGTGTGGCAGAAGAACGTGCAGCCTCGCTGTACCCGGACAATAGCATCTCCTGAGGAAGGATGTAAAGAGAGAGAGATTGGACAGGCCTCTGGCATACACCAGGCCTCTGGCATACACCTCCAGCAACCCAACCTTCTTCTTAAGTTCAGTGTAGGTTTAGTTATCTATCATTACTCCTCACATTTACTCCAGTCTACCCGGATACTAGACATGGACCCCAGCCATCCCACCTATCTCAGGGGGAACATAATTAATGAATGTTCGAATGTATGTCGATGAATTTGTAGTTACATTGCACTTAGGAAGTGGTTAAGTTAAATCCAATGATCGGCCGCACATACTAGTTCTACTTGCTACATTTTGCAGGGGGGGAAAGCTTATGTTAGGGTTGCCAGCTTCCAGGTGAAGCCTGGAGATGTCCTGGAATTACAACTAAAAACGCTTCAGAGAGTGGAATCAGTGGCATTATACCCATCTGAGACCCCTTTGAGGCTCCACCCTCAAATCCCCAGGAATTTCCCAGCCCTACATTGGAAGCTTGATGCTCCATCATGAATGCAGCTTCATGTGAATCTGATGGAGCTACATGATTAAGAGTAAATATCTTACAAGAGCTTTCTCAGATAATTAGGAACATCTCAGATATTTGTATTAGTGATCATAATCTGTTGGATCGGGTGGGAGGAACTGAAACTGGTTTCTCCCCTATGGTAGATCAGTGCCATTGCTGGTTATCTGAACACCACTCCTTGATTGCAAAAGTGGCCTGGGAGACTCATGTACTGAGCATTTTGTTACCTGTGTGATTCTTCTTCTAGCTATGTGCCTTCTTTTGAGCAGCCTCCCTTCTACCTAGACTGTAGCAATGATCTTTCTAATTCCTAAAAGTCTCATTGGTGCTTCTGTGTATCTTTATATGGGGAGGGGAGGGGCTGTGGTTCAGTGGAATAATCTCTGCTTTGCATGCAGAAGGTCCCCCGTTCAATCCCTGGCACCTTCCATTGAAAGGATCAAGTAGTAGATGATAGGAAAGATCTCAGCCTAAGACCCAGGAGAGCAGTGGCTAGTCTGAGAAAACAATTCTGACCTTGATGGGCAACAGTCTGATACAGTATCAGGCAGGTCCATGTTTGTTTATGTGAGACATTTCTCCCCATATACCTGATAAATATCTTGGACTCAACCCCCATGTGTGTCCTTACTGCTAGAGTGGCCCACAGCCAGGTGGTAGTGGGAGACTTTTCACTAATACAACTGATTTGTAGACAACAGAGATCAGTTCCCTTGAAGGAAAGGGCATTTTAGTTGGCAGATTCTATGGCATTAGCCATTCCTGGGTGTAGTCTACATGGGGCTTTTTACCTACTCCCAGATCAAATAAATTCCTCCCATCTACACTGAATTCGATTCCCTTTTTGATTTTGGGTGCTTTAAATTTTCCCTCTGTAACATGCATGATTGATCTGGAGTTGACCCTACCTTTCCCGCGATATCCAGAAATGGATATAAGCCTCGATATTTGAAAAACTGGCATCAGTAGGTGTGCAGATTTCTGCTTTTTACAAATTAACTTCCTTCTTGCCTTGTAGCAAAGCAGTCTTCCCTGACTGGCCAAGGTGTCAGTTCAAAGACTTTCTGGTTCCAGTTGCAAGGCTTGTCTCAAAGTGTCTGCACTCCAGAAGCCCTAACTTCTCTCAGCAGAGATTTTTCTCTTGGATTTATTCCCCCTCCTCTTCTGTCTCCAATCCTCCCCTCCCCCCTTCAAGAAAAGAAAGAAAGTGACTCCTGCTGTGCTTGGCTCCCCTCCCTATTCTGAGTTTTCCCAAATTGAGTGCAGAACACTTTCTGTTTCAATGGGGAAGGGGGGCAGGATAGAGGAAGACCCGAGTTCAAATCAATCTGAATTCAGCAGGATCCGCGATGGAAAAAAAACAATGTAAGTGCAGAATCAGCCCTGGTTTTATTGGAGAAAAAATACTGGCTACATTTAGGACAACTGACAGGCCACCTGGGTTCCTGGCCCCATGGACTCACCTATGAGGATTCTCTTTGTGTAGCAGGATTCCCGAAGGCCCACTCTGCAGAAACTTGCTTTCATGGAACATGTATTATCCCGCTTAACACTGTAACAGCTGTGGCAAATGCGATATCCACCTACTTAAAACACAGAGAAACATGGTGCCAAGTGGCACTTTCCTTGCTGTACCTGTGAGTTCTTCAGAAAGTGTGGAGACATGTGGTGGCCCTTGTGGCCTTTTCTTGCATGCCCAGGGAAATGCCGATCACCACTTTGGGGTTGGGAGGTGAATTTCTTCCAGGCCAGATTGTCCAGGGACTTTGGGCTTTTTTGGGGAGGGAAGAGCATCATCTGTGCATGGAATTAGGGCCACTGTTTGTGGGCAGATAGTTGTGAGTTTCCTGAATTCTGCAGGGGGCGGACTAGATGACCCTGGAGGTGCCTTCCATCTCAATGATTCTATAAACTGGACCACTTGGCTAGCTTGAACTTATCAGACTTCAGACACAGGCTTAGCCCTAGCAAGCACTTGGATGGAAAACCACCAGTGAAGGCCAGGGTTACAATTAGGTACTGTACTTATGACAATCCTACAAGTTGTTAAAGAGACATCTCTGGATGTCTCTTGCTTTAACAACCTGTAGGATTGTCATAAGTCAGCTGTGACTTGCTGTCAAAATTTAAAACCTCAGCATTGTTTCCGAACTGTTTCCAAATGGGGCTCCTTATAAACCAGCGGCTCTTATAAACCAGGAGGACGCTTGGTCTGGAGCCAGCTGATATTTTGTGTCTGCCCTCAGTCCTCGTGACAGTTATTTTGGCAATTGGCTGCATCCCCTCTGGGGGACATGTTGTAATGATGCCCTTCCAAGGTTCCCAAACTTCCAAGGGGGCCCATAGGCCCAATAGGATGCTGTAGACATTGGCAACTTACCTATTAGTAGGCAGAGGAGGAGCGAGAACCCCAGAATGAGGAACTTGTCCGCTTTGGTCTTCATGCTGCAAAGCTGTGTTCAAGGAGAGGAGGACTGGGTGCTGGAGGAGGCACCTGCTCAATGTTGAGAAATGCCGGCTTGGTTGTTTTATCTCTGTAGGTGCAGCTAACATTTAACTGGAGTCTTGCTGTCCGTAAGGAAGTAGAACACTTAGACTCCTTCGTGAATTTGGCAGGTCTCCTGTGTACTTCAGAACACTGTGTGGGTAGCTGTGAGTGTTCTTTATCAGAGCACCACCGTGACCTCTACATGCTTCGTCTCTTTCTGTCTCTCAGCCTGGGATTCATATGATCTACATCAGGGGTAGTCAAACTGCGGCCCTCCAGATGTCCATGGACTACAATTCCCAGGAGCCCCCTGCCAGCTGGCAGGGGGCTCCTGGGAATTGTAGTCCATGGACATCTGGAGGGCCGCAGTTTGACTACCCCTGACATTCAGGGTATGCTAATGACCCCAGAGGCAAATAATTTTAAAGGGATTTCATACACTGTCTTAGATATTATTTTACAGTACTTAATTGTAAATAGGTACAATTGTAAATGGTCTAAATCAGGCTTTCTCAACCAGGGGTTCGTGAAGCCCCAAGGTTTCTTGACGGGCCTGGAAAGGTTTCCCAAATGAGTGGGAAACCTTTGGGAAACCTTACCAGGCCCATCACGTATGTGTGTATGTATATGGATATGGATATGGATATGGATATACCACCATTACGAGTTACTACAATTATTACAGACACTTTGAGGTCAGAAAGGAATTTTCCTCCCCACTCCCAAAATGGTCAATGAGGGAACTGGAGGGGGAGGGGGGAATCTCTGTTCCAGCGTGGGCTGTGCCCCCACCTGCCCATGATAAGCTGTTACCAAGACTTCCTGGTCCCACACAGCATCTAGCTCACTCTAGGGCAGCTTCCTGAGTTCAAGGCCTGGTTGTAATGCTTTTGAGGCTGGTCACACCTGAAAGACGAGCTCAGTTTTCTTCTAGCAGAATCTTTTGAGCGCCATCTTGGTGTAGTGGATAAGAGTGGCGGCCTTTAATCCGGAGAACCAGGTGTGTTTCCCTGTTCCTTGTCCACATGCAACCAGCTGGGTGACCTTGGGTCAGTTGCAGTTCTCTCAGAGCTTTCTCAGCCTCACCTACCTCACAGGTGTCTGTTGTGAAGAGAGGAAGGGCAGGTGATTGTAGTAAAAAAAACAGGGTAGTAAAAAACGGAGTACAGAAAGCCCAGCTCTTCTTCCTCTTCTTTTATGGGCCCGGGCTGAGGTTGACACTCAGGGCTGGGGAGGGCTTAGGGGTGGCATCTGGGGAAGGTGGGAAGGGGAGTGACCTCAGCAGAGGATAATGCCATAGAGTCTACCATAGAGTGACCAGATTTTGAAAAGCAAAAAAGAAGACACATTTCCCCATTGACTACTTCAAACCACTGATCCCTATGAAAAATCTGATTTTAAATATCCCTGTTACATCCACTGGGGGACTAGAAAGCAAGGACTAAAATAAGTATGTTTTTTTAAAGAGGGTGACCCTGGTCTACCATCTGAAGCAGCCATTTTCTCCAGGGAAACTGGCCATTGTAGTTTGGCAATCCCAGTTTGTCATTGGGAGATCAATTCCCAGAGATCTCCAGGTGCTACCTGGGGGGCTAGCACCACTAAGGATCATGCAAACATTTCTAAGATTGTCCCACTTTTGGAGGGACATCTGGGGGCACCTGGCAAATTGTACTTATGTTGAAATTAAAAATATATATATATTACAATACTATTTTCCCGTTCTATGCGTTCTGTGAAAATTTTTGTTGCTCCATATAGACCAAATTTTTAATCAAGACCCCCCCCCCCTGTCAATGGTGTCCCGCTTTACCAATGTTAAAATCTGGTCACCTTAATTTATACCAAGAATGAGAATGCACTGCTCTTTAAGACGCCACAAGACTTCTGTGGTCTTATTTACTTTTTCTGCCTTATACAGACTTAGCCCCCCCCCCCCCCGCTAAAATAAGCACCCATAATCCTGGTTCGAGTGCGCCATCTGGTGGCTGACAAAGCTCTTGCTGGGAAACAGCCAACTGTTGTGTGGCCCGAAGTCGGTTAATGCCTAAAAAGCCACATGAAAGCTCTCAGAATAATATTTGCATTGAGACGGCTGCCCTGCCCCGAAGCCATAAAAGCTGAAGTTTTTACTAGGCGCTCCCATCAGACAGCAGATAATAGAAACCTCATTGGCGTTATCACTTGGAAGGCGGCTTCCAAAACGCATGTGGCTGGAAATTTGGGCGTGAGATCAGTTCAGGCTTTGAAGATGAAAGCGTCGGAGAGGAGAAATTAGCTTGGTTGAAGAACAATAAGGGAGCTTTGGGATTTGGGCTGTGGCAAAAAGCGAGTGGAAAGAGACAACTTGTCTCTGTTGTGTTTCTTTATAAGAAAGCCCTAAACGAGTACGGGAATGCAGGGAGAGGAATAGAGCATTTGCTTCGTTAAAAAAAAGATCTAATTGCATTGCTGTGATTCTCATTATTTGCATATTATCAACAGGATGCATATAAACATTTGGAAACTGCTATGGTTCTTTAAGCGTGTCCTCTGAGGGGCCCTGTAGATGGGATCACGATTAGAGCAGAAATTAATCATGAACTGGGTTTCTCGCACTGTTCTCCTGCCCTTGTGTTTAATGTTCTAAAGAAGAGATCAATCTGACCAGAAAGCACGATGAAATTAAAATGGGGAGCTCATTCTCTATAATGGTACCAATTTACTTTTTATTTCAAACTTTTATCAGCCTTCCTTCTGCCAAGAAAACGGAACACCAAGGCACTAGGCAGGTAAGAACAATAAAATCCGTCATAAGAACATCAGAAGAGCCTCACTGGATCAGACCAATGGACCATCTAGTCCAGCAGTCTGTCTCACACAGTGGCCAACCAGTTCCTCTGGATGGTCAATAACAGGGCAAAGAGATTGAGGCCTTCCCTTGATGCTGCCTCCTAAATCTGGGAATCAGAGGCTTAGTGCCTCTGAAAGTGGAGGTTCCCCTCAGTCACCATGGCTAGTAGCCTCTGATAGACTTATCTTCCATGAATCTAATTCCTTTTAAGTCTTCTATGCCTGTGGCCATTACTGCACCTTCTGGGAGCAAATTCCAGAATATGGAAATAGGACAATCCCCATAGACTTTAACAGTGCCATTGACTTTAAAGGCAGCAAATCAATTCGGGGAACCCGAATTGACTGAAATGGACACATTAGATTTGGCCTGAATCGATTTGGGCCAAATCTGAAACTGTCCAATTTTTCCCCACATTATTCTAATTTAATTTGTATACCGCCTTCCTATGAAGGTTCTCATGCACAGATTCACTTATTGTGTAAAGTGGTATTTACTTTAGTCCATCCCGAATCTACTACCCATTGGCTTCTATGGATGCCCTTGAGTTCTAGTATTTCAGGAGAGCGAGAAGAAATTTCTCTAAGAACAGCCATTAAAATTGTCACCACCACTGGCATCCAGATGTTTTCTGCCTCTGCAGTTGAAGGCTCCCCTCAGCCTCTATGGTGAGTAGCCATTGATGGACCAGTCTCCTCCATGAAGCTGACTAACTGCCTTTGAAAGACATCTGTACTCGTGCGTATTATCACCTCTGATAGAAGTGAGTTCCATAATTTAATTATTCATTGAATAAAGAAATGTTTCCCATTGACTGCCCTGTACTGATTACCAGTCAGTTCCACTGGGAACCTCAAGATCTTGGTATTGTGGTAGAGAAATTGCAGAAGAGAATCTTCTAATCAATCTAATGTCTTCCGGAAGACCATTCCTTAGCATTCAAACAACTTCCAAAAACACCCCTTAGTGGGAAATCATTACTGGGACAGACACAGGGGTTGGGATCAGTAGACGACAGAGCAGAAGAGACAGTCCTTCAGGTATGTCTGTTCCAAGATTGTGAAGGGTTTTAAAGGTAAGCTCGGCACCTTGAACAGGACACAGAAACCAAGAGGCAGCTCACGATAACGGGATCTCTCTGACCAGCTGGGCGCCATAAAGGTAAAGGTAAAGGTATCCCCTGTGCAAGCACTGAGTCATGTCTGACCCTTGGGGTGATGCCCTCCAGAGTTTTCATGGCAGACTCAATACGGGGTGGTTTGCCAGTGCCTTCCCCAGTCATTACCGTTTACCCCCCCAGCAAGCTGGGTACTCATTTTACCGACCTCGGAAGGATGGAAGGCTGAGTCGACCTTGAGCCGGCTGCTGGGATCGAACTCCCAGCCTCATGGGCAGAGCTTTCAGACTGCTGCCTTACCACTCTGCGCCACAAGAGGCTCTTGCTGGGCGCCATAGTTTTTGCTAAATGTAGTTTCGAAATCATCTTCCAGGGAAGGCTGGCTCAAAATACATTACAATGATCGAAACCCTTGGTGGATGGTCAGCCTCAGATTTTTGAATGTCTTTTTGCATAGGGGGCAGCATTCAAACATTTGCTACCTGCCTTCTGAAATGGTACAGCCTGTTCTGCAACATTCTACTTCATACATATACTCCATTGTTACTATGGCAACCTTGGCTCATCACAAACTGAAGGCAGTGCTTCGGAACATGTTTAAACCCAAGGTGGGTTGTCAGAGCGGGACCCTGCAGTTGCTGTGTGTGAATGAAAGTTACAATCGGGCCACCAGGTTTGTTGAACTACGATGGTCTTGTAGGACTTTGAAGGTGCCAGCAGGTGATGCTGTCGCACTGGGAAGGCCGAATTTTCTCAGCATGTGAACTGTCTGATCAAGAACACAAAAAGATTCCTTCATTTATTTCTCCTGCATGTGTTCCGCTTGCACTGTTTCCTGTTTTTGGTTCCTGGGGTTTCTGGTTGGCCTTTCTCAGGACAGTGGGGAGGGGGCATTGGGGGAATGAGAGGCAGGGAGGGGGAGCTGTGAATTTTCGGTGTTGTGCGATGGGTTGGTCTAGATCAGGGGTAGTCAACCTGTGGTCCTTCAGATGTTCAGGGACTACAATTCCCATGAGCCCCTGCCAGCATTTGCTGGCAGGGGCTCGTGGGAATTGTAGTCCATGCACATCTGGAGGACCACAGGTTGACTACCCCTGGATGACCCAGTAGATGTCTTGCAGCTCTATAAACCATTTATATAAACCATTTTAATGCAGCTGGTAGGGTGGAGGGGGTGTAAAATTCAGTACAAATGCCGTATGTTCAGAGAAAATGCCATCCGTTTTTTAAACAATTTTTGTTTCCCTCAAATAAAAGTTAGAATTAAAGGGGGGGAGGGTTCCAAGTAATGGATCACATAATTCAGACCTCCAAATCCAAGGAGAAATTCAGGTGAAAAGAGATTCAGGTGTGTAGCTATGTTGGTTGGGTGCAGCAGAATAAAGTTTGAGCCCAGGGATGCCTTTCAGTGTTCCCTCATTCCTTTCAGGGAACACTTTGTTTATGGAGTGTATTGGCATGAGCTTCTAGTAGACAAAGCTGAACTCCAAGCCAGAAAACCCACTTTCCTTCTGGTGTGGCAAGTTTATGATCAACTACCCCTTTCCCTCCAGCTTTCTGGATTCTCCCCTCCACTGGCCCATGCTTGTTGTTCCGCCTCGCATCCTGAAAGGAACGGAATCCAGATGTGCAAGATTCTGGCTGTGAGTCTTTTAACCTTCTCCTGCTTAACGCCCAGCGGTAAGTCCTCATCTTCAGTAAACACAAGACAACCAAATCTCTCCCAAAGACCATTAATGAAAGTGAACACCAGAGTCCATAAAGAGTTATTTCACACACACACACACACACACTCTACTACCACCACCAATGCAGGCATTTCATAGAATCATAGAGTTGGAAGGGACTTCCGGGGTCATCTAGTCCAACCCCTTGCAGAATGCCAGCAATTCACAACTACCTGCCCACCCACAAGAACCCCAGTTCCATGCCCAGATGATGGGACCTCAGACAGCCTACTGCAGGGGTAGTCAAACTGCGGCCCTCCAGATGTCCATGAACTACAATTCCCAGGAGCCCCCTGCCAGCGAATGCTGGCAGGGGCTCCTGGGAATTGTAGTCCATGGACATCTGGAGGGCCGCAGTTTGACTACCCCTGGCCTACTGGAACTGCTATGTGCCTCATTTGGGGGGGAGGGGACAACCAAATTATTTAATTTTTGGTAATTTTTGAGTAATTACACAGACACATTCAGTTCACTATGCCAAGCAAAAATCCTCGGTACACAAAAGCAACAATTTCATCATTTGAGAGACGTAAAAGGAAAACCTGGCGGTCATAGCCCTGGCCAAAAGATTCCAATCACAGTTGGCTCCAAGCCTTGGAAATTATTTTTAAAAGTCAAACGTGTTCTTACATTTAACAGCCAGAGATGTATGTACCAGATCTGATGTATTTTTAAATCAGTTTGGAGTATTATTTCTATTAGGCCAGTACTTTACTTCTACTAAATGTATTATAGCATTTTGGTTTTACACATTGTTAGGATGTTACATGTTAATGGGTGCTTTTATTTATTAGTTTGATGATCTGAGCACTGTTCCAGCAGAGCCTGGCCTCCTATTTGCCTGCCTGGGGGTAGCGATTGTTAACACTAGCCCCAGTTTCCTACCCATGAGAAATAAAGTGAGAGGAAAAGAATGACTTCCGCATTGTGATATTCTAGGAATCTCTCCCACCTCTATAGTAAAGACCATAGAAACTAGGGAATGCGGCATATAGCATCATCCTGAAGTGATACCATATCCTCCTCAAACTCTGCCCTATGCAGGCACTGCCTCTAAATTTCCCAGCCTTTGCTGAGGCAGTGTTACAAACTCTTAGCCTGGCTAGTTCTCTGCCTAAGCCATACAAGGAGTACAGTGTTCAGCAGCCTGTTTCATATTTTCTGGAAGTTCTATGACATTCGAATCTGGAACAGTCTGGAGAGCAGTGGTATTTCCAGATTTCCTGGATCTACCTGGAGGTTGGCAACCTACCCCTGGGGTAGGAAATGGGCATAGCTGATGTTTGCATTTGCCTCCTGGACCCACACTACCAAATTCTGCATGTGAGCCAAGCCCCTGAGGTTTGTGAAACTTCGGAGAAGGCTTACTCCGATAGGAGCAGGTGACAGGCAGTGTACCTCCTGCTTGCTGGGTGACAAGCCCTGTCAGGATGGGGTGGCGCAGGTGTGTTATCAAACTGTTTCAGAACACCCCTCGAAACCCTGGAATGGAGCAGTTTAATGAACGAAAGACGTGTCCTCTTTTGTTTCCCCCTTAGATGAACACACGCACCGAAACAGGAGACCTTTTGTCTGCATTGTCTGCTCCAATCTCCGCCCAAATAACACCTGTACAGAAAACTGGAGGCTGTGTTATGCAAAAATACACGAATCTTGTTTTAACCGTATTGTGATCAAAGGTAAGTTTGAAAGGAGAGGTGTTCCTTGGGGGTCTCCCTCCAGCCACGTCGCCATGCAGGAACAGCATCCCCAGGCAAATGCCTGGAAGACTGAAGCAGGTTATTGATTGCATGTCATGTTTTGGGTAGCCAGGAGGTGCGAGGATTGTCTGGAAGCCAGGTAAGGGAGGTTTGTGGGGGGGTTGCCATTGCCTGCCTCCATATCACAACTCATAGTCTCCAAACCCTTGGTGGTCTCCCATTTAAGCCAGGATCCCTAGCTAGAATCAGCTGTGTTTAGCTTTCGGGATCTGATGGGATTGAGCTTGCCTAGGTTATACAGGTCCGGGCAGGATTCAAGCAACAACCTTAGGACTGCCAAGAGCCAATTCACACATTACAAAGACTATTCATGCAAGCTAGAAATGTATTACATTTTCAGTTGCCACTGAATGGGGGCACTTCCTTGTAGGTGCCTGAAATTTGGCCGGGAAGGATTCTGTGGTTTAGAATCCTCTCTCTCAGAAATGTATCATGAGTGGGTGTGAAGCAACTATAGATGGGAAATCCGTTTCCCATTTAAGCCAGTAGAGATTCAGATTCGGAAGGCCTTTGTTGGCACACAGAAACCAACGGAAGAATAAAGAATAAAATCAAGAATCAGAACGTCCGTAAGGCAGCTCATACAATGGTTGAGAAATGAGACGCAAAATATTAATCCAAATAAGCATAGACTTAAATCAAAATAATCATCGACATTTGGGATTGGGGAACAGCTTTCATGTCAGGGAATATTGTTTCTAGGAAATGTTGAGGTCGGCTTTTTATGCAGATGGTAAAAAACTTCATCCGTTCCAGGATTGATGGACCTCTGCATGACTCCTTTCCTCTCCTCAAAATGTTTTTCCAGTTTGTGGAAGCATACGCACACACACACACGCACACTTCAGGTGGGAAGGTGAGTTGGTCTGCAGAAACAGTAAAAGTCTGAGTCCAGGGGCAACTTTAAGATCAACAAAGTTTAATTCTGGATATCCTGCTACACTGAAACAGAATCTCTAGATGTATATGAAAAAGTGTGCATGCACATTAAGGATTATACTCAGAATGAAACTTTGTTGGTCTTAAAGTGTCCCTAGACTCAAACTTTGCTCTATACAACAGTGTTTCCCCCTTTTTTTACAGGATCCAGACATATTTCACCAAGGTTCACCAAGTACATGTAAATCACATTTTCCCAGCATTCAAAGCTTAAGTGTCACCAGCCCGACATCTTGTGACCATGATGCGGTGTTCACATTTGAAATTTGATTTCAGTATATTGGGGGGGGGGGAGAGCTATTTTATAGCATACTAGTAATTAAGCCCGCTGTATGCCGAATACAGCGGGCGCTAGAAACTGACCTTGGGGACCGCCGTCAGTCTGCTGGGGACCGCCGTCAGTCTGCTGGGGACCGGCTCGGGCCGCGCCCGCGGGCCGCGCCCGCGAGCCGCGCCCGGGCCGCGCCCGCGAGCCGCGCCCGCACATCGGGCCGCTTGCTGGCAGGGCCGCTGGTGGACTGTTTCTTCCTGGAACCTTGTTGGCCGGGAGCGGCTGCGAGGACGGCGGAGACCATTGTAAGTTGGGGGCGAGGGGGTGGTGCGCGGGGGCTGCGGCCTGCGTGGGTTCCCTCGGGCGTCAGGCCAGGAGCAACTGCAAGCCGCGCTGGGCGCGGCTCGCAGTTGCTGGGGCTGGGAATCAGAGGGAGCAATCGGCAGGCGCTTCGCGCCTGCCGATTGTTCCCTCCGATTGTCTGTCATGAGGAAGGGTCCAATCCGGACCCTTCCTCATCCCGGACACATCCCGCCCCAGAACGCCTTACTCTTTTATTTAGTCCGTGGCGCCCGTGGCGCCACGGGCGGTGTTCAGATAATGCAAAAAAAAGCAATGACCAAACAACCTTTTTGTCATTCTAAAAATCTAACCCAGCAGTGCTCTGGGATTTTTAAGAACATTAGTTATAAGCAATAAATGTACACCAGGAGACGAGAGCTTCTCTGTGCCTGCATAATGTCCCCTTTCATAGAATCATAGAACCATAGAGTTGGAAGGGGCCATACAGGCCATCTAGTCCAACCCCCTGCTCAACGCAGGATCAGCCCAAAGCATCCTAAAGCATCCAAGAAAAGTGTGTATCCAACCTTTGCTTGAAGACTTCCAGTGAGGGGGCGCTCACCACCTCCTTAGGCAGCCTATTCCACTGCCGAACTACTCTGACTGTGAAAAATGTTTTCCTGATTCTAGCCTATATCGTTGTACTTGCAGTTTAAACCCATTGCTGCGTGTCCTTTCTTTCTACCTTCACAGATGGGAGCGTTGTTCTGGCTGAGCGGGGCTGCACGCCGACCTGCTCTCCCGTACTTGCCAGCCAAAACTATCGGAATTTTACCTGGTGTTGCAACTACAGAAAATACTGCAATAGTCGGAACCCCTGGACCCACGACTTTTCACTGGGACTGATATGAGGCTGGGATTGCAGAACCAAATGACTTTGTGTTTTCTTTCTTCTGCCCCCCAACCCAGTTCTAGATTTTATTCCTACTTGGGGATCCTCTCCTGATTCCCACTGAACTTTGTGCTATGTTGATTTCCGCATGGTTTTTCTAGCCCCTTTATGTAAGCATGTTTATTTGGAAATAAACGTAATAGAGTTAATGGCGTGTGACTGTTTCCAACAATTCTCTGTTTTAAATTATTCATCCATTTTATTTTAAGTGTCTCCACATATCTGGCCTTTAGAGGTCTCAAGACAGCTGAATGTCTGACAAACATAACACAGAGGTATTAAAATACTAGTAGCAATGATGAGCAAGCTGGGTCCCAACTTGTTTAATGTTGCTCTGCTCATAGGCAAACCAGGGGGAAAGGCTCTTCTAGATGCGGGGAGAGGGCATCAGAGAATAATTGACCCTGACATGTCAAGATCCCATGATGTTGCCAGGTTCTGACAGCATCAGAAGAAGAAGAGTTGGTTCTTATACCCTGCTTTATTACTATGTATTTTCTCATAATGTTTGTCTGCCTTCCCAAGATGGCAGGCTCAAGAGGGGTAGTCTATACATTTGAATGAATGAATGAATGAATGAATGAATGAATGAATGAATGAATGAATGAGCAATTGGTTCTCAGGGTTGGAGACCAGTGAGTTCATACATTGGACCTGAAAGGGGATTCCAGCCTCAAGAACAATTACATGATGCCATCAACCTTTTCCTTCTGAAGGTTGCAATCACATAGGGATTCATAATAACTTTTTCTTTTCTTTTTCTGGAAGGACATAATATTCCTGCCAAAGACGTAAGAGATCTGGGCTGCCGCATTCTTGGTTTGCCTTTCCACAATTGCATTCTTTGTCATGGGAAATTAGTTCAGTCACAATCTGAGGGGAGTTTTTTTGTGCTCTCCAGGAACCAGATGCCACATTCTTGCTGTAGACACTCTTTCCATCCATCTGTCTCTCAGTTTCTCTATACCTGTGACAAATCTCTGCAACCTCATTGCTACCGGCTACCTCACTGCTGCCTGTTTCCTGAATGAGAGAGAAGAGACATGCAGAAGATTCTGGCACTGGGTTTGTTGGCCATTTTCTCCATGGCAATTGGTGAGTTCCCATCAGGAAGAGGAGCAAACATGCTTTCTCTCTCCAGGCAGTCTTGAGGTAAAGCAAAATATGGAAGCCTGCTGCATTTGGAGTATGTGTGCACACACTGTCCAATGGCAGTCACCTTACAGAGGTGATTTTTCATTGCCTGCCTTTGCAGAGCCTCCCTTGGTGGTTTCCCATCCCAGTACTGACGTTGCCTAGCTTCCAAGGGCTGATGAGATAATACTACACCATGCCATTCCACATGCCATATTTTGATGCATTTTGATGCTATTCAGCTGCCATAGGGTGTGATGCAAAACTGGGGGAGGATTTGGAGGAGACCATTAGCAACCTCTTGCTACTCTTTGAAGTCATAACTGGTTGATGTCAATCCATTTAAGGCTGCAGTCCTACAGATACCTACTTAGAAGGAAGTCCCATTGAAATCAATGCTGCTAGCTTCTGCGTAGAGATAATTGGGAGAAATATTTTTCATAAGCTTCCGTCCAATAGCAGGATGTCTCCTGTCCCTGCACAATTTTCATTTCTTGGTAGGGCAGCTGTTGATGAATACAAAGGTGTGAACACCTGGTACAAAAGGTAAGTTCTGGCAGTCACTGTTACTGATATGTCTGTTGTGTTGTGGCTAGCTATGGGGAACACAGCAATTTTACACATGTCATTTATCTTGTGTTTTTGAGCCTTGTCAAAAAAAAATGTCAAACTGAAGAAGTGGTTTACATGGGAACTAGGAAAAACAAGGTTTGTTTAGGACTTCATGGGTGGGAGGAAAAACAGGAGAAGAAAACTGATGATGAGATGGTCCTGGAGAATGTTTTGATGAAAGGCTGGAGGGGATCCATGAGAAAGGCTTGTCTATAGTTCTGACACTAACACTGAACCCTATTCTTGCAAGACTCGATGAAAAAAAAATGTAAATACTTAAGTAGTACTGGAGCTTGTACAAGATGAAGGCAGGAAACCCTTATCATGCCCACACCCTGATATGCCAGCAGGGGACACTACACCCATGTCAGATTCAGTCTCTGACCGCAGGCCTAGTACACTGCTACCAGGGCCATTTGACCCAGACGTAGAATTGGGTGCAGATCTGTATGAGGACCAGGACTAGCCAGGCCCGATAGGCAAAGAACTGACCAAGGCCAACCTTGCTTAGCTTCCAAGATCCTATTACAGTAGACTAGCCAGGACCATCCAGGTCTGAGCAGTTACATTGTACGAGGTGGTAAATGCCCAGGGTATCTTCTCCAACAAAACAGTATCTCCCTCTGCTGCTAAATTCCATCCACTGACTCTACCCTTTGCCAAGCTAAATAAATTAGTTCTTGGTATTTATCTCAGTCCCAATCAAGGCTCTCTGGGAACAATATTCCATAAACAGACATCTGCCATTAAAAAAAACCCTCTCCTGCTAAACCTTATAGAACCAGATCTGAATGGTCAGATTTTGTATGTGAAAAGGTGGTACTTCAAGTTACTGTCAGACGTTGCAAGGACTCACAACGAACTTCTTTAAAAAGAAAGATTTTATTGAGAAGTACTTCATACACCTAGACTAGAGAAGTCAAATCTGCCTGAGGACAGATTTGCCTCTCCTTATCAATACAGTTCTCCCGCCCAAAACTTGAAAGTTCCCAAGGGAGGGGAGGAAAGAAGAAGAGACAGGTACAATTAAAAACAGTGTTACTTTCACATGTCCTTGGCTGTCTTCAGGCTCCGATAAGATGTTATGGTTACAAGAACCAGGCGACTTCAAAGAAAAACACTTTCACAGCTCCCAGAGATAATGGCTACAATAACATAGTTTCGACTATAAGCAGGCATGCATAATATATGGGCCTGGAGCTCCCAGGCACCAAGCTAAAAGGTCAATCTAACTGTCATGGAGAAACTCAGGCCAATTTATGGCAGGGATTTCTATCAATCCTGACAGTTACTGTGTCTTCATGAATTAGCCCAGAGTGAAGTGTTCTATTTGTCTGTCTGTCTATCTATCTATATTCCACCCTCCCATACGGCCCAGGGTGGTTTACTTGGGAACATTGTGGGATACATAGAACGTTATACATTACTAGCAGTAACAACCTTATATCAATAACAATTCCAACAGTAAATATAAGTTTAACAGGTTACCATAATTAACTCATTGAACAATTTCAATAGATCAACTTTAACAAAGCCCCTAGGGAGGTCAGAAACGTTCAGATTACGGAGGGAATGATCCGAGGGGGACCGCTGGATGTTTATAGGTCAGATTAACCTCAGTTGAATGCCTGGTGGCGGAACTCCCTTTTGCAGGCCCTGCGGAATTCTGGGACTTTGGGCAGCGCCCTGATCTCTTCAGGGAACTCGTTCCACCAGGGGGGGGCCAGGACCGAGAAGGCTAGTTCTGCTGCTATAAGATTCTTAATAGTGCCATCCTAAGGACATTTTCCTGGGAGCAAGCCCCACTGGATACACATGAGTAGGATTCTGAGTAGACCTATTTAAAATTGCTCTCTCATTCTCTTTCCCTTAAAGGGGCACGACGGCCACTTGCATGTGTTTCCTGTCCAAGAGTGTTATTCAACAACCAGTGTTACATACTGAAAAAAACATGCATCGCACAACCAACCAGAAGTGTGTATTGTTACAGCCGCTTGATTATTGAAAGTAAGTACATAGAGGCAAACTTTCACCAACTGCTGTCTTAACAAAGTGGTATCTTGCTAGATTAGCATTTCAGAAGCAAAAAAACCCTTCCTGGACTGCGGATTAATCTGTCCCTTTTCTATTTTTCAGTGCGCTACAATAAATCAAGCTCCAAAAGTAAAATAGTCTTGTTCTCACTGAAGTAGTAATTCTGTTGCTTGAGTTATTCCTCTTCTGACTTCAAGTTGAGTCTTCCGTAACACGTTTCTTCAAATAAAAATCATTATTTTCCCCTAAAAACACAACAGAGCAAAAGAAAAGGTTCCTCTAGAGCAGGGGTAGTCAACCTGTGGTCCTCCAGATGTCCATGGACTACAATTCCCACGAGCCCCTGCCAGCAAATGCTGGCAGGGGCTCATGGGAATTGTAGTCTATGGACATCTGGAGGACCACAGGTTGACTACCCCTGCTCTAGAATGTTGCTCCCTTACCTCCTACCTTTTTGGATGCTAGAGGAAATGGAAGGGGGCATGAAATAACCGTGCGGTGTGTGTTCAGGACAGACAAAAGGAAACACGACTTCATTATCAGAAGATGCCGTGATAATCACAAGAATAAACAGTTTTGAAAGGGGATTAGATAGATTCATGGAGGATGTGTATCTATGACTACTAGTCATGGTGATTGGGGGAATGTTAACATTCCAAAACATGAAACCTCTGAATTCCAGGGCCAGGAGACAACCTCAGGGAAAGGCCTTGGCCTCTAAGCCTGTTTTTGACCATACAGAGGAACTGGTTGGCCCTGGTGTGAGACCATGACGCTGGACTAGATGGATTCTTCTTATGTTATGTGAAAGCATTCTACCATCTGAAATAGTCAGGTGGGTAGCTGTGTTGGCCTGAAGTAGCAGAAAAAAAAATGTGAGTCCAAAGGCAACTTTAAGACCAACTAAGTTTTCACCAAGCTGTGAGCTTACGCACGAATGCTCACACTCTGAATAAAACAGTGTTGGTCTTCAGGCCAACACAGCTACCCACCTGAATATTTCAGATGGTAGAAGGCTTTCACATAACATAAGAAGAGTCCATCTAGTCCAGCGTCGTGTCTCACACCAGGGCCAACAAGTTCCTCAACAACAGGTTTAGAGGCCTGTTCTACCATCTGAAATGGCCCTGATCTGACCTTGGCTTACAATGGCAATGAAAATGAGACTAATATGTATGTAGAGCTCAGAGAAGCTTCTTGGTGGGTGTCTCGAGATTGCTTTCAAGGGCGTCTTTTGCCATTACTTTCAACTTTTCCTAGCATTATTGTTTTTTCCTGCAAGTTATGTCTTCTCACGATGTGACCAAAGTACCATTGTCTCAATATAGACATCCCAGCATCAGAGAGACTCTTTTTCTTCCTCCCCACCCTTTTTCTCTTGCCAGACAACATAGTACAACGGCTGGAGAAGGGCTGTACTTCTGCCTGTGAGCACATAGTGAAGCACAATAACAATATGAACGTGACCTGGTGCTGTCGAAGTAGACAGATGTGTAATGAGGACAACATCTGGCGTGAAATTTAGCCATCGTTCAACTGGGACTAGTCGTCCTACATAATATTTTCCCTTGTTTCCGTAGCCCACATAAACCCAGTTCTTCAGTGGGCTCTTAAATGTAATTCATTGACAAAACACAAATCTCCAGCCTTAAAATAAGAATCATGGTAGTCAAATTATCATGCGCATTTCTTGAAAAAAAACGTTTGTGGTTGTTATCTGTCACTTAGTCCAGCTAGGCTATTTCCCAGGAGCCAGCTCACACAGAGTATTTGGTGCGGGAGGAGCACAAATGGGCTTTCCTTAATGTGTATAGACAATTTTTGCAGCCATGGTGAAATGTGATAAGAGTAGCTTCATGGCCACTGAGCCACCATCTTCTAATAGCTATCGAAAGTTTAGTCTTTGATGGTTTGTTTAAAAAATGACTAGAAGTGTACAAAAATGCTGCCTTTTGTTTCATTTCTCATTTTGTTCATTAAAGATTCTTTAAAGTCATCATGTCATCTTTGGAGCCTCTGCTGATTTGGTATGGTGCAGCCACCAGTTTCAATGGAAACATCCAATGAAAACACATCTCCGACTGCAGTTTTTTGAAATCCCAGCCAATATGGATGAAATTCTCAGGGATTGTGTTCCTAGCCCAAGAGGTCCCAATTTTCAGATCAGAAAGACTCCCTAGTCCTTTTCAGGCAAGCCCATTACATGTACTGAGACTCTACCAGTCATGCACAACTGTAGCATGATCATCTAGTTATGATCATCCAGATATGCACCGTTACCATGATGTATGAATGGCATTATGGTCCCTCCTGGCATTATGGTCCTTCCCCTCCCCAAACCCCATCCTCCCCATACTCTACACACCCCCACCCCAAATCTCCTGGAATTTCCCAGCCTGGACCTGGCAACCCTTCTTGAAAATCTTGCTGCAAGAAGTGTTGCAACCATCTTAGTGTTGGATGCAGTGAGGGACTACAATTTGTTTCTCCTTGCATGCATGCTGTGTTTTTGTTAAACAAAATGGTCTGCAGAGATCTCTGCAGGGATGTGATGTCACTCTAGGACTTCCATTTCTCCTGCAGTTTGTGAGATGCCACTTACCTCTGAAGCTGCCATTTTCTACAGGAGAACTGGTCTTTGTAGCCTGAAGCTCTGTTCTGTTTCCTAGAGAGTCCCAGGTCCAAACTGAAGGTTAGCTGGTCTGTCCTCTAGCCCAGGGGTAGTCAACCTGTGGTCCTCCAGATGTTAGTGGACTACAATTCCCATGAGCCCCTGCCAGCATTTTCTGGCAGGGGCTCATGGGAATTGTAGTCCATGTACATCTGGAGGACCACAGGTTGACTATCCCTGCTCTAGCCATCCACAAGATGGGGCATTTTCATGTGAAGGGAACAACTTTTAACAGACTAAATTATTCATGACCTTCATGTTTACCTTTCTTCCTGAAGTACAAGGTAGACCTGCACAGGAGTCTCTGGCTGGTCTCCATGTCCACTGCCAAGAACTATTAAGGCTGTATCAGAAAACCCACTGGACTAAGAACATAAAACAAAATCGACCCACTTTGTTCTTCTGATCATTGAGTGTAGGCGGGCTGCTGTTGTTCATCATATGTTGTTGTTTGGATTTGCGAGCCTTTGATGCTCTTTGCCTGGCTTGGGCTTAGAAGATAGAATCCAAAGATGCACAAGGTTCTGGCCGCAGGATTCTCAGCCCTGCTCTTTGATGTAGGTAAGTTCCCAAGGAAAGAAGAACTAAAGTGTTAATGAAACAAGATGTTGGGGGAAACCTGGGTTCATAGGTTAGTCCTGTTGGGTTCCCAGAAAACTATTTTATAAATGGTCTGTGTCTCAGACTTGGAAAACTCACTTCTGAAGGATGTTTCAGGGGGTTCTCAGCAGTAAAAATTTGAGAAAGGCTGCTATATTCCCTAAACCAGGGCTGGTCTAATTCTGGCTCTCCAGATATCCATGAACTACAATTCCCTGCCAGCATCCGAAGACATCTGAAGAGCCACAGTTTAGCCACCCCTGCCCTAAACATTTCATTTTTTTCTGATGGAAGAAAGAGATTAAAACATTTTCTTTGACTCTAAATCTTAATTTCTTTAAAAAGAAATGCAAACATTTCCATAGGCCATCCGCGGTGTTTGACCTCAACCAAGACCAGAGCTTTCCCTATCCTGGCCCCCACCTGGTGGAAAAAGCTCCTAAAGGAGATCAGGGCCCTTATAGAATAGTTCTGTAGGGCCTGCAAAAGGGAGCTCCTCCACCAGGCATTTGGTTGAGGTCGACCTGAACCAATCACCTTCCATTGGCCCCTGAGCCTCCCTTCCACAAAAACCACCACCGATTTGTCCAACCCATGGACAATGTTCTCACCTGTGTTTTTCTGTTCTATTTTATCATTCCACTGTTATGACTACATTGTTACTGTTTATAATTACTGAGCTATCTTTATTGTTTCCCTGTTTTATGTAAACTGCCCTGAGCCTCAGGGGAGGGCAGTATATAAATATAATAATAAATAAAAATAATAAATCATGAATCAATTGATCCTGGGCTTCCATCCTCTTCACAGTTTGCAGCTCGTCACAAATCCGTCTTCCTTTCTTCTCCAGCTAGAGCCCTTGCTTGCTTGGACTGCCGAGAAGTGGATAGTTACAACACCTGCAAGCATACTGAATATGCATGCAACATACAAAATGGGGGATTCTGCTATGTTCGGATGATCATGAGGGGTGAGTCCAAGAGATAATTAATCTGGAAGGGCACAAAATCTTCACACTCTACGTCTGGAGTCTCTATCCTGGTTGAACCAGAAAGCCTCCAGAGAGGGCGGCAATAAATAAATAAATAAATGAGTAAATAAATAAATAAATAAATAAATGAGTATATAAATAAGTAAATAAATAAATAAATAAATAAATAAATGTGCTTGTTTGTTGGATTTACATACCGCCATTCCCAACTAGGCTCATGACGGTTTACAAGTCATAAAAGAATAAAAATACAATAAAACCCCATGATTTCCCTTAATAATAATAATAATAATAATAATAATAATAATAATAATAATAATAATAATAATAATAATAATAATGCATAAATACTACTAATACCAAGGCGACAGGCAAAAAAACCCCCCATTAGCTATTCCCCTTGTCCAGCCGGGGAATTTAGTTCAGTTTGCTATGCTTGCAACCCGAGATCGGCTGTTAAGAATACCAACCATACATAGCACACACTGGATGCATGAAATTAGATATTCTGTACAGAAAAGATACAATTAAAAGTAATAATAAAATTATATTAAAACTCTTGACCATGTTCTGCTACCTTGTTAAATATGCCCAAGCAAGGAATCTTGCTACCTGAAGGGTAGTTTAATTGAAACAGGCGGCAAGAAGAAGAGAAGTATAGAAATAATAATTCACTGTACTGGGACAGGATTGGGGTAATGTATGTAATGGGCATTTTGAAAAAGTTCAGGATAGGATAGCAAGGACTCTGGCGTCCACTTTGAGGCTGGACGTTTTCCCAGAACGACAACAGGTCTCCAGACGCCAGAGTCCTTGCTGAACTCCCTCTCCTCCACTGAATCCCCCACTCCTCAGTCATTGTTCACAGATCTCCAGGAATATTTAAGATGCAGCTGGCAATATTAAGTAACGGGGCCACTATATATGGATGTCATCTAAATATGGTTGCCTTCGGTGATTCCTGGAAATTGTCCCATTGTTTTAATTGATCCCCGGATGACCAAGATCAGTTCCCCTGGAGAAAATGGCTGCTTCAGAGGGTGGCCTCTACAACATTGTACCCTGGTGATGACATCTCCTCAATCCAACCTCCCCAGTCTCCACCCCCTGCCCCCCAAAAACCCATATATTTCCCAACCCAGAGCTGGAAATCTGTTGGGTAAATTGTATAATTAAAGTTAGCAGAGTTAACATATATATAAATGTTGAGACCAGACAAAGCAGTATTATAGTATTTAAAAGTATTTTACTAGACTACCACGGTAGGGAAACTAGGAAGTAAAACCAAGAAATGCATCGCTTCCTATGGCTCATCAACAGAGCTGTAGAGATTAGATGTTGCATCTTTGGATTCTAAGATGGATCTCACTCACTGCCCAAAGCAGCCTCAGAGAAGAACAAAGGCAGGACGGAGAATGATTTCTCTTCTGGTCACTTGTGTGTGTGAGAACTAGACACCTTAGCAATGGTGGCTAAACACTTTGCCTACCAATAAACATATCACATGACCCACTACGCCTGTTCCTATAGCAACAAGTGTCAACAAATATGTTGACTCTTTTTCTGACAATCAGTGGCTGACTCTTGCTCACAAAGTCTAACAAAAACTTACCAAGAAGGCACTCCTCTTGATTCAGCTTTTAAGCAGGGCACAGTGGAGTGAAGTGTGACAGTCAATGGGTTGGCTAAGTCTCCTCAGCACAATCTCTGCACAGACATGGAGCCAGCATGGTGGTGGAGGAGAGCAGTGGGAATCATTCTGCATCCTGTAGACCAGAGGAGGGCAACCTGTGGCTCTCCAGATGCCCATGGACTATAATTCCCATGACCCCTGCCAACATAGGGGCTCATGGGAACTGGTGAAGAACCACAGTTTGGCCACCCCTGGTGTAGACCCTCTTCAAATGTATCTTAGCCTTACTTCTTTATCTGTAGTATATTATTTCTGGCTCTGCCAATAAAAACCAGAATGAAAACGGCTTTGACATGAGCAAATAAAACCTCTACAGCAGTCTCTAGAACTAATTTAGGTCATGTGCTCTTAGTCCACATACTATCCTGAACACTGTGAATATAAAGGTTTATCTCTAAATTGTTATGTTCTATCATTTCACCTATTTATGCATACTCTGAGACGAGGAGAAATAATCAGTCACCATGCTGGTGTTACTCCATGATGAATTTTCCTGGGTCACCATTGGTGGTTGTGGTAGGGAAGTGAGGTACAAATTAATGTATGAGTATGTTTTCTCTTTCTTGCTGCCCTTCTTCATTAGGTACATTCACAGAGATGGACCGGGGATGCACTTCTCAGTGCCATGGTATCAAGAAGATAAACTATGCCTATGAAGAACGTATGCTGTGCTGTGCAAAAGACCTTTGTAATAATCATAAAATCTGGACTAACAGAAGAAACCATTTAGGGAGGGGGAGACGTTGTAAGATCAGATAGATTTCTATACTCATAGAACCTTTTTCTTAATGAGAAACCACCATCAGCAATCACAAAACATTCTCTATTTCCCCCTCAGCCAGCTATGCCACTGTACCCTGTTGGGGCTGTAGGACTTGGCTAACCCTAGGCACTTCCAGAAAATTAGAGCTGCAGTAGAACAGAGCATTTTGAAAGTATGCAACGATTAGTTAGCTTTATGGATGAGATACAGATACAGACTCACAGTGCTTTGAGGTCTAAAAGAGGGAATCTTTACTCCATGGTTATTTACGGAAAATATATCATATTAAAGAGTTCAATCCCAGCAGCCAGCTCAAGGTCGACTCAGCCTTCCATCCTTCCGAGGTCACCCAGTCTCCTTACTATCTGTCCTCAGAGCACATGACCATGGTGAGACATGCACAATCTCCTCCAGGCCACTGTATGCAGGCCTTCCCTTGTCCATGACTCGGAAATTACAGCTGGTTAAGAATGCAGCTGCTAGGGTCCTCACAGAAACATCTTGGAAGATCCATATGCAGCCTGGGCTGAAGCAGCTACACTGGCTGCCAGTTGTGTACCAGATCAAGGACAAGATTCTGGTACTGAACTTCAAGGCCATCCATGGTCCAGGCCCCATATATTTCAGGGACCGCCTATCACCTTATGCCCCCTGCAGGACTCTTCTCTCTATGGACGCAAATCTGTTAGTGGTTCCCGGCCCGCAAGAAGTGTGGCTGACCTTTATGATTGGCAACTATTTTATTATGAGTCCATCCAAATGTTTAATGTTGGAACACATCTGTCTTGTTTGAACTTATAGAGCACCAAATTCCATTTCACTCAGAAGGAAAGGAGATGGAGAGAACTATGGAAATTTGACCCACTTTCCTTGCTCCTTGCTCTTTGCCACGTGTGATTCCACCCAGATACCTTGCTGGGGAGAGTCTTTGTTCCATCCCTGAGATAAAGTGATGCCTGAATGTTAGGTTAACTTTGTTGGAAAATACATGTTATTTTTTATATTGTACCGAGGAGCGGGAAGATTATTCCCACAACTTGTTTTGTGTGTTTGTATGCTTAGCAACAAAAATGATAAAAGCGTTCTTCTTTGGCTGTAGAGTCTTCCTGGAGTAATTCACCCATACACCTACTACTCTCAAGTCTCTAACCTTAATTCTAGTGCTTATTTATTTATTGTCAAAATATTTATACCTTGCCTTTCCACGTGACTCAAGGCAGCTTACAAGTCACAATTAAGAACATCACAATTTAAAATCAACAAAATAACCCCCAGATTACCCCACTTACCACTAAAAGATGGATTTAGCTTATGCCCCATCAAAAGCATTGCCAAACAAAATGGTCTTAGAACACCTCCTGAAAATGTCTAGAGATGGTGCACCTGTGAACTTCTCTGGGAGCACATTCCACAAAGCAGGAGCAACAATGGAAATGCGTGAACTGGTTGATGCCAGGGGGGATCCCTTAAGGGGGAAACAGCCTTGTAGATATTAACCTGAGGACTCTAGTGCAGGGGTAGTCAACCTGTGGTCCTCCACGCTGGCAGGAGCTCATGTGAATCATAGTCCATGGACATCTGGAGGACCACAGGTTGACTACTCCTGCTCTAGTGCAGTGGTCCCCAACCTTTCTGAGGTTGGGGACCGGCAGGGCATTGGGGCGCGGCCCGCAGCCCACGGACTGCGCGGGCCACGCCCCCTCATCGGGCCGCGACCGCGGGCCACACCCCCTCATCGGGCCACGTCCACGAGCCGCGCCCACACGGGCCCGGCCCGGCCCCGATTCCTTCTCCCCGCCCTCCCGCAGTAAGAAGCTTCCCGGGCTGCAAGCTTGCAGCCTGGGAAGTTTTTTACTGCGGTGGGGGGGCGGGGAGAGGGAGCCGCGGCCCGGCGCCATGGCCTTCACGGCCCGCAGGTTGGGGACCACTGCTTTAGTGGACACAAGGGGGCATATGGGAAACATTTGGGAGAAAGGAAGTAGGGACTCTGCATTTCCCCACTAACATGCATATTGGTGTACATTCAAAGAGATTTATATGCTGACCTGCTGGTGCAGTCTGCTTTTAAGATCCAAGTGTAAACTACCAAGTTATATCTCTGGACCAGAAGAGAACTGGGATCACAGGAACACAGGCCTCAGTACAGGCAAGGTAGGTCTGGCAGTCATCAAGTGTCTGGTGGTGGGACAGGACCAGAAATGAACTGCCAATAGCAGTTGGTTCCTCCTGAGGGGCAGACCTCTGTGCCAATTGGAGGAAGGGATGAGGGAATCAGGTAGGTGGTGAGAAGTTCCAAAGGAGACTCCAAATGACAAATTGGGGTGACGAGCAACCAGTCTATGATCTCTTGGTGGGAGGAGAAGGAACAGGACAAGAAATACCCCGCCCCAATGTCAGAGGCTTGTGGAACATCCCCCTCCACACCTCCACACCCCAGTGCAATGGATGAAGGCAACATGACACTGGAACACAGTCGGAGTGTGACAAGGCCTTAATAATACACTTCCCAGCCCAAGAACATAAACTGACAGTCCCCATTTCCTGACACTGGATGTAAGACTGCTGCAGTTTGTCTCCGGCAGCTATTACTGAAGCCTGAAGCCTTTAGATGGTCTTGGAACCAAGAAACTAAAGATGCACAAGCTTCTGACTCTCGCAATCTCAGCCCTGCTCTTCCTGGATTCTGGTAAGTCTCAAGGGGAAATCAAAAACTTTGCAGAGGGAACCTAGGAAAAACAGAAGCCACTGGAAAGAGCTGGGTTCATTAGAACAATCCCTCCCAAGTGAGGAATAAAGGGGCAAGGAGAGGTTAGCTCATGAAAAGCAGATTGTTGTCAAATCAAATAAGCAAAATAGATAGCTGCATCAGATAGCAAATGTTTCCTTTTGAAATAGGGTTGTTTCCACTCAGCTGCATGCAATGGTTGCTGGTGAGCGCTAACTTCCTAGTTCAAAGTACATAGTAAGCAGATTTACTTGTGTCATTCCCAGATACCTTTTTGTTAAATGCACATAATCTGCAAAACAGGCCCAGTCACCGTATATGAGACAACGAAGGTTAGAGATTCTCTTCCTGCTGATAAGCAATTCTGATAAAGCGGTTAAGAGGCACAGCTCAGACGGGTCCTCTACCTAAGCCTCCTTTTGAAAGGGCTTCTTCCTGTTTCAGGGCTTTCGAGCTGGGCCTGAGGCAGCCTAGCCTCAGGTGGGGCAGCTGCTGAGGCCCAGGGCTTCTGGCAAGGCCCTCAGCTGTCAACCTCCCATGGAAGCCCCTTCCAGGTCTCTACGTGTGGTCACAGTGCTATGTACTGCCAGCTGGGTGACCTGGAGTCAGTCACATGGCCTCTGAGCTCTGAGGGTTGTTGTGAGGATGAGGTTGTTGTGGAGAGCAAGATAAGCTGCTTGCAACTCACTGGGGAAAAAGGCAACGTAGCCAAGAAGTAAAAAAGAAAAACTCTCTAAGCCAGTTAATGGTTTCTATAAGCACCTGAGGCAGCATGGTCTGGTGCTGGGATTTCTTCTCCTCCATCTGAAGCTAAGCAAAACGCACCTTGTCCTTGGACATGGAGTTCTAGCAAAGGACATTACAGACTTCCGAATGGCTACCCTTGGCTGAACTCCGATGCCTTTTACCTTCTGCCCCTTCTATTTGCCACCAAGATCAAGGCATATGGAAATTACCTTCTTCCACTTTTTCCTACTGGGTTGATCTGACCTCCTGTAGGCTGACCTTTCATTTTTAGAGCTACCAAGAAGGTAGAACAGAATATTTCATCCACTGCCATTTCTTTCCACCGTGTTACAGAGACAATAGGGTTTCTCTTCTGACTATTTCTATCTGGCCCAGACATAAAGTCCACCGTTATGAGAAAGGGACTGCAAACAGGGTTTTTAATGCACCTGTGACCATATCTCCCCTTTCCCCTGCAATGTTCACCAGATCAGCCCTACGTCACTGATTGTCCACATGCTGGGACTCCATGTCATTCATCCGTTTTGTGGAAAAATCATAATATGATCGACCATCAAATCATAGATCTAGTGATCTTCTATCTAAAATCCATGGTTGACAGATTGTTGAAGAGTTCACATTTCCAACACCTTTCATCCCAGCAGTTATGTTTTTTTTTTAATCCTTCACTTTCTTCCAGACTTTTCCAATTAGGTAACAACCATGACCCATTCTGTCTTTAGGGGTCCTTTTCTAAGTGCTTCCTTTCTTTCCTTTCTCAGCTGCCCCTTATTCATGCCTTTATTGTCGAGTGGTTAAAGAGGATGGCACTTGTATTCATCGTGAAAAAACATGCATTGGAGGATCATCAAGATTTTGCTACACTAAAAAAGTTATACGTGAGTCTAAAAAAAAAAGGATTATCCCCTCTGTTGGATCATGTCTAGAGGGCAAGTTGCTTGGAGAGGCTGAAGAAACACTTCTAAAGAGGTCCATTCAGAATCTTAGGGGTCTTATTTCCAGGAAGAGCCTCTTGTGGCGCAGAGCGGTAAGGCAGCTGTCTGAAAGCTCTGCCCATGAGGCTGGGAGTTCAATCCCAGCAGCCGGCTCAAGATTGACTCAGCCTTCCATCCTTCCGAGGTCGGTAAAATGAGTACCCAGCTTGCTGGGGGGTAAACGGTAATGACTGGGGAAGGCACTGGCAAACCACCCCGTATTGAGTCTGCCATGAAAACGCTGGAGGGCGTCACCCCAAGGGTCAGACATGACTCAGTGCTTGCACAGGGGATACCTTTACCTATTTCCAGGAAAGCGTTCTTAGGATAGCCCTGAACACTTCTCAGACCCTGAGATGTACTTTGTTCTCTTTCCATCTGCCTTTTCCAGGTCCTCGGTTCAGTAGGGTGTCCCGGGGCTGCGCATCAAGATGTCTTAATAGCAAGTCCAAAGTCAAGGAAATATATATGTGGTGCTGTGAGAAAAACCTATGCAACAAACTACTATGACTGAAAAAAAAACACTAAAAAGGTTAAAAGTCTTGCATCGTCTCCTGGACTTCTCCCCCACCTAGCCGTAACTGAATAACCCCTCTCAAAAAACACCTGACCGTCTACCAGTTCTGTGCCAACCAGCTGCTGCACAGTGATTACTGAAATTTGGATGGATGGTCCCCTCTGTGGTGTGACTGGTGACTCTAATGTCAAAGGGATCTTCCCTCTGGGTAGGCTTGATGTATCTTCTCAATACTTTTAAAAAATAAACTCTCTGTACAGCTGAAGCACTAAAGTGAAGTGTATTGATTTCCACACCAAACTTTAATGCCTTTGAAGTCACCATCAACATTTTTCTTTGATTGCTGTGGGTTCAATCAGACAAAATTTAGGGAAGACCTAGAGGTTTTGCAGGGTGGAGACTGAGGAGGATGGCATTTGGAGAGAGGAGAA
Source organism: Paroedura picta (assembly GCF_049243985.1). Taxonomy (NCBI): domain Eukaryota; kingdom Metazoa; phylum Chordata; class Lepidosauria; order Squamata; family Gekkonidae; genus Paroedura; species Paroedura picta. The sequence continues at coordinate 11,782,296 of NC_135380.1, read as the reverse complement.
ACTTCAACAGCTTACAATGTCATAGAATCCATATTCCGTTCTCTCCAGGAGGATAGATCTCTGATGCCTGGAAAGCAGCAGCAGGTCCAGGAGGTCTCCTGCCAGCCCCTGGAGAAACGCAACCCTGATGGTGCTCCCTAGTGGTCTTCCTAAACCTCAGGCACTTGAGTTCCAGAGTCAGATTGGGACTCAGGTCAGATGGATTAAGACTTTCTCTCAACACCATTCACCTTTCCAAAATGGTCCTGAGGAGCTGACAGTAGCTGCCCTGGGCAAACGTGTAGGATCCATATCAGGGTTAGGGATAGACACAAACTAAACCACAAAGCAAACTTCATGATGCATTTTGTCCTCTTTGTGAGTTTGGTTCTTTTTTTTTTTAATGATTGGCAACCATTTTGTTTTGGATCTTGTTATAAATCCGTCCAAATGTCTTATGTTGGAACACGTCTGTCTTGTTTTGGACTTACAAAGCACCAAATTCCATTTCACTCAGTGGGAGCTATCAGATATGTTTCCCCAAGGGGATGGGGAGAACCATGGAATTCGTCCCACTTTCCTTGCTCCTTGCTCTTTGTCACATTTGGTCCAGCCCAGATACCTTGCTGGGGAGAGTCTTTGATCCACCCCTGAGACAAAGTGATGCCTGAATGTTAGGTTTACTTTGCTGGAAAATACGTATTTTTTCTTATATTGTACTGAGGATTATGAAGATTGTTCCCACAACTTATTTTTGTCTGTGTGCATGCTTAGCATTTTCTATTTTGCTTTAATTGATGATTGTGCTGAATCATAATGATATGAAGTATCTTTCTCTGACAAACATGTTTACCTAATTCTAGTAATTGGGGAGAAATTACCAAGTGTACGGCATTAAGAAGGGTCCCAAGTTGGATTAGATTCACCTGCTCTTATACTTGCTAATGGTACAGGGCCCAGGTGTCATTCATTCTTGGACTGAGGAATTGAGAGCCAGGTGTAAAGAACCCTATTTACCACTTAAGATTAGGGATAAAAAGTGGAGGGTTGGTTATGGAAGTGGAGCTTTAGTGCAGACTGCGGGGGAAGAAGAAGAAGAAGAAGAAGAAGAAGAAGAAGAAGAAGAAGAAGAAGAAGAAGAAGAAGAAGAAGAAGAAGAAGAAGAAGAAGAAGCTGTTGACTTGGTTTGATCTAGGTGACTACATAGAGCAATAAAGCTTTTGAAAATTCAGTGTAATGTGAATGGATAGGAAGGGAATTTCAGAGGTAAGAAAGCACTTCTGAGATCTGCCATGAGGGAGAAAGTCAGGAAGGCGGATGCCCTTTGAAGTTGCAGCAAGTGTACATGGGTTTCCCCCACATACGGGGATGCTGAGTACATGAGTCATTCATGCCAAGCTTCACTGATGCTCTCTAGAAAACATTGCCCTGACTTTGCTTTTTGTCTAGGCCAGAGCAAATGTCCAGAGTCTTAATTGGAATAGTCTTGATTGAAGAAGCCAAAAAATGCATCTTGTCCTACTGCGATATCTGTACTGATTCAGGAGTCTGGTATCATGGGCAACGTTTCAAGGTCTGGCTTTCACAGGTTAGAATCCAGGGTCTGTTTCATGCACAACAAGCAGGATATGGTTTCACTGGTTGCAGCTCCAAAAGTAAAGATGGGGGACGACTACCTGGACGTCGCAAGCAACCTGTCTGTGATTTCATGGTGGGAGGACAAGGAACATGATAAGAAATACCCTTCCCCTCTGCCAGAGGCTTCTGGAACATCCCCCTCCACACCCCAATGCAATGGATGAAGGCAACGTAACACTGGAACACAGTCGGAGCGTGACAAGGCCTTAATAATACATTTCCCCACCGCAGAATGTAAACTGACTCGGTCTCTGTTTCCCATCACTGGATGTAAGACTGGTGCAATTTGTCCCCAGCTGCTTTTACTGAGGCCTGAAGACTCCAAACCACTCAGTGGTTTGGAACCAAGAAACTAAAGATGCACAAGATTCTGACTCTAGCAATCACAGCTCTGCTCGTCCTGGATGACAGTAAGTCTCAAGGGGAAATCAAACACATTGCAGAGGGAAGAAGAGGAAAAACAGAAGCCATTGGAAAGAGCTGGGTTCATTTAGAACAATCCCAGGGGAAGAATAAAAGAGGTTAGTATGTGAAAACCAGAATGTTGTCAAATCAAATAAGCAAAAAAGATACCTGCGTTCAGGTAGCAAATGTTTCCTGTTGAAATGGGGCTGTTACCACTCAGCTGTATGCAATGGTTGCCGGTGAGCGCTTACTTCCTAGTTCTAAGTATGTAGCAAGCAGATTTACTTGTGTCGTTCCCAGATACCTTTTTGTTAAATGCACATAATGTGCAGAATTGGCCCAGTCACCATTTATGAGACAACTTAGGTTAGAGACTGTCTTCCTGCTGATAAGAGCGGTTAAGGCACAGCTTACACAGCTCCATGCATAGACCCCTCCCAAAACCTCCTTTTGAAAGAAGCCATGGGACTTCTTCCTCTTTCCGGGCTTTGGAGCTGGGCCTGAGGCAGCAAACCCTCAAGTGGGGCAGCAGCCGAGGCCCAGGGCTTCTGGCAAGGCCCTCAGCTGTCAACACTCCCATGCCAGCCCCTTCCGGGTCACTACATGTGGTCACAGTGCTATGTACTGCCCATCCCCATCAGGGAAAGGACTGTGGGCAGTGCAGGGCATGGGAGGGCACACAGTAAGGGAGGCACAAGCAGGGGACCGAGTGATGAGAAAGGGATAGGCTCTGAGCCAGCTCCCCCCCCCCCCTGCATAATCTAGAACTGACACTGCTCTGGAGGTTCCCTCCAACAGAGGGTCACAGCCATCCTGAGTTTTGGTTTGAGCGCTGGTGGAGAATCTGACTGCCATGGGAACCAGCTGGGTGACCTGGAGCCAGTCATATGGCCTCTGACCTCTGAGGGTTGTTGTGAGGATGAGGTTATTATGGAGGGGAGAACAAGATAAACTGCTTGCAACTCACTGGGGAGAAAGGCAACGTAGCCAAGAAGTAAAAATATAAAAGCTATCCAGGCCGGTTAATGGTTTCTTTAAGCACCTGAGGCATCATGGTCTGGAGCTGGGGTTTCTATTCCTCCATCAGCAGCTAAGCAAAACACACCTTGTCCTTGGACATGGAGTTCTAGCAAAGGACATTGCAGACTTCCAAATGGCCATGCTTGGCTGAACCCCAATGCTTTTGCCTTCTGCCCCTTCTATCGCCACCAAGATTAGGCATATGGAAATTACTTTCTTCCACTTTTCCAGCTGGGTTGATCTGACTTCCTGTAGACAGATCTTTCATATTTTAGAGCTACCAGAATACAGAACCGAATATTTCACCCACTGCTGTTTTTCCCCCATCGTGCTACAGGGACAATCTAGGGCTTCTCCTCTGACTAATTCTATCTGACCCAGAGACAAATTCTATCTGGCCCACCATTATGAGAAAAGGACTACAATCAGGCTTTTTAATTTACCTGTGACCATCTCTCCCCTTTCCCCTGCAATGTCCACAAGATCAGCCCTATGTCACTGATGGGACTCCATGTTATTCATCTGTTTGGCTCAAAACCAGAATCTGATCCACCAACAAATCATAGATCTAGCGATCTTCTCCTAACTAAAATCCATGGTGACTGATTGTTGAAGAGTTCCCATTTCCCACACCTTTCAGAGCCAGTTTGGTGTCATGGTTAGGAGTGCGGACTTCTAATCTGGCATGCCGGGTTCGATTCTGCACTCCCCCGCATGCAGCCAGCTGGGTGACCTTGGGCTCACCACAGCACTGATAAAAGTATTCCGACCGAGCAGTAATATCAGGGCTCTCTCAGCCTCACCCGCCTCACAGGGTGTCTGTTGTGGGGAGAGGAAAGGGAAGGCGACTGTAAGCCACTTTGAGCCTCCTTTGGGTAGGGAAAAGCGGCATATAAGAACCAACTCTTCTTCTTCTTCTTCTTCTTCTTCTTCTTCTTCTTCTTCTTCTTCTTCTTCATCCCAACAGTTTAAAAAAAAATTATTCCTTCACTTTCCTCCAGACTTTTCCAATTTGGCAACAACTGTGACCCATTCTGTCTTTAGGGGTCCCTTCCTTTTCTAAGCGCTTCCTCTCTTTCCTTCCCCAGCTACCGTTTATCAATGCAGTGTTTGTCGACGGGTCAGAAAGGATGGCACTTGTGCTCGTCGAGGAAGAAAATGCAATGCAGGAGTGTCGAGATTTTGCTACACGAAAAAAGTGACACGTGAGTCTTAAAAAAAAAAGAAAAGAACTTCCCCCTCTCTCGGATCAAGTTCACTCGCTGCAGAGGCAGCAAACCCAAAGCAGCTTGCTGGGTGACCAGGGCTCTATGAGGCACAGAAATTCAACAAGGAGTGAGCAGGACTCAGCCAGGTTGCCTTTGGTGCCATGGGGACTCCACACCCGGATGGAGCAGGTCAGGAGTGGAGGATGGGGACTTCGATTCCCAGTATCCCCTGGGGCAGCAGGAACATGTGGGCATGCCCAGGAGAGGTGGCAAGGAAGGAAAGCTGGAGCGCCTTTAAAGGCATCCTGAATGTGGAGTACAGCCTCCTTTCTCTCCTGCGCCATCGAGGCTCCCACCGGATCCTCTCCCCCATTACAGTTTGAGACACATATAGGGCTGTATAAGCTAATCTGTTTGGCTCCTTTATTGTCACAGCTTGTGGTTTTGTAGCTTGGGGGCAGTTCCGTTTACAAGGGAGGCCAAGCCTGCATGCTGACCTCCCCATTTGAGGAGGCCTCCATAAGAGGCCGTGAGGATGTGGAGCCGGGTGAATCATGGAGGAAGGGGGGGATGGGCCGGCTGTCACATATTTCCGGGTGGCAGGAGAACGCCCCCACAGTTTCCGATCCCTCCTGCCTCCCATGGGCTCAGCAGGCTATGGGGGCCCAAGGATCTGGGCTATTGGGGATCAGGGATCCAGGGCAGCAGCCTGCAGTTGGAATGAGCTGCCTTGGGATCAGTTGACCGCAAGAGAGCAGGATCCGTTCCCCATGCTGCACCACGCTCTGGATATAAAATAAAGCTCTGGCCAAGTTTACGTCAAAAGAATGTGTTTGCTTGTGTCCTTCTTGACTTTGGGAAATGTCCCTCTGCAAAGCAACGGCAAGCAGAAGAAGTTATTTATACTGTGCATTTCACTACCCGAAGGAGTCTCAAAGCAGCTTGCAATTGCCTTCCTTTCCTCTCCCCACAACAGACACCCTGTGGGGTAGGTGGGGCTGAGAGGACTCTGATAGAACTGTTCTGTGAGAGCAACTCTAACAGGACTGTGACGAGGCCACTCGGCTGGCTGCCTGTGGAGGAGTGGGGAATCAAACCCAGCTCTCCAGATTAGAAGAGAAAAAGACCTGGGTTCCCAATTCCCCTTGTTGGGGATACCGGCCCTTCACTGTAGGGCTTGATGGAAGACTGACAGGGAAAGGTGTGCCATTCAACTGCAGCACAATTCTTGCCTTCTGAAGTTAGAGGACAAGTTGCAGGTAGAGGCTGAAAAAAAAGTACTAAAGAGTTCAGAAACTTTGAGATGACTGTTTAAGGGTCTTATTTCCAGGAAAGTGTTCTTAGGAGAGCCCTGAATACTTCTCAGTCCTTGAGATGTATTTTGTTCTCTTTCCCATCTGCCTTTTCTAGGTCCTAGGTCCAGTTGGGTGTCCCGGGGCTGCATTTCAAAATGTCTTAATTTCAAGTCCAAATTCAAAGAAATATATATGTCGTGCTGTAAGAAAAACATGTGCAACGAACCATGATTGGAAAAAAAACACTAAAAAGGTTAAAAGTCTTGCATCGTCTCCTGGACTTCTCCCACACCTGGCCATAACTGAATAACCCCTCTCAAAAAACCACCTCTACCAGTTCTGTTAAAACTAGCTGCATCACAGTAATTACCAAAATTTGGATGGATGGTTCCCCTTGCAATGCGACTGATGACTCTAATGTTCCCTCTGGGTCGGCTTTATGTATCTTCTCAATTCTTTTAAAAATAAACTCTCTATACAGCTGAAGCACTAAAGTGAAGTGTTTTGATTTCCACACCAAACTTTAATGCCTTTGAAGTCACCATCACGATTTTTCTTTGATTGCTATGGGTTCAATCAGAAAAGGTTTGGGGAAGACCTAGAGGTTTTGCAGGGTGGAGTCCAAGGAGGGTGGGGTTTGGAGAGAGGAGAAACTTCAGCAGCATACAATGTCATAGAATCTATCTTCCGTTCTCTCCAGGGGGACTGATCTCTGATGCCTGGAAAACAGCAGGTCCAGGAGGTCTCCTGCCAGCCCTGGAGAAACGCAACCCTGATGGTGCTCCCTAGTGGTCTTTCTAAACCTCAAGCACATGAGTTCCAGAGACAGATTGGGACTCAGGTCAGATGGATTCAGACTTTCTCCCTAAACCATTCACTTTTCCAGAAATGGTCCCGAAGAGCTGACAGTAGCTGCCCTGGGCAAACTTGTAGAGCCTGGATCAGGGTTAGGGATAGACATAAACCAAACCACAAAGCAAAATTTATGATGCATTTTGTCCTCTTTGTGGGTTTGGTTTTTTTAAAATGTTGGACAATCATTTTGTTTTGGGTATTGTTATCAATCTGTCCAAATGTCTTCTGTTGGAACATGTCTGTCTTGTTTTGGACTTAAAGGTAAAGGTAAAGGTATCCCCTGTGCAAGCACCAGCTCATGTCTGACCCTTGGGGTAACGCCCTCCAGCGTTTTCATGGCAGACTCAATACGGGGTGGTTTGCCAGTGCCTTCCCCAGTCATTACCGTTTACCCCCCAGCAAGCTGGGTACTCATTTTACCGACCTCGGAAGGATGGAAGGCTGAGTCAACCTGGAGCCGGCTGCTGGGATTGAACTCCCAGCCTCATGGGCAGACAGCTTCTGACAGCAGTTCTGCTGCCTTACCACTCTGCGCCACAAGAGGCTCTTAAGAGGTTTTGGACTTACAAAGCACCAAATTCCATTTCACTCAGTGGGAGCGACCAGATACGTTTTTCCAAGGGGATGGGGAGAACCATGGGATTCGTCCCACTTTCCTTGCTCCTTGCTCTTTGTCACATTTGGTCCAGCCCAGATACCTTGCTGGGGAGAGTCTTTGATCCACCCCTGAGACAAAGTGATGCCTGAACGTTAGGTTTACTTTGCTGGAAAATACGTGTTATTTTTTATATTGCACTGAGGGTTATGAAGATTGTTCCCACAACTTGTTTTGTGTGTCTGCATGCTTAGCAAGAAAAACCATAAAAGCATTCTTCTTTGACTCTCGAAACTTCCTGGAGTAATTCATCACTACGCCCACTGCTCTCAAGTCTCTAACCTTAATTTATATACTTATTTATTTATTGTCAAAATATTTATATCTTGCATTTCCACATGACTGAAGGCAGCTTACAAGTCACAATTAAGAACTTCACAAGTTAAGGGCCATCTGGTGTACTCTTTAGGAGCGTGGACTTCTAATCTGGTAAACTGGGTTCGATTCCACGTTGCCTCACATGCAGCCAACTGGGAGACCTTGGGCTCACCGCAGCATTGATGAAGCTGTTCTGACCGAGCAGTGATATCAGGGCTCTCTCAGCCTCACCTCCCTCACAGGGTGTCTGTTATGGGGAGAGGAAAGGGAACTCGAATGTAAGCCACCTTGAGACTCCTCCTGGTAGAGTAAAGCAGCTTATAAGAACCAACTCTTCTTCTTCTTCTTCAGTAATATCAGGGCTCTCTCTAAGTTTCACCCACTTCACAGGATATCTGTTGGGGGGAGAGGAAAGGGAAGGTGACTGTAAGCCACTTTGAGACTCCTTTGGGGAGAGAACAACAGCATATAAGAACCAACTTTTCTTCTTCTTCTTCTTCTTCTTCTTCTTCTTCTTCTTCTTCTTCTTCTTCTTCTTCTTCTTCTTCTTCTTCTTCTTCTTCTTCTTCTTCTTCTTCTTCAAACCAGATTATCGCCTACAGTGGCAGGGATGCAGAAGATATTGTCACAAGGAGTATAGTGACTTGCTTTGTCTTTCCTCACATCACATGTGTATTCCTTCCTCACATTATCTATTTTGCTTTAATTGCTTGTGCTGAATCTTGAGGATATGTAGTATCTTTCTCTGAAAAACATATTTGCCAAAAGTCAAGCTGGGGGACGACTACCTGGACGTCGCAAGCTACCTGTCTGTGATTTCACGCTGGGAAGACAAGGAACAGAATAAATAATACCCTACCCTTTTGCCAGAGGCTTCTGGAACATCCCCCTCCACACCCCAATGCGACGTATGAAGGCAACGTGACACTGGAACACAGTCGGAGCGTGACAAGGCCTTAATAATACACTTCCCAGCCGCAGAACATAAACTGATTCAGTCCCCGTTTCCCTTCACTGGATGTAAGACTGGTATAATTTGTCCCCAGCTGCTATTACTGAGGCCTGAAGACTTTGAATGGTCTTAAGTCAGTGGTTTGGAACCAAGAAACTAAAGATGCACAAGATTCTGACTCTCGCAATCTCAGCTCTGCTCGTCCTGGATGCCAGTAAGTCTCAAGGGGAAATCAAAAACTTTGCAGAGGGAACCTAGGAAAAACAGACGCCACTGGAAAGAGGTGGGTTCATTTAGACCAATCCCAAGGGAGGAATAAAGGGGCAAGGAGAGGTTGGCATGTGAAAACCAGAATGTTGTCAAATCAAACAAGCAAAATAGATAGCTGCGTTAGATAGCAAATGTTTCCTGTTGAAATGGGGCTGTTACCACTCAGCTGTATGCAATGGTTGCCGGTGAGCGCTTACTTCCTAGTTCAAAGTACGTAGCAGGCAGATTTACTTGTGTCTTTCCCAGATACCTTTTTGTTAAATGCATATAATCTGCAAGATAGGCAATTCTGATAGAGCTGTTAAGGCACAGCTCCATGCATAGACCCTACTGATTCCCCCTTTTGAAAGTTGCAAAAGCCAAGGGGCTTCTTCCTATTTCGGGACTTTGGAACTGGGCCTGAGGCAGGTTGAGCAGCTGCTGAGGCTCAGGGCTTCTTGCAAGGCCCTCACCTGTCAACTCTCCCATAACAGCTCCTTCTGGGTCACTTGCAAATGCCCCATTACACGTGGTCACAGTGCTATGTACTGCCCAGCCCCATCAGGGAAAGGACTGTGGGCAGTGCAGGGCATGGGAGGGCACACAGTAAGGGAGGCACAAGCAGGGGACCAGGTGATGAGCAAGGGACGGGCTCCGGTCACACGGCCTCTGACCTCTGATGGTTGTTGTGAGGATGAGGTTGTTGTGGAGGGGGAGAACAAGATAAGCAGCTTGCAGCTCACTTGGGAGAAAGGCAAGGGAGCCAAGAAGAAAAGAAGGAAAATCTATCCAAGCCAATTAATGGTTTCTTTAAGCACCTGAGGCAGCATGGCCTGGAGGTGGGGTTTCTCCTCGTACATCTAAAACTAAGCAAAACATACCTTGTCCTTGGACATGGAGTTCTAGCAAAGGACATTACAGATTTCCAAATGGCTACACTTGGCTGAACCTTCTCCTTTTACCTTCTCTTCTGTCTGTCGCCACCAAGATTAGGCATATGGAAATGAGCTACTTCCACTTTTCCTGCTGGGCTGATCTGACCTTTTATTTTTCAGAGCTATTTTTCAGACAAAACAATTTCACCCACTGCGGTTACTTCCCATTGGTCTCCCACCACCACCACTACCCCCCGGATATTGGCAGGCAGGCCACCACCAACTTCCTTGGGGCTGGCCTGGAGGACAAGATCTCCCTCCCTCCCAGCCACCCCATTCGGCCGGCGAACTTATGCCAGCTTTTCCTGTGAGTGAAAGGAGGAGATGGAGGCTGGCCAGGGCGGGGCATCCCCTACCTGATTGGTCCTCTGAGGAACTGATGCCCAAGAGGATGCAGATAAGAGAAGAGGCAATCGGGGATGATGCACACCCCACCTGATTGGCGCTTCCAGGCGACTGATGCCCCAGAAGGCCAATCAGATAGGCTGTGCGTCATCCTTTTTGTCTTTATTTTGCTTTATGATTCCGTCACTTTCATCTCAACTTTTACAATTAGGTAGCAACTATTATCTGTTCTGTCTTTAGTGGTCCTTTTTCTAAGTGCTTCCTATGTTTCCTTTCCCAGCTGCCACTTATTTATGCCATGTTTGCCGGTCGGTTCGTGAAGATAACACTTGTGCTCATCGTCCCAGAACATGCGCAGCAGGAATGTCGAGATTCTGCTTCACTCAAAGAATTATACGTGAGTCTAGAAGACAGATGGATTCCCCCCCACACACACACACACTTTGAACAAGCAATAATCACTTTGAACAAGCAATAATAGCTACAGAGGCAGCAAGTCCAAACCAGCCGGCCTGGTACCCAGTGTTGTATGAGGAGCAGAAATTCAACAACAAACTGAAGAAGAGTTGGTATTTATGCATTTCACTCCCCAAAGGAGTCTCAGAGCAGCTTACAGTCACCTTCCCTTCCTCTCCCTACAATAGTAAGCGAGGTGGGGTTGAGAGAACTCTGAGTGAACTACTTTGTGAGTACAGCTCTAAGAGAAAAGTCACCAGTCCAAGGTCATTCAGCTGGCTGCATCTGGAGGAGTGGGGAATCAAACCCAGCTCTCCATATTAGAGGCCGCCACTTTTAACTACTACACCAAGGTGGCATGTTGTGATCGCTGTATCAACACGCCAAGATTGGCTGCTTGCCTGTGTAAGAGAAAGGGGCATGGCAGAGGCCAGACTTGTCAGAACCAAGATAGGTTCTTGCATGGGAGAACACCAAGGAAGACTCTTCAGAAGACGGCAAGAACAAACCACCTCTGCTTCTCACTTGCCTTAAAAGACCCTTTCCTGGGGTTGCCATAAGTTGGTTGCAACTTGGCAGCATATCTCTATGTGTCCTAATGTTGCTTGAACCAATAAAATCAGCCAGGGGGACACTGCAGGAAGCATGATGATGCATACAATGCTTCCCGGGCCACATAAACACATGCAGCGGCCTGAAACTATGCAAAATTTACGATGCTCTAGAACATTCCCCCCCCCCCCAAATTGGTAAACTGTAGTGTAATCCTATTATTATTTACTAGATTTATTGCCCGCCATTCCCTAGGAAAGGCTTGGAGTGGCTAACATCAATGAAACTGATATACAACATCAATATAAAGCAATCAACGGTAATCTGAAAAATTATTAAGCTAAAATACCCAATTTGAGAGCCCTGAATCTGACAACTCAGTCAGAACAAATCTGGATTTCATATTTCAAGATGGAGAGGGAGGTGGAGAAGGAAGGGGGCCTTTCTGGTGTCATACTCTGCTTGTGTTGGCCACAGCCATGAACTGGGGGAAGAGTGCCGTCTTGCAGGCCCATCAGAACTTTGTCAGCTCTGATAGGGCCTGGATCTTGGCTGGTCACTTATTCTACAAGGCTGGAGCCAGGGCCAAAAAGTCTCTGGCTCAGGTTGTGGCCAATCAGACTACTTTGGGTCTGGTATTACCAGCAGGTTGGAGTTTTCAGAGCATAATGGTCTTCGATGGACATACTCAGAGAGACAGTCCCTCAAGTATACCGATCCAGGACCACCTAAGGTTTTAAAGGCACTTTTCTGGAAATAACCCAGTCAATTAGACTTGAGTATGATTAGATTTGTTTGGGATTATTTTTAGTGGATTTTTGTAAAAGGTCTTAGTATTTAAAGGTCTCTTATAATCCGATGCGCTAACCCAGCCTTTTCCAGCCTTTTGACTGTGGAAGATCCTCTGAAATAATTTTCAGAACCCCAGAAGTGGATGGAGAAGTAAGATGCAGGAACCAGTCAATCAATCGATCATTGATCATTTCCATGGAGGAGAAAGAGACCTATAGAGCATCAGGGGAAGTGGGCTTCAGGGACATCTAGTGATGTCAATGGCCATAAAAACTTCTGGGAAAAGACTGTGTAACCCCTGAGAAACCCAGGGTTCCCCAATACCTTCATTGGGAATACCTGTCCTAAACTGTAGGGCTTGATGGAAGACTGACAAGAACTGACAACACCAGTGTAACTCTTGCATTCTGATGTTTAGAGGAGAAATTGCAAGGAGAGGCTAAAACAACACTTTTAAACAGATCTACTCAGAATCTTAGTCTATTTAGGGGTCTTATTTCCAGAGCCTCTTCTGCATAATGGTTAAGCTGATGAAAACTCACTAAATACGTTGTTTTTCTGATCTCTGCACAGAAGAGTGAATTTACTCCGCAAAACTGATTTTGCTCTGCATGGTGAACTGCCTCTTTGGTGCTTTAAGCATCTTTTAAGCATTGTTTCTGAAAGATGCTTTTCACCAATTCATTTCTCTCCTGCCTGTCTCAAACACTGTATTAGTCATGCAGGGAAGCTCCTTGGTTATGCAGATTAGTGACTGCATTAGAGAACAAAGTGGAGTTGGCAAAACTACAGGGGGCAGGGCTATGAATTATTTCATGCAGAGAGCATTGCAACGTAGTTTTTCAACAGTCTATATTCAATGCAGAACAACAACTGTAATAAAATAAAGCGGTCTAAACTGGTTGTTTTTTAACCTGTTTTATTTGGCTCCATGCAGAATACCTCCAGGAAAGCATTCTTAGAATCGCCCTGTATACTTCTCAGTCACTGAGCGGGAGACACTGAGAGGTATTTTGTTCTCTTTCAATCTGCTTTTTCCAGGTTCCAGGATACTATTGGTATCCCGGGGCTGCACTTCAACATGTCGTAATGTTAGGACCAAATACAGAGAACTGCAAATGCAGTGCTGTGAGGAAAACCTATGCAACTACCACAACAGGAAAAAATAGTAAAAAGGTTAAAAGTCTTGCATCGTCTCCTGGACTTATCCCACACCTGGCCTTATGTGAATAACCACTCTCAGGAAACACTGGACAGTCTACCAGTTCTGTTCAACCCAGCTAAGGGCATAGCGATTACCGAAATCTGGATGGATGGTTTCCTCTGCAGTGCAACTGATGAGTCTAATGTTAAAGGGATCTTCCCTCTAGGTAGGCTTTATGTATCTTCACAATTCTTTGAAAAATAAACTCCATACCACTCAACCACGAAAGCGAAGTGTATTGATTTCCATACCAAATTTTAACGCCTCTCGGCTCAGTTAGACTTGGGAAGAGAACACGTTATTGGGGTGTTTGTTAAAACAGGGATGCTGGAAATTTCACCATGAACATGTTCCAATCTAACTTACTGTGTTCAGATCTGTTAGTCAGGCATGACCTGGTCACCCAGCTTGGTCACTTCCACAAATGTCCAAAGACTTATCACAGGGGGCATAAAAATGCAAACTCCAAGTCAGATTTACAGGCTTTGTCCACACCTGGCTGAATACTGCAGCTTTGCAATACCATTTGGACCTGGCTTATCCAGTGTGGAAAGACTAATCCAATTGCAAACTGTGCCTCTAGTGCAGGCTTTTTCAACCAGAGTTTTGTGAAACCCCCAGGTTTCTTGATGGGCCTGGGAGGGTTTCCAGAATGGGTGGGAATTGATCAATTCAAGCAGTCTTCAAGCAAAGGTTGGATACACACTTTTCTTGGATGCTTTAGGATGCTCTGGGCTGATCCTGCGTTGAGCAGGGGGTTGGACTAGATGGCCTGTATGGCCCCTTCCAACTCTATGATTCTATGGTTCTATGATTCTATGATTCTAATTTTTAATATATTTTAATGCGTTAAGCATTTCTTGGGTAATATGATCATATATGGGCATGTCAACCTGCCGTCCCCAAATGGCCAATGGTGAGCCTGGAGGGGGTGGGAAGGGGAGGGGTTCCATATAGGCATGTAAACAGCTATGCTTCTCAACGGTCTTCTGCACAATTTTATTCCCCTTCTGGGGTTTCTTGAAGCCTGAAGAATGTTTCAAGGGTTTCTCAACCATAAAAAGTCTTCACTCTGCTTCAGGTGGGTGGTGAGAAGTTCCAAATGGGACTCCAAATGTCAAGCTGGGGTGATGAGCAACCTGTAGATTGCAAGCTACCTGTCGATGATCTCCAGGTGGGAGGCGAAGGAACAGGGAGGGGGAAAAAACGTCCTGCTTGTCAGAGGCTTGTGGAACATCCCCCTCCACACCCCAACGCATGGCACTGGGAGGACAGTTGGAGCTTGAAAAAGCCTTAATAATAAATGTCCCAGACCCAGAACACAAGTTGACTCAGTCTCTGATTCCCATCACTGAATGCAAGACTGTTACATTTTTCTCCCCAGCTGCTCTTGCTGAGTTCTGAAGACTTTGGATGGTCTTAACTCAGTGGAATCAAAGAACTAAAGATGCACAAGATTCTGACTCTAGCAATCTCAGCCCTGCTCTTCCTGGATTCTGGTAAGTCTCAAGGGGAAATCAAAAACATTGCAGAGGGGAAAAGCAGTAGCCACTGGAAAGATCTTGGTTTGTTTAGAACAATCCCAAGGGAGCAATAAAAGGGCAACCAAAGATGAGCATTTGAACACGGGAATGTTGTCAAATCAGATAAGGAATTGGATAGCTGCATGAGACAGCAAATCTTATAGCAGACAGCAAAAGAAAGAAATGCAGTTCAAGCCAGCGAATGGCTTCTTTACGGACCTGAGGAAATGTGGTCTGGAACTCCTCCTACATCTGAAACTAAAAAAACAAGACACACCTTGTCCTTGGACATGGTGTTCTAGAAAAGGACATTATAGACTTCCAAAGGGGTATCCTTGGCTGAACTCCAATGCCTTTTACCTTCTGTTCCTTTTATCGCCACCAGGATCAAGGCATATAGAAATTACTTTCTCCCACTTTTCCTGCTGCGTTGATCTGACCTCCCTTAGATTGACCTTTTATTTTTCAGAGCTACCAGAAGGCAGAACAGAATATTTCACCCACTGCCGTTTCTTCCCGTTGGGTCACAGGAACAATCTAGGGCTTCTCCTCTCACTAATTCTATCTGATATAGACATTAAGTCCACCATTATGATGAAAGGACTGCAATCAGGGTTTTTAATGCACCTGTGACCATTTCTCCCCTTTCCCCTGCAATGTCCACAAGATCAGCCCTATGTCACTGGTGGGACTCCATGTTATTCATCTGTTTGGCTCAAAAATATAATCTGATCCACCAACAAATAATAGATCTAGTGATCTTCTCCTAACTTAAATCCATGGTTGACAGATTGTTGAAGAGTTCACATTTCCAACACTTTTCATCCCAACAGTTTTTAAAAAAAAATATTCCTTCACTTTCATCCAGACTTTTCCAATTCGGTAACAACTGTGACCCATTCTGTCTTTAGGGGGTCCTTTTCTAAGTGCTTCCTTTCTTTCCTTTCTCAGCTTCCTCTCATTTATGCCATGTTTGTCGAATGGTTAAAGAGGATAACACTTGTGCTCATCGTTCCAAAACGTGCACAGCACAATTGACGAGATTTTGCTACACTAAAAAAGTTACACGTGAGTCTGGAAGAAAGACGGATTCCTTCCCCACCCCCCTTCCCTTTGAATAAGGACTACTAAGCCCGTAGGCTGCAGAGGCAGCAAGCCCATACCAGTTTGCCTGAAGACTGGGGCTCTATTAAGAGCAGAAATTCAACAATGGGCAGAAGAAGAGTTGGTATTTATAACCTGCCTTTTTCTACCCAAAGGAGTGTCAAGGCAGCTTACAATCACCTTCCCTTCCTCTCTCTGCAACAGGTATCCAGTAGGTGGGGCTGAGAGAACCCAGATATCACTGCTTGGTCAGAACAGCATTATCAGGGCTGCAACAAGCCCACGGTCACCCAGCTGGCTGCATGTGGAGGAGCGGGGAATCAAACCCGGCTCTCCAGATTAGAGGCCACCACTCTTACCCACTACACCACGCTGGCTCCCAAGTCAACCTTTGTGATCGCTGTATCAACACGCCGAAATTGATCGTATCTGCTGGTTGCTTGCCTGTGTAAGAGAAAGGGGCATGGCAGAGATCAGAGATCATCAGATCTTAGAACCTAGATGGGTTCTTGCATGGGAGAATACACGGAAGACTCTTCAGAAGACAGCAATGACAAACCACCTCTGTTTCTTACTTGCCTTAAAACAGGGGTAGTCAACCTGTGGTCCTCCAGATGTTCATGGACTACAATTCCCACAAGCCCCTGCCAGCAGTTGATGGCAGGGGCTCCTGGGATTTGTAGTCCATGAACATCTGGAGGACCACAGGTTGACTACCCCTGCCTTAAAAGACCCTTCCTGGGGTTGCTATAAGTTGGTTGCAACGTGGCAGCATATCTCTATGCGTCTTAATGTTGCTTGCAGCAGTAAAATCAGCCATGGGAACTCTGCAGGAAGCAAGATGATGCAGAGCCAGCTGGGTGTAGAAGTTAGAAGTGCTGACTTCTAATCTGGCGAGCTGGGTTTGATTCCCCACTCCTCCACAAGCAGCCAGCTGGGTGACCTTGGGCTTGTCACAACCCTAATAGAACTGTTCCAACCAAGTAGTAATATTGGGGCTCTCTCAGCCTTACTTACCTCACAGGGTGTCTGTTGTGGGGAGAAGAAAGGGAAGATGATTGTACGATGCTTTGAGACTCCTGGTAGAGGCAAGTGCCATATAAAATCCAATTCTTTTTCTTCTACTATTACTGCAGTGCTTCCAGGGCCCCATAAGCACATGCAGAGGCCACGTAATCTCTGGGAAACTCTCATGGAACCCCAGCGTTCCCCAGTATCCTAGTTGGGAATACCAATCCTAAACTGTAGGGCTTGATGGAAGACTGAGAAGGAAATGTGTGCAAGCCAACTCCAGTGTAATTCTAGCTTTCTGAAATTTAGAGGAAAAGTTGTAGGTAGAGGCTAGAAGAAGAAGAAGAGTTGGTTCTTATATGCCGCTTTTCTCTACCTGAAGGAGGCTCAAAGCAGCTTACATTCCCCTTCCCTTTCCTCTCCCCACAACAGACACCTGTGAGGTGGGTGAGGCTGAGAGAGCCCTGATATCACTGCTCCATCAGAACAGTTTTATCAGTGCCGTGGCCAGCCCAAGGTCACCCAGCTGGCTGCATGTGGGGGAGGGCAGAATTGAACCTGGCAAGCCAGATTAGAAGTCCGCACTCCTAACCACTATACCAAACTTTTTTGAGCCCCTGGGGAGGGCGGTATACAAATAAATAAATAAATAAATAAATAAATAAATAAATAAATAAATAAATAAATAAATAAATAAATAAAAACAAACAAACAAACAAACAAACAAACAAACAAACAAACAAACAAACTGGCTAAGAGAACAGGTCTACTCAGAATCATAGAGATTACTATTTAGGGGTGGTATTTCCAGGAAAGTGTTCTTAGGATTGCATTGTACATTTCTCAGTCCCTGGGGTGTATTCTGTTCTCTTTGAATCTGTCTAGGTCCTGGTTACACAAAGGTTTCCCGGGGCTGCACTTCAAGATGTCGTAATATTTGGTCCACATACAGAGAGATACAAATGAGCTGCTGTGACGAAAAACTATGTAACACCCACAACATGAAAATGCACCGCAGATGTTAAAAGTCTTGCATCGTCTCCTGGACTTCCCCCAAGCCTGGCCTTTGACCGGATGTCTGAATAACCCCTCTCAAGACATACCTGACCGTCTACCGGTTCTGTTCAAACCAGGTGGCTCACAGTGATGACTGAAATTGGGTGGGATGGTCCCCTCTGCGCTGCGACTGATGACTCTAATGTCAAAGGGATCTTCCCTCTGGGTAGGCTTGATGTATCTTCACAATCCTTTAAAAAATAAACTCTCTGTACAGCTGAAGCACTAGAGCGAAGTGTATTGATTTCCACACCAAACTTTGGCGTCACCATCACCATCAAGCGTGCCGAATATTGCAAATTCCGCAAGAGCAACGCCGCTCCAGCTGGTTGCAACAGAGCAGCATGCCCCACCACTTCCTGTGTCCTTTTCCACCCTGGATTTCTGCATCCCAATGGTGCATCTGGGGCAAAAAGGTTCTGTCGTGTGGGGGTGCCGCAGGGGGGGGGGGTATTTGCACACAGGATTATGTAATGATGTAATAAACCTTTGTGCGGATTTTAAAAATGCAGGGCCAGGAAGGGGCCGGGCCGGCACCGACATCATGTGGAAGCCAGGATTAGTCCTGCTGCCATACAATCACTGGCCCGGCCAGAGGGTTTTGAGATGTATGCTTATTATTGATCCATATGAAATGTTACCTGGTAAGTTCAGATTTGCTTTCTTGGTGGTCTGACGGCTATTTTAGATAGCATTGTGGATGTCAAGGAAATCCTAAGGCAGGGGTAGTCAACCTGTGGTCCTCCAGATCTTCATGGACTACAATTCCCATGAATTCTTGGGAATTGTAGTCCATGAACATCTGGAGGACCACAGGTTGACTACTCCTGTCCTAAGGGACCGCCTATCCAAGATACAAACGTTACGGGAGGACAGGAAAAGGACAAGGTTCTTGGAGCTCTCCCACTCACATAATTCACCCACACCCTTCTTCTTAGGGAATGCAAGAGACCTACTGAGTGCATTTCCATTGCCAGCTACTTTACATGTTCATTTCCAAGGTTCTATTATTTACACCCACTGGGTCCAGGATACATACTTTAACCAGCCCAGTCAGTTTGGCTCACTGCTGAGAGTAGGAAGGTTGGAATTTGATTTCTCCCCAGCTATTACTATTCGACTCTGCATTTCCTTTATCCTTAGAAGAATGAAACTTGAGAGGTGTCAAGGTTTGGCAATAGGATTCTTAGTCCTGCTTTTCTTTGATGCAGGTAAGTCCCTAGAGCAAGGGAAACAAAATCTTTAGAGATAATATATTAAGGAATCATGGGGAAAAAAAAGTCAGAAAGGTTCATATATGGCTATTTTGTTATCTTAATAAGTTAGTGTGGGTTCCTCCATCTAGAATTAGCACTGAAAATATCATTATATCAACCTGATACTTGTTTCCATCCAGTTTCAGTGGGAACGGCTGTCCACCATTTGATTGGGAAGAAAGAATCAGGGGTTGTTCACTATGCCCATGCCTCTCCCCAAAACTGCAGACAAGATAGGCAAAAGCTCTTAATTTGGAGATGACAAAAAATCTCACAGAATAGGAGCAGAGGAGCGCAAATTGACATATTGTGAGTTCATTCTTCCTTCTTTCCTCGTAGATTTACATGGCAGATGAGCCAAGTTCTAAACAGAAATACAGCATGCAGGACATGGGGAAGAATGCTCGAATCCTCCCGGCCTCATTGACTTTGCTCTGAGGCTTTTTGTGTTGAGTCAGAAGCCTAGTGGACTTCTAGGCAGAAGAGTATAGATGGGGACATATACAAGGCTGCTAGCAGAGCAAAAGAACTTTAGCCCAGTAAAGTGAAAGGGAGGAGCGTTAGGAACCCTTTCCTTTGAACTGTGTGAGTCTAATGCATCTCCACCTGAGAGATGAATAATATCATAAGGACATCCAACTCCATGCCTCAAAGAGATACACATCTTGCTATGGCAGACCTCTGAAGATGCCAGCCACAGATGCAGGTGCAACATAAGAGGCAAAAACTACCAGAACATGGCCCCACAACCCAAGAAAACTGCAAAAGCTGGCTTATTCCAGCTTTAAACGCCTTCGACAACGCATAGACCCTGCAAAGACTGGCAGAAGGGAGAAATGCTCTCAGAAGTAGAAATATCACTGGGGAAGGTGTAGTTTGGTAAGCGTTGCCTCACTATGGTAGGTCAACTAAAAAGAGACCAGGAGACAAAACAGACGGTGGTCATTCATTCCTAAAGGACAGCTTTTTATATGTCTTTGAATTTTAGTGTATTTTTAAGTGGTATAATTGAAATCCTTTTGGTTTGGATTTATTTAATGAAGGTATTTAATTCCCCTTTGCTAGGCACAATTGAGACTTCAGGGGATCATTGGGGCACAGTTGTTTTGGAATGAATATGTGCGTAAAGTGAAGTAGCATCAAGTCTCAACAAGGGTTAGGCAAGAGAAAAGCCGGGGTTGTTGGCCAGGGCTTTCCTCTGCATAGTCTTCCTGGGAGATCTCCTTTCCAAGTATGGGTTTTGCTTTGCTTCCGAGATCTGAGAAGACTGGGCTATACAAGGGGTGGGCAAACTGTGGCCCTCCAGATGTCCATGGACTACAATTCCCCTGCCAGGGGCTCATGGGAATTGTAGTCCATGGACAACTGGAGGGCCACAGTTTGCCCACACCAATCCAATATAAAGGTAAAGGCAAAGGTATCCCCTGTGCAAGCACCGAGTCATGTCTGACCTTTGGGGTGACGCCCTCTAGCGTTTTCATGGCAGACTCAATACGGGGTGGTTTGCCAGTGCCTTCCCCAGTCATTACCGTTTACCCCCCAGCAAGCTGGGTACTCATTTTACTGACCTCGGAAGGATGGAAGGCTGAGTCAACCTTGAGCCGGCTGCTGGGATTGAACTCCCAGCCTCATGGGCAGACAGCTTCAGACAGCATATCGCTGCCTTACCACTCTGCGCCACAAGAGGCTCTATTAACACATAAATAAAATTTGCATCCTAACCATCAGAATGCTTCTGAAGCATGAGGAGTCCACAGAAAAGCATCCTTCCTTCCCATTATTGAGGGATCCCTTGCCTTTTCTTCCCTTTTTGTTAGCTTTTCGATGATGCGTACTCACTTTTGGCTTTTGTGAGCCTTCCCCAGCCTTTGCTTAATGCATCTGTTACTCTTATTCAGCTCAAGCTCGCAAATGCTTGTACTGCCGAAATGTTGACCAAAATAACCTGTGTAAGGGAAAAGAATCGACTTGTACAGCAGGAAAGTGGAGATACTGCTTTAAACGTCAGGTTTTTCGAGGTGAGTCCAGGGGAAAACTATCTCTCACAGAGAGCCAAGAAGGTTGATATGCCATGCCTATCTGTTGAATGGAAACTAGCTCATACAGGTAGATTTTCTCAGGCTTTTAGTGCCAAGGTCCTTCTGCCACTGACAACTACACATCAAGAAGGACTCTCCTGACTAAATCTTGAGATCCAGTGCAGGCTAGTGGCTAGAGTGTTGGACACTCATTTCATATGGGGAACTGAACCAGAAGGTTTTAAATGGAAGACATTTACCTGAAGCTACTGTGCAGCTACAGTTATGTCATTTAAACAAACCTTATTTAACAACACCACCGCACATGGACAACACCACTGCACATCACAAATGACATTCCCACCCCAATTAAGAAAAACGGTGTGTGTTTTTTAATGTAGCTGCAGAAAAAGAATGGTGCATATGGCAAGTACAGAAATCTGAAATCAAGCTTAAAGGCAGGACAGCTCAGATTCCCTGCAGTAAGAGATTCCCTGCAGCACCGTAGTCAGTATGAGCACAATTGCAAGGAATCTTCCCAGTACTTCATATGAACCGGTGAAAACCACCACCACCATTTTTAGAGGTCTTCAAAGTGGCACTCCTTGAAGACAACATAGAGCCATGAAAGAGCTTGGGGAGCGGCAAGACAAAGGGAAATTGCAACCTGGAAATCTGCTTAAAGCAATAAAATTTGCTGGCTGGGAACAGAAAGAGACAGGTTGACCATCAGACATCCCATCCACAGGATCAAAAGCCAATGAGGGACAGACAAATGTCTTTCTCGTGCTCCTTGAATGAGAACTGTAGAAGAACAAGCTTATCAATATGATTAAAAGCAACTTTATTTTAAACTTTTTTGCTCTCTTTTTTCAGATAATAGGATCCATTGGGTGCACCGGGGCTGTACAGATCGATGTGTTAACGTACAGACCAAGAGACGAGTAGTACGGATGGATTGTTGTACCAAACAATACTGCAACTTTATAAACTTTGACGATGAATAAAAATAGAAAAGTTTCCCTGGAGGCTTACCTGGCACTGACCTTGTTCTCTTCTCAGCACCAGGACAGAATGTTTCCATCTTTGAGGATAATTGTCATGCAGATGTTCTTGAATGAATGAGAAAATAAAGTCCATGACATTTCTAGAATTCTACTTAGATAAGTCCATATTTTGACATTCTTTTTTCACATCCCAAAGTATTGTTTTGACCACTCCCCCTTTCCTTTGCATCCTCAAACTTACATAGTAAAAAAAAATTATTATGAGACACTCAGGAAGTTGCTGGTTAATCAAATGAGCCCGATACTCAAGCCCAATACTTGCACCTTTCCCATGTTCTCCCAGTCACAGAAATGCCCAGGTGTCCTTCTTCAGATTTAAAGAAGCGTGCAGTGGCTCACGGAAGCTCACCCCCTGCCACAAATGTTGTTAGTCTTTCAGATGCTACTGGAATCTGGCTCTTTCTCTTGCAGACAGTCTAGCACGGCTGACCACCTTGATCTAAATTCATAACGGACAATACAGTCGGAGTGCTCTTATCTACCGCTTGTTTATTCAGGACGCAGAGTGAACAGGAATCGCAGAAAGGCCAAGCTCCTCTCCTCAACCACAACCTCCTTCTGGCTTTGAGCATGGGTGTACCCCCCCTCCTATTTTTCCTCTCTCCCCCACCCCCACCCCCGATTCCAGCTCTGTTGGAGAGCTCATGGCAGCTGCCTTGCTGTATACCATATTTATTCATTAGTTTGGTTGATTAAATGCCCCTCTCTGCACCCAGGCCATGTCCAACATCTAGCAATTGTAGAAGAAGAGGAAGAAGAGTTGGTTCTTATATGCTGCTTTTCCCTACCCGAAGGAGGCTCAAAGTGGCTTACAGTCGCCTTCACATTCCTCTCCCCACAACAGACACCCTGTGGGGTAGGTGAGGCTGAGAGAGCCCTGATATCACTGCTCGGTCAGAACAATTTTATCAGTGCCATGGCGAGCCCAAGGTCACCCAGCTGGATGCATGTGGGGGAGCGCAGAATCGAACCCGGCTCGCCAGATTAGAAGTCAGCTCTCCTAACCACTACACCAAACTAGCTCTAAATATTCTAAATATTCTATTCTAAATATTCTAAAATCAGAATATTAAAACTGTACAAATAAATGTATGTTTATTTATTCAGATTTTAGGCCACCCTCTTAAGAAAAGGTCTCGGGCTTACAACAGTTTTGTAAAATAACACCTGAAATACAAATACATAAAAAATCTAAAAATTTATCAGTTAAAATTGACTACGTATTTGCTCTATGCCAGATTTCTCCCTCTTTCATGTCATTTCATTTCATTTCATTTCATTTCATTTCATTTCATTTCATTTCATTTCATTTCATATCTATCTATCTATCTATCTATCTATCTATCTATCTATCTATCTATCTATCTATCTATCTATCTATCTCTATTTAGATTTTTATACCGCCCCTTCCCTACGGCTCTGGGCGGTTACAAAAAACATTTTGGAATATTTACATGGAACAGTATCAGTATCAATATACTGCCAGGCATTTGGTTGGGGCAATGAATTACAGAACAACACTGAGCTGCCCCCCCCTCGTACAAGAGCCTACAAAGGCCCCCTCCCCAAATAAATATGTATTTATTATTTTTATTTATTAGTTTGATTTCTAGGCCAGCACTCCTAGTCAGCTAGCTTGCAGCAGCTAACAGCATCCATTTAAAATACGGTACAATAATTCAATAAAGTGTTCTATTAAAAAATTCCCTCCCCCTCTTCCAACCACCCTCTGAGCCCCCTACCTCTACCCCCTACGAAGCATCCCACTATCTGCTATGTGTATCCAGGGATGGTGTAATTAACTAACAGACCACCAATGGAGGGGCTATGATAGTCCTCAGCCTGGCCTCCACCAAACCTGTTATACCTGTGAATAACGGAGTCAAAATGCACTTTATGGTTTTGAACTGTATTAAATATTTTTAATGGTTTCGGGTGTGACGTTTTATGCTGCTGTAAACTCCCGCAAGCTGGCATCCTGGGACAGGCGGACGTATAAATCCAAACACAGATAAATAAAATAAATACGTGCATAACAAGCTGAGGCACACTGACCGATAGAAAGCAGGTTTCTGGCCCGATTGGAATGGGGGCAACAACTTGGACAGGATGCCAGGCGTGGGGGCTGGCAAGGGGCCCATATGGGTAGGGGCGCAGTCCTTGGCTTCAACCAAATGCCCATTGGAAAGGCTCCATTTTTGCAGAATTTAAAAAGTTTAGTGAGGGCCCTGATCTCTACTGGCAGCTGATTCCACCAGGAAGGAACCAGGGCTGGAAAGGCCCTGATTCTGGTCAAGGCCAAGTATGCCTCTCTGGGGCCAGAGATGACCAGTGAGTAGGGATTTTCAGGGTGAAGAGCTCTTCAGGGGTGTATAGGGCAAGGCTCTATCCCAATGCTCAGTGTCAGTGTATCTGAGTGGGGTGGGGTATTCTGAGGTGGGGGCATGCAGTTTGCCTGCACGTCCTGGCCTCAGCTGCATGCCTGGTAGAATACTGCCATTTTGCAGGCCCTGCAGGATTTTGATAGTTCCATCTTGGCACACATCTCTGCCAGCAGCGTATTCTACCAGGTTGAGGCCAGGGGTGAAAAGACCCTGCCCTGGATGAAGCCAGTAGTGCTTATTTAGGGCCAGGGTCCACCAGTGTATTTGCATTTATAGATCTTAGAGTTTGTCCGGGGCTATACTGGGAGAGGCGTTCCCTTAGATACGCAGGACCCAAACTGTGCAAGGCCTTAAAGGCTAAAACCGACACCTTCAATTTGAGCTGGAATTCAACCAGCAACTAATGCAGCTGCATAGCTCTGTTGTTCAGAGAAAGAGGAAGGGCCCTATCCGGTGTGCAATCTGTTGTCATAGCCTTTCTGATGTGGTGGGGTTTAGTGGCTTCAGATTCCCCTGGATAGGGGTGGCAGAGCGCCATGGGTGCGAGTGTCCTTCCCATCTAGTAAATCATACTAGCAACACCAGTTCCCCTTGAACATCTTTAAACCGACTAAATAAAGCAGTAAGGGCTGGTGGGGAGGAGTTAGGGCGGGCTCTGTCCGGGATAAAAACTCGGAGGAGCGAATCAGGAGCCACGAAGTGGCTCCTGATTCGCTCCTCCGAGTGTCAATCCTGGACCAAGGAGGTCCAGGATTGCCTACTTGGCCGCCATTCCCTCCGCCTCGATGCGGGGAAAGGAGCAGGGCTGCCACGTCGAAGACGCGGCGGCCCTGCTCCTTTCCACCTGCACACCTGCTCAACTCTGCCTTCTCCCAGCCGCAGGAGCGGCCATGCCGCATCGCAGATTCAGCGAGGCTACTCCAGTGGCCGGGAGAAGGCTGCCGCTAACTCACCGTCGCCGCCGGGGCCCGCTGCCTTGGCCGCCACTCCCGTGATGTGCCATGTGGCCGGCCGCCTCAGGCCCTCCCGCAACCAGCGTCCCCGCAGCTCCCGGCCCATGAGGACACGACGACGCTGGAGACAGGTAGGCTGCTTCCCCCCCAATCCAGCGCCGGCCCCACTTCAGCCTTCTGTCATCCGCTGGGGGGGGGGAGCATTAAGGCTTCAGCGGCCCCACGGACCCAGTCCAGGCGTACGCAGAAGCCCTTGGGAGTCGGGCCCGGGTCCTATAGCATCTAGTGCCCATTTTATTTTCAATTAAAATGGGCTTTAAATCTAGTCTGATCATAAAGCTTCTACCAGATAAGTTTGACAATAAAATTAAAGTCCAGGGGCACCTTTAAGACCAACAAAGATTTATTCTGTATGGCCCCTTCCAACTCTATGATTCTATGATTCTATGATTCAGTGCGTGAGCTTTCAAGTGCAAGCACTCTTTGTCAGACTATGAACTCCTTACATCAGGGGTAGTCAACCTGTGGTCCTCCAGATGTTCATGGACTACAATTCCCATGAGCCCCTGCCAGCAAACGCCTGTGCCAGTCAACCTGCTTGCTGGCAGGGGCTCATGGGAATTGTAGTCCATGAACATCTGTAGGACCACAGGTTGTCTACCCCTGCCTTACATGACAGGGAATATATAGCAAAAATTTGAGGAAGCAAAGAGAAGAAGAGACAAGAGAATCCTTTGAGAGGGGAGTGAAGAGTGTTGAAATGCAGGTTCCCAAGGAAGAAAAGCATTCTAGAAATTCGTTCAAATGAATACATTCGTACAACAATTGTTTCCAAAGGTGGACACATTCTGTCCTGGTGCTGAAAAGAGAGCCAGGTCCACGTAAGCCTCAAGAGGCACGAGCCTAAAGATATTTCCACAAATTATGCAAGTTGCAATGTTCTGTAGTACAGCATTTCATGTGTACTGATCGTCTCTTGGTCTTTATGTTGATACATCGATTTGTACAGCCCCGGTGCACGTACTTAATTTTGTCACCTGGAAAAGGAGAGCAAGGAAATGAAAAAGAAAGTTCCCTTTAATCAAGTATTGATAAGCTTGTTGTTCTACACTTTAAGGAGCACAAGGGAGACATTTGTCTGTCCCTCATTAGCTTTTGACCCTGTGGATGGGATGTCTGATGGATAACCTGTCTCCTTCTGTTCCCAACCAGCAAATTTTATTGCTTCAAGCAGCTTTCCAGGTTGCAATTAAAGAGCAATTATATCCTATAGGATGGGATGGACTGTCCATTGGATATAATGGAGTGATAGGGGCAGCCTCTTTAAAGGTAAAGGTAAAGGTATCCCCTGTGCAAGCACTGGGTTATGTCTGACCCTTGGGGTGATGCCCTCTAGCGTTTTCATGGCAGACTCAATACGGGGTGGTTTGCCAGTGCCTTCCCCAGTCATTACCGTTTACTCCCCAGCAAGCTGGGTACTCATTTTACCGACCTCGGAAGGATGGAAGGTTGAGATAACCCTGAGCCAGCTGATGGGATCGGACTCCCAGCCTCATGGGCAGAGCTTTCAGACTGCATGTCTGCTGTCTTACCACTCTGCGCCACAAGAGGCTCTGCACCCTCTTTGGGAGCCTCTAAAAGTGGACCCCTTGGATCAATAATTTTGAAACTTGGAGGGGAGTCAGTGAAGAGCATTCCAGAGCTTCCCTGAAAGTTTTGAGGCTGTAAATTAATTCCCCCCCCCCAGGCCCTGGGAAAGTCAGAAAAGCTCAAAATCCCGTTATAGTCAATGGCGCCATTGACTTTAATGGGTGCCAAATCTAAAACGGCCAGATTGGGCCCTTAGTGCACAAGCCTACATGCAACAATCATTGTATCAGTACAAGCACAATTGCAAGGAATCTTCCCAGGTCTTCATATGAACTGGTAAACACCCCCCCCCAAGCCATTTTTAGAGGTCTTCAAAGTGGAACTCCTTGAAGATAACATAGATCCATGAAATAGCTTGGGGGACAGCAAGACAAAGAGCAAATGCAACCAGGAAAGCTCCTTAAAGCTGGGAACTGAAGAAGGCAGGTTGACAGGGGGGGGTGATCATCAGCTGTCCAATGCACAGGACCAAAAGGCAGTGAGGTCTTTCTTGGGCTTCTTAATTAAGAACAAGCTTATCATAGAATCCTAGAGTTGGAAGGGGCCATACAGGCCATCTAGTCCAACCCCCTGCTCAACGCAGGATCAGCCCAAAGCATCCTAAAGCAGTGGTCCCCAACCTGCGGGCCGCGGCCCGGTGCCGGGCCGCAAAGGCCATGGCACCGGGCCGCGGCTCCCTCTCCCCGCCCCGCCCCCGCAGTAAAAAACTTCCCAGGCCGCAAGCTTGCGGCCCGGGAAGCTTCTTACTGCGGGAGGCGGGGAGAGGGAATCAGGGCCGGGCCGCGCCTGTGCGGGCCACGCCCGCTCGGCCCGATCCGCGGGCGCGGCCCGATCCGTGGGCGCGGCCCGGGCGCGGCTCGCGGGCGCGGCTCGGGTGCGGCCCGATCCGCGGGCGCGGCGTGGGCGCGGCCCGCGGGCGCGGCCCGATCCGTGGGCGTGGCCCGCACGGGCGCGGTCCGCGGGGGCGCGGCCCGATGCCCTGCCGGTCCCCAGCCTCGGAAAGGTTGGGGACCACTGTCCTAAAGTATCCAACCTTTGCTTGAAGACTGCCAGTGAGGGGAAGCTCACCACCTCCTTAGGCAGCCTATTCCACTGCTTATTCCAATGCTTGATTAAAGGTTACTTTATTTTTATGCTCTCTTTTTTTTCAGATAATGAGGTGAGGTGGGCACACCGGGGCTGTGCAGATTGACGTATTAACATACAGACCGAGAGAGAAGTAGTACAAAAGGATTGTTGTACCAAACAATACTGCAACTGTATAAATTTTGAGAATGAATAAGAATAGACAAGTTTCCCTTGAGGCTTATCTGGCACCGGCCTTGCTCTCTTTTCATCACCAGGACAGAATGTTCCTTTCTTTTGGGGGTAATTGCCGTCCAAATGTTTTCAAATGAATGGATAAATAAAGTCCATGGCATTTCTAGAATTCTATTCTACCGAGAGAAGTCCACATTTCGACATCCTTCATTCCCATCTCAAAGTACAATTTGGCCTTCCCCCCCTTCCTTTCCTTTGCATTCTCAAACCGATACAGTAAAAGCTTTATAATCAGACACTCAAGGGGAACTGGTGTGGCTAGCAAATCAGACGAGTCATTGTTTTGCCCCATGCCTATCCAGGGGGGATCAGCAGTAACAAAACCCCACCATATCAGAAAGGCCATGACAACAGAAGAGATACCCTGGTGGGACTCTTCTCCTTTCCCCGAGCTACATACCCACATACTTCTTCCAAGATTGCCTCCAGAAGAACAACAGGCAGTTAGACACTTAGGGCTCTCTCTCTCTCTTCTCTCTCTTCACAATGTTGTTTCTCTTCTCAATGAAGCTATTAATTCTTTAAGCAGCCCACAGAACTTTACCCAGGTTGGTGGCCGTGAAAGGAAGGAGGACATTGGAATGCAGCTGAATTCTTACAAAATGAGAGATGCTGAACACCCAGTTTTGGCAATATAGTACACATGGAGGAAAAGCAATGGGTGTTGTGCAAGACCTTCTGCAAGCCCAGATAGCCCAAGCATGCCTGATCTCATCAGACCTTGGAAGCGAAGTAGGGTCAGCCCAGGATAGCACTTGGAAGGGTGACCTCCAAGGAATACCAGGGTCATGACGCAGGTTCAGGCAACAGAGCTTTAAAAATTCAAAGGAGCAGTGGAGCACTGGCTGCTTAAAGAATACATAGCTTTATTGAGAAGAGGGTAAAGCTCCAAGCAGCTTAAAATAATAAACAGCATTGTTATGAGAGATGGGAAAGAGAGTCTTAAGTGTCAAGCTGACTGTTGTCCTTCTGGAGGCAATCAGGGAGGAAGTGAGCTCACAGGAGCAGGAAGTCTCCAGCTGAGCCAATCAGGGCACAGAAGGACACAGAAGGAGATTATTTGAAAAAGACCAGGAAGTTCCCGATCTAACTATGCTAACTACACATCCTCTCTGGTGCCCCCTGTAGGGTATTCTTCATAGGCTGTTGATTCATGCACAATACAGAT
This sequence comes from Paroedura picta, assembly GCF_049243985.1. Classification (NCBI taxonomy): domain Eukaryota; kingdom Metazoa; phylum Chordata; class Lepidosauria; order Squamata; family Gekkonidae; genus Paroedura; species Paroedura picta. The sequence goes on along the minus strand of NC_135380.1, from coordinate 11,752,928 downwards.
CTTGCGCATTCCAACAAACTCAACCCCTCTCTGTGTCATGGGTCCGCCTGAGGCAGGCATCATAGGGGTGTGATACTTTAGCATGCCAAGTAGCCAAGGTAGGTGGTTCGGGAGATGGGCAGACACTCCTGTTTAATAGTTGTATTGCCACAAGGCACAAAATTGGTACTACAAGTCAGATCTGGGTACACTAAGCCAAGCCAAGTAAAGTAAAGTACTAAATGGGTACTTGCAATCCATGCTCTATCTGGTCTTTGTTAGCTGCATGATACCTCCTTCCTATGCAACCATCTGTAGCATCTTCTCCTCTGTCATCCATTATTTTGAGTGCATAGAGGAGAGACAGCCACCCTAACAAAGGAACCAAACAAACGAACATCTCCCCTTTTCAGACCCCCCCCTCATAAATTCCCAATCTGGGTGCCTGGTCCTGGGGCTCAGACCACCAGAACATGGCCACGAACAAGAAGAAGAAGAGTTTCTTATACCCTGCTTTTCACTACCTGAAGGAATCTCACTTACAATCACCTTCCCTTCCTCTCCCCACAACAGACAATCTTTGAAGTAGGTGAGGCTGAGAGAATTCTGAGAGAGCTGCTCTGCAAGAGCAGCTGTAATAGGACTGTGACTAGCTAAAAATCACCCAGCTAGCTTCATTGGGAGGACTGGGGAATCAAAGCCAGCTCTCCAGGTTAGAAGCCGCCGCACTTAATCACTACACCAAGCTGGCTCTCATGACGTGTTAACACCTCAGAGAGCTAGTGTGTGCTCCCTGTCTGTTGTAAGGGATGCTCCCTATGCAGAGAAGAGCACCTTTCCCATGTTCCCCCAGCCACAGGAATGCCCATGTGCTCTTCCATCACCACAACTATTATAACATCTCTTGCCCATCTTCCTCTCATCCAGCACACTCACAGATTTGGAACTGGCTAGCTTGGTCAGGGCTGAAGAATAGATTCAAATAGGTAGCCATGTTGGTCTGAAGCAGCACAATAAAATCTGAAGAAAGTTCATCCCCTGCCACACATTTTCTTAGTCTTTAAGGTGCTACCAAATTCTAGCTCTTTTCTGTTGCTTCAGATAGTCTAGCAGGGCTGCCCATTTTGATCTAAACGGACAATACAGTCAGAGTGCTCTTATCTGCTGCTTGTTTATTCAGGACACAGAATGAACAGGATTCACAGAAAGACCAATCTCCTCTCCTCAGCCACTGCCTGCTTCAGCTCTGAGCACGGGTGTACCCCCCTCCCACTTTTCCAGCCCCCTCCCACTTTTCCAGCCCCCTCCCCCTGATTCCAGCTCTGTTGGAGAGCTCATGGCAGCTGGGCAGCTAGCTCTGCAGCTCCCCTGGTAAACCCCAGTTTACCAGGGGAAGAATCCAACCAGGCACCCAGTCTATTGTCATGGCCCTTCTGAAGTGGTGGGATTTGGGTCACTGCAGATTCCCTCGGAGAGGCGGTAGGTCAGAGCAATGAGTTTGAGTACCCGGCTCATCTGATTCACTAGCAACATCCGTTCGCCTTGAGTGTCTGATCATGAAGCTTTTCCTGGATAAGTCTGAGAATGCAAAGGGAAGGAAAGAAAAGGCAGTAGAAAACTTTGAGATGGGAACCAAGGATGTCAAAACGTGGACTCCTCTAGGCAGAAATGAATTCCAGAAATGCCGGGGACTTTATTTATTCGTTGGAGTGAAAAGACAGACACATTTTGTCCTGGTGCTGAAAAGAGAGCCAGGTCAGTGCCAGGTAACCCACAAGAGGCACCAGCCTACAGGTATTTCCACAAATTATGCAAATTGCAGTAGTCCTCCAAGCAGCATTCTGTTCGTACTCGAAGTTTCCGGGTCATTATGTCAACACATCGGGTTGTGCAGCCCCGGCTCACCCACTTAGTCTTGTCATCTGGCAACAGAGAGCAAGAAAATGAAAAATCATGTCAGGCATTGATAAGCTGCTTCTTCTAGAGCAGTGGTTCTCTACCTGGGGGTCGGGACCCCTTTGGGGTCGAACAGCCCTTTCACAGGGGTTGCAGCATGGCAAGCAGCTTGTCCGGGGCTACCACTATTGTCACTCCTCCTGAAGGCGCCCTCCAATTTATATACAATTTATAATCAATGTATATACAATCATGAACAAAGGATCTTCTCGCCATTGGTCAGTTTCGGTTTAATTTCTGTGAAAGAACCCTTGCATAATTTTATGGTTGGGGGTCACCACAACAGGAGGAACTGTATTAAAGGGTCGTGGCATTAGGAAGGTTGAGAAGCACTGGTCTAGAGCAGGCCAAGGAAGATGTTTGTCTGTCCCTCATTGGCTTTTGGTCCTGTGGGTGGGATGTCTGATGGTCATCCCCCCCCCGCCCCCCGTCAGCCTGCCTCCTGCTGTTCCCAGCCACCCACCAAGAGGTGGGTTCCAGGAAAGGCGGGATACAAGTCCAATCATAAATACAGTAAATAAATTGTATTGCTTTGAGCGTCTTTCTAGAGTTGTGCTGCTTTTTCTTTTGCTGTTCTCCAAGTTCTTTAATGGCTCTGTGCTGCCTTCAAGGAGTGCCACTTAGGAGACCTCTAAAAATGGCTCTGGGGATTTCACCAGTTCATGTGCCTGAAGTCTGTGATGAGAATCATGTAGGCAGGCTGCCCAGTGTTGCTGGAGCTAATAGTTCTTAATTCTCCTCTATACCATTTAATTGAGTGTGTGTACTTTCGATGGCCATTCCAAAGCCTCCAAGCAGGGCCCCGCCCACACCAGGAAGCTTTGGCATGTTCAAGTTGTATACCACCTGCCCCCCCCCCAACTTCAGAGGCAAAGTTCTGCCAGCAAAGGTGGGGGGTATTTAAAGGTACCACATTACAGCTGATCATGACAGCCATGGGGCCCACGCTCCCTTTAAACACCCCACCTGTTTTATTTATTGCATTTTATTTACTGCATTTATATACCACCCTTCCTGAAGGCTCAGGGCGGCTTAGCAGACTGGTAGGGACTGTTAAAGGGACTAGCCCCCATGTCACAGCTGATTACGCCATATCTGCACAGCTGTCATGATCAGCTGTTACACAGAGGCCCTGTTCCCTTTAAATGCTCCCCACCTGCCATCCTGTGTAGGATCCTGCACTTGACAGATTTATGTCTCCTAGGACAGGGGTAGTCAACCTGTGGTCCTCCAGATGTTCATGGACGACAATCCCCATGAGCCCCTGCCAGCAAACGCTGGCAGGGGCTCATGGGAATTGTCGTCCATGAACATCTGGAGGACCACAGGTTGACTACCCCTGTCTTAGGACACTGCAGACTTCATGTTAAAGTCAGCAATACTTTTTTGAACAAGCCGGGTCTTGGACCGGGTTCCTCTAACCTGGCTCTCTTCCTGTACCCACAGACTGCAACTGTGGGGAGCTAATTTTTCAAGCTTTTCAGGGATGAATTGGGATTTGGACTACACATTTTACCTGTATGAGCTAGCTACCTTTTCAGTCGATAGGCATGGCATATAGACCTATCGTTTTGCTCTCTATAAAAAAACATTTCCCTCCCCCTCCTGGACTCACCTCGAATAACCTTCCGAGTAAAGCAAAATTTCCACCTTCCAGCTTGACAGGTCGTTTCCTTACCCTTACACATGTTATTTTGAGGGACGTTCCGGCAGCGAAAGCACGTGACCGCCTGGACTGGGTAAGATGAACAGATCTGTTAAGCCATGGCTAGGTGAGACTCACAAAGGTAAAACTGATCGTGCCTAGTTAAAAATCTAACAAAAAAGGAAAGAAAAGGCAACAGAACGCTCAGTCGTGGGAAAGAAGGATGCTGATTGTGTTACAAAAGCATTCTGGGAATTATGCTGTGGTTTTATTTATGTATTAATTTCAAAGGAGGGAAGGCCACGGGGTATAGCCCAGTCTGGTCCGATCTTGGAAGCTAAGCAGAGACAGTCCTTAGAAGGGATTCTTCCAAGGGGGACCATGCAGAAGAAAGCCCTGTTTTTCTCTTGCCTGGAGACACCCTTGCTGGGTTGGCCATAGCTCAGTTGCCACTTGATGCCGTTTCACTTTACACACACCTTTACTCCAAAACAACTGTGCCCCAATGATCCCCCAAGGCCTCAGTTGTGCCTAGTGAAGGGAATCAAGTAACTACATAAAATGAATCCACTTAAAAATCTTATCAAAATTCAAACACTTGCAAAACGTTGTCCTTTAGGTCTGAGTGACTACGGTCGGTTTTGTCTCTTTTTATCTTTTTCACAATAGCTTTAGCTGACCTACCATAGTTAGGCGATGTGCTCTCCAAGCTGCACCTTCCCGAGTGATGTTTCTGCTTTTGACAGCATTTCTCCTTTCTGCCAATCATTGACGAGTCTAAGCCTCTGGTAGCGCTTTGTTATTCTACATAAGCGTGCATCCCACATTTGTGGGGACTTTTTTTGGAGGGGAGGAATTGCATTTGATGGGCAGGGATCAAGGCAGGGGCAGGGACAGAGATGGGCAGGGACAGAGCCCGATGTTTCTCCCCACCCCCACCCCAGAACCATGACAGGCAAGATATGAACAGAATGGGGAAAAGACACCCCCCCGCCGCCAATAGACAGCCTTCCTGCCTGCCCTGCAACAGGGGGAAGCAAAGGACACGCTGGAGAAACAAATGGTTCCTTAGTCTTTCTTATTGTCTTTCAAAGCAAAATGAAATGCGCAGTGCCACGCCGAGGGGGAGCCCCAGCCATGGCGGCTGCCAGAGAGCACCAAAGGTGAGCTGGTGGCAGAGTGGCAGGGCAGCCCCTGAGGCAGCAGCCGGGGAGGAGGACGAGGAGGAGCTGTGGCCCAGTACAGACTGATCAACGGACCGGTACCAGTCCCCAGATCGGGGGTTGGGGACCACTGTGGCAAGCAACCCCTGACTCTTTCTTACAAATCAAGTGGCGGAAGTTCCAACTGGACAGCAGTTCCCACTGAAAATGGACGAAAGCAACTATCAGATTGATCTCATGATAGAACCAATTTTAAGTCTAGATGGACAAACCCATACTATTTTTTAAAATAAGAAAACAGCCCCATTTGAACCTTTCTGACCTTTCTTTTTCTTTTGCATGATTCCTTAATAGATTATCCCTACAAAGTTTCATTTCCCTTGCCCTAGGGACTTACCTGCATCAAAGAAAAGCAAGACTAAGAATCCTACTGCCAAACCTTGACACATCTCAAGTTTCATTCTCCTAGGGATGTTCAGAGTCTTCACAGTCACAGCTGGGGAGAAATCAAATTCCAACCTTCCTACTCTTCACAATGAGCCGAACTGACTAGGCTGGTTAAGATATGTAGCCCAGTGGGTTTATTATTAGAACCTTGGCAGGGAACATACAAAACATCCGGCACTTGGTAGGTCACTTGTGTTCCCTAAGCAGAATGGTGTGGGTGAATGACGTGAGAGGGGCAGCTCAAAAAACCTTATCCTTTTCCTGTCTTCCTGGGACCTCTATGCCTGGATAGAACAGCCTTTCTCAACTTTTTTACCCTTGAGAAACCCCTAAAACATTCTTCAGCCTTTGAGAACCTCCAGAAGGGGTGCAATAGTTCAGAATATGACCGGGGAGCATAGCTTTGTGCACGCCCAGCCAGGGCCTCTCCCCTTCCCACCCCCTCCAGGCCCTTCATTGGGGTGGGTGGGTCAACATGACCATTTATGGCTCAGAATGGTGCCAAGATGGGAAGTTGGACTCCTGCCTCACCCCCATAACCATCTTCTATTTCCCATGGCAACAGATTGAACCTTTTTGTTATACCAATCAGAGGGCAACCACAATTTTTGTCTAAAGCCCTCCTCAGCCTCCATGACTTTTCACCATGAAAAGGGTACAAAAAAGGATACAAAATCCCTTAACCTGGGCACTCCAGATTGCCTCTCTGGTAACCTTAGATCCTGCCAGCTCTTTCGCATTGCCCTACTCCTTCAATCTATGCTCCCCAAATTACATACAGCCTTGCTGCCCCTTTCCCCTGAAACTTAGGCATTTCCTACCTTATTTTTCTTTCTGAAGACATGTGTTAGTGTAATCTACCAGGTCCCTCCTCTGAATACCCCCTGAACATCTGCTCTGTGAAGGCCGGACTATCTGGGGATTGAACATCTGAACTTCAGCAGAATTCCGAACAATTTGGAACAGCTCACACACCACTGGGTACCCTGTCTCTATGGCATGGAGCTGGCAGTCCATTGAGTTGCCGGGAGGGGAGAAGGGTGATGTTGGCAGGTATTGCTGGGGTTGTATTTTACAGTGATGTGAATCGCCACGAGTCAGCCAGTCTGGGAGTGGCAGTCAACAAATAAATAATCAATCAATCAGTCAATGCATGTAGTCTATCATTTGCCTTGTATGTTATTCTTTAATAAAAATACATTATTTTAAAATACTTGTTGTCTGCTTTGGGTTCCTAGAAGGGCTCAACCCCCTTCTCACTCTGCTAATTTCCCCGCAGTTTTAGAGCATTTGGGGTAACATCCTTAACACTATTTCGCTCCCTTATATATTTGGGAAACAGCCTCCTGGGAGGAGTCTGTCCAGGGCCCTGTCTGTCCAAGTCCGCCCTGATTGGCCCTCCCCCTCCAGCTCCCGCCCTCCCTCCTTGCTTGCTAGAAGCCTTGTGGCTGTGACCTCCATTGTCGCCCACAAGGAGAGAGGCAGTGACAGGGCTTTGCGGCCTACAGGTATGCTCCTGCTGGGAGGGAGGCAGGGGGAGTTTGGAGCCTCCCTGCGGGCTGCAAAGCTCTGTCACCACCAGCAGGGTGGCTTTCCACTTCCTTTAGCCCACTTTGTGGGTCACAGGGAGCCGTGGCCACCCTTTCACACCCTCCTGCCTGCCGCCCCTTTCAAAGCCTAGTTTCTTATATGAAAATCACACCAGTGGAAGTTATTTCCTTGATTTTGCTGTTCCATGAGGAGTATCTGTACATTTGAAGCAGCAAAACTTAGGCAATAGCCCTCCTCTCTAAGGTTACAAAGCCCGCCTGGACAGCAGCAGAAGATGAGGGGTTGTCAAATCTAAGTTGGGAAGCTCTTGGAGATTTGAAGATGGATCCCAGAGAGGACAGGTACCTCAATGGAGCACAAAACCACACAATCCACCCTCCAGAATATCCATGTCTTCCAGAGGAACGGATCTCACTGGAGGCTGGCAACCTTATGTCCTCTCCTTATACTGATTAAGACAGGGCAGTATGGTCTACTCAGGCTGGCAGTGGGTCTCCAGGGTCTCAGGAAGATCCTTTTGAGATGGGGATGCTAGAGATGGGACCTGGGACCTTTTGCATGCAAAGCAGATGCTCTACCACTAAGCCCCGGTCCTTCAGGTTCACTGTTTTCATTGTTTCCACTGGGTAGGATGTTTGCACCTGTACATCCCTCTTAGATGGGGAAGAATGGCCAGAAATTCCTCACCCAAGGAAATATTCCAGTTCCCTAATCCCACACCATTCTTACTAAAGAACACACAAGACCTGCCAGGTGCCCATTCATTTGTTAATGTTTTACATGTTGACTTCCAGGGCTTTAATATTAACCCTACTGGACCTCCTGACGAAATTGCGTGAACCCAGCCTCTTCTTCTCTTCCATAGTAGGGAGGTTGCTTCTCGCCACCCAATGTTATCTGTCTCTGGGGACTTTTTATCATGTTTATCCTGGATCTTAGAAGAATGACCCTTCTGGTGTATCTGGCTTTGATGATAGGAGTCTCAGTCTCAGTTCCATATTTGCATAATCCAGGTAGGTCACCCAAATAAAAAAAATAATAAAGCAGATTTGAGGGAAGAAACAGTGCTGGCTTTTATACCCCACTTTTCACTACCTGAGGGAGTCTCGTAGCGGCTCACAATCGCCTTTCCTTCTTCTCCTCACAACAGGCACTTAACCTGTGAGGTAGGTGGGGCTGGGAGAGCTCTATGAGAATTGTGACTTGTCCAAGGTCACCCAACTGGTGGCATGTGGAAAAGTGGGGGAATCAAACCTGGTTTTCCAGATTCGAGTGCTGCTCTTCACCACTAGACCAAGCTGACTCTCCAATAAGAGCTGTTTTTTTGTACCCGGCTTTTTACTACCTGAAAAAGTCTCAAAGCGGCTGACAATCCCCTTCCTCTCTCCACAACAGATACCCTGTGAGATAGGTGGGACTGAGAGAGCTCTGAGAGAACTGTGACAGGCCCAAGGCCACCCGGATGAAGGCATGTGGAAGAGGAGTGGCGAATGAACCCCAGTTCTCCAGATCAGAGGTCTCCACTCTAAACCTTAACACTATTTTGCTCCACGCTGGCTTTCTCTTAAAGGTGTGCCATAAAAATAAGTCTTAAATGTAGCTATTTTGTCATTTTAAAAGTTGATCTGGGTTCAATAGCTGTTACTATAGGAAACACTTTGTCAGGGGTCATGTCCCCGACTCTATTGTGACAAAATTGTCAGCTGTTCTTTCCCTCACTCTTCAAAACTGCAGGCAGGTAGGGGAAAAGGTCTTGCCAATGTCCATGCTCCAGGACATCCAGTGTTGAGCTCTCACCCTGTCTGATTTCCAGTAGAAAAAGGTTCACTGAAGGGAAGGGAAGGGGAAGGGGAAGGGGAAGGGGAAGGGGAAGGGAAGGGAAGGGAAGGGAAGGGAAGGGAAGGGAAGGGAAGGGAAGTTTGTCTCCAGTCCCTTCAGACCCCAGGTCCCTTTTTTCTTCCCTTGATGTCCTTGTGATATGACTGGTTATTCTTTTTGTAGCTGTATAAGGATGGTGATACATGTGAACAATAAAGGATCCAAGTCTCTAGGCAGACATGGTTATTTCATAGGGTTGCCAGATTCCTCCTGGCCCCCACCAGGGGGCAGGGCTAGGGTTGCCAGCTCCAGGGTGGGAAACTCCTGGAGATTTGGGGTGGAGCTTGAGGGAGGATGGGGACCACAGTGGGGCACCATGCTGTAGGCTCCACCCTCCAAAGCATCCATTTTCTCTAGGGTAACTGTAGATGAGGGGTCACTCTGGGTCCCCCCTGTAGGTTGGAATCCCTATTATTTCAGGACCCCCATCCCCAGTTGTGGGGGGTAGTGGTTAAGGGTGGTGGCTTCTAATTTGGCAAGTCAGGTTCTGCAGCCAGCTTGGTGACCTTGGGCTAGTTGCAATCCTGAAGGAGCTGTTATAACAGAGCAGTTCTTTCAGAGCTCTCTCATCCCTCATCTACCTCACAGGCTGTCTGTTGTGAGGAGGGGAAAGCAATTGTTAGCTACTTTGAGACTAGTGAAATCTGGGATATAAAAACCAGCTCTTATTCTTAGACTGGCCAGTGATTCTGGTTTGGGCGGGGGGGAGCATCATCTGAGAATTGGAATTGGGGTCACCATGGGTGGGCAGTTAAGTTGTGAATTTCCCACATTCTGCAGAGAGTTGGACTAGATGACCCTGGAGGCCCCTTCCAACTCTATGTCTCTATAATTCTTTTAAATAGAGCAAAGAAGTCCAAATGATCTCATTTCCTGCTCTTTATCAAGTATTTCACTGCCCTGGTCTCTTGTATGATTCCTAAGCATGTATATGTATCCATGCCTATGGTTATACATGTCCTTGTACTCTTAAGAGAACCAAGCATGTCAGGCTTGACAACCTCCAGGTGGGATCTGGAGTTCTCCTAGAATCACAGCTGATTTCCAGACAACAGAGATCAGTTTCCTTGGAGGAACTGGTGGCTTCAACAGGTGAATTTTACCGCTTCACCTCACCTCTGAACTCCTTTCCCTCCCTAGATTCTGCCCTCATCAGGCACTACCTCCAAATCTCCAAGAATGTCCCCACCCACAGCTGGCAACTCTAGGATTTGTGCCTTCGTTTTCCCAAGCAGTGCTTCAGAGCAGCAAGGCAGGTGGACTTTCGCCGTGGAGGCAGAGGGCTTGCCTGGTCCTTTTACTGGAGATGCCAGGGATTTATTTATTGTATTAATTGATTTGATTTGATTGAACCTGGGACTTCCCGCATGCAAAGTAAAGGCTCTTCCTCTAAGCTACAGCCCCTCCTTAGTCCCTTCCCCGATACAGGAAATAATCTCATTGGTTATTGTGTTGTCATCACCAATGTGAAGCTCTACGGAAATGACGCCGCCCCACTTTTCCTGCTATGGAGAGGATCCATCCCTTACTATATTTTGTAGGCTGGATTTGATTTGTTTTAGTGTGGTTGTTTAGTCCTGTTGCTGCAACCTTGAATGCTTAAAGAACAAGTGGCTTATACATGTTTTGAAATGAAGAAGTCAAATAAACAAGAATGAAGGCATTTCTAGGCCCCATGTTTAGCTGGAGAAGCCCGGACTTCAATACCCTTGGGTCAAGTGTCATGGGGCCTTTTCTTGGCTTCACTTTGCTTTTGACTCTTCATTGCTAATTCTGCTTTCAGAACCCACTGTTTAATTTAACCATGGCTTGCTGTGGAAGGGGGTATGTGTGCGTGTATCTATATACATATTTCCCATTTCTCTTAAAGCTGTCATCTGCCACTACTGCCGGAACGTTAACCGAGAAAACAAATGTGTATTTAAAACAACTATTTGTTCTGGAAAGAGCTGGTCATATTGCTTTGCTAAGAAATTTATTAGAGGTGAGTCCAGGAGGAAGCTGCATTTCTTGGTGAGCATGAAATTATTGATCGGTTGATTTCAGTATTTGTATCCTGTCTTCTTCCCCAAAATGTCCCAAGATGGCTTATGGCACCAAAACAGAATTACAATACAAATAAAGGAACAAAACAGCAAGCTGTGCCTCAGATCGGACCTGGCTTCTATAGCTGCTTAATCCAAAGATATCACTCATGAACTAAAGGGGGAGTGCAAGAAGCCCTTGAACTTGTGCCCCATAGCCCTGTCCGCTACGACTGCCCTCATGTGCAGGGGCTATCCTACCCCCAGATCCCTTTGCCACTTCCAGGTAGTTCTAGGAATCACCAGGAACATCATGGTAAGAACTTCCTGAACATAGATGAGGAATTAGTATTCATTTTACTTTTTCTCCTGGTATGCTGCTCCGGTTCAAGTTCAAGATATTGGGTTTGACATTTCAGGCTTTATGCAGTCTGGATCATGCCTATCTAAGAGTCTGCCTCTCCAAGTATGTCCCCTGGAGTGCATCGTGCTCTGTTAATTCCGATCCGTTGGTGATCCCTGGCCCCAAAGAAGCATGTTTGGCCTCGACCAGGGCCAGGGCTTTTTTAGCTAGCTACCATGATTCTGCCATCATACTCACTCATAGCAGTGTGAGGACCAGAAACTATTTTAAGAGGTCTTCAAACTGAGGCACCTCAAAGAGTTTACAGGGCCATGAGAGCATCTGTGGAATGGGAAGCAAAAGCATGAGTCATATCAGGGAAGGCCCTTAAAGCAATCAAAGCAACTGAATCAAGCTGTAGGAGCAAGGATGAGGTGGGTCTCAACCACCAAACATCCAGCTCATAGAATCATAGAGTTGGAAGGGACCTCCAGGGTCCAACCCCCTGCACAATGCAGGAAATTCACAACCCACATTGACCCCAACTCCACGCCCTCCCCCCCAAAAAAAACAGAGAATCCATGGTCAATCTGGCCTGAATGAAATTCACCTTCTGACCCCAAAGTGACGATCAGCATTTCCCTGGACATGCAAGAAAGAGCCACAAGAGCCAAGCTCAGACAGAACCCCTTCTGCCCACCCACTCACAACCTGACTAAATTCACAGAACCAGCATTTCGGTCAGATGGCTATCCAGCCTCTGCTTAAAAACTTCCAAAGAAGGAGAAGAAAGGCCACAGAAGCTATGATGTGAAGCCCTATGACTAATGTCTCCGTTGCTCCTTCTTAATGTGCACTCTTTAACAGACGCCTGTGGAACATAACTTTACCAGCCATTGAGCTGGGGAACTTCACTGGTCTCTTTTCTTGACTTTCCTCTCCAGATGGGACAGACCGGTGGGTCACCCGGGGCTGCACTAAACGATGCAGAAGCATCAAGACCGCGCATTGGAGAATGTACATGGTGTGCTGTAGGAGAGACTTCTGCAACCGACAAAACATGTGGGCTATTAAACCGAAATAAGTGAGAATGGGTCTGTGAGATGAATGGGATTTATGCAGCTTCTGGCTTTGGACCTTAATAAAGTTACCCCTATTTGAAAAGAGAAAGCCTTCTGTTAGTTCCCTTTGAACGGGCCTGATAACAGCAGCCAATGAAATGTGGGTAATTTATATTGTTGCATTCTTTATACTCTGCCTTTCTCGTGGCAGATCACACAGTGTAAGTCGGCGCAGGCAATATGACGAGACATCGGATTTATTGAGAATTACAAAAACTGGAGACAAGCATCAGTGTTAGTGGGTCCTATTCTTAAGCCACAACACCCCAGTTTTCTCTGGATTAAGCTTCTCTTTATTAAAGATGAATCCTTATCTCCACCGGCAGCAGCCAAGGTCACTGAAGTAGGGCAGAGAAAAGAATACAAGCATGTGATAATGTCCGCATTCCAATTTCTACAGTTTTGCTAGAGAATGGTAGGAGGTCCTTGGCCTCTGGATGTCGGAGAGGCTCGCATGCTGGACATCTGCTTTGGTGAGGACTGCGTTTGTGAGGTCTTCATATTATGTTGCATAAGTCATCATCACAGCACGTTACTTTGGTAGTGCCATACTCCTCATCAAAATACTGCCTGCCACATTCATAAACCGTCCTGGTGCATCCTTGTCTGGGTGCGTCTTCTGCAAAGAGAGACCAAATGGAATACGTTGGTAGGCAGCTCTGCATCCCGCTCCACGTCAGCAGCCCCCAAAGCAGTAGGAACCAAAAGGAAGCCATGAGGAAAGGACCCGTAGTAATGGGTTTAAACTACAAGTACAACAATATAGGCTAGATATCAGGGGGAACAAATTCAGAGTAGTTCAGCAGTGGAATAGGCTGCCTAAGGAGGTGGTGAGCTCCCCCTCACTGGCAGTCTTCAAGCAAAGGCTGGATACACACTTTTCTTGGATGCTTTAGGATGCTTAGGGCTGATCCTGCGTTGAGCAGGGGGTTGGACTAGATGGCCTGTATGGCCCCTTCCAACTCTATGATTCTAGGATGCTTTGGGCTGATTGCGTTGAGCAGGGGGTTGGACTAGATGGCCTGTCTGGCCCCTTCCAACTCTATGATTCTGTGATTCTGTATGGCTAGAGGACAGCCTCTGCCATGGAAAAGCAAAGATGCAAATAAGGGGGAATGGAAGCTAACGCAGTTCCGTAGGGCCTGCAAGATGGAGCTCTTCCGTCAGGCTTATGGTTGAGGACAGTTCAGACAAAGAAATATAACCAACAACAAACGGGCTTTCCTCACTGCAACCCAACAGCTCACCGCCTGCCCCAACCAGACAAAAAATAATTGGGCATCACCTATCGATTGGCAGGTTAATTGTCAATTGTTTTAATTGTTCTAGTGCATTTAATTGCTTTCGTAAACCGCTCCGAGACCAGCAGCAAGCACAACCAGGGTTTTCATTCGTGGCAGGGTCCTGCACTGCCCACCGGACCCCGTGCCTGTCCTTCCAGCCTTGAAGGGCCAGGTTAAGGTGTTTTTATTCCTTCGGGCTTTTGTTTGAGGGTTCTTTTCTTCCTGTTAGCACTTTAGCGGCCTTGACTACTTTAGAATATTGTTATTTATTTATTTATTTATTTATTTATTTATTTATTTATTTATTTATTTATTTATTTATCATACTTCTATACCGCCCTCCCCAGAGGCTCAGGGCGGTTTACATTATAACAGAGAACCATACATAAAACAGTCTGTAGAACATGTACATCGATAACCAACAATTGCAACCAAACACAACACAGTATAACAGTAAACAATCGTAATACAAACAGGTCCAGGGCTTGTTGATGGGATTCTGAGGGGGGTGGCTTATTGATTGAATTAGAATCATAGAATCATAGAGTTGGAAGGGGCCATACAGGCCATCTAGTCCAACCCCCTGCTCAACGCAGGATTAGCCCTAAGCATCCTAAAGCATCCAAGAAAAGTGTGTATCCAACCTTTGCTTGAAGACTTCCAGTGAGGGGGCGCTCACCACCTCCTTAGGCAGCCTATTCCACTGCTGAACTACTCTGACTGTGGAAATTTTTTTCCTGATATCTAGCCTATATCGTTGTACTTGAAGTTTAAACCCATTACTGCGTGTCCTCTCCTCTGCAGCCAGCAGAAACAGCATCCGGCCCTCCTCCAAGTGACAACCTTTCAAATACTTAAAGAGGGCTATCATGTCCCCTCTCAACCTCCTTTTCTCCAGGCTGAACATTCCCAAGTCCCTCAACCTATCTTCATAGGGCTTGGTCCCTTGGCCCCAGATCATCTTCGTCACTCTCCTCTGTACCCTTTCAATTTTATCGATGTCCTTCTTGAAGTGAGGCCTCCAGAACTGCACACAGTACTCCAGGTGTGGTCTGACCAGTGCCGTATACAATGGGACTATGACATCTTGTGATTTTGATGTGATGCCTCTGTTGATACAGCCCAAAATGGCATTTGCCTTTTTACCGCTGCATCACACTGCCTGCTCATGTTTAGTTTACAATCCACAAGTACCCCAAGGTCTCGTTCACACACACTGCTACCTAGAAGCGTATCCCCCATCCAGTAGGCATGCTTTTCATTTTTCTGACCCAGATGCAGAACTTTACACTTCTTTATTAAATTGCATCTTGTTCTCATTTGCCCATTTTTCCATTGTGTTCAGATCTCGTTGAATTCTGAGGGGGGGTTGGGGGGGAGCAGGGGCCCTTGGTCGCTGTAGATTACGTCTGGTCTCGGCCAAATGCCTGGTGGAGGAGCTCCTTTTTGCAGGCCCTGCGGAACTGTTTAAGCTCCATCAGGGCCCTGATCTCCTCTGGGAGCTCGTTCCACCAGGTAGGGGCCAGAACAGAGAATGCTCTGGCCCTGGTCGAGACCAGACAGACTTCTTTAGGGCCAGGGATCCTTAGCTGATCTTATCTTTTTTCGCCCTAATGGCCTTGGCTGCTTTCCCTTGGGGAGGATTCCCATGGAGTTCCTTGGGCTGCTGCAACATTCGTGGCAAAAACAGAGCATTCATGCAGAAGTTTTCCCTGTCCTTTGAAGCTGCCTTTCTCCTTACCGCCGCTTGACTGCTTTGGGTTTGTTTGTTTTTTAACTTTGTAACAGCTATGTAGCATGACCCCCAGGTAACAGTCTATTGCATTCACCTGCTAATTCCAGCTTTCTTCTCTTTAAAAAAAGAATTCTAGCTCATTTCATTGCAGTGTTATAAGAAGATGTGACACTCGGTGACACTCTGGGAATTTCCCCTAATCTCTATGGTAAAGACAAGACTCAGGGGTAGTCAAACTGCGGCCCTCCAGATGTCCATGGACTACAATTCCCATGAGCCCCTGCCAGCGTTTGCTGGCAGGGGCTCATGGGAATTGTAGTCCATGGACATCTGGAGGACCACAGGTTGACTACCCCTGGACAAGAGGAAATTCCTCGATTATCTGTAAGACTTTTTTTCCTCCTTCTCTTCAATTTCTTCAGGTTGAGAGCCTTGGACTGAAAGCAGGCAATTCCTCACTGGACCAGAGGCAGCCTGCGTCATATCCGTTGCAATCTATCATTCGGTTGAAGAATCAGGAAATAAGGGGAAGATAGAGAGTCATGAGGGAGTATTCCTTACGCATAAAGAGTTCCTCTATCTTGCACTTTTGTCCTCGTTGAGCTCTACAGGTACCCTCTTTGATGCAGCCGGCCCCTCTTCTATAGTCTCTACAGAAATGGCAGACGAGACCTTTAGCTATAAGAGAAGAGAGAATCAGTTGGCAATGTCGTGTAAATGGAGGAATAAACTATAATCCAAAATGTCTTTGCGAAGCTTCGAGGAAGAAGTGAGCATCTATCTTGCCTGGATCAGGATGATCATCTTATTAAAACTGCATGCTATGCAAAGCCTAAATCTTTTCCCCATATTTTAGAGAAAGGGGGTGTTAGATTAGGATTCTGAAAACTCCCCTAGCATCAGCCTTCAGATGGGACCTGGGGATCCCCCAGAATTACCTCCAGACCACAGAGATCTATTCCCCTGTAGAAAATGGATGCTTTAGAGCAGGGGTAGTCAAACTGCGGCCCTCCAGATGTCCATGGACTACAATTCCCAGGAGCCCCCTGCCAGCATTCGCTGGCAGGGGGCTCCTGGGAATTGTAGTCCATGGACATCTGGAGGGCCGCAGTTTGACTACCCCTGCTTTAGAGGGTTGACTCTATGTCACTGAGGTCCTACCCAGATGTCATCTCCAAATCTCTATGTGTTTCCCAACCCTGATTTGACAACCCTATCAGAAGCCAAGGAGGACCTGGCAAGCCTAATAGGGTTAGAGGTTTTAGGGTGCAGAACAGAAATAGATTACTCTTGTTTATTGGCATCTGCCTCACAGTTGGTAGCTCTTTGTATGTTAATTGTTGCTGGATAAAGTTTTACTAAGGTCTGGAAATAGAAACTTCCCTGTCAGAAAAAGTACTGGACTAAGTAGGAATAAAGTAGTCTATGTTTTTGGGCAAAGCAAAATGCTTAATACTTTAATACAGCAGATCATCAAGGGAATACAGTGATGAAGAAAATAGAATCACTAAGGGTAGATTTTGGGGAAGACACTGGGAAACCACCCCGTATTGAGTCTGCCATGAAAACGCTAGAGGGCGTCACCCCAAGGGTCAGACCTGACCCGGTGCTTGCACAGGGGATACCTTTACCTTTACCTTAAGGGTAAATTTATGAGATGGGGCATGTAACATCTTTCTTTTTACTGGTTTCTATAATTTGTACTCTTGCCTTGTTGTTGTGTATAACTTTCCCCGCCTTTCCAACTTGTGTTATATATTTATATTGTTTCTTCACATAGTCTAGTTAAAAAAAAGAACAACAGTGCCTGTTTCAATTTTGGAATTAATTGTAGAAGTTATCCAAGTTAAATTGGAAATAAGGAGGAGCAGAAGGCGGGGGAGAGCAAACCAGTGGAGAAGCATAATCATGGTTGATTGAAAATACATTGCCTTTATTTCTGTCCCTTCCTGATTCTGTAATTTCATCTGTCACATCTTTGTATAATGTACATAGATACAGTTCTCACACTGACATGTAAATATTTTTAAATGAAAGATTTGGGGGGGGGATTAAAACAGCAAGTGGAACTTATGTGAGATTTAATTCTAAGGAATTCTGACAATGATTGGATAAGACACAATGGAAAGCCCAATTCACCTCTGCTTCATGAGCGTAAGAACATCTGACCTTGGGTTTGTACAGAGGACAACCTTCATGGGCAACCTTGAATACATGACTTTCCTCTTTCCTTCTCACACACTCATCCCAACAATCTTGCCTTGCTGACTTTCTTACCTGGGACACAACTGAGAAGTATTCCAATGCCAAGAAGCAGAATCTTGTTCATTTTTCCCCCTCTTCTGCCAATAAGGAGTGATTTGAAGGAGAAACAAGGTGTTGTCAGCAGAACACGGACTGTCGCAACACAGAAGGAATTCTGCTGCCTGTGTTCTGGTTCTCCTGCATCTGTTCTTGAACAAGTCAAAGAAATATTTAAACACTTTGGAACAGGAAATCAGTCCTGGAAGGAGCCCAGAAACAGTAGAAATGGTCAAATTGTTTAGGGGGAACCATCTCTTATCAGCGAGGGTTAGCTTAAAATTAGAACATGCCATGTCCATTGGAAGGCTGCAGATGAATGCTTGATAGTCACATTGGGGAACATTCTGTTGGACATGCAAGATCTGCAGCATGCATGATTGAACAGAACATGCAGTAGGCATCAGAGTATATGTATATTCAGCATAGTTAGAGTAGGAACTTCCTGGTGTTTTTCAAATAATCTTCTCCAACCTCCTGATTGACTCCTTTGAGCACGCTTCCTCCCAGCTTGCCTTCAGAATGAACAGACTGAATGAAAAAAGAACAGTTGGGTAGTTAGAGGGTAGGGTTCTCTCCTCTTTCTATAGAAAGTTGTCTCTCTTCTAAATAAAACTATTTTATTCTTTTCGGCAGCTCTGCTTTTGTGTATTCAGACAATGCTAACACATTCATCCATACTCAAGGCATTAATTAGAGATCAAATGAAACAGAAGGAGGAAACTCAAACAAACCTGATACTTATCATCAACATCTCTGGCTCATTGGCAGAATATCTGCTTTACAGGCATTTCCAGGAATAGGGAGCAGATGATTGGAAAGATCTTGGCCTGAAACTCTTGGAGACCCTATGTCAGTTGCACTTGATCCTACTGACCTTGATAGAGGAACGTTTGTAACCCGCCATGAACCTTTTCGGGAGTGGCGGGCTAGAAATGTAATGAATGAATGAATGAATGAATGAATGAATGAATGAATGAATGAATGAATGAATGAATGAATGAATGAATGAATGAATGAATGGTCTTCTGCTAGTAATGGGTGATTGGATGGAGAAGCAAGGTTGCCAGCAAAAACGCAGAGGGCAAGACCAGTGATGAGACCCTTTGGTCTATGTTATGGGTCTGAAAAGTTCTCCTGAGCAACTTTGAGATATATTTAAATGACTTGAGGCAGGAAGTCAGTTCTGGAGGGATCCCAGAAAACAGAACAGTACAAATGACCAGAACAAACCCCCCAAATAACCTCTATGTCCACTGCAAGGCTTCAGTTGAATGCTTGATAGTCACATTATTGACCTTCATGGAGAGGCCAATAGTTTGGAATGTCATCATATTCATGATGATCCTTCGTTCCCATAGTGAACATGATGGTCCCTTGGCTACCAATAGGGAAGTGAAGGAAGGTCACCTACTGAAGACAGCAGGTACTCCAAGAACTCCCTAGGTTAACCAGTGAGTTAGAAAAGAAAGAAAAAACCCAACCTCTGCCCAAGAAACACAGCCTCTGCCCCCCAAATTCAGCCTAATGGATACTGAATATGGTCACTTCCCTCCAGAGAGGCACGGAACACTGAGGTCTGAGGTCTGTTGAGCAGAGGTTTAAGTAAACAAAAAGGGAAATTGAAAAGACACCAAAAATTGGCCTAGAACATCAGTTTTCTCTGGTCCTGATTAATTGCCCACTAAAGGCTATGTTGTGCCCATAACTGGTCTTAACAAATCCTCCAGAATAATGCATGCCTAACTCCAATGCTCATCTCCAACTCTTTTATGCCATAGGAAAAGGAAGGCATTAAATTGGTCACTCCATGCTGCATCTCCCACTAAGCCACCAATGTTATATGACATTTGTGCCATAATACTGGCAGGGGCTCATGGGAATTGTAGGCCATGGACATCTGGAGGACCACAGGCTGACTACCCCTGTGTTACAGGCTTGGCAGCTGAGTGGGTGGACAGGAAGAGCTGTGTCAGTGCTTGGCACCGATGACCCTTTTTTACACACCCAGCGAAATGTCGATCACCGCTTTGGGGTCAGGAGATGAATTTTCTCCAGGCCAGAATGGCCGGGGATTCTGGTTTTCTTGGGAGGGGCATTCTCTGGAAATTGGGGTCACCATGGGTGGGCAGGGAGTTGTGAGTTTCCTGCATCGTGCAGGGGGTTGGACCTGGAGGTCCCTTCTAACTCCATTCTATGATTCTAACTCCACAAAGTTCCTCCCAGAACATTGTACTTCTGCAGACACACCGATTAGATGTCTTCTGGTGTCATGGTCAAATGCAGGAAATTGCATCACTGCTTTGTTTTAGGGGCTAGAATGCCGGCATAGCCCAAGGTAACATTTTTCCTATAAAAATATGGCTCCCAGCACCAGTGCTGTGCTTATGTTCTGGGATTCTTTGCCCTCCCCACTTGCATGTGGACCTGCCTTCTTCTTCTCTCTCCGTGTATTCATAGTGCCTTACTTACGTATAGTGCCGGGGGGGAGGCAGGATATAAATTAAATATTGTTAATGTTAATGTTAATGTAAATGTTGATGTTGATGTTGATGTTGACACTAATAATATTACTAATATTATTAATATCAATATTAATGACAATATTAATATCTATATTAGTATTAATATTATTAATGTCAATATTGATATTGATACTGATACTGATACTGAGATTGATAATAATAATAATAATAATAATAATAATAATAATAATAATAATAATAATAATAATAATATAGGCTTTCATCTTTCTGTAAAACGCTGTGCATTTCCCTGCCAAGTCTCTTGTCACATCAGGAACATTAATTATCACCTCCCCCACCCAAAAAACCCCCAATATCCCTTTTCGCCCCCTTGTTTTCATTAGACAATCTTGACTATCTGCTTTATGGGGTTTCTTGTGTGCTTGTGCCTCTCTAATTCTTTTCAATAAAGAACATTTCCAGTTTGCCCCAATTGGTTTGTTTAGAATTGCTGCAAACGCTGATGGAGAACACGTAGTTACCCACCTCCCGCTAAGTCTGCAATTCACAGCTAATTTCTCCAATTAAATCGGCAGACTTCCCAAAGAATGGTGCAAGCCCCACATTGTTGGTTTATTTGCAAAAAACATTTTTGTCCCTCTCCTGCCATGCTTATGAAGACTTACACATGAAAAACTGTGCACTGGAAATGGCCTTAGATACAGCACCATTTTCCTCAAAGTATGTAGGGGAGAAGCCACGCCAATAGCCCAGCTTAGCCCAAATGTATCAGAGCTAATCAGGATTAACCACGGTCACTACTAGGAGGGGAGACCCATATGGAAGACTGAGGTTGCTATGAGGAGGACGGCAATGATACACTGCCTCTGTGCATCACTTGCCTTGAATGCCCTGAGGTGGGATCACCATAAGCTGGTTGTGACTTGATGGCCCCCTATTCATTCATGTGAGTGAATGAGTCAATGCCATCCCATCCAATTAAGCATGGAGACAGATCATACCTGCTGCATGAGTTGAAAGGGGCTTAAGAGATGCCTCACTTGCCATGCTTCCTAACCTTGTTTTGTCCCAGCAAAATCAGCCATGGTCTGGTTATTTTTGAAGAACAGCCTCTTTGTCCCAGTACTACTCTGGGACACCAGAGGGTATAGCTTTCAGTCGTTTGCATGTTTTTAAGCTCTTCACTCCAAACCCCAACTTCTGCAGGCTCTACCATCAAAGTCTCCAGGTTTTCCCCAGCCCGAAGTTGGCAACCCTAAGGAGGTGCAGAGAAATCTGAATGTCCTGGGAAGTTAACATGTCCCCCCACTGGTTTTATAATGTTATGGATTTTTAAAGTGTTTTACCAAAGTTTTTGGTCTTAAAGACGCCACTGGACTCAAATTTCATTAAGAAGGATGTATAGATGCTTACTTATTGGTTGAGATTTGGTCCACTATTGAGCAG
Organism: Paroedura picta; assembly: GCF_049243985.1. Lineage (NCBI taxonomy): Eukaryota > Metazoa > Chordata > Lepidosauria > Squamata > Gekkonidae > Paroedura > Paroedura picta. The sequence continues at coordinate 11,731,570 of NC_135380.1, read as the reverse complement.
GTGTGCATTCATTGGCTAGATGTTACTATTGATTTGTTTGTTTGTTTGTTTGTTTATTGCCCACTACTACTGAGGATCATCTTGCGGTGAGTTATAAAATAAAAATCTTGCAATGTAAAATTTGGATTCCTGTAGTCTGGGGGTGAGCTGTGATTCGGGCGTCTCCCCAGGTCCAACCTAGAGGCTGGTAGGCATTCCTTCCCACCGGAAAATTTATCCTTTAGCAGCTAATGAGTGGATGCTGCTGACCCCAATCCTTGCCTCAAGCTGCTCAAGTTCTGCAGAACTGTATAGGGTGGTTTATCACATTGGGAGGGGGGACAGAATGAAGGCTTTTTATAACTTGTGTACATGGAAGGCCATTTCTGCAGGTCTAGTTGCTAGCTGGGTTCCTTGCATGATGTGCCTTTCATGAGTTTTCTAATTCCCTATGTTTGGAAAGGAGGGGCACTTCCATGTCCAGCACTAGCTGATGGGCCATTGGGGAAGGATTTGGTTTTTTCTCGCGTTGGCAGTCCGTGTTCCCAGTCTTTCTGACCATATTTTCCCCCCTGGCATTCATTCTGGATGTAACAGAGGACAGCTGCCAAACTGAACAGCAGGATCCTGGCCAATTTTTGCTCCACTCAGTCAGCCCCAGCAGAGGAGTAAGCTATAAAGCTAGAATAACAAAGCCAGCTTGGTGTAGTGGTTAGGAGTGCGGACGTCTAATCTGATGAGCCAAGTCTGATTCCCTGCTCCTCCTAAGGTCTTTTCTCAATATTTTTTCCTCCTCCTCTGTTCTTTATGGGCCACCAGCTTTTCATGATTAGTACAAGATGTATTGTGCAACTAAACATTGTATTACACTTCCTTAAGCGAAAAGGAAATCATTGCAGCCAGTACATGATAGAAAGTTATTTGGAAACGACCCAAGACAAGATTTCAGAGAGTCGAGGAACCCAGCGTAAAGTAGGCAGAAAGCAGACTTCCTGGGTATGCAGCATGGGCAGAGGTGGAATGCAAGTCACAGTTCTCGGTGGGGTACAAACTCAACCCACGATTCTTGGAGGGAAAACAATTTGATACATGCAAAAATCACGATGATTACAGCATGCTGTGGTCATGATTAAGTCATGTTCAACTTGTTCTATATCTTCGCACCATATGCCAGGCGTGGTACACCCTCGTGTAGCCCATTTTTCCCCATTTTCTGAAAAGAGATTAAAACCCAAACACATTTTAGTACAAGCAAATCATGAGAGTTTTCCCCGAGAGTTTTTATTCATTTCCAGTCAAAGCCACATTATCTATCTACCTACCTACCTACCTACCTATCATAGCTTTATTGGCATTACAGATAAAAGTCAAAGCCACATAATAGGGGATGCCCTTGTATTCTTCACTAACTTGCTTGTAGCTTTCAATTGTTCTGGACTTGAAGATACTTATGTCATGTTTAGGGAGGCCAGCTCTGGGTTGAGAAAACCTGGAGACTTTGGGGGTAGAGCTTGCAGATGGCAGGGTTTAGGGAGGGGAGGGACTTCAGTAGGGTAGGGTGCTATACAGCCCACCATCTGAGCAACCATTTTCTCCAGGGGAACTGATTCTGGGGGATCCCCAGGTTCTACCTGGAAGATGGCATCCCTAGTCACATTCTCTGGAATTTTCACTTCTCTCCTACATAATCACTATCTGTTGCAAAGGATTCTGGGATATACTGTCCAGTGGCAGACAGTTCATGTCAGGATGTCCTCACGGCCCTCAGCAAACGGAGGGCTGATTTACACCTTATGAAGTTCACGTGTCCCCCATGTTGACTTACAGCAGACACGTTCTGAGAGTTCTCCGCTGGGAACTTAGGACTCATAGACATGAGACATGTGGCATGAGCTGAGTGGGATCTCCTGGCCCAGCTCACTATCACATGTACAATTAGAGGACTTGACCGCAGAAAGTAGGTATTCACTTGAGAGCAAACATACTCTTAAAGTAGTCGATGTATATGCACCATTGTCCAGGTAATGCTTCGCAGACTCCTTCTCCTTTAAGACAGCCCTGAAAGGGATCGTATAAATCACAAACGTGGCATTTGAGAGCTTCAGCTGCAGAGAAAGAAGGAAACAACCCCCGACGATTGTAAAATCAAGAACTCATCATAGTGCTAGATGTGCATGATACTCGAATTCATGCCCTTTGCTCGAGAAATGAAGCATGGCTTACAGGGTTAGGGCTAGAGTTTTAGGGTCTGAGCCATGCCCTAAAATATAGTCCATAATTACCTATGCCGCTGCATGCACCTTGCACCCCTAACACCCATGTCATGTCTCCAGTGCATCCTTTTCTACATCTTTTCTTTGCATTTGTGGCTGCTCCTGTTGCAAAAATAATGATTTTGCAAAAAGAAAAGTGTGGAAAGCCAAAAGCAGCCTCTTGAATGGGAGTTCAGCCTAGCGAGAGTCAAAGCCCTGAAAAGACCAGGTGAGATCAAGTGACAAACATGGGGGGGGGGGAGAGAATCAGTGGGAAGTATGCAGAATCATTTCATGACCAGATCTCACTTCTTCTCCAGGTCCTTGTTAGCAAGCTCAAACTCATATGAACATTCCACAGCCCTCAAGCTCCCTATTTCTATAGAAATATTAGAATCATAGAATAATAGAGTTGAAAGGTACCTCATGGGTCAACTAGACTAACCCTCCTCATGATACAGGACACTCACAACCTTATCGCTCATCCACTGTCACCTGCCACCCCCTTTGAGCCTTCACAGAATCCACCTCTCCGTCAGATGGCTCTCCAGCCTCTGTTTAAAAATTTCCAAAGATGGAGAGCCCACCGCCTCCCGAGGAAGCCTGTTCCACTGAGAAACAGCTCTAACTGTCAGGAACTTCTTCCCGATGTTTAGACGGAATTTCTTTTGAATTAATTTCATCTCATTGGTTCTGGTCCGTCCCTCTGGGGCAAGAGAGAACAACTCTGTTCCATCCTAAATACTCAAATATTACAACATATATGGACAGGACAGGGCAGTAGGACACCCAGGGAGGAGCTGCATACCGGAGGTGTGTGTGTTTGTCTTACAATGACTTCTGCTTAAGGATCAGCTTTTAGGTTCAGCTGCTTTCCAGAGAGAACAGACAATGTTCATCTTGTCGTTGGTCTATTTCCCCCACGTGGGATTTCTTGACCAGTGACGGCCAATGGGCTAGCTGAAGATTCGCTGTCTTCGAGCATTCGCGCCTCCATCCCCCTCCACCATCCCCATCTCCCCCATTGTAGTTTTATTTCTGGTACTCACTCTGGAAAAAGCAAAGCAGGGCTACAAAGCTGAAGAGCACAATCCTGGCCATTGCCCCCCTGCTCACCAAAGCTAAGCAGAGCGATGCGCTATTGAAGAAAGGCTCCGGTGAGTCTGTTCTCTATGCCTCGCAGAATGCCATTTAGGAAGTAAAATCTTATCCGAATGGGAGGAGAACGTTCCTTTCCCATCGGAGGGCTTAAACTTCGAAGCGGCAGGGCCACATTCTTTGTGGGGTCACAGGCTCAAGATAGGTGCCAAGAGTCGTTTGAAGAGACCCAAGCCTTAGGGTTTGTGGTGCCCCCTTCTGGCTCCGCAGTAGAGGATTAAAAGGACTGGGTCGTTCTCCCAGGAGTGATTCGATCAATGCAGATGCATTCATTTCATTGATTTTGCTTCGTGCCTCACCAGCGCCCAGCATTCTCCTCTCCTTCATTTTATAGAGGATGGAGCAGAGTTGTTCTCTCTTGCCCCAGAGGGACAGACCAGAACCAATGGGATGAAATTAATTCAAAAGAAATTCCGTCTAAACATCCGGAAGAAGTTCCTGACAGTTTGGTTTCTCAGTGGAACAGGCTTCCTCGGGACAACAGAATGAGAGAACAAGGTCTATCGAGTACTATAGAGCAGGGGTAGTCAACCTGTGGTCCTCCAGATGTTCATGGACTACAATTCCCATGAGCCCCTGTCAGCGTTTGCTGTCAGGGGCTCATGGGAATTGTAGTCCATTAACATCCGGAGAACTACAGGTTGACTACCCCTGCTATAGAGGTCTGCAGATGATAGATGGGTCCAGCCCTTCAAGAGACCCTCCCACAGCCAGCCCTCTGAGACACATGTTTCTTCAGTGTGTTGCAAAAGCCTTGTTTTAAATAAACATTCTGTACAAAATGCACCTGGAGGCAGCATATCAATGCCCACGCCAAACAGCTTGTCCATGAGTGGGCAGGGACTGGGAGTCAGAATAAACTGCTGTAAATTGGGAAATCCCTGGAGATTTGGAGATCAAGCAAGGGATGGGCAAATTTGGGCAAGGGAGGGACTACAGTGGGGTTTTATTCTATTTCTTCCAGGGGAAATGATCTCTGTTGTCCGGAGACCAGTTGTAATCCTGGGAGATCTCCAGGCCAAACCTAGACCCCTAACCCTATTCTGCTAAGGATTTGGACCCGGACTCCACAGGTGTGGCTGCTCACTAGACTACAAACACTTACCCATAGCCATGGGCAACGACATCCCTAAACCAAGGCACAGGTGCCTGTTCATGTTGTGGATTTTTGCCTTCAAGTGTAGACGAGTCTGGGGGTGGATCGGGAACAGCATGTCTGCTGTAGGAAAGTTCCAAATTTATAGCCTCCTCCGAGGGTGGGGTACTTGGTGAGCCAATGGCAAGGTCCTCCCTTGATGGACAGATCGAGAAGGTGTCTCTGACGCCTCTTCAGAACCCTGCGTTGGGGGGCTAAGAGGAGAAGCCCGGCTTTATCGTTGCGATGATTGACCCTCACAGAAGAACACCTGATCTGGTCAGCGGACAAACTGAGGAAGAAAATCTGAAGGTGCCGTAGGGTGTGCTTGAGAAGGTTATTAGAACCTAATCTGAAAGTATTGATTTATCATTAAAACTGTTGATTTCAGTATATATATCCAAACAATTATAAAGTTTCCAAGGACAAGACTTTGCTGAACCATTTCAATGTGGAATTCTAAAGAAATGATTTGTTGCCCCTCTTTGTATGAGTTCTGAATTGCTGCTTTGTCTCCATTGAGAGATGGTAGAGGATAATCCCCCATCCGTTGCTGTCTTGGATTGTGTAGATCAGGGGTAGTCAAACTGCAGCCCTCCAGATGTCCATGGACTACAATTCCCATGAGCCCCTGCCAGCGTTCGCTGGCAGGGGCTCATAGGAATTGTAGTCCATGGACATCTGGAGGGCCACAGTTTGGCTACCCCTGGTGTAGACGACCAGAGCTTCTCAAGTCATGGAGCTATGTGTCTGTGAGACACTGTGGGCCAGCCTCAGGTCTTCAGGTCCCCTGTTCTCTTCTTTCTTAAAAAAAAAAAATCTATCTAGTTGGTGGATTTTTTCCCCCACCACTTTGTTCCTTTTTCTCTCTTTTTTAAAGGAAGAAATGTAAAAAGTTAAAAAGAGATGCGCTCCTCTGGAGAAAAGGGATGCCTTGGAGGGTGAATTCTACGGCATCCCAGACTGGCTTCGGACTGGCTTTATTTATTTAAATCCAATAAATAAATAAAATAAATTATACCTTAAACTCTGCCCCCCAAATATCCAGGAATTTCCTAGTCCAGTGTTGGCAGCTCTATGTAACCAAATCTTCTGTTCCTGAACAAACCAACGTTGAATAGTCCTGATATTCCTTATACCTTCCTCCCGCATCTTGCGTGTTGCAAAAAGTTTCTCTTAAAATAAGTCTTCTGAAGGTTCTTTCTTTCCTCCAGAGAAGCTTTGGCTAGTTTTTGAACCACAGGGTATCGTTTGCTTCAGTACAATGGTCTGTTCTCTTGCACACAACTGGAATGTTCCTTTGGTTTCCAGTTGTATCCTCTGAGCAACTTAATGCTTTGATATTTGATATATGGATATTTGGGGGGCAGAACCTAGGGGGAGCGCTCAGTCAGGTATAATGCCATAGACTTTACACCTTTCCTTCAGAAGACCTCAACTCTCTTTAACCTTGTACATTTCTTTAAAAAAAAGAAAGAAAAAAGAACAAGGGGAAGGAAGGAAGGAAGGAAGGAAGGAAGGAAGGAAGGAAGGAAGGAAGGAAGGAAGGAAGGAAGGAAGGAAGAGGGAAAGGGAAAGGGAAAGGGAAAGGGAAAGGAAGGAAGAAAGGAAGACAGGAAGAGAGAGAGAGAGAGAGAAAGAGAGAAAGAGAGAAAGTCATTCAGAGAGGGGGAGGCAATCGTAAGGTGCAACATACCCTTTCTGTAAAATTCCACACTGAAATGTTTCAGTAAAGTCTCATCCTTGTAGACTTTTGCTTCAAGAAGAAAGGTTTGTACTTATATACAGCAAGCAACAGTTTTAAAGATAAATCAATGCTTTCAGATTAGGTTCTAATAACCTTCTCAAGCACACCGTACGGCACCTTCAGATTTTCTTCCTCAGTTTGTCCGCTGACCAGATCAGGTGTTCTTCTGTGAGGGTTGATCATCGCAACAATAAAACCGGGCTTCTCCTCTTAGCCCCCCAAAGCAGGGTTCTGAAGAGGCACCTTCTTGATCTATCCATCAGGGGAGGACCTTGTCATTGGCTCCCCACGTACCCCATCCTCGGAGGAGGCTATAAATTTGGAACTTTCCTGCAGCGGACATGCTGTTCTTGACCCACCCCCAGACTTGTCTACACTTGGTTTGAAGGCAAAAAACCGCAACATGAACAGGCACCTGTGCCTTGGTTTATGGATGTCGTTGTCCATGGCTATGGGTAAGTGTTTGAAGTCAAGTGAGCAGCCACACCTGTGGACTCTGGGTCCAAATCCTTAGCAGAATGGGGTTAGGGTTCCAGGTGGGGCCTGGAGATCTCCCAAGATTACAACTGATCTCCAAATAGCAGAGATCACTTCCCCTGGAGGAACTGGATTTAAGACCCCTTGTAGTCCCTCCCTTGCCCAAACTTGCCCTTCCATTGCTCGACCTCCAAATCTCCAGGGATTTCCCAACCTCCAGCTGTTAACCTTATTCTGACCCCACACCCCATCTCATTATGCACAAGCTGTCCAGCACAAAATGGAGGGTCAAAGGCGTTGAACATCAATTCGCTGCATCCTGGTGCATTGGGGGGAAGAATGTTTATTCAAACCAAGGCTTCATCCACACACTGAAGAAGCCTGAACAGGAGTCTGCATCACAGGGGGCTGGTTGTGGAAGAGTTAATGAAGGGCTGGGCCTACCAACCATCTGTAGAGCACCACAGCATTAAAAAGGCTTTGTTCTCTCACTCTGCCAATATGACTTCTTGTCTGTTCTCTTGTCTTTTTCTAGTTGATGGCATAAAATGCGAGTGGTGTATCTTTCGGCTCCCGGACACATCGTGCCTTATCCCACGTGCTACCTGCACACTCAAAGATGGAGAATCTTGCTTCAGACAGACCATCTTTAATGGTAGGCACAAATGGCTTGCAGCCAGGAGGAGAGGAGATGCAAAGTAACCAAGAGAGCTAGAAGCTGCGGCATTGTGCATGTGATCGGATTCCAGATTTAATTACAGAAATTCTCTTTATTGAAGTTTAATTGAGGCACATCACTTTAATGTTCCTTGGTCCGTACTCCAACAAGAAGCAAATTAAGGCAACATTCATATCTTGTACAGATTGTCCTTCTACTGAGAACTAACCTCATGTCATCTTTAACAAAATTGCCGATTCCTTAACTTAGAATATAGTGTTTAGAGTCATTCCCTTTATCACTAAAGGAATGCACTGGAGAAAGAAATTCTGGAAGAGCAGAGAAAAGGAAAAGGTGAAATCTGCTCAAGTCCTAGCACCAGATAACTGACCAGAATGAAAAATTTAAAGGTTGGAAAAGGAGGCGAGGGGGAACATGTGGCTATGAAAACATGGCCCAGTTTGCAATCCTGTGGCTAAAAGACTCCCCTCGACCCAATAGCAAGGAAAAGGTAGGGTTGCCAGCTCTGGGTTGGGAAATAACCTGGATATTTTGGGGGTGGAGCCTTGAGAAGGCAGGGTTTGGCCTGGGGAAGGACCTCATCAGGGTATAACCCCATAGCATTCACCCTCCAAAGCTGCCATTTCCTCTAGGGGAACTGATCTTGGTGATCTTGTTGATGAATTGCAATAGTGGGAGGTCTCCAGATGCTACCTGGAGGCTGGCAGCTATAGGAAAGGGGTACAGGTAGTACTTTTATTGCAGATGGTTTCAGATGGGTAGCTGTGCTGGACTACCATAGAAGAGCAAGATCCAAGTCTGAAAGCACCTTATAGACCAACAAGAATTCTCCAACTGTGGTTCTCCAGATGACCATGGACTACAATGACCATGAGCCCCTGAATTGCACGTGAATTGCACTGACTCATGGTAATTATAATCCATGGACGTCTGGAAAGCCGCAGTTTGGCCATCCCTGGTAGGTTTCAGTTGCTGATGTTCTCTTTGCTTCATATGTTTCCTTGCACATGACCAAGGGAGCTCTGACTCTTGAAAGCTGATCCCCTGGGAATTTTGCTGGGTTTTAAAGGTTCTACTGCACTTGGACATTAGCTCAGGCAGCCTTAACAAAGTCTGGGCATGGATGTGTGATTGGCATCTGTGCAGTTGATCGGGGCTCCGCCCCTCTCTGCATGGGCACACTGCCAGTGGAATGCTGTCGTTCGCCTTGATGCTCATCCAGTGCCTTGGTCCACCCATTCTTTTAACCCTAGTGTTATCTCTTTGCCTTAATCTCTCATTTTTAAGATTAATTTATGCTACTGGTTGTACTGTCACTTGCCAGATCTATGTTTGAATTCTCCTGGAGAAATGGGAATAGAGCCTGGGGAAGACAGGGATCACGTTGGGGTGCAATGCCATAGAGTCTACCTTCCAAAGCCTCCAATTTCTCCAGGGGAGCTGATCTCTATAGTCTGGAGAGGAGCTGTAATTCTGCGGGATCCCCCAGGTCTCACCTGGAGGCTGGCATCTCTACTTACAATACTGACAACCTCTTATTGCTGCTGCTTTATTTTAATTATTTGGTTTTTCCTTTCAAATTGTACTTTTTAATGTTATGCATTGCCTATGGCAGATCCTGCTAAGTGTCCATCCTTTAAAGTAGCCATTCTCAACCCTTTATTTGGCCCCAACCTTTTTGGAGCTCTTCTCAGGTTCCAGCAGGCTTGCTGCTTGCGCAATGAGCTAGGCTTTAAAAAGGCCTAAGCTAAGAGTGAAATTACTATACTCGATGCACCTTGTATACATATGAGGCAGATTTCTAGAACAGATCAACCAGGAAAAGCATGTGAGCTCATTTTTGTCTTGAATGCATTAATTCAAGCACACACAAAGGAATGGTTTACATTATCTCTTTTTCTTTCCCTTGACCAAGGTCAAACTTTCTAGCACTGAATGATGCTGTATGTCACAAAAGGGGTATTTTGTTGGTTAAGTTACCATCCCACCCCACCCACCCTCCCATGCCATAAACCCTTTGGGTTTCCCTTCTTGCATCTTTCAGTCTGTGGTCCCCTTCAAAAGGATCCACTGCCCCCAGCCATAGAGCCTCTGTTGAGAATGGCTGCTTCCAAACCAATGCAAACTTAGAAGCAAACAAGGAACTTGGAGTCTCACAGGTCTTTCTTCTTCCCCAGGAAGGAAACCTCTCTACACGGAGAGAGGCTGCCTTCAGGACTGCGAGAAGAAGCTACAAAACAAGGGTCTCCCCCAGGTGTACAGATGCTGTTCAGATAAGGATTTCTGCAATGCCTAAACCAGGGGTAGTCAACCTGTGGTCCTCCAGATGTTCATGGACTACAATTCCCATGAGCCCCTACCCCTGGCCTAAACCATAGTGTTGGTAGCTACTCTAGATCTTACTTCGGCTTGTGCTCTTCAGCAGGAAAATGTAGTGGTGGTGAACCAAATTAAATAAATGTCAAACAAATATAAGAAGAACCCTGCTGGATAAGACTGTCCCTCCAGTCCAGCATCCTGTCTTACACAGTGGCCCACCAGGCAGGGCACAAAGGCCAAGACTTTTCTTGGATGCTTTAGGATGCTCAAGACTGATCCTGCGTTGAGCAGGGGGTTGGACTAGATGGCCTGTATGGCCCGGCCCCTTCCAACTCTATGATTCTATGATTCGATGTCAACTCCTGGCTTTGGGATTCATCAGTTTTTGTGTCTCTGAATGTAGAGGTTGCCCTCAGTAACCATGGCTGGTAACCATTGCTATCTTTCATGAATCTATCCAGTCCCCCTTTAAAGTTTTTCATTCCTGTGGCCCACATTCTAATCACTCTCTGTCCTAGGATAACAGCACTGATTTTTTGCACGGGGCTCCAAAGCGATGGGGGCTGCTGATCTTGCACTCTTGCGGAAGGAGCACTCAACGACGGCAGAAGCCAGTTGGCAAAACACATAGAAGATTTTTAGCTGAGTAATAAAACACACATCTTACTTTACTTGCACCCGTGGCCTTGGTCTTATTTCTCTCTCTTAGCAACCAGTACAGCCCTTTTGTTTTTTCCCTTTTGTTCTTTTCACCTTTGTCCTCAATAAAACCACCTTTTTTAGCAGCATTGTCAGTAGTCACACAAAATCACTGTGCGTGTGTTGAAAGACAGCCTGTCCCTCTTCCCCTCTCTACCTGGGTGTCGTTTGCAGCCAAAGATTGCAAATAGGGGCAAGAGCTCCAACGGAAGGAGCACCAATCTGGATACAAGTAGCCTATGGACAGGAAAGGCACATGTCCATAGAGCAAGTGGAGGCAGGGCCTGCTCACTTGCTAGGAAGAGCTTTCCTTGGGGCTGGGTAGACCGGTCTGGCCCTCGAGGAGCCTGGCTGACCTGAAGACTGGGAGGGTTGTGGGCTCCAGCCTGGCAGGAGAGCCCACTAGCCATTCAGGGGGGGGGGCTTTCTTGCCTGCCAGCTTGGAGTATGTGACGACATCTCTGGAGGTGCTTCACCTGGCCATTAGCAATGCCATCTCAGCAATTTTGGAGAAGGCAGAACAAGAAGCTATACATGCCTCCTACTAACTAGGTACATCCCATAGAAACGAACCAACAGTAAGGATTCTGAATACACACAACAGACTGAAACACAACATGCAACGTTTATTCCTTTCAAGCAGTGCCAAGGTGTTCCCACTCCTTTTCCACCTCCTTAAAAAAAAAAAAGAATTAAAGTTAGCTGAAGTCCAGTAGTCATGAGTATTTTTCCTCGCCTTTGTTGACCCCCCCCCCCCAACGAGTCCAAGTCATGGAATCAGAGTGGTCCTCTGGGTGCCCCTTTCTTGACAAAATTTTTAGAGCTTGTAATTTTAGAGCTTCCAGGGAAGGGTGAACTAGAAATCCAATAAACAATACCATAAAGATGGTGGCCATATGCACCGTATCTTTACCTTGCTGGATGTTAATCTATTTCTTACTTGCTGGCTTCCTCCCTCTGCCAGCTCCTTTGGTCTGTATAAAGACAAAACACTTGAATGGACACAGATACAGGGCCCAAGGAAATCTTTTAGGGACAACTACAGATGAAGCCTCTTTCTCCTAATGACCCCAAACCGGGTGGAACAAGCTCCCTGAAGAGATCAGGGCCCTGCCTGAACTACCACAATTTTGCAGGGTCTGCAAAAGGGAGCTCCTCCACCAGGCATTCGACTGAGGTTAATCCAACCTATGAACATCCGCTGGTCCCCCCCCCCCCCTGTCCCCAGACACCTCCTCCATGTTCTAAAGCAGCCTGACCTCCCTGGGGGTTGTCGTTCTATTCGAAGTCTCTGTTAGTTTATTGTTGATATGTTATTTATAGCTGTTAAGCATTCAGACTGTTCTATATATTACTCCTGCAATGTTTTCTGTGAACTGCCCTGAGCCATATGGGAGGGCGGTATAAAAACTGAATGAATGAATGAATGAATGAATGAATGAATGAATGAATGAATGAATGAATGAATGAATGAATGACTTTACCTGAGATTGCTCCTGAGCAGCTACACCTGTCTTCTTCTTGGCTGCTACAGAAGAATGCTTAATGTCTGGAATCTTGATGGATTCCTTGGAAGATTCCTCCATCTCTTCATCTCCCGAGGACTCTTCTTCCTCTTCACTATCATTCCATGCGTTGACAGCTGCAAACAGGAACTACAGCTCATGAAGCTATCAAGATAGTAGCATTCCCTTGAGGTTTCAGTGGACCTTCGGTGCATGATCAAGCCAGCCAAAATACCAGGACTTGAAATTGAATCCCACATGCCCGGCATGTGAACTCCCATCGTTTCATCTGGCTTGAGAAAATCTGCCTGGAGGAATGGTCTGTGGCATTTCAGGGGATTCAATTCTTAGGTTGCTCCCAAGCCCAGAGCTGCCTTTACTGAGGAAGTAAGGTGGGGGATTGGGGAGGGAGCCTTACCAGGAGCAGGAGGGAGGCTCTGCCAACATGCTGTAATGTGCCTGCCCACATGATCTGGAAGAAATGTCTTCATATTGGGTGTATTTGGGTAGAAACTCTATGGTAAATATGGCTTCCACCATACAGTTTTTGCCCAGATACCAGAGCTAGGCACATTGCTACATACCACGGTACGTTTCCCTGGCAGCAGGAGAACAACACACACACACACACACCCCTCCACAGTGGAGTCTGGTAACCCTATGATGAAGCCTGCTTCAACCATCATCTGGTCTTCACAGATCAAGGGCACCAGCCTTAATATCAGTTCCAGCCCTTCACTCCCAATGGAACTGCAATTGCCCCAGGCCCATTGGACTGTGCTTCCACATGAAGCTTGACAGTTAGCAATTAATTAAACTAAGCTCACTTAAATCTGTAGATTAAGTGTTGCACCTGGGTTTCCTCAGCATGGAGTCCAAGGTTGGGCACTTCCTACATGGCTTCCACTAATTATTCTTTATTTAATTTATCTACTACCCTCCCCTACGGCTCAGCTACCAGTTGGGCAAACTGCAGGGGCTCCTGCTACCTCTCCGAAGACGTTGGCCATTCAGATTAATAAATCTCGAACTGTTTCCCTTGCATGTCCCAACATAATTCCTGGAACATTCCGAAGACTCCGGAATGTACATACGATACATTTAACAGTTATCAAAGTCTTTGGCCAGCGACCCTGGAATTATCAGTTACTGCCCAAGGTGGATGGTCCAGGGTTAGTCCAATCTTGCCTGAATCTTGCTTTCAAAACCTATTGGGGGTGGGAGCTGCCCCAAAATGGCTGCAACTAGCCTTCACTCTACCTACACAAGGTAAACATTAGATCACTGGAAAAGACGCAACACAACATAATGTTCACCTGTCAGATGCTGTCCAGCAAGGTAGACTGGTCCACTCCCTGACTTTAGTCTGAATGTGACCGGTGGATTTAGATCAAATCCTAAGGAGGCAACCTGGAAAACAGAAAGGTTTAAATTATTAGGTGGGCTATGAATATGATGCCCTTCCTTGCTATCAACTGTCATGGCAACTTAAGTGTTACAGACTGGAAGACACGGTGGATAACACTAAAGGGCCATAGAGATCGGCACTCCGGACAGATTTTTTCTTTTTTGAAAGCTTGAGAAACTAACTAGGAGAACTTTGGGCAAGGGTAGTTAGCCCAACCAAGGCACTCACCATGGGGAGAACTGAAAGTTTCAAGTTCGCTATGCATACTGGAGCAGATTCCTTGCTGTCCTTTGGGGGCAGGATCTCCACCACGTGAAATTCATCTTTGGCTTTCTCCCCGAGGCAGACCTTAGAGGGGGGGGGAGGGAAAGAGCCATCAACTCCTCGGAACAAACCTAGCGAAACCAGAAACATTTCTCAACACAACTGTAGCACTCACTCAAGTTGGTAGAACCATGAGGAAGCTCTACATTGGTCAGAGCTGCCACTTAACACAGGATGGCTCACCGCTTGAGGTGTAGGCTTGAATGATTGTACAGAAGCTCTAAAAACCAACATAGGTCACAGGCAGCTGCTGGACTAAGGGGCAACCACTTAGAACCTGGTTCCCTCCTGTTGCCATCCATGGCCTAGTTCTACATTCTCAGCTCATTTTCCTCGACCACCGTTAAATCACAGCTCTCCAGCCCAGTAGGCCAAATGTGAAAGTGAAGCTGCACCACAGAGCTTGGGACATGAGCTCAAAGCCCTTCTTCAGTAGGACAGGACACATTCATAGCAGTGGGAGCACTTCTCACAAGCCTTGATTTTGTGCCTCTATTCATCCTTCATCAAAGCAGTACCTTAAGATCTCCTAGAGAAAGCCATGTTCTTCATCCACATCACCCACTACAGGAGTTGGAGATAGGTTTGCAAAGCACACACACACCGCCATTGGTGGGGGAAGTGGGTGGGAAACTGGAAAGGACAGTGGGCTCAGTGGAGTATGGTGCCATAGAGTTTAATCTCCAAAGATATCCATGTTCCCCTGGGGAACTCATCTCTGTAATCTGGAGATGAGCTGTAATTCGAGGGGATCTCCAGGTCCCACCTGGGGCTGGCGTCCCTACTAGGAAACTATCAACCTTTCCCACTTGCAATAAAGCAGGGGTACTCAACCTGTGGTCCTCCAGATGTCCGTGGACTACAGTTCCCATGAGCCCCTGCCAGCGTTTGCTGGGAAGGGCTCATGGAAATTGTAGTCCATGAACATCTGGAGGACCACAAGTTGACTATCCTTGCTATAAAGGATAAGCAAGGGTTTCCCTGTTCCTTTATTCTGTTTGTTGACACTTTCACGTCTCTGCTTTTTGCTGTTAGTTTTGTAAAGTCGCTGACACTGTATTTGTATGCTGCATAGTTTGGTTGTTAAAAAAAAATAGTTCATACAGCATAGGCATATGCAGTATACATCATCAATTCATGTGTAAGGCCAACAAATTAATGCCCTGGTATTGGAAAGCATATCAGTTTTGCAGGAAAAATTGGCAGGAAAAAAAGCCACAGAAGAACTACTTAAAAATCACAGTTTTAAGTTGCAAAATCAAAACAGGAATAAGAGATTCATCAGAGTCCATCCAAGCCCATAAGGTAAAGGTAAAGGTATCCCCTGTGCAAGCACCAGGTCATGTCTGACCCTTGGGGTGACGCCCTCTAGCGTTTTCATGGCAGACTCAATACGGGGTGATTTGCCAGTGCCTTCCCCAGTCATTACCGTTTACAACCCAGCAAGTTGGGTACTCATTTTACCAACCTTGGAAGGATGGAAGGCTGAGTCAACCTTGAGCTGGCTGCTGGGATCGAACTCCCAGCCTCATGGGCAGAGCTTTCAGACTGCATGTCTGCTGCCTTACCACTCTGTGCCACAAACCGGCCAGCGAGACACATACCGTCCTCAGGGCCAACTGCTGCTCATAGGACCAGTCATCTGGGACTTCAAACGTATAGGTTGGTGCCTCCTTGGTTAACTCACACCCTGTGTGCAAAGCAGATATCAGGAGAGGGCCTTGATCCCCTCACCCCACCCTCCTGTGCTGCAGAGGGACAAGCCCAACACCTCACCCCAGACCAGCGCAATGGTTCTTTCTGACCGACAGCTGTCGTTGGTGCTGTTTTCCAAAGCCATTGGGCTCAGAGTGTCTCTTTCCTAACACAGAAAAAAGCACACGTGTCAAGAAGGCCACCAAAAATTTCAAGCCCCACTTTTCAGTATGTGCTTCCATTGGCGCTTCCGTTGAGTAAGAGGTCTACGGCTCTTAGCCTGTCTAGTTGGTGGCTTTATATCCACCCATAAAAGATGATGAGTATCCCAAATGAAAATTCTGCATTATTCTAGCTTCACATTCCCACTTCTCTGTTCACAAAAAAGTTCAAGGCAATCCAGATAGCAGGTTGCTGGAGGAGGGGGGGGGGGTGTCAGAAGAACTCTTTGTTTCTATACTCAACAACATTTGAGAGAAAGATTATGAAACTTACCAACTTACTCTGTCGGTTCCCCCAGTTGAACACAAACAGATGGTTCTTTGTCTATCACTAATTTTTATCCTATTTCCTGCAAGGATGGGGATGCTCCAATATTACAACTTATCTCCAGACTACAGAAATGCCTGGAGAAATTGGATGCTTGAGAGCAGGGGTAGTCAACCTGTGGTCCTCCAGATGTCTGTGGACTACAAATCCCATGAGCCCCTGCTCATGGGAATTGTAGTCCATGGATATCTGGAGGACCACAGGTTGACTACCCCTGCTTTAGAGAATAGATTCGTTGGCATTTCACCCCACTAAGGTCCCTGTCCTCTCCAGAGGTTTCCCAACCTGGATCTGGCAACCCTACCCCTCCCCCACCCCCCATTGCTGACTGGTGTTTAGGGGAAACCTGATGACCCAATCCAAGTATCTCCTGATTCTCCTACTGGTTTTACCTTCGTACCAACTTATGAGATGGGACAGCAAAACAGGGAAAGAAGCAAAGAGCCCCCCTTTCAATGAGCATCAGAGGAATGGAACAAAATTTGAGTCCACTGGCATCTTTCAGACCAACCCATTTTTTATTCTAGGTGTGAGCTTTCGTGTGCATCCACACTAAAGTTGACACCTAGAATAAACCTTTGTTGGTCTTAAAGGTGCGATTAGACTCAAATTTTGTTCTGCTGCTTCAGACCAACGTGGCTATGCACCTGAATCCATCAGAGCAGGGTTAGTCAACCTGTGGTCCTCCAGATGTTCATGGACTACAATTCCCATGAGCCCCTGCCAGCAAACGCTGGCAGGGGCTCATGGGAATTGTAGTCCATGAACATCTGGAGGACCACAGGATGACTACCCCTGCATCAGAGGACAGGTGCTTTTAACCCAGTGTCATAATTAGGCACCATTGCTTTCACCTTTGCACTTGCCCTTTAAGGATCCAAGTTATAAGAGAACAAAGTTGGAGTCCAAATGGCACCCTTAAGACCAACAAAGTTTTGTTCAAGACATAAGCTTTCATGGGCAAAAGTGTGCTTGTACACAAAGGCTTATAACTTGAATTAAACTTTGTTGGCCTTAAAGGTGCAACTGGATTGAAGCTCTGTTCTGCTGCTTCAGACCAACACAGCTATGAGGGGAAAAAATTCCCCAAACTCTTCTATGTTAGAACAAATGCATTTTATTAAGGACAAGGACAGCAGTATTAGATAACTGGTTTGGGATTCCCACCCCCACACCACACCACAATACCACACCTCACTCAACACAGCTGTTGCCTATCTTAACTCAGAATAAAATAAGGGTGTTTCAGGTAACTGAACACCATCAAAAGAAGTAGCAGGGAAGTTTAACAATACTTTCAAAATTCTTTTCAAAATCACTAGCCTTACAGGTGCAAAACAATTAGCACAAACAACGAGGTGCAAAACAGATTAGGGATAACTCACCCAACACAGTCTCTAAGAAGGAAGGAGGGGGAAAAAATCAAGGACCTTAACAAGCCCATCTTTATAAAGGAGTGTGGGCCAATCAGCTCAGAGGCAAAATGTTGGTCTTAAAGAGCAAAGACTTTCAGATCACGCATTTTTACCTGTATTAGGGACAACTGTGATTTTCCTTGGTTCTGGGTTTAAGGGACAAAAATATAGGATGTTTCTAAAAATTAAAAAATGGCCAGCAATTAAATACAGCAGTCTGACTGCTATGTAGTACCTATTAAATCCCCACCACCACCACCACCACCACCACCACCTTAATCCTAACAGTGATTTGCAGCACCTGAGTTTAATTTAAAAATCTGCCTTCCAGGCCAGCTGCATGCCTGTTTCTCAGAAGTAAGGTTCTGAGAACCTGCTGGTTGTCCCAGGGCATTCGTCTGGCCCCAGCCTGGTGGAATGAGCTCCCAGAAGAGCTGATGGCCCTGCCAGAGGTGGCAGCTTTCCACAGGGCCTGCAAGACAGAGCTCTTCCGCCAGGCATACGGTTGAGGCTGGGGCAGTGTCTGGGTGTTTTCATTGGAGGATTCCCCCCCCATGTTGATTAGATCTGGCTTCACTCCTATTGTAAGAGGACTGACCCCTGGACTGAATGGAGGGGAGTGAGGGTCAGGGCTCTTAGGATTTAAATCGCCACCTGATTAATTGCAATTAATTTGTAATTGTTATTCTGGGGTGTTTTTATTGGGTTTTATAGCAGTATAGAAATCTAAAATTAAAAATAAATAAGTGGCTTGGTCAAAACAAGTTTAATAACCACCTTGGGACAAGCTTCGGCATGATCTTCTAGGGCTGCCGGTTCTGGGTTGGGAAATTCCTACAGATTTGGGACTGGAGCCTGGGGAGGATGACGTTCGGTGCCAGCAGGTAGGGCACCAGCTGCCATGTCTGAAGAAGAGGAAAGGAAGCCTGACGGGCAACATTTGTGACCTGGGACTCCACAGACAGCTGGACATCAAGAGTCACATCCAGGTTCTTGATGGTCACTGAAGTTGCGCGTTGGGCTCTGTCTAGATCCAGGAGTTGCAATCTTACCTTCCACCCATTGCTAGCCTGAACCACCTCTGTTCACTGCAATAGGGCTTCTCCAAGTAATTGACTGACAAGGAGTAATTACTTCTCCAAGTAATTGACTACATCTTCGGCTCACAAGAGGGCACAAGTCCTAAGGCTGCCAACTGCCTGGAGAGAAAGTGTCTTGTCCCTTTAATTGTGTTTTATCAGGTCATATTATTTCCCCCTAAGCCATGAACAGCTTCAGCTGCCTGCTTCCACATATTGAGCCTCTTTTAAAGGGACAGGGCATGTTTCCCCAGGGCTGTTGGCAACTGTAAGCAGAACAGGTGTGTTCTGCTTTTAAGCTGATTTCACACAGGTTGGATGAGGCCCTCTCAGTACCCTATAGTTCATCCTTAGAGCCCGAAACTATCCAAAAATGTAATGTGGCCAGTCACCTAGCCACACCCAAGGAGGACTGGGGGGGGGGGAATAATAGAGGTGGTTTGAGACAGGAGTAGGCATCCAGGCTCCACCCTCTTTCCCAGGCATGGCAACCATGTGAGAACACCACCCCCAGGTCAATGGAACCCTGCTTTCATAGGAACCTGTTCAGATAGGGAAGAGTGGGGTATAAAAAAGCTTCTACTTCTTCTTTCATTTATCTAAATAGCTTGTGGCTGAGTCCATTAAGGCAGGATGCAGGGGAAGTCTGGGGAGTCTGATGGGAACCCCTGCCCTATTGCAGTTGTTTGCAATTGACTGCTACAGTGTCTGGAGAGCGCCTTATCCAAAGCTATGTAAAAGCAAAAGAAAACAATTCCTATCCCTTTAATGAGGCTTCAGGTGGGAGAATGAGCAGCTAAGGCTTTTTTTTTTTTTGACAGGGTGGTAAATAAATCTATGCATGCTCTGTTAAAGGGAGAGGGCATTTTAACCCAGGCCAGTTAGCAAGTAGAGTTTTGCAGGAGACACTGATGCGGATTTGTACTCTGCCACAGAAGCTCGCTGGATGGCCTGGGACCAGCCTGCTCTCTTTCTCTTTGTCTGATCTAACTGGAGTCTTCACCAACAAGCAAAACTTTTTTTGAGTAAATAAAAAGGGGGAAAGAAACAAAACTCAACTCATTGTCATCGTCATACCCCCCCCCCTCCCAAAAGCAATTTTCATACAGGATCACTTGCAATGTTTTTTTTTCCTTTACTTTACACTGGGGAATGTTGAAATCACTAATTTTAATCAATTGTCTTATTTTTTTATTATTATGTGCCTACCTTAGCTAGCCTGTGAATTTCTGAAAATGCTTACTAACCTATCTGCATTCTGGATTTGCTTATTGGCTTTGCCTGGGGAGCACATTTGTCCCCCTCCAGGTGGGGGCTAAAGGGCTATTACACCTGATCTTCAGGTGTAATAGATGGCTTTGAATGAGAGCCAGCATGGTAAAGAGCGACACTAATCTGGAGATCCTAATCTGGAGATCCGGGTTTGATGCCCCATTCTTCCAAATGCTGCCGGCTGAGTAACCTTGGGATAGTCAGTTCTCTAAGAGCTATTCTCAGAGAAGTTCTCTCAGAGCTCTCTCCTCCCTTCCTACCTCACAGAGTTTCTGTTGTGGGGAGAGGAAAGGTGTTTGTAAACTGCCTGGGGGCTCATTCAAGTAGTGAAAAGCAGGATATTAAAAAACCTTTCATTGATCAAAAAAACTGTTTCCTGCTTCTTGGGGAGAACATGGCTGCCTTGGGAGGTGGGCTGTCCGGCTTTGTACCCTACTGAGGTCCCCGCCCTCCCTAAATCCACCCAAATTTCCAGAAATTTCTGAACCCAGAGTTGGCAACCCTCCTCCCAGTCCTTCCCGTGATCTAGACCCGTCCCACCCCATCCCTCACCAGTCTGTGCAACAAATACCTCCCAATTCCATATGAGTCAGTTTATTATGCAAACATATACAGTCAAGCCAAGCAACCTTTGCTGGCAGGGTACAGATTTTCCTTATTTCACATCTATGTACTGGGAAAATATTGTTCCCTACCAGGGCCAATCTCTCTCCCTCGGTGACAAGCCGCTCCCAGTATGTATCTTGCTCTACTCTACCCCGACCTTGATTGTGTCAGCACAAAACGGGGGAGAGGGAGAGGAACCTCGCGGGAAGGCAGCTACGCAGGAAGGCAGCTCTGTTCATAACAGAGAAATGATAAAGGGGGAAAGAAGGGCATGGTGCAAGCTGCTGTAAGACACATGGTCTTTTTGGAGTGACAGTGTCGCTCCTGCCTATTTGTTGCAGTAGTTTTTGTTGCAGCAAGTGACGGAGTGCCACATGAATTTCGCCGTCTTGTAAATGTATCTGCAGCCCTTGAAGCAGCCGTATCGCATAAACAAGATCTTGTTTCCTGGGGACAGAAGGAAAAGGAAGGACATTGCAGACTCTGGGTGATATAAGACAGGCGTTGCCCTCAGTTCTAGTAGCACTTTATCCCAAGGCTGCTAGCCTCCAGGTGGGACTCGGGGATCCCCCAGAATCTTCAGACTACAGAGATCAGTTCCCCTGGAGAGTGGAGTCTATAGAATTGTACCCACTGAAGCCCAGGTCCTCCTCAGGCTCAATCCTTGCATCTCTAGGAGGTTCCCAACCTGCCCCTACCACCCACCCCTAGCAGCCCTACTGCCATTTGGCAAGAAGAAGGGTTGCCAGCTCTGGACAGAGAAATTCCTGGAGATTGTGCGGGTGGAGTCTGGGGAGGGTGAGGTTTTGGGGACAGGAGAGGCCTCAGTAGTGCCATAATGCCATAGAGCAGGGGTGGATGAACTGTGGCACTCCAGATGTCCATGGACTACAATTCCCACGAGCCCCTGCCAGCATGGTGCTTGGGCTAGTCAGTTTTCTTAGGGCTGTTCTCTTAAGAGCTCCCTCAGGCCCACCTGGCTCACAGGGTGTCTGCTGTGAGGAAAGGAAGGGAACTTCCTTTGTGACTTCTTTGGTTA
The DNA here is from genome assembly GCF_049243985.1 of Paroedura picta. NCBI lineage: Eukaryota > Metazoa > Chordata > Lepidosauria > Squamata > Gekkonidae > Paroedura > Paroedura picta. Next base: position 11,710,233 of record NC_135380.1, on the reverse strand, counting down.
GTGAAAAGTAAGGTATAAAGACCCAGCTCTTCTCCTCCTTCTTTGCCACCTGTACTTACCAAGATAGAGGTTCTGGCTATAGCAGGTTTCTCCTGGAGCTGTCCAGCACCTAGCTTCCTCCTTCATGGGGCATCTTTCTTTTACAGACTTCGTTTCACAGTGATGGCACCAGACGGCACTCACTGGGGATTAAAAAGGAAGGGTTAGGGAGGGAAGAAAGGGGAGCTTTAAGAGTTCAACCTGATGCAAGGCTGGGAGATCTGCCACTGGAGCATCGCCTTGTTTTTAAACTACGCGTTGTGTCCATGTGGGGCTCGATTTAGCCTGGAGGGTTTAAGCCTTCTGATGTCTTCAAAACCTCGCTGCTGGTGGGCCATTTTCTCATCCTTTCATGGTAATGACAGAACAACCAAGGGGAAGGTTTCAGTGGTTAAACTGCGTGGGAGGGGGGAGCTGTTCCCCCTCCCGGCATAATGCCCCCTGTCTTTCCACACCTTTCCCATCGCCTCCTACCTGATCCTTTCAGCTGGACAGGCCTAGGGTTGAAAGTATGTTCATATCCAGGATAAGCTTCATGTCTGCATTGCAGACATGCCAATTAAACTCTGATTTACCCATCTCGCAAGAATTCAGCATAAAATCTGAAACTCTATTGTTGTTGTTTTTTTTATAGGATCTTACCGGAGGAAATGCTGAGAAGAATCCACAGGCCACACGCCAGAAACTTGTGCATCTTTAATTTGTATTTGAAGTGAGGAAAAGCTTTGAAGTTGGGTCAAATAATGGTCTCTGCGAATATATAAAAGAAATGTAAAGAGGGCTACATTCGGAGCTTAGCAAATCCTCCCTACATATTAGCTTCTGGATCAATCGATCCTTGAGTGCAGAGCTTAAGATCTTGCCAACACAATCTCCACCATGCAAGCCATGTGCTTGATGCAAATTCCTCTGGTGGCTCACCATACCTTCTCTTCTGGCAGGCATCCGGCTGAATCTTTACTGCAGCTTTACTGTAGAACAGCCCACCAAATGAACTTACTTGAACTATTTGGGCTTTAGGTCAATATCCCTAGTAGCTAAAATGACTACACTGAAGTTACCATTCTTTGGTCACACGATGAGAAGACCAGAGTCACTGGAAAAGACAATTGTGCTAGGAAGCATTTAAGGCAGCAGGAAAAGAGGAAGGCTGAACATCAGATGGAATCGACTCTCTAGTTCAGGGGTAGTCAAACTGTGGCCCTCCAGATGTCCATGGACTACAATTCCCAGGAGCCCCTGCCAGCGAATGCTGGCAGGGGCTCCTGGGAATTGTAGTCCATGGACATCTGGAGGGCCGCAGTTTGACTACCCCTGCTCTAGTTAATCGGGCCCTCTAATCCAGGGGTAGTCAACCTGGGGTCCTCCAGATGTTCGTGAACTACAATTCCCATGAGTCCCTGCCAGCGTTTTCTGGCAGGGGCTCATGGGAATTGTAGTCCACGAACATCTGGAGGACCACAGGTTGACTACCCCTGCTCTAGTCCAAACCCCTGCTCAATGCAGGATCATCCTAAAGCATCCATGAAAAGTATCTTCTGTCCAGCCACGGTTTGAAGACTACCAGTAAGGGGGAGCTCACCACCTCCTTAAGCGACCTGTTGCACTGCTGAACTACTCTGTGAAAAAAAAATTTCATGATCTAGCTGGTACCATTCTACACATAGCTCCAACAGTAACCACTCCCTGCCCTACTTTAAGTGACAACCTTTCCAATACCTAAAGACAGCAATCAGGTCCCCTCTCAACCTCCTCTTCTCCAGGCTGAACATTCCCAGGTCCCTCGGCCTTTCCTCATAGGACTTGGTCCCCAGGTCCTTCTCAAAAGCACTGCTTTCCACCCACACATTCTCACACTGCAAAATAATGACTCCTTCTTGTGACAGAGGCCCCTTCTGGTAGTCAATTGTTGCTCCTTGACCATTCAGAACATAGGAGGGAACTTATTCTTCAGAGTGCGATAAAGATTAGGTCACCGGGACGTGCAACAGCTGACTCCCTGCCTTGTGAGACAGAAGCTGCCTGAAAAAATTGTCACAGCGATTCCCTCAGAAGCCACTAATTCAAACTGAAGTTACCAAGAAGCACCAAATCCTTCGCAAAACTTAGTTCAGCTACCGTGGCTGGGGAGGGGGAGTTAATGCAAAAGGAAACAAACCTTTGCTTTGCTTGTCGGATGATCTGCCAGAAGCTGTGGAGTTTCAGTTCGAAGAATGCTGCAAAGTAACACCAAACCTAATGCCTGTGGTTGCTTTTTTTTTTTTTTAATAGTTCTCCCAAAGCAGCAGGAGTCATAAAGGGATGGATCCTAATGCCAGGGGCTTCCTTGCCAACTGGAGTGCCTCAAAAGTAGTTCCGGCAATAAGAGACAAGTTCAAGAGCATCCACGGGGGAGGAGAGGGTGTGAAAAGCACACTGTTCCTTTCTTACCACCCTAGTTCTGCTTCCCACCTCCTTTTCTTTCATTATTAGCCAACACAAAGAATAGCTCTTCCTCAAGGAGCATTTTTCTTTCTTCAAGGAGCTTCTGGAAGAACAGGTGGGGTCACTGATCATGGCAGAACTATCTGGTGACTAGGAAACTATTGTTACTCCCCTCCCCTCCACAGGAGAGCAGCCATGCTAGGGATGCCAGCCTCCAGATGGTACCAGGGGAACCTCCAGAATCATAGCTCACCTCTAGACTATGGAGATCAGTTCCCCTGGAGGAAATAGATGGGTTGGAGGGTGGACTCCATGGCATGGTCCCCCACTGGAGCCTCAGTCCTCCCTAGTCTCCATCTCCCAAATGTCCCAGTCTGCTGTCCAAGGGAGAACTGACCACACTAAGCGATTTACAGGCCTGCTCATCTCGTTTTATGCTCAAAGGTTTACAAAGCGTGTAGAGATAAAAGGCCACATGGGTCTTTTATGCTCAAAGATTTACGAAGCATGTAGAGACAAGAGGTGAGGACCACATGGGTCTCGTTGGTCCCTGAAGAGCCCTGCTTTCAAAAAATACCACACCATCCAAGAGAAGGGGAAATGCTTCAGGAGGCCGAAATAAAAGAAGCAGTGATGCAAAGGTCAACTCATCATTCTTGTTGTGGTGGTCAACCTGAGCACCAAACCTGAACAGGTAGTGTGGGTTCCTTTGGGCTTCTCTTCCTCCAGAATTAAACCAAAGTCTCTCAAGTATTTAAAAGGCTGCCATGCAGGTGACGGAGCAGAGTTGTTCTCTCTTACCCCGGAGGGACAGACCAGAACCATTCAAAAGAAATTCCATCTCAAGATCTGGAAGAAGTTCCTGACAGAGCGGTTTCTCAGTGGAACAGGCTTCCTCGGGAGGTGGTGGTTTCTCCCTCTTTGGAAATTTTTAAACAAAGGCTGGATAGCCATCTGAGGGAGAGGCTGATTCTGTGAAGGTTCAAGGGGTGACAGGTTACAGTGGATGAACGATGAGGTTGTGTATGTCCTGGATAGTGCAGGGGGTTGGACTAGATGACCCAGGAGGTACCATCCAACTAATCATGATTCTATGATTGTTAAGTTTGCTAATCATGCACACCAATATGCTACCGCAAGGGAGAGATGGAAGTATTAAAGGCTACACTGTCAGCCTGTACAGGTGCTATGAGCATATATGTCAAGTAGAACCCTTCACACTGGAATTTCATGAGTCACCGTGGAGACAGTACTTTGAAGGGAGCTCTGGTGCTTTATGTCATGTTGGTTATCGATGTCTGATTTCTGTATTGGATGGTCAGTGGTGACTGTGAACAAAAGCTGATGACTGGCACCTCCTTCAGCCAATCAGTTCACAACCAGCGCTGTGATATCCGGAAACTGGGATGTTGAGATCTAGGACATGATATGCTTAAGGAGGGACTGTGTTTGTGGGTTATACAACTACATGAATCTGCCTTATACTGAGTCAGACCTTCAGCCTATCAAGGAATTGTCTACTCAGATTGGCAGAGGCGCTCCAGAGTCTCGGGCAGAGATCTCTCATGCCACCTATTACTTGATTCCATTAAATAGAGGTGTAGGGGAACAGAACCTGCATCCTCCTACATCCCAAGCAGATGCTCTACCCCTGAGCCACAGCCATTGAAGAAGAAGAAGAAGAAGAAGAAGAAGAAGAAGAAGAAGAAGAAGAAGAAGAAGAAGAGTTGGTTCTTATATGCCGCTTTTCCCTACCCGAAGGAGACTCAAAGCGGCTTACAGTCGCCTTCCCTTTCCTCTCCCCACAACAGACACCCTGTGAGGTGGGTGAGGCTGAGAGAGCCCTGATATCACTGCCCGGTCAGAACAGTTTTATCAGTGCCGTGGCGAGCCCAAGGTCACCCAGCTGGTTGCATGTGGGGGAGCGCAGAATCGAACCCGGCATGCCAGATTAGAAGTCCGCATTCCTAACCACTACACCAAACTGGCTCTCAAACAAGGTTCCCAGTACTTCCAGTGGTCTCACACTCGGATTGTGAGCAGGTGGGCAGAAGGGATTGTGTGCATGCTTGGCCCTTACAGCCCTTTCTTGCATGTCCAGGGAAACACCGATTGCCACTTTGGGGTTGGGAGGCAAATTTCCTCCAGGTCAGACTGGCCAAAGATTCTGGGTTGGGGATGGGGAATCATCTGGGCATGGAATTGGGGTCACTATGGGTGGGCAGGTAGTTGTGAATTGCCTGCATTCTGCAGGAGGTTGGACTAGATGACCCTAGAGGTCCCTTCCCGCTGTATGATTCTGCCCTGACCCTGACCCAGACCCATGCAGGGTGCATCTCAAAATTCCATCCGCCTTGCTTTATTATGCAAATTGCATCGATGAATATAACAATAGATTTATTTGCATAGCCCATCCTTCTCAACAGACACATCCAGCTGAGCAGGCATTACTCCCTGCATGGCAATCTTTGGATTTCCTTAGTTCAGTATTTCAGCGTCCTTATTCAAGATAGGGTGACCTGCCATTGCCTTCCCTGCATAGCAGCCCCGTTCCTCCTGGGCAGCCTCCCATCCATGCATTGATCATGGCTGAACCTGCTTAGATTCCAAGCTCTCGACTCAGGGTGGTCTGAGTTATTGTTGTGGCTGCATCCTCATGCCAGGGAGGTCGGCTAGGCTGAATAAGAGCTGCCTGATTGGACTGGGATTTTAACCTGGAGTATCCTGTTCTCTTCCTGGCTTCTTAACCACTATAACCACCACCAGCTCCTGAAAGCAGAGAAACTTTCCCAAAAACGCAAGCGAAAAGGAGCAGCAGTGGCATCCAGAGGTATCTGTGGGATGGATCCAGATGGGTACCAGACTTGAATCTTCTCTCACCTGAGCTTGATTCTGGTGGCCCAAAGAAAGATGTATGGGCAGATGAAGAAAGAGAAGAAAGGGGAGGAATGAAGAACACCTTGCATTTGCTGACTCCCAACTTTTGGCTCTTCAAGCTCCCCATCAGCCTATACATTGCAAAAATCACTGTGGCAGCAAATAATCTCGTGCCACATGAAGAAAGTGGGCAGATGTTCATCTATACAGTCCTGGAGACAGCCGACTTCAGAAACGAGAACAGTGTCTCCTGGAAACAGAAAGAAATGAGACACTGCAGGTCCTGCATAACACATAGTATTTGGTCATAACCCCCCCACACACACATTCTTTCAGCAGCTCTTAGACCACGAAGGGCATTTGAAGAGAAGAGTTGAGGTTTTGTACCCCACTTTTCACCACTTGAAGGAGTCTCAAAGCAGCTTACAATTGCCTTCCCTTTCCTCTCCCCGCAACAGACACCCTGTGAGGAAGGTGGGGCTGAGAGAGCTCTGAGACAACTGCTCCGTGAGAACAGATCGAACAGGACTGTGACTAGCCCAAGGTTACCCAGCTGGCTGCATGTGGAGGAGTGGGGAATCAAAACCCACTCTCCAGATTAGAAGCCGCCACTCTTAACCACAACACCAGCAAATTAGCATTTACTCTCCAGGTTGGGGCATATTGGGAGAGGTGGTCCCTCAAGCATGCAGGGGCCAGACCATGTAGGGTTTTAAAGGTCAAAACCCAAACCTTGAACCTGATCTGGAACTCGATTGGCAACCAGTGCAATTGCTGGAGGGAATGTCAAATAGTGGGCAGTTCATGGGATCCATAATTATCTGAGCAACTGCACTCTGTACCAGCTGCCATTTCTGGGTCAGGACCAAGGTAGCCCCACAGAGAGCAAGTTGCAGTAATCTCATCTGAAGGCGATGGTTGCATGGTCATGTGCATGGGGCAGATATGCTCAGCGGCTTGCAGTCGGGGTGTCGTTTGCGATGCGTGCTTACCAATGTAGAGATTCTGTGTATAGCAAGCCGCTCCTTCCTCTGCTGTGCAGAATTCTGGGATATCGGGACAGCCTGAACCTGGAAACGGCTTTTCACATTTAAAACACTTGATTGTGCTGGCTGAAAGGGCAGACGGGAAGAAGAGGGGATCAGAGTTTGCATTCCATTAGGACATTCCTTTAAAACAGGGGTAGTCAAACTGCGGCCCTCCAGATGTCCATGGACTACAATTCCCATGAGCCCCTGCCAGCAAATTGTAGTCCCAGGACATCTGGAGGGCCGCAGTTTGACTACCCCTGCTTTAAAAGATGTATAGCCCACCCTCTTCAGAACCTTTCCCGAGAAGTGGCAGGTGACAGTGGATGGGCGATAGGGTTGTGAGTGTCCTGCATAGTGCAGGGGGTTGGACTAGATGACCCATGAGGTCCCTTCCAACTCTATGATTCTACACCCGGTTCTTTAGATTACAGTCCCCACTCTTAACCACTACACCACACAGGCTTGATCATCCTTGAAAGACACCTATAATATTAATCACCAGTGGTCTGTCAGTTAATAGTGTTATGCTCTAGTGAGGTCCCATTTTGTAAAATGTAACCATCCATATCTACCTTTCCACCCCTCTTCCCAGATTCATTCTGATGCAGTAATAAACAATACCAGGAGGTGACTGGGTAGACTAGCCTGTGCACTGCAAGCCATTTCTGTTGCATTCAAGAATATATATATACTAGTAATAAAGCCCGCTGTATGACGAATACAGCGGGCGCTAGAAACTTACAGTCTTGCGTGTCAGTATGTGGCGGCGTCCTGATGGCGGGGGCTCCATCGGGCGGCGGGGCCTCCCCCGGGCGGTGGTCTCACGGCGGCAGCGGCTCTCTCGGGCGGCAGCTCTCTGAGGGGCAATCGCACCTGCCGATTGGTGCCTCCGATTGTCTGTCTGGAGGAAGGGTCCAATCCGGACCCTTCCTCATCACGGACACATCCCGCCCCAGAACCCCTTACCGGTTTATTTAGTCCGCGGCACCCGTGGCGCCGCGGGCGGCGTTTAGATACACAGGATATTAGCTTTTTGCAATTTGTACAAGCACAGGAATAGGAAACAGAACATATTTTTCAATTTGGTGCAAGTTTCACGTTTTTGCAAGACAGAAAACGTGAACTCGGAATCAAATCCAACACGTGAACTAAAACTCTGTGAATCATTTATTAACCGAGATCTTGGAACTTCTGCAGTTCTCCATTTCCCTTCAGGACTTACCAGGGGAAGGGCCAAGAAGCATCCATAGTCCGCATGCCAGAAGCCTGTTCATAATTCATAGGCCAGATTCTTGAGCAGTCTGGATTTAAGAAAATGCCAGAGGCTTCCAAGATGGTTCCTTGAAGGATCAGTGTGAGCATACAAATCAGGAGCTTGGACGGGGCTTCACCAGTCCTTCCTACATATAACCTTCCGAGGTAGTCAGTCCTCAGGTAGGCGGAAGATGATCTTCAGAGACAGCATTAGTACCATCTGCACTGTCCAAGTTATGTGCCTTAATTTCCCCTGTGCCTCCTCATACTTTCTCCTTGGGCAGGTGTTTGGCTGAAGTCAGAGGCGAAACAAGCCAATCTGGAAATGCCCCACAAGAATGCCACATAATTAACCTACGTGAACTATTTCAGGATACCAGTTAGCAATTCAAACATTCTGCCTTTGTCTCCCACGCAGGGCATACTGCAATGGGTACACGGGGTGCCATCCACAGATCACGCCGCGCATAGAGCGGTATGCATAAAAGCCAGTGATAACATCAGGGCCAGGGGACTGAAGAACACCACAGCTGAGATGGTTATCGGTGAACAGCCCCCGCCATCTCCTCCAAAATGTGATTTAACCTCAACATTGCCTTTCTGATTGGAGGTACCTTTGACACAACAATGTACTGTCGTGGAACAATGGCTATCTTGCATAATTTTGCTGCTTCAAACTTTGGTCAAGGCCTGTAACAACAAGTAGGCCTCAAACTGATCTTTCTGTGAAACTATATGCTTCCAATTAGTTGTAGATTACATTGTCCTTGGAGCCTTTTACACCTATATCCTTGAATCATAGAATCAGAGAGTTGGAAGGGGCCATACAGGCCATCTAGTCCAACCCCCTGCTCAGTAGCTGGACCTAGTTGAAACTTTTGAAGATAAGCTTTCCCCTTTCCAGTTGTTGCCAATTAGTGCTCTGAGAAATTGTCACCATTGTTAGGCTGGATCACCACAAAGTCATCTTTCTTGGCCAAGCCCCTGACTGGTCATTATTCTAGTGGCCACCCCGATGTCCAGCATATCATTGGCCTTAATATTGACAGGCATATGAATTGGATTGCTTTTCATTATTAAGCCCCACTTGGGACTTGTTGATAAAGAACTCCATTTTGTCTCATCCCTGGTATTACCCTTTCGTCTTGACCTCTTGTTTTGCCGGAGCTCTGTTCTTTTTGGATGTTGTGGGTCTGACCATTTCAAACTCTGCTTGTGTTCTATGGACTTTGCGAATCAACTTTGTAATTTTTGCTCATGAGCAAATGTGCTTAGATAGGAACATTAAATAACTTCCTTATTGTCTTTCCTTCCTGGTTTTAGACGTGTTTTTTGTGCATACTTAATAAAATCAAGATATTTTCAATATTCAGTTTCTTGAACGTGCCATGACAGGAACCCCAGAGTGTCTTCTTGGCTATACTGCCCTTGTGTTTTGCTGACAGGCCTTGTTTGATTCCCTGATAGACTTCAAAACTTCAGCCGAGTACAGTGCCACAGATCTCCCTCCAAAGCAGTCATTTTTCTCCAAAAGAACTGATGTCTATCGCCTGGAGATCAATGACAAAAGCCAGGTCCCACCCGGAGGTGGGCAACCTTAGCTGAACCAGGATGCAAATACCTCTCTGCTGATTTCAAGGGGCCTCTTTTCATGTTCCCCTCTGTTCCCATTCTAGCATCTTTTCCCATAATACTGCTTGACAACACACCCGTCCATGTATTTATTTATTTGCAACCCTCACAGCGGCCACTTAGACAGCAGCAATTTAAAACAGGCATGCTAAACTCACATTTTTAAGCTGTTTAAATCAACCTCACCAACAGACATCATTGAAACAAATAAAAAAACAGGCTTAAAATGCTTACAAAGATATAATAGCAATCTAAACGGCATCAGTGAAAGGGATGCAAATAAAACAAAGACAGCAACAGAAGGGGAAAGGTTAATCTCCGGGGGGGGGGGGGGGGGAGTCCCAGAACTTTGGTACCATGACCGAGAAGGGTCTCTCCCAGGTTGTCCCCTGCATAACCTCACAAGACAAGGGCACTGGAAACTGAAGGTAGGGGAGCACTTGTGAAAGCAACTGTATCCAATCCTTGCAGGCCATAGCTAGTTGCACATGGTAGTGACTGAGTCCAGAGAGATAAGTATTCCCACTTAACCTAGGGTGTGGCAGGGGTGATGGAGCAGCAGATGCCTGCCACATACCTGTTCCCACCGCAGCGGAATAGGCTGCTGAGGTGGGAGGGCCAGGGGCAATGGAGTGTGATGTCATATCTGGTAGGAGTGTCTGGATGATGTCTCTTCTAGTGACATGTGACTTCCGGGGGCATGGCAGGGAGGCGTGGCCTGCTGACATCACTTTTGGGGTTTCTCAAAGCCTGAAGAATGTTTTAGGGGTTTCTCAGAGGTAAAAAGGTTGAGAAAGGCAGTTCTAACCATCGTGCTACATGTGATTACAGAAGCTAGAGGATAAACTGTTTTATCTAGTGAAGCATTTCAGGAGACCCTCTGTAAAGTTCCAAGTTCTTCTATGCAGGCTACAGGTTGATCTCATGTAATTACTGCAGAAATTCTATCATTCAATGAGACATTCTGCCTGGCCTGAGCATTTCAGTCAGAGGCATGATTTGAGCTTGAGCTAAGTTGCTATCGATGATGACAATTGAAGTCTGAAACAACAAAGAGTCCACATTTTTGCCATCTCATTCTGTGAAACATGTAGAACCATTCCTAGTGAGAAGTTTCTTCATGTAGACATTGGGTGGATATCCGTGTGGGGAATTGTTTGATACAGGCCCATAGGAATGATGAGTGTGTGTGTGACTGGACGGACATTCCACCATCACCCCATAACTGGTTTGAAAGAGGAATTGCTGTTCAAGGTGTGATCGTTCATCTCATTTTTGCCTCTGTTAAGGAGGTATTGCAGATGTCTTGATTTCATCACTCCCAATTGCAGAATTCCGTATTACAGCAAAGGACCTCGTGTGATAAGAGAGCAATGGTGTTTTTCTTGGGTAACCTTTCCTCCTTACAGGTCAGAGAACAGATTCTTTGAACATATTGACATTTACGGCCTAGGAATCATAAGATGAGATATCAGAATTATATGAAATAACCCTTCTTGTAAGCACAAGTCAAGGGACCTCTTAACCCTGTAGCTTTCACAGCCTGTGCTCTTATGTGGGATGAACCTGTGGGACTAAGATCAGTCCAGGATATAATCTATTGTGCTTTTTCTTATCTTTGTCCTTTTTTCTTTTCTTTGTACTTTGCTCCCCCCACCCAGCCATTTAAATTTCACGTTTGTAACCTGTAATGGGGACGAGAAGAAGTGATGTGACTCAGTAAAGAAATAAATAAAAAATCAAAGTAGGTTCTGTGGGACTTTGAGTTTCTTCTGAAACAGAATCCCCCCCCCCCGCCAAAAAAAGTCAGGAATAACATAAAGTCAATTTGTCAGCCGTTGCTGATCTTGGAAATATGTTAGAAAGCATTTCCATAGGGTGACAGAGAGTCCTAACCAACATGACACCTAGACAGTATGCCCTTTGTGTCCACAAACCCTTTATTTATTTATTTTAGATTTATAAACTGCCCTCTCTGCTCAAACAGACTCAGGGTGATGAACAACATATGTTAATACTGGGGAGGCATGCTTCCTCATTAGGCCCTTTCCTTCCTAGCCACAGGCTCTCTATCTTCAAAGGGCTCAACTTCAGGTGACTTCACAACTTCTAGACACCCGGTCAACAACCCAGGTGGTGTACGCAGCTGGCTGTTCATCAGCAGATAGAGCTGGGTGTCATCTACATATTGATGGAACCCAAGCCCATATTTCTAAACCAGCTGGGCTAGAGGGTGCAGAAACATATTAAACAACATTGGTGAGAGAATTGCACTCTGTGGAACCCCACATTAGAGGCAGCAGGACTGAGATTGTCCTTCCTCTCTGTCCCTGACCCTCAAGAAAGGAGACCAGTCACTTCAAGGTAGTCTCCTGTCTCCCAGTATTGACAAGGCAGTGAGCAAGAAGCTCATGATCTACAGCATCAAACACTGCTGTAAAATCGAGCAATACAAGCAGCACTGACCCACTAGTTGTCGAAGAAGGTCATCCATGAGGGCAACCAAGCCTGTTTCCACTCCATGACTGGGCTGAATGCCAGATTGGAATGGGCCCAAGGCCAAAGTTTTCTCTAGGTATTCTAGCAACTGGTCCATGGCTGGCAGATCAACTACCTTTCCCAGAAATGCAACATGCAAGACAAGATGGTAACTGACAGGGTCCCATGGATCCAGAGATGGTTTCTTCAGCAAGGGCTTAACCACTGCCTCCTTTAGACCCCCTAAGAAGTTTATCATCTTCCAGAGAGATCCTCTGATCTTCTCACTGCATGCTTTTACAAGAAGCAGACATCCCGGAGGCAAGTGGTGGGCCTCACTGATGCCAGCAATCTATCCACTGAAATCAAGCCTAAGGAGCTGCCTTTGTCTTCTGGAAGGCCCTTGAAATGTGGGCACTTACCAATATAAAGTCGTCCTGTGCTGCAGCTTGAATTTGGACCAGCCCAACAGAACCGTTTCTTGCCCGGTGGGCACCCAGCAAATGGTTCCAGCATATCACAATGGAAACACCAAATGGCTGTTGCTAAACAGAACAGGAGGAAAAGTCACACAGAATTTTCAGAGATATGAATTAAAGTTCCATATTTCTTTTGTTTATATATATATATTTCTGTTGTATATATTTTTCAGCTCTCTCCTTTTTTCTCTTGGTTTTACCAGTTTGTTTGCATTATGTAAGCATGTTGGATGGGAGGGGGGGTTATAAGCAATTAGTAAGCCCCCTTTAGGTATAAGGTCCATCACATGCATGTAATGTATTTGGTCAGTATGAGACTCAAACAATGTGGCAAAAAAAAGAGTGTTTTACAGGAAAACAATGTGTGGTGAAGAAACAGAAAATGGTGAAGATTCTCAGATTCAGCCCAGGCAAGGTAGACAGGAAAGCCAAGCAGGGATTCTAGGGGTGTAAGAACAAGGATAAGAAAGATGGATTTGAGTTGCCACTTTGCAAAAGCCAAAATTCAGATACCAGCACAGAAGTTGAGACAGGAGGGAAAATACCTATGGTGTCTCAGGAGCATGGATCCAGGGTTGAGATCATAGCAAGCATAGTCTATTTACTTAAAGTACAGTGTATAATAAAACTGAAGGGAAAGAAATGCTACTTTTCCTTTGGTATACTGGGATCTACCTCAAAAGCAGGATGGGGAGAGACAAACCATTCGGAGGATCAACCCTTCATCCACTCCTCTCCAGGTTCCTTTGTTGTACACAAACCATCCCTGAATATAAATGTGAACACCCAGAGCCTCCAACATTTAAGCAGTGCTTAAGCAGAGCTTCTCTCTCTGTCTCTCTCTACAGAGGACTACAGAGGACTACAGAGCTGGACAAATGCATTGTGAATAATCTAGTCACAGTGCTCTGTACCAAATGACTTTTTAAGAAATGAGGGTACTGGTCACACTCTCTGTGGGTAGATTTATCATATGGCTACTGCCATGGATAGCTTCATAATTTCTCAGTCAAAGACCACGCCTTGGCTTATTTTTTTAAAAACAAAAGATCACATGCAGATCATTTTTTTTAAGCCCCTTCCCATGAACAGAACCTGAATCAACCAACCTACAGGACCATAATCAACAGGTTGATTTTGTTATAGTTAGGTAGTGTTGGAATTGTTCTAGAAGTTACAAAACTGTTATTGAAACCATTGTTACTGCTATATTTATTTGAGTAATTGAATTATACCGTATTATTCCTTTGTTAGATGTAAACCGTTTTGAGCCACAAGGGTGGGCAATGAATGAATGAATGAATGAATGAATGAATGAATGAATGAATGAATGAATGGTGGGTGGATAGATGGACGGGCAGACAGACAGACCTTACCTGGCTAATATTACCACTGTTCCATTAAGAATGGCTTTTACCTATATAAGGTTTCAGAGATGCCATAGTGCAGGGTGGTATGTACATTGAATACATACGCCTTCAGTTCTGCATTTTGGTTGATTGTCATGTTCTATTATCTGATTCCAACCTATATTTCTCTACTAGAGCGGCTCTTTGTGAACTTGCAGCTGGGAAGATCAGAGGAAAAAAGGTTATGTAAAAAATGCCACCCCTAGACATTTGAATTCTGGTTACTGTATTTTAAATTGTTTATGGAATTTTTATCCATTATCTGTTTTTTCTGATTTATATTTTATTATCCCGCTGTGAAGGCCTTTGGTCCATACAATAACAGCTCTCTATCTAATCTTCTCTCATTTTCTTTCAGGAACTTACCCTCTGAAGTGCAGAGCAGAACCCATATGCCACAAAGCAAAATCCTATTCATCTTTAGTCACCGTTTTCTAAATGAGGGCCGCGGTTATCCTTTCAGGTCTCTAAACAAAAGCGGGTGATACCTGAAAGCCCTTCCTACTACCTGGCCCTGATTTGGACCTTTCATGCTCCTCCTTGAAGGACTGCAGGAAGAGCTAACTGGATACTAAATGTAATGGAAATCCTCTTGAACTTTGGAGTGGGGAGCTGTGTGTGGGTGTTTTTTGGTTTGAAAACAGATACATCACATACCCAATTAAGAATGTTCCTTTATCAAAGGCCAGGTGTGGGTGGACCATTCTGCATCCGCCTCTTCCTGCTGTGCACATCTGCTTCTGCAGGAGCACAGACTTTTGTACATTTCATCATGATGGTAGGGTTCAGGTACCGTGCTGTTGCAGGCACTGTAAAGACCGAAGGCCAGCTCAAGCAGGATCATGAAGCAAACCACAGATGAAGCTGGATTCCTAAAGGGACTAACTAGTCACGCTACCCATAAATAGTTATTTCCATCTCCCCCCCCCCCCAGTGGTGATACACCCCAGGTATGCCCTTCACTGGAAAAAGAGGAAAACGGCTGCAATCCTCCGTTTTATTTCTGGTTCACTATAAGCAGGACAGATTAGCCCAAGAGTAGCCTACCCAGAGGGCCTCTTGTGGCGCAGAGTGGAAAGGCAGCAGTCTGAAAGCTTTGCCCATGAGGCTGGGAGTTCAATCCCAGCAGCCGGCTCAAGGTTGAATCAGCCTTCCATCCTTCCGAGGTCGGTAAAATGAGGACCCAGCTTGCTGGGGGGTAAACGGTGACTGGGGAAGGCACTGGCAAACCACCCCGTATTGAGTCTGCCATGAAAACGCTGGAAGGCGTCACCCCAAGGGTCAGACATGACTCGGTGCTTGCACAGGGGATACCTTTACCTTTACCTTTTAGCTTACCCAGAAAGCTTTACATGTCAGAAATAAGCCAAATGTTGGCTCTGCGTGAAGCCAGTCTCAATCAAGAGACAGACAGCTGAGAAATTTAAACTGGGGTTATATGAAACTGGATCTGGAAGGGGCACTCATATTCCCTGCCCATATGCAAAGTGCCAGTAGGGGAAGGGTCATGGCAAGTGATACGGGGGGGGGGAGGGAGGACTGTGTGCATGTGTGTCTGGACATGTGCAAAATGCTCTGTTATCCCCAAATGCTCTGATCAAAAATTGGGGGAATCAGCTATGCCAAAGCGGGGATAACTAGCAGGATCTGTCTGCATAGTTTACAAGGTGATTGTCTTTCAGAAATCCAAGGCCTCAATACTGTTTAAAAACAATATTGTAGCTTTATTTACAGAATAAGACTAAGCCATTGCACTAACACCTACAGCACAAAAAATAAGATAGGAAATGGCCCAGTTTGGGGAAGAGGGCAGCAAAGTTCATACAGTTACCTATCCTGCTCAGATGGAGGAGCTGGGTGCAACACGGAGGGGGTGAGCAACACGAATGAAACCAGCATCCAAGTCAGGCATCGCCGGTGGGGAGTGAGCAAGAGCAAGTCTGAGGAAGAGTGTTTGCACTTGACAGCTCACGCCTTGAATAAATCTTTGTTGGTCTTAAAGGTGCCACTGGACTCTGATTTTGTTGTGCTACTTCAGACCAACACGGCTACCCACTTGAATTTATTCTTCCCCAGTTGACCATTCCCCTTTGAGTCCTTGACTGGCAGACAAGTCTCAGAAGCTAATAACCCAGAAAACCATTTTCCCGGCCCAAATGTTTCATCATCCACTGTCAAGCATAAATTGTGCTGTTGCTTCTACATGACAGTAGCCATGGGGAGCTGCTTTGGTACCTGAAAGGTGTCTGGCAGCGGGGACACAACAGCTCCTGGGGCCACCATGCGCTTGATCTGGATCGGGGCTTCCCAGCAATTTTCGAAGAACGACAACATATTCCAAAGCAGTGACAGTGTCTATGAGAAGGACCCACGGCCACCATCACATTCAGCTTGGCTCTTCAATCTATTTATTGTGGCCAGAGCCATGATAAGTCTGCAGGATACTTCAGATGCACGAAGTGAACCACAAGATGATATGACACATGCAAAAACTAGCCGCATTGCTAACAGCTGTGATTCATTTAATATTTGCAGTGGATAAAAAGTGTCACGCTTGAGCCTTTGTTAATACAATTAAACCTACTGGGAAATTCTCGAGACGCTCTTAGAAGGACACGGGGTTCATCACGTTGCCAGATGACGTCGGACCAAAACTGCCCGGAGATGAGCACTGACATTTAATTCATGATACGCATCGAGTTACAGAAGTCTGTTATGCAGCACCAGGTATAAATCCTGTATTTCGGTTTAACCCGCATCTCGTTTTTGCAGAATGACGTGCAACCTTTATCAACAACCACCGTCTTTCCCCCTACGAAGTTAAAAGTAAAATGAAAAGGGGGTCAGGATGAAGGCCCTGTCGTGACAGTCTCCTAACATCAGCATCCTACTGATGTGTTTTTTTCTCTGTGCATGCTTGTTCAGTCTTTCAAGAGCCCTGTCCTATATCAACCGAACAAATATCACTCCCCCCCACACAAAAAAAGCTCAGGTAAGAATCATTGGAATTTCGGGGGCCCAAGAATATCTCTAAAGGGGATTCCCTACATGGATAAAGTGTGGTTTTGAAAGGCATTCTGTGAGCCCCTCCTCAAGGGCTTTTTCATTCTCTCTCACTTCATAAGATATGGTTTGGCCATCGAAATAGGTGTTACAGATGATCCCAGCTATGTATTATACTTGCTTTGGCCAGTATTAAAAGGAAGAAGAAGAAGAAGAAGAAGAAGAAGAAGAAGAAGAAGAAGAAGAAGAAGAAGAAGAAGAAGAAGAAGAAGAAGAAGAAGAAGAGTTGGTTCTTATATGCAGCTTTTCTCTACCAGGAGTCTCAAAGTGGCTTCCCTTTGCCTTCCCTTTCCTCTTCCCATAACAGACCCCCTGTGAGGCTGAGAGAGCCCTAAGATTACTGCGTGGTGAGAACAGCTTTATCAATGCTGTGGCGAGCCCAAGGTCCGCTGGCTGCATGTGGGGAAGGAGCATGGAATCAAATCCAGCTCGCCAGATTAGAAGTCCGCACTCCTAACCACTACACCAAGCTGCCAAGTTTCAGGCGCCTGCTCCAAATCTCTTAAAGTTCAATTTCAGAATGGGTAGTGAATGGAAGTAGAGAAGTGTTCAGGTAAGAATCATTGGAGTTTAGGTGACACAAGAATATCAACTGAAGTCAGGGCTAGTTTGCTGCTTTAGACCACAGTGAAAGAAACACCTGTCTTCAGCTTAACAAGAGTCATTTTGTCTGTGGTCAGGACTCACCTTTAGTAACTTTTCGAACGTAGCAGAACTGCCGTTTGTTTGCAGTGCACACAAAATCCTTTCGTATACACTCATGATCAGATCCAACATTTAAACAGCCGTGGCACTGAGCACCTTCAACTTGGAGAGACACATGGAAAAAAAGAATGTTAGAGAACCTCCCAAGACCAAGCTATCTCAACCGGGGTTTCTTGATGGCCCTAGAAGAATTTCCCAAATGGGTGGAAGTTAATTAATTTTTATTTTTTTTTAATTAAAACATTTATCAGGTGATATGACCATATATGAACATGCCTACCTGCCCTCCCTTCCAAAAATGGTCAATGATGGGCCTAAAGGGGGTGGGAAGAGGAGAGGCCCCAGGTGGGCATGTCCACAGCTCTGCTTCTCATCCATATTCTGCACAATCACACCACTACTGGGTTTTCTCAAAGCCTTTAGAATACTTCAGGGGGTTCTCAACAGTAAAACAGTTGAGAGTGAGAGGCTGGCCTAGACAAAGCAATCACACATAGCAGTGCCTAACATCTACTTGAAATATTTCTCAGGAACATGGATGGTTGAAGGAGGGAATTATGGGGCTTTTCTGCCTTAAAGGAGAGCACCAGAACACCAATGCAGAAATGCTTCCACCTCACCCTGATCCTCAAAACAAGTCTAAGTTTTGAATTAGTGCCATGGAAAGCCAACCTTAAATGCGTAACCTGAAGCAGGTTAATTTGTGGAAATCCTTCTGTTCCAAAGATCTATGTGTGAAGACAACATCGTCTCTCACAGAAACAGATCTATAAGCCAATTTTTATCAGTCTGCCCTTAATTCCTGTTTTCCATAAAACTTTGTGGATCTCCCACTGTGGAAGAGAGAAATCTGTCATTTCCACATGCCATGCACTACAGACTTGCTGATATGTTCAGACTGACCCACCTATTTCTAAGGAGAGTATCACTAAAACAAAAAGCAGCAGGATGTCCTTCACGTGAGTTTTCATTCTGAAAAACAGAAATGTAAGGTTAAAAGAATACCTAAATTCTACAAAGCATCTGCCAACAGATTCTGGACTAAAATGGACCACTAGGCCCATGCGCAGGATTTTTAAAAGGGGGGGGGATTACAATACATTCCAGACGCTTTGTGCAACTTCTTAATTAGGTCTTTCTCACTTTTTTCTATTATTTTTTTTATCTAGCACCATTGTTAAATTTTCATTGATTCAATGGTATTTCTTGTTAAAAGTCTTTGGGGGGGGAGTTAACCCCCCCAAACACACACACACCCTTGTGCATGGCCTTATGCCACCTTGCCATCTTGGCTACGTTGATATTAATATTGCAGTGGAACAAACAAAACTGCCAGCCACTTTTAAGCTAAATGGGCAAACAACCTACTTTAGAAATGGCAGATTCATTGGAGGATCCACAGCCTCTAAAATACAATGCATGGATCAGATACCCAATCCAAATGCTAACATTAACTGTTTAATATTTGCTTAGATCTCGCTCCTGGGTAATGGCAGTGAACCAAGGAGCTTCTTCAGCAAGCTCTGCTGACTCTTCTATTCCAGGGTTGATAAACCAGGTGAAGATAAAGTGTATCTTTAATGTCCACCTGCAGGAAAACAGGTACTTAAGGAAAAGGTGCTATTTTTGCTCCCAATTAGCTGAAGATATTATCATAGAGGAGGCTCACTTTGAGTAAACATTAGTGCTTGCCTGCCCAACTACTCTATTTTACTTTATTTCTTTTACTTTTCTACATCTTGCTATATTTTGTCTAAATTTATGTCTACCTACTTTCCCTCTTTAGAAAATGGGTTCACCCAAGAATTCTTGTTACATCTTTTTGAAGACAATAATTGCTTAAAGAGATATACTGCCATCTACTGTTCTACATAAAACCTCTACTGAAAAAATATGACTAAGAAGATGAAAACGCAACAGATACTTAATAGACTTTTGACTCTTATAAACACACAATATCATTGCAAATCTAATAACTAATAACTACAACAGGATAATAGAAATTTTATATGGGAATTTATTAGATCAGCAACACAAGGGAAACCCTCCATATAGAAATGATCAAAGAAGGATCTCACCTTTGGATGTAGGATTTTTTAAATAGAGATTTAAAACATTGAAATATTGAAATATTGGAAAGATAAGTTGATATAGGAATTTGGGGGGGAGGAGGGTAATGACTAACACTGAGAAATATCTAGGGGTAATACCTGTTTAGTTGGGGGAAGTATTTTTAAAGTAGAAGGGATTTACCTTTGGGGGCTGCTTTGAAGGACGTCCACCCAATACCTGTGTCTGCCCAAGAAATAATGGAGAACAGGCCAGTGCTCAAATCAGCTGACCACCAGAAAAAGGTCACAATGTGGGCGATCAAAGCAGGTGGCAATTTATATAACAACAGGTCCTGACAGCATTACCATCTCATTCAGACAGTAGAACATTATAATAGCATAGACCAAATAGGTGTTTCATGCTGCCGCACACGAACATGGAGTTTTCCTGTGAATTAAAATTAAGGCTATTTCTGCTTAACTCCGCATACCGTCAACAAATAGAAATCTCCCAGCATTTTATCTCCCATTTCCACCAAGATTGTCCTTCAAAAGAAAATCCGTTTGTTGTTTCCTTCATCCAGTTGATCTGGTGGGCTTGCAAGAGAAAACACTGTGTTTGCTCCCAAAGTGACTAGAGGAGAAGGGTGTTTGCAGGAGATACCTGGCAAGGAAATGACTATGAAGGAGCAGAAATGGGCAGGTGAAGGAAACCAGCTCATGAGGAAGCCTGTGGGGACTCTGCTCCATCCAATCATAACCTATAAAATCGTGACCCTGGCAACATGCTTAAGGTTCCAAAGCCTCCTATTGGTGAAGGATCCCCCACACAGGGCCAATTGCTGCTCTTGCTCAGGATTCCACACACACACACCCCTTCCATTCAGGCCTGCTGTGAAGGAAGCCTCTAACAGCCCCTGACTGAGGCGAGGGACATGTTTCCAAGAGCAAAACAGGGGAGTCTGAGGGCAGGCACCTGCATTCCTTTTGAGGGGGGGAGCTTTCCCCTTCTGCCTAAGGGTCGGCTGACAAGGAGGCCACAGAAAAGCTTCTTCTCACTTAAAATACTGCTCTGGCCAGCCTTGTTGCTCGAGGGCAGATGCAGCCAAGCCAGACACGTGTCTTCTCCATCACTATCTGAACATTTGAGGCCTACCACACAAGGTTGTTATGCAGATGAAACGGGATGCTTTTGCCTTCAGCTTCATCAACAACCCTGTGCAGTAGGCCTCAAGTGTTTCATCTCCACAACCACCTGTGTGGGAAGCTTCAAATGTTTCTTCTGCATGACAAACTTGTCCACCTTCCACTTCCTAGGTGTGCGTGAACCTGACTGTTGAGCGTAGAGAGACCTCGTCTTAGAGTTGCCAGCTTCCAAGTGAGGCACAGAACCCACACCAAACCTTGAGCGAGTGCCCATTGTATTACAGCACACAATGGACATTACTGCAAATGAAGGAATACGACTGCATCTGGGGAGTCTCAGTTAGGATGTCCTGCTGGCCTTCTCCTGTTGGGAAAATTTGTCCATGGCTGCCTGCAAATTTAGGCTAGCGTTTGGCTATTTCTGAACAGGCATGGAACGAAAAGTCAGTCGTGTTGAAGTCAGAATGTAAAACTCAGAGTGTACAAAACCAGGTTCAAATCCCTGTCAAACAAAGATCTCTGGGTAACCTTGGGCCATAGGCCTGTTGGGAAAATAAATGGGCACCCAGCAGAACTACGCATATGACCCTAAGTGCACACTGGAACCAGGACCCAGTGGTAGTTTAAGGGCCATCAGCCTATTCCTTCCCACTGGTTACTGATTCTGCTTCTGGATTATTAGATGTGTTCAAAAACAGTCTGCTGGAATGACAAGAGACACCAGCACAGTTGTAGAATCCTCAGGAAACCAACATACAAACAGTCACTTGGACATCTTCAGCTGTCAAAGTTTATAATGTTCAAGCATAAGTTGTTATGGGACCATAGAAAAGAGTACAATTGTTTTATAAGTTTTTAATATTAAGAGGCTTGACCAAAGTTGCACAGAGACACCGGAAGAGATGAAACCACCACTGTTTGTCAGCGAAAAACACGCGCTCACTGTCGGCTGAATCCCACCAAACAAATGTCTCTGCAGTATTCGTGAGGCCTGCTGTTCTATGGTGATTTGTTCAAGGTTGTCGGTCAGTGGGACAGATTTAGGAATGTACATCTTTGGGAGAGGAGAGGGACTCATTTTAGGCATGGCAACCAATGCCTGTGGGAATGGGAGTCGCCCAACCTGGTAGGCTGGGACAGAGCAACTGTGCAGCCAATCAAGTAATGGTAATAGTTCTTTGATGGAAATGTGTGGACCAATGGGAATGGGTACTCTGTAACAAATGAGAAACGGAAGTTTAAAAGATTTGTATTCACTTGCTAAGTTGAAGATCTACGATCTGAGGTCATTCTACTCGGCACAGAATATAATTTTTATATTATGGGACTATTGTTGGACTATTTTGGATTCTTGTGTTTGATTGGTTTTGAGTTTGGGATCTCACAAAGGAGTCATTGTTTTTGCTTCATAGGTTGATTTATTCGGGTATGAGCTTTAATGGTCTGCAGGGAGGGGGTGCCAACCTCCAGGTGATGGCTGGAGGTCCCCTGGGATTATAACTGATCTCCAGGCGACAAGAGATCAGTTCATCTGGAGAAAATGGTCACTTTTGAAAGTGGGCTTTATGGCATTGTATCCCACTGAAGTTCCTGCCCTCCTCAAAACCCAAGCCCCAAAATCTCCAGTGATTTCCC
The DNA here is from genome assembly GCF_049243985.1 of Paroedura picta. Classification (NCBI taxonomy): domain Eukaryota; kingdom Metazoa; phylum Chordata; class Lepidosauria; order Squamata; family Gekkonidae; genus Paroedura; species Paroedura picta. Next base: position 11,688,010 of record NC_135380.1, on the reverse strand, counting down.
AACCCAGAGCAAGCAACCCTATCTGTTGGACAGATTCATGAAGTGAAAAACAAGATGATATGATTACACAAATGATTTTGACTAGTTGCAGCTCCAAACCTTCATACAAGGCAGAGTATTTGAAGGGTGGGGTCAACAGGCTGCCAGGTACCATAAGTCCAAAGCTGTTCTAACTCATGCAATAATTTTTAGTACCAAGCATTCATAGAGTTGCAGTTATCTGAAGAGCAGCACCAGGTAAAAACATCAGTGCCTGTAATATAAAGGTACCCAGTTCTGCAGGAGTAGGAGCAACCTCGCGTAACTTTCAGAATAATCCCATCTATGAATAAAAAAAGAGAAAGAGAGAGACAAGGGTAATTACATGCTGGGTTATGCAAGATCTGTTCTGTGCATGATTCAGAAACATATCCTACAGGAGACATTGGGAGAGAGATGTAGTTGAAGCATTTTCAGATTAGGAACTCCATGGTATTTTCAAATGACTGGCTCAGCTGGAGACTACCTTGAGTACACTTCCTCCCAATTGCCTCCGGAAGACCACAGTTAATTAGACTGTTAGGACTATCCCCTCTCTCTCTTTAAAAAGGTGGTTCTCTTCACAATAAACGTATGCTCTGTCATATTTGAACTCTACCAACAGTATGACGGCTGTGTCCTGAAAATCTCTTATGCTTAGCACTGTGATCTTTCCGTTCATAGGAATGTTCTCCATTCATGTTTGTTCATGTTTCCCAACATGCATTGCATCCTGTGGTGCTGCTCATTGGCTGTCTCATGCATGCTGTCTGAACCCATTGTTTTTATATTCTGCAATCCACTTCAAGTATCAGAGGGAATAGTAGGTTATAGATGAAAAGAAATAAAGGCAGAATCCTGATCGCCAACAAAATTTCACAGAAACTCTGCCTCTAAGAGTTTTCTTTCCCCCTTCCGGTTTAATTTGTATGCTGAGATCATTACGAGACAAATTGAACGCAAAGAATCAGTCACCAGAATTAAGATTGGAGGAAGGAACTCTGCTGTGGATTAAGCCCTGTGCTAGGCATCTGCTTTGGACCAGTTGATGTAGTGGTTAAAAGCAGCCAACTCCACATTCCTTGGCCCAGTCACAGGTCTCTCAGAGTTCTCTTAGTCTAACCTCCCACACAGGGTGTCTGTTGTGGGGAGAGAAAGGCTAGGCGATTATAAGCTGCTTTCAAGGGGGTGGCAGATTGCAGTGGATGAGCAATAGGGTTGTGAGAGTCCTGCATTGTATGGGGGGCTGACTAGATGGCCTAGGAAGTCACTTCCAACTCTGTGATTCCATGATACTATTTTGGGTAGTAAAAAGCAGGTTCCAAAAAAACAGCTCTTCTTCTTCTCAATTTGCTGCTTATGTCTATAGTGAAAGCCATGCCTTGGGTTGGATATGGCCATTTGACCCCAGAGTCATTTGTCTACAATACACGAAATCTGCCGTCAGGACTCACTTCTTTGAGTTCTTTGAATGAAGCAACGTCGCCGTTTGTTACGGCTTATTTTGCACACGTATGGCTTTGTTGCACAACTGTTATCCGACAGAACATCCTTACACCCTTGGCAGTAAGCACCTCCATCTAGGAAAGACAAATGGAAAAAGGAGAATATCAGAGAGAGCTCCTAAACCCAGCCAGCGCCTAAGCTCTGCTTCAAAGGATTGTCAGAAGAGGGGATTGACCGAGGAAGGGGAGACTTGCAGTACTTTTCTGCTTTAAAGGACGACACCATTAGTACCCATCCAGAAATGTTTCCACAATCCTCTCACCCCATCGCCCAAGACAAATAGATTGTAAACATTAACATGGAAAGCCAGCCTTAAATGTGTAATGTGATGCAGGGTAATTTGTGGAAATCCTTTTGTTTTGTGTTTGCAAAAATGCTACAATTTGTTCTGGGTTTTAGTGTTCGCCACCTATATTTATCTGTGGCTACTTGTTATGCCATTACAGGTTATCTATATCGATCCATCCCAAAGATCAGATAGAAGGTCTGAGAGGTCAAGATCTTCTCCAGTAGAAACTCTCTATGGGCCAAGCTCTATGGGCCAAGTTCTACCAATCCACTCTTAATTTATTTCTTTGTCATATCCATCTGGGTTTCCCGTTACAGAATGTGCCATTGCCACCAGCACATACTGCACAGACCACGAGGAACCCATGTAGGCAGCAGGAATGTCAATCTTCAAAGCAGATGAGTGAACCTAAAATAGCATTCATCATTGGCTACTTAGCAACAGAGGTCAAACCTACTCCAGTTACCGGCTAGTTTTGTGAATACACCGTTAGTGATCATTAATGGTCAGGCCCACAAGAGATCAACAGACTAACAACAGCCCCAATACTCAGAGCATTTCAGGATTTCAGGACCCTCAAGTACATTCCTAAAAGGGTCTGAGCATTGGGATGGTTGTTCGGCTGTTTGAGCTCTTGTAAGCCACACCGATAATTATCAGTGATGAGGGACTCACAAAACTTTAGCCTGTAACCAGTGCAAGTTTGGCTTTTGGTGCGAGGAGGCAGATGATGAAAGCTTTTTGATGTTCACTGCTTTGAAGATTGGCATTCCGGCTGCCTACGCGGGTTCCTTGTGACCTTTCCAGATCCCACCTGCTATAACCACTATAAACTAGCCTAAAGAAGTGCTGTTCCATTTTCTACCCACCCTGAGTATCTTAAGCACCACACTACATAAATATTTCCCATATGGCCCTTCAGAGTACATGATTCTCTAGCAGCAATCATTCCCAGTCAGTTGCATTGTGACAATTTCACCTTTCTTCCCTTCCTCTAATGACCTACCTACTTCGAAGGAGAGCATCACTAAGACACAAAGCAGTAGAATATTGTTCATTTGAATGTTCATTCTGAAAAACAAGGGAAAACACAATGTTAAAACAGCATCTCTGCAAAGCATGTGCCAGAAGATTATCAGCAAAGATAGTCCATCTTCCCATTAATATTAATATTGCAAAGAAACAGATAAAACTGCCAGCCAGAAAACCCAATATCAAGCCAAATGGGTCAACAATCTCGATACAGTAGATTCATTGGAGGATCCACAAATTCTGAAGTAAAGTGCACAGTTTAGATAGCCAGTCCAAGCACTAGCATTAACTACTTAATATCTTCTAAATCTACATCTCAGGTTTCATGTGCAATTCACAAAATCCCTTTTTTGAATTGGAGTTAAACCTTGAGGTTTCCTGGGTCAATGCCATCTCTCAAGAAAAGGAAGCTAGAGAGATTTACAGGGGATGAGGAATCTGGAAGGGCAGAAGCCGAGGAAAGATAGTCCTTCCATTCATTAAAGCCAGAATAGTCCTTTAATTTCATGCTGATCCAACAGAGTTGAGGCCTCTGAAATGGAAACTATAATGGAAACAGACTATGTTACACAGATCGAAACTTTGATTCCACATGATGTAGGATTGCCTAGGAGTGTCCTCATTCTGCACAGTAATCATGATGCAGGTTTAGTATTGCAGTCGCTACCTTCAGCTTTATTCTAGCTAGACGGACATTTCAAAACAGCCACACAGATCAGGAGGGCAGACATGATAGCTAGCTAGAGCACCTGGTATTTACATGCCAGTGATTCAGGAGCATAATTTTCAGATTTAGCAATCACGAAGAGATTTAGCAGTCATAAGGCCAAATAATACTCACATGGACACTTGGAATTCACCGATTATTGTATTAAGTACTGAAAAAACTTGTTATGTCCCCTTCGCTGCCTCTATCTGAACACACACAAAAATACATAGTAGTATATGATCTCTCGACTGTATCTTTCAATATCATCCTAGCACGAGACATTTCTTTTACCATTACTGCCTTAACATACGTAACTGTATGATGCAAGCATTTGCATGATATTAAAAACATATAACACTGAAACTGTTTTGTAGAAGAATCTACGCCTTCTATTACAATGAGAATCACTTCTCCGGACCCCTTAGAAAACAGGTTATTTCAGCTCAATGCAAAGCAAAGCTTTGAACGTCATACATTTCCTCCATTTAGCTCATGCAACTCTCACTCCATGCCTGGGTATTTCTATGGGGCACACAAGTTTTCTTTGCATCAGGCTTCTTCAACTAGGGCAGCAGGAGAGAAAAGTATTGACCTTCTCTGCCAGAAAGCAGCATCCAGTAGTCGCCAAGTAACTCCCACGACTGGCTGGCCAGACTTTAGGAGACACAGTCCGTACTGGTGCTTTGAAGAACATCCACCCAAAAGCTGCGTCTGCCCAAGAAATAATGGAGGACAGGCCAGTGCTTAAATCAGCTGACCACCGGAAAAAGGTCATGACGTGGGCGAGCAAAGCAGGTGGCAATTTATGTAACAACTCATCCTGACAGCATTACCATCTCATTTTGATAGCATAAACTGGAAATTCCCATTTCATTGTATCTGAAGAAGCAAGCAAGCACACAAAAGCTTATACCTTGAATAAAACTTTGTTGGTCTTAAAGGTGCCCCTGGACTTGCTTTGGGTCAACCTAGCTACCCACTTGAATTGATCACTCTGATACTATTATTATTAGCCAAATGAAATTAACTGTGAGCACTAACCACTCAGCAATGCTGTGGACTCGCTCAGCATAACTTAGTATAGCCTTTTTCAACTTTTTTAACATGGAGGAACCCCTGAAATACATTTCAGGCGTCAAAGACCCCTGGAAGTGGTGTCATGCCCCTTCAGAAAAGCGGATACGGAAGTACGAAGTATGATGTAGGAACCAGACCATCAATCACTGACTGTTTCCATTGTGGAGAAAGAGAGTAGGCCTGTAGAGCAACCGAGTAAGAGGGCTCCAGTGACACCTATTGATGCCAGCCATTATCTGAGCATCTGGGAAAGACCTCTGGGGGGGGGGTCTCACACAACCCCAGGGGTCCCTGGAATCCTGGTTGGGAACTCCTACCTTAGTACATCTGGAAATAAGAAACTAGTGATGGCAAAATCTGCACTTTAGGCTGATGAGATTCTAGGATGGTCCAATAGATCTGCCAACAGATTTGACCCCCCCCCCCACCCTACCCCCTGGCCACTAGGCCTAGGCCAAGGATTTTTTTCAGTTTTTCAGAAGCTCATTATGAGGACAGAAAATATTGTAAGCGGCACTCATCGTGTTGGGGAACTATTTAAAATACTTAATAATAGTATTGTCTTTATAGTCCTGAGGTCGGTAAAATGAGTACCCAGCTTGCTGGGGGGTAAACGGTAATGACTGGGGAAGGCACTGGCAAACCACCCCGTATTGAATCTGCCATGAAAACGCTGGAGGGCGTCACCCCAAGGGTCAGACATGACCCCGTGATTGCACAGGGGATACCTTTACCTTATAGTCTAGAGTTTTAATGACAGTTTAATTTTGGACCAGAACTATTCTTCAATGTATTCATGCATCTATATTCTTCCACTGCTTTTCCAGGCCATTTTTAGCAGCAAAATCATATTTTGGCCATAGTAAATTCTGGGATGTTTGTCCTCAGGGGGAGCCCTCAGCTTTGCTTTCTAGAAGCCTGTAAGTATTTGTGGCAGGCCTGCCTTCAGGCCATCATGCCACTCAGGGTCCCGTGTATCTGAGGGACTGCCTCTCTGCCTATGCCCCTCAAAGAGCACTACACTCCCTGGCCCCAAGGAAGCATGTTTGACCTCAATCAGGGCCAGATCATTCAGCCTTGGGCCCCACCTGGTGGAATGAAGACACCTGGGCCCTGTCGAAGCTAGCACAGTTCCACAGGCCCTGCAAAATGGAGCTTTTCCACCAGGTATAATGGTTGAGGTCACCCAGCTTGCTGCATGTAGAGCAGTGAGACATCAAAAGTGGTTCTCCAGATCAGAGGTTGCTGTTCTTGACCCCTACACCACGCTGGCTCTAGAGGCCCTGGTAGCCCTGGGGTCTCCACAGAGGTGGCCTTCCTTAGGTGTTCTAAGGTGACCCAGAGGCTAGACAGCCACTTCTGTGAATTTAGGCAGATTGTGAGTGGGTGGGCAAAAGGGACTGTGCCCATGCTTGGGTCTTGTGGCTCTTTCTTGCCTGCCCAGGGAAATGCCAATCACCATTTTGGGTTTGGAGGTGAATTTCCTCCAGGCCAGACTGGCCAGGAATTCTGGGATTTTTGAGGGTGAGCATCATCTGGGCATGGAATGTAGTGGGCAGGTAGTTGTGAATTTCCTGCATTCTGCAGGGGGGGTTAGACTAGATTACCCTGGATGTCCCTTCCAACTCTATGATTCTGTGATTCAAAGTTATGTGATTAACTTTCATATGGTGGCTACGTCTGAGCTGGGTGATGTCAACCAGAGACCAGACAGAATATTGATTTGGGAATCCAAGGATCAGCAACCCTGCATATATTAGTAGCATTTATATAAGCTAGAAAAGTGCAACAGTATCACGATGTGAAATTTTCAACTTTCTGCCAATTTTCTTTGCACTGCTGAAGATCTTTGCCTGGAACACCAGAACCAACTCCCTCCATCAAGGAAAGATTAGTATCCACTGTTTAAGAGGTTAAAACAACTGATGTTCACTCAGTGGTTTGGGAGCCACCTGTGGCTCTTCTAGGCGCTGTCCCCAATGTGGCACCCATTCCATGTTCGAGGAAGTCTGAATCTAATAGCAATATTTGCAGGCGATGCTTTCTCAGGTCGTGAGGGCATCCTATAAGCATTGCTACTAATGCCCCTGTGCGAATATGATTATACAGCTTGCACTCAAATAAGATGTGTTCTGTGTTCTCTACTTGGCCCTCATTGCAGATACAGAGTCGATCCTTGAGAGGGAGTCCATCAAATTTCCCACTCAAGTAAGCAGAGGGCAGGGCATTGTGACGAAGGAGGGTAAAGGATCTCCTGTGCTCAGACCCATTGCCGTGCCTCTTCAATAGGCTAGCTCGCCCCCTCATCACGGCAAGGAATGCGTTGTTGTTCAAGGAAGTCAAAAAGACCACGGCCCTGTAGATGTCATGGTTCCAAAATGAGAACACCGTGGAGGACAGCTAAGCTGCAAGGTGGAAGTGAAAAACCCAAACACATTCAGGTCAAATCAAATAGCAATTTTATACTGCAGCGCATGAACATGGAGGTTTCAAGTGAATTAGAATTCAAGCTGTTTCTGTTTAATTCCGCACACCTTCAACAAACAGAAATCTACAAGCGTTTTATCTTCCATTTCCACCAGATTGTCCTTTAAATAACTCTGTTGTTTCTTTTATCCAGTTGGTAAGAGAAAACACTGTGTTTGCTCCCAAAGTGACTAGAGGAGAAGGGTGTTTGCAGGAGATACCTGGCAGGGAAATGACTATCAAGGGGCAGAAATGGGCAGGTGAAGGAAACCAGCTCATGAGGAAGCCTGTTTGGACTCTGCTGCATCCAATTATGAAATAATGTTGCACCTGCTGAGTCTGAACTGAAATCAGTTATGATGTCCCGGGGGGGGGGGGGGGAGGTTGCAGCATCAAAAAGAGGTAACACCAGTGGACCTTCTGCAGAAATCCAGGGCCAAGTTCTCAAGAGGAACAGGCTCTGTTCACACATCTCCTCATTAGAAGGGTTCATTTGAAGAGAGCAGCACTAGATAAAAAGATGTGATTTCTTTGGCCATCCAGCTGTAATTTTATCAGAGTAAACCAACCAGTGAACACATACAGGGCTTGCTGGCCTGTGGCTAGATACTCGTGAACAAACTGGATTTCATCTCTTTTTAACTTGTAAAAATAGTTTTTTTAAAAAACTATTAACTGTTTTTGCAAAGTTTGTCCATGGCTTCCTGCAAATACATGTTTCATGTATCGTTGACTAGTTTTAATGTAAACCGCCCTGAGCCTTCGGGGAGGGCGGCATATAAATCTAAATAAATAAATAAATAAACAAACAAACAAACAAATAAATAAATAAATAAATTCAGGCTAGCGTTTGGCTATTACTCAACAGGCGTGGAACAAAAAGTCAGTTGTGCAGAGGTCAGAATGTAGAACTAAGACAGGACAAAACCAGGTTCAAACTGTTGTTGAACCAAGATCATCCCTGGATTCTTGTGATTTATTGGTTTTGAGCTTTGAATCTCACAGTGGATTCTGTATTGTTGCTTCGTAGGCTGATTTGTTAGGGAAAGAACTTTGAAGGTCTGCAGGTAGGATTTCCAACCTCCAGGTGACGGCTGGAGATAACCTGGGATTACAACTGCCAGTGTCAGAGATCAGTTCATCTGAGAAAACGGACACTTTGGAGCATTATGGCATTATATCCCGCTGAAGTTCATGCCCTGCTCAAAACCCACCCCTCATATTTATTTGTTAGTTAGTTTGTTTGTTTATTTGGATTTTTATACCTCCCATTTTTTACAGCTCTGGGCGATTTACATGGAATAATTATGTCATTTTACATGGCACATTATAATAATTTAATCTATAATATACAAGTTTCAATACAACATCATAACAACCAAGTAACAATTTATAACACAACATAAATAACAACAACACTGGGGAGATCAAATTTGTTCAGTCATGGAAGGGCATCTGAGGCGGGGCCCTCCAGTGATTTCCCAACCCAGATTAACTAACTCTACTTGTTGGACAGATTCATAAATAACCTAACAAGGTGATGTAATCACACAAGTAATTCTAACTAGTTCCAACTCAGAACCTTCGCACTGGACAATGTCTTTGATGGGGGGGGCCAACAGGCTGCCAGGTGCTGTAAGACCAAAGCTGCTCTAACACATGCAGTAATGTTTAGTACCAAGCATTCATAGAGTTACAGTTATCTGAAGAGCAGCACCAGGTAACAACATAACTGCCCCTATTATAAACTGCCCCAGTTCTGCAGTAGTAGGCACAACCCCGAGTTACTCTCATAATCATCCCTCCTATGAATAAAAAGAGAAAAAGAGAGAAGGGTCAGTACGTGCTGGATTATACAAAATCTGTTCTGTGCATGAATCAAAAGCAAATCCTACAGGAGACCTTGGGGGGGGGGGAAGATGTCGTTCTAGCATATGCAGATTAGGAGCTTCCTAGAATTTTCAAATATTCTCTTCCTGACTGGCTCAACTGGAGACTACCTGCTCCTTTGAGTACACTTCCTCCTGGTTGCCTCCAGAAGAACACAATTAGTCAGTTAGACTGTTAGGACTATCTCTCTCCTCTCTCTCTGTACATACTTGGATCTCTTCACAATAAACACATGCTGTGTCATATTTGAACTCTACCAACAGTATGACGGCTGTGTCCTGGAAATCTCTTATGCTCAGCACTGTGATCTTTCTATTCATAGGAATGTTCTCCATTCATGTTTGTTCATGTTCCCCAACATAAATAGAACAATGTTTACATTCTTTCCCCACAAGCACAAGAGCAAAATCATCAATGGAGCGGGACTGTAGTCTATTGCTCTCTTTGTTGCATCCGACTTAAATTTGTTGCCTAGACTTTTGTGATCCATTTTCTGCATCACATCCTGTGGTGCTACTCATTGGCTGTCTCATGCATGCTGTCTGAACCCACTGTTTTTATATTCTGCAATCCACTTCAAGTATCAGGGGGAACAGTAGGTTATAGAAGAAGAAGAAGAAGAAGAAGAAGAAGAAGAAGAAGAAGAAGAAGAAGAAGAAGAAGAAGAAGAAGAAGAAGAAGAATTAGTTATTACATGCTGCTTTTCTCTACCCAAAGGAGTCTCAAAGCGGCCCACAGTCACCTTCCCTTTCCCCTCCCCACAACAGACACCCTATGAGGTAGGTGAGGCTGAGAGAGCCCTGATATTACTACTCGGTCAGAACAGCTTTATCAGTGCTGTGGGAGCCCAAGGTCACCTAGCTGGCTGCATGCGGGAGAGTGCAGAATCAAACCCGGCTCACAAGATTAGAAGTCCGCACTCCTAACCACTACACCAAACTGGCTCTCACGAAAAGAAATAAAGGCAAAATCATGATCGCCAACAAAATTCCACAGCAGCTCTGCCTCTAAGAGCCAAAGTTATAGACTGGCAAGGAAATAATTTCTGCAAAGAACAGCTTTTTAGAAATAAAAAAATTACTAAGGATGGGCAGCCCAGTTCTTTCAAAGCAGATGTGGCTACCAAATGATACTTAAATACTCCTCAATGAAGAATGGACAGGCGTGCCACAGGACCACGTTGTTTCAGGGGATGTGCATATAATGCAGTTTTGAAATGTATTCTTTTACCTGCTTGAGAGGGTAGCTGGATGTAGAAAAAGAAATAAATGCATTGAAATGCGTTATTTTACCTGCTCAAGTGCTCTTCCATCCACTCTGACTTTCCAAGTTATATTCAGACAATCAAAACGAGTTACAGGTGAAACCCTGCTGCGGATTAAGCCCTGTGCTAGGCATCTGCTTTAGACCGGTTGATGTAGTGGTTAAGAGCAACCAGCTCTAATCTGGAGAACCCATGCAGCCAGCTGGGTGACCTTGGGAAGGCACAGTTCTCTCAGAGCTCTCTCAGCCCCACTTACATCACAGGGTTTCTGTTGTGAGGAGAGGAAGGGGTGACAATGGTAAGCTGCTTTGTATCTTCTGAGAGCCAGTTTGGTGTAGTGGTTAGGAGTGTGGACTTCTAATCTGGCATGCCAGGTTCGATTCTGCACTCCCCCACATGCGACCAGCTGGGTGACCTTGGGCTCACCATGGCACTGATAAAACTGTTCTGACCGGGCAGCGCTCTCTCAGCCTCACCCACCCCACAGGGTGTCTGTTGTGGGGAGAGGAATGGGAAGGCGACTGTAAGCCACTTTGAGCCTCCTTCGGGTAGGGAAAAGCGGCATATAAGAACCAACTCTTCTTCTTCTTCTTTGGGTAGTAAAAGGCAGGTTGCAAAAATCCAATGCTGCTTCTTCTTAGTTTGCTGCCTATGTCTATGGCGAAAGGAACCACAGCCATGCCTTGGTTAGAAAATGGCCATTTTACCCCAGAGTCATTTGTGTACAATACATGAAATCTGCCGGAAGGACTCACTTCTTAGAGTTTTTCGAATGAAGCAGCGTCTCCGTCCGCCATGGCCTATTTCGCACATGTATGGCCTTGTTGCACAGCTGTTATCCGATCGAATATTATAACACCCTTGGCATTGGGCACCTCCACCTGGGGGAGACAAATGGAAAAAGAAAAATGTCAGAGAGCCCCCCATAAACCCAGCCATAACAATTACACACAGTATGGAAGCTTGAGGAAAGCGCTACAGTGCTTTTCTGCTCTAAAGGAGACCACTGTTAGCATGCATCCAGAAATGCTTCCACAACCCCTTCACCCCATCCCCCAAAACAAATAGATTGCAAACAGGACCATGGAAAGCTGACCGTAAATGTGTAATGTGATGCAGGGTAATTTGTACAAATCCTTCTGTTCCAAAGATGAGATCACCTCCAGCAGAACCAGCTCTATGGGTCATTTTTCACCAATCCACTCCTAACTCCTTTCTTTGTCATATCTATGGATTTCCCACCCTGGAAGACACAGGAATGGGCGTGCCATTCCCACCAGCACCTCACGTTCCAGGGTATTGTAGGATCACAGTTTCCCTGGACACGCTGCCAAGTTGCTAGACCACGAGGAACCCAGGTAGGCAGGAGGAACATCCATCTTCAAAGCAGATGAGTGAACATCAAATAGCTTTCATCATTGGTGCAAGTTTGACTTTTGGTGCAAGGAGGCAGATAATGAAAGCTATTTGATGTTCACTCAAGTGCTTTGAAGACTGACATTCCTGCTGCCTAAACAGGTTCCTTGTGACCTTTCCATATCCCACCTGCTATAACCATTAGTAGTTAACATACTCAGGTGCTTTGCTCCATTTCTAAGCATTCACTTCACCATTTTGACTCAGTTGCCCAAATGCAGCTAGCAAAAACCAGCCTAGGGAAGAGCACACAGCAGGCCTGGACATGCAAATCTGAAATAATGAGTTGTGAGTTTTGTTCAGGAAGCTGCTGAACACTTTTAGCATCTGCAAGACAAAGCCCAACAGGAGCATTTTAAAGTTGCATGGTGTGGTGGTTACAAGCAGCAGCTTCTACTCTAGTGAGCTGGGTTTGATTTCCCACTCCTTCACATGCAGCCAGCTGGGTGACCATGGGCTTGTCACAGTCCTGATAGTGCTGTCCTTGCAGAGCAGTCCTGTGAGAGCTCTCTCACTTACCAGGGTGTCTGTTGTGGAGAGAGGAAGGGAAAGCAATTATAAGCTACTTTGAGACCCCCTTCGGGCAGTGAAAAGTGGGGTGTTAAAAAAACCTCTACTTCTTCATACATTTCCCCAAAGTTTACATATGAAACTAGTCCATTTTCCACCCACCCTGAGTATCTTAAGCACCATACTACATAAATATTTCCAACATGGCCCTTCTGAGTTCAAGATTCTCTTGCAGAAATCATTCCTAGTCCCTAGCACTGTGACAATTTCACCTTTCTTCCCTTCCTCTAATGACCTACCTACTTCGAAGGAGAGCATCACTAAGACACAAAGCAGCAGAATATTGTTCAATTGAAGACTCATTCTGAAAAACAGGGGGAAAAACAAGAGGTTAGAAGAGCATCTCAAGACTACAAAGTATCTGTCATTACATATGTAACTATATATGATGCCTTTCTTCCAAACATTGCACAATATAAAAAACATATAACACTGAAACTGTTTTGTAGAAGAATCTACATCTTATATCACAAAAAGAATAACTTCTTGGGACCCCGTAGGACACCGGTTATTTCAACTCAATGCTTTTGAAAGCAAAGCTTGAACGTCATACATTTCCTCCATTTAGCTGGTGCAACTCTCGCTCCATGCCTGGGTATTTCTATGGGGCACACAAGTTTTCTTTGCATCAGGCTTCTTCAACTAGGGTAGCAGGAGAGAAAAGTATTGACCTTCTCTGCCAGAAAGCAGCATCCAGTAGTCACCAAGTAACTCCCACGACTGGCTGGTCCAGACTTTAGGAGACGCAGCCCGTACCGCTGCTTTGAAGAACGTCCAGCCAAAAGCTGTGTCTGCCCAAGAAATAATGGAGGACAGGCCAGTGCTCAAATCAGCCGACCACTGGAAAAAGGTCATGACGTGGGCGAGCAAAGCAGGTTGCAGTTTATGTAACAACACATCTGCACAGCTTTACCATCTAGTTCAGTTAGTACAGGCGTAGTCAAACTGCGGCCCTCCAGATGTCCGTGAACTACAATTCCCAGGACCCCCTGCCAGCATTCGCTGGCAGGGGCTCCTGGGAATTGTAGTCCACGGACATCTGGAGGGCCGCAGTTTGACTACCCCTGAGTTAGTAGAACATTATGATAGTGTAGACCAGGCTTCCTCAACCAGGGTTTCGTGAATTCCTGAGGTTTCTTGACAGCCCTGGAAGGGTTTCCTGAATGGGTGGGAGTTAACTAATTTTTTATACATATTTTAAATTTGTGAAACATTTATCAGATGATATGGCTATATATGGTCACGCCCCGGATAAGGTTGGGCAAGGATTGGGTTTGCAAGAAGATCCTAGCAGCTCTGGAGATAGACAAGGCAAGTAAAGGGTTAAGAGGGGAACAAGGCTCGGAGAAGAGAGAGGCAGAGCTGGGCCTAAACCACAGGAGATCAAGGATAAAAGGGAACAGGCCCTGTTTGCTCCTTATTAGAAGGGTACATTCCAAGAGAGCAGCACTAGATAAATAGATATCATCTCTTCAGCAATCCAGCTGTAATTTTATCAGAATAAACCAACCAGTGAAAACACAGGGCTTGCTAGCCTGTTGTTAGATACACACTGGATTTCATTTCTTTTTAATTTGTAAAAATAGTTTTTAAAACTATTAACTGATTTTTCAAAGTTTGTCCATGGCTTCCTGCAAATTTAGGCTAGCTTTTGCTTATTAATGAACAGGCATGGAACAAAAGGTCAGTCATGTAGAGCAGGGATAGTCAACCCTGTGGTCCTCCAGATGTTCGTGGACTACAATTCCCATGAGCCCCTGCCAGCAAACGCTGGCAGGGGCTCGTGGGAATTGTAGTCCATGAACATCTGGAGGACCACAGGTTGACTACCCCTGATGTAGAGGTCAGAATGTAGAACCAAGACTGGACAAAACCAGGTTCAAATCACTGTCAAACGAAGATCTCTGGTTAACCTTGGGCCATAGGCTTGTTGGGAGAAGAACTACGCATATGACCCTAAGCGCACACTGGAGCCCGGCCTCAGTGGCAGTGTAAGAGCCATCAGACTATTCCTTCCCAGTGGTTGCTGATTCTGCTTACTGGTTATCAGCATGGTTCAAGAATTCCTCATGAAACCAACATGCAAACAGCCACTTGGTCATCTTCAGCTGTCAAAGTTTATAATGTTCAAGTACAAGTTGTTATGGGACCATAAAAACACAGTACAATTGTTTTATAAGCTTTTAATATTCGGAGGCTTGACCAAAGTTACACAGAGACACCAGAAGAGATGAAACCACCATTGTTTGTCAGCGAAAAACACACGCTCGCTGTTGGCTGAATCCCACTAAACAAATGTCTCTGCAGTATTCGTGAGGCCTGCTGTTCTATGGTGATATTTTCAAGGTTGTCAGTGAATGGGTCAGATTTAGGAATGTACATCTGTGAGGAATCATATTTGGGGGAGGAGAGGGACTCATCTTAAGCATGGCTACTATGCCCGCAGGAATGGGAGTCGCCCAACCTGGTAGGCTGGGCCAGAGCAACTGTGTGGCCAATCAAGTAATAGTAATAGTTCTTTGATGGAATTGTGTGGACCAATGGGAATGTGTCCTCTGTAACAAACGAGAAACGGAAGTTACCTTTGATCTATGATTTGAGACCTTCCTATTCTGCTCAGAATATATTTTTATCTTTTTGCTCTATCTGCGACTTCTGAGTGATTATTTTGCATTTCTGTGTTTTATCAGATTAGGATCCATTGCTGTTGCTTCATAGGCTGATTTGTTCGGGAAAGAGCGTTGAAGGTCTGCAGGTGGGGTTGCCAACCTCCAGGTGACAACTGGCAACATCAGAGATTGGTTCATCTGAAGAAAATGTCAGCTTTGGAAGGTGGATTTTAGGACATTATATCAACACTGAAGGTCCTGCCCTCCTCAAACCACACCCCCAGTATATCCAGTGATTTCCCAACCCAGAGCAGCCAATCCTACCCGTTGGACAGATTCATGAAGTGAATAACATAACAGGACGATCTAATTACAGAAGTCATTCTAACTAGTTCCAGCTCAGAACCTTCACACTGGACAGAGTCTTTGAAGGGTGGGGTCAACAGGCTGCCAGGTGCCGTAAGACCAAAGCTGGATAACACGTGTAGTAATGTTAGGTCCAAGCATGCATAGAGTTACAGTTATTTGAAGAGCAACACCAGGTAAAAACCTGAATGCGCTTAAAACTTAAGAGCCCAGTTCTGCAGAAGGAGGTGCAACCTCGCTTAACTTTCAGAATGATCCCGTCTATGAATAAAAAAGAGAAAGAGAGAGACGAGTCAGCATGTGTTGAATTGTGCAAGATCTGTTGTGTGTATGATTCAAAAGCATATCCTACAATGTAGTTAGCATTTTCAGATTAGGAACTTCCTGGTATTTTCTAATAATCTTTCCCCAATTGGCTCAACTGGAGACTACCCGTTCCCTTGAGTACACTCCCTCCTGATTGCCTCTAGAAGAACACAGTTAGCCAATTAGACCAGGGGTAGTCAACCTGTGGTCCTCCAGATGTTCATGGACTACAATTCCCATGAGCCCCTGCCAGCGTTTGCCTACAGTACATTTGTCTACAGTACATGAAATCGGCCATGAGGACTCACTTGTTTGAGTTTTTCGAATGAAGCAGTGTCGCCATTTCCCTTTGCCTATGTCACACACATAGGGCTGTCTTGCACAACTGTTATCAGATTTAACATATAAACAGCCTTGGCAGTGGATACCTCCATCTGGGGGGAGACAAATGGAAAAAGGAGAATATCAGAGATAGACCCTAAACTCAGCCAGTGCCTAAACTGTGCTTCAAAGGATTGTCAGATGAAAGGGTGACTGAGGAACAAGAGCATTATGTGCTTTTCTGCTCTAAAGGAGACCACTGTTAGCATGCATCCAGAAATGCTTCCACAACCCCTTCACCCCATCCCCCAAAACAAATAGATTGTAAACAGTACCATGGAAAGCTGACCATAAATGTGTAATGTGATGCAGGGTAATTTGTACAAATCCTTCTTTTCCAAAGATGAGATCACCTCCAGCAGAACCAGCTCTATGGGTCAATTTTTTTCCAATCCACTCTTAACTCCTTTCTTTGTCATACCTATGGATTTCCCACCCTGGAAAACGCAGGAATGGACGTGCCATTCCTATCAGCACCTCACGTTCCAGGGTATTGTAGTTTAAAGTTTCCCTGGACACACGGCACAGTTGCTAGACCACGAGGAACCCGTGGAGGCAGGAGGAACATCAATCCTCAAGGCAGATAACATCAAATAGCTTTCATCATCAGCTGCCCCACAACAGAAGTCAAACTTGCACCACTTAACAAGCTAAAGTTTCGTGAATCCTTCATCAGTGATAATTAATGATCAGGCTTACAAGAGTTCAACAGCCTAAAATGTTTTCAAAACTCAGAGATTTTTGGGATTTCAGGAACCCCAAGTATGTTCCTAAAAGGCTGCGAGTGTTGGGACGGTTGTTCACCTGTTTGAAGTCCTGTAAGCCTGATTGTGAATTATTATTGATGAAGTATCCATGAAAATGTAGCTCGTAACCAGTGCAAGTTTGACTTCTGTTGGAAGGAAGCGGAAGATGAAAGCTACTTTACGCTCACTCATATGCTTTGAAGAATTACATTCCTGCTGCCTACATGGTTCCTTGTGACCTTGATTTTTTGACTGTGATTTTCAGGGGACTTTCTTTTTTGTGTCTGGATCCCGATTGCTAAACCAGGCAACGTACGACTGAGTATGGAAGCTTAGGGGCCACAGTTTGTTTCTTTGAATTACTGTGTAATCGGTGGAATGCTGGACCAGGACGATCCGGGTTCAATTACGACTCATGATGAGGCTTATGGACAATTTACACATTTCCCGTAGCTTCCTACAACTAACTCCCAACTTTTCATAATTTACGAGTAATCCCACCGGGATGAGACTTCCTCTCTGGAGCAGCAATAGGTTCTTGTGTGAGGGATGGAGATGCAATTGGTTTATATTTGGATCATACCATATTTGGGGGTCAAACAGGGTAAGAGGAAGATCATGGATTTCCATTGGCCATTATATACTGTTATAGCTGCAATCTAAGTAACAGCTTCCTCTACCATTCACTCAGTAAAACATGTTTACACACGCACACTACACACCACGCTTTTCCCCTTTAAAGTACAAGATGGTTCATGAAAGCAGCTGGTTGGAGATGTTAAAACACCTACCACTTGTGGCCCCAATATAATTCAATAATCCTGCTTTAAAAGTCAAAGATCCACAATTTTCATATCCCAGCTACATAGTGTGTAATGGTTAAGAGCGTCAACTTCTAATCTGGTGAGCCAGGTTTAATTCCCCGCTCCTCCAGATGCAGCCAGCTGGGTGACCTTGGGCTTGTCACAGTCCTGATAATGCTGTCCTTGCAGAGCAGTCCCATGAGAGCTCTCTCAGCCCCACCTACCTCCCAGGGAGTCTGTTGTGGGGAGAGGGAGGGAAAGCAATTTTAAGCTGCTTTGAGACCCCTTCAGGTATAAAAAGCAATTCTTTTTCATTACCCTGACGATTACATATGAAACCATTCCATTTTCCACCAACCCCAGTATCTTAAGCACCATACTACATAAATATTTCCAACATGGCTCTACAGAATTCATGGTTCTCTTGGAGAAATCATTCCCAGTCCCTTGCATTGTGACAATTTCACCTTTCTTCCCTTCCTCTAATGACCTACCTACTTCAAAGGAGAGTATCATTAAGACACAAAGCAGCAGAATATTGTTCATGAGAATTTTCATTCTGAAAAACAGGAAAAAACAAGAGGTTAAAACAGCATCTCAAAACTACAAAGCATTATGCCAAAAGATTATGGGCAGAGATAGTCCATCTTCCCATTAATATTAATATTGCAAAGAAACAGATAAAGCTGCCAGCCAGGAAACCCAATATCAAGCCAAATTGGTCAACAAACTCCTCTTGATGCAGCAGATTCATTGGAGGATCCACAATTTCTCAATTACAGTGCACAGGTTAGATAGCCAACACAAGCACTAGTATTATTAACTATTTAATATCTTCTAAATCTACATCTCAGGTTTCATGTGCAGTTCACAAAATCCCTTCTTTGCATTTGGAGTTAAGCCTTGAGGTTTCCTGGGTCAATGCCATCTCTCAAGAAAAGGAAGCTAGAGAGATTTACAGGGGATGAGGAATCTGGAAGGGCAGAAGCCGAGGAAAGGTAGTCCTTCCATTCATTAAGCCAGAATAGTCCTTTAATTTCATGCTGATCCAACAGAGTTGAGCCCTGTAAAATGGAAAGTATAAGAACAGACTATGCTACACAGATCAAAACTTTGATTCCACACGATGTAGGATTGCCTAGGAGTGTCCTCATTCTGCATAGAAGTCATGATTCAGGTTTAGGATTCTAATCTCTGCCTTCAGCTTTATTCCAGCTAGATGGACATTTCAAAACAGCCACACAGATCAGGAGGGCAGACATAATAGCCAATTGGAGAGCCTGGTATTTACATGCCAGCGATTCAGAAGCATAATTTTCAGATTTCAGCATTCAAGTTGATATTTAGTGATAATATAGCCAAATAATACTCACATGGACACTTGGAATTCACCAGTGATTCTATTAAAACCAGAGGAACTTCTTTGGCCTCTTTACTGTTTACACCTGAATGCACCAGACATACAGATTAGTACATCATCTCCCTACTGCATCTTGTTATATCGTCCTAGTATGATGCGTTTCTTTTACCATTACTGACTTAACATTCATATTCATAATTACTCAGGATGTTGTTCTTTCAAGTATTTTCACACTATAAGAATTATACAATAATGAAACCTTTTAATAGAAGAATCTACCTCTTTGATTTCATGAATAATCACTCCTTCGGACACCTTACGACACAGATGTATTTCTCTTCAATACTTTTCTTTCTACTTCAGGGTTCGAACTTCATGCATTTCCTTTATTTAGCTAATGCAGCTCTCACTCCATGCCTGGGTAATTATATGGGATATGCACCAGCTTCTTCAGCTCAGATAGCAGGAGAGAAAGAAATCAACCTTCTCCACTACAGCAGAAGCATCAGGTACTTGCCAAGTAACTCCCACAAGAGAATGGTGCAAACCTGAGTAGGTGCAGCCTGTACCACTGCTTTGAAGAACATGCACCAAAACTCTGCTTCTGTCTCACTAATAATGGTGGTTTGGCCACAATGAAGTCAGCGGACCACCAATAAAAGGTCACTGTGTGGGCGATCAAAGGTGGTTGATCAAATGTCCTTAACAACTTTTCCTGATTATCAAATCAGAATGATCTACAGGCAGTAATCACAGAGCAGTACTGTGGGTTTGCTCAGCATACCTTAGTACATCTGGTATTAAGAAAGCAACAATGGCCAATCTGAACTTTAGGTTAATTGGATTCTAGGATGGGCCAGTAAATAAGTTACCAGACTTCACTAACTTGTTATCCGGATAGAAAATATTGTAACCAGCATCCATTACGTTAAGAACCATTTAAAATGCCTTATAATGCTATTGGCTTTATCACGTTGGTTTTAAGTTTTGTTGAATTTTTGACCAGACTTACCAATCTCTATATTCATTCATTCTTCAGCATCTTCTACAAGCCATGGTTTAATACTAAACATCTTGACCATACTAACTTCAGAGATTTTATTAATATCTGATTTTTAAAAAGTGTGACGTCTTTGCAGATAAAACATGTGACACTTTGCAGATAATATACAGAACTGAAGTTTAAAACTGAGAGCCAAAAGCTGCACTGCCATTAGGGAATAGCTCTAAAGGAAATGCAAACAAACAAGCATTTCGCAGCATTTCCAGCATTCAAACTATTTATCATCTAGAGCCAATTTAACTGAGATGGAAGTCGTGCAGTTATCAAAAGCCAATCAGATTCTGGTGGAGGGCTCCATGACTGGAGAGAGACCTTGTCTGCAATACCTGAATGAACACAGAGAACCAACAGGATGAATGAGAAGACAAGCAATGCAGTATCTGGAGATAGCTTGAAAGAAGAAAGGGCTCCTAAAACTACAGCAAATATATGTCAATTCCCTAAGAGAACCAGATTTGCAATATTCTGGCCTCATGTACAAATGTGGCTCATTCATCTAAGCTGGCGTACAAACTCCGCTTGAAATTCTAAGGATCCTACAATCAAAAGCTGCTGAAACGATTAAAGGGGACTGCCACTGAGATCCCAACACCTGGTCGTGAAATTTCAGTTAGAAGAGGTGGCCCAACTAGAACTATACATATCCCCTTTTGAAGGGTACAGTACTTTTCTCCACTTTTCCTGGCCGCCCCCTCATTTTGTACTTTTGTTTTGTACTTAAAGATATGGTTAAAAACCCTTTCCCCTAGTTGAGTTCTTTTGGCCTGCAGAGAGAGAGAAAGCCAGGACTTAAACCAGAGATTCCCAGATCCATGGATCCACAGGAGTCTGTGGGAGCTCCAGAGCTTGTAGACTCAGCTGCAAACTAGAGAACCATCTGCTTCTATTGCTTCCCCTTCCCCGCCCCCAAAAAGTGTGAGTTAGTTGTGGTTTTAGTACCTGTTGTAGTATAGGGCTAGAGCTAGAAGAGACTTATGTGGCCAGCCTGTGCACGTACCCAGTCCCAGTGTGGGGCTGCACAGCAAGACAGACAATGAACTTCTGGTGACATGTCATTTCAGAGAGCTGTGGCAGGGAGGTGTGTCCAGCTGCTTCCATTTCTGGTGCTCCTCAAAGCCTGAAAAATTATTTCAGGGGCTCTTCCACAGTCAAAAGTTTGAATGTATTTGCAGGCCCAAGAATAATGGTAAGCTCAATACGTTTATCAATTTTTTTTTGTCATCTGACTTTCATGAATACAGAATATTTAACCCCCATCCCATTTTTCCATCTCAATGTCCCCTTTTTGTATCAAGGACATATTGTCAGCCTAGACCGAACAGAAGCATCATGCTGTCAATATCCTTGGCACTTCTCTGCTCGTGCAGGTGGATCCCTTCTTTCTCTGCCTCAGACGTGCCACTTTGCAATATGTCTTCAAGTATTCCATGACTCACTGGGATACTGTAACAGGGAGAAGTTGCCTGGGCTTTTCCCACTGCGATTCCAATAACAGAGAAATCTAACTGAAGATGGAACAAAAGCAGAATAATTCTATGCAAATGCGTTTGAAAGACATTTCAAGTTGAATCCTCTTTTGCTGTGCATTGTGGATGCACATTTAATATGATCAGTCTAAAGCATGGTTCCTGTCGTGGGGAGGGGACAAGGCATTATCAAAATGACCATCAGACTTAAAATACACTCAGCACAAAGGAAATACAATCATGGCCAACTTGTCCCACTTCAAAACATTCAAAAAGTTCAGGGTCCCTCCACAAATACATAGTTGAGGAGGGGGAGGAGAGGGGGGCAGTTAGATGTCAGCTGTCACTCTAGCCTGATGGAAGAGTATCTTGCAGGCCTTGTTGATCTCAGCAAACTCCAACAGGGCCCTAACTTCCTCTAGGAGCTCATTCTACCAAGCAGGTGCCAGTAGCAAAAAGGCCCTGACCCTGGGGCCAGGAACCCCCAGGTGGTTAGTGTTGACCAAACTTACCATCTTTGAGGGTCCAACGGCATAGCTCTCAGGCCTTCTGTGGACAGTGAAGCTGTGATACCCAGACAACCACCGCATTCACTCATCATCTCACCACAAGTGCACATTCTAACAATATTGTATTCTCAAAAATGCACTAAAGAGATGCAGTTTCTTGGGCAATTTGTCTTTATTAGATTCAACCAAACAGAGAATACACAAGTTTTTTGAGGACAAGCAGGACTGCTGTTCCATTTAGGGTTGCCAACTCCTAGTTCGGAAACCCCTGGAGATTTGGGATGGAGCTTCAGAAAAACAGGGACCTACATAGGCTTCACCCTCTAAAGCAGGGGTAGTCAACCTGTGGTCCTCCAGATGTCCATGGACTACAATTCCCATGAACCCCTGCCAGCAAATGCTGGCAGGGATTCATGGGAATTGTAGTCCATGGACATCTGGAGGACCACAGGCTTACTACCCCTGCTCTAAAGCAACCATTTCTCCAGGGAAACTCATCTCTGTAGTATGGGTATGAGCTGTAATTCCTGGAGAACCCCATGCCCAACCGGAGACTGGCATCCCTAGTTCCATTGCTAGATATCAACAATTATACATACTGGATTTTATTTCTTTACATTTAAAAATAGTTTAAAAATGATTATCCACTTTAAAATTTGTACACAGCCCACTGAAAAACATGCTTGTGGTTGCCTGCTATTGAACAGGTGGGAAGTGAAAGACAACTGTGCAGGTGAGAAGAAATCTTCCCCAAATCAACATTTTCTTCCCATTGGCCTTCGTTCTGGTAACCAATTATTAGACATTCCTAAAGAATCAGCTGCATCAACAGCATCCATCGGCATGTTTCTAAATATCGCCTTGAAACTCACATTTATTACTGTATAAATAGCCAGTTTCATCCCCCACTGCTGAAATTGTAATATTCAAGGTTAACAGCCATCTTATTATTTCTTAGACTACAGGTTTATTGTGCTAAAAGCTTTGAGGGGTTGCATGAACTCAATCAGCACGCACACTCGCACAGATAGAGAGCAAAGATGCTGTGAATTGTGATACTGAAAGGCCATTAAATGAAAGGGAGACTATCTGTGAAGATAGGCACATTTGGAACAGCTGAAGCTAGGTTGACATCTGTAGTGACTAAGAAGGGCTTTTGTTTAAACACTGAGTAATATAATTAAAATGACTGGAATTCTAATTCTGCAATTTTACACTGGAGACAATTTGAAGGAAGCATTCATCATACTACCAGATCACTTAAGAACAAAGCAGCTCTTAACAGCTTTACTACCAGACATTCATGGAGTTACAGAGTTCTCTAAAGCAGCACCAGGTATTAAAGCGGTAGGTATTTTTGATCCGGGACTCACTTTTGCAGTACGCGGTGCAACCCCGCTGAACTTTTACAGTCTTTCGCACTGTGAGTAAAGAAATGGAAAAGCGATCAGTATGAAGGCCTTGTGATAACAATTAGCCACTGCCATTTTTCTGTCCATGTTCTCTGTTCATAATTGTTCATGTTTTTAGAATGCTGAAGTTTTTCCAGGACACAGGCATGATAGGAAATGTATCAAGGCTCCCCCAAATTATCATACTAGCCATGCCTTCAACCCCATGGGCGGAATATATACTGCATTAAAAAATTATATTCTAGGTTATTTCCTGAGACGTAAGGTGGCTAACAATGCAACAGCATGTTGCTGGATCGCAAAAAGGCAGGCTCAATTCCCTGCCTAAAACAACTGTAAAAAGAACATCAGGGCCCATTCCGGACACATTGGATAATGCACTTTCAATGCACCTTAGAAGTAGATTTTCCTGTTCTGCACAGGGAAATCCAGCTACAAAAGCACATTGAAATTGCATTATCCAATGTGTGTGGAATGGGCCCTGGTCACCTGAAGAAAATCATTTATCTAAAGTTTTTGTTCTGAACTCACTTCGAGAAAACCTTTGTACATAGCAGAATTGCCATTTGCCAGCAGTGCATTCATAGGCCTTTGTTTTACAATTGTTGTCAAATCCAACATCAGTACAGCCAAGGCATTTGACACGGTTGGGTGCTGAAACGGGAAAGGAGAATGTCAGAGATGCTTAACCCAGACGAGGGTTACACACAGTAGTAGTTAATGTTTGGTTCACAGCTTCCTGACAAAAATGGACTGAGGCCATAGAGACAAGGTCTTGGACAGGGTCTTTCTTTGTAGATAAAAGCTTTCTCCTGTGGGAAAGGATTTTGGCAGGAAAAATGTACGATCGTTGGAGGAAGAGGGGGTTTACCTACATGAACCCCATGCTGCGCTAAGCAAATTGTTCTTAGCAATAGATCCTTTCGCAAAGTGCCCATATGTACCTTTCTCGGAATCAATAAATAGCTTTGAACTCTTTTCTACAAGAAAAGTCTCAGCTTGCCTCGTTTCCTGCGGGACAGTATCCTTGGTTCGTGACATCCTTGTTCTCCATCACACCTTGTTCGATCACTATCTGGCAACATAAAATAAATAAACAAACATTTTAATAAACACTCAGGATGGGTAATGTGAATCAACAATCAGTAAAAATGTAAAATCATATATAAATTCCATAAATATTAAAACATTCATTTTCTGTAGCTCCCAACTGGTTTAGAGTGGATGGGGGGGGGGGTCAAAACTTTAGAGCAGGGGTAGTCAACCTGTGGTCCTCCAGATGTTAATGGACTACAATTCCCATGAGCCCCTGCCAGCATTTGCCAGCATTGTTCATGGGAATTGTAGTCCCTGGACATCTAGAGGACCACAGGTTGACTACCCCGGCTTTAGATGACAGATCTTCTCTCCATTGTAGTAGTGAGGCCAGCACTCCGTGATGACCCATTAGGATTCGACCATAGGCCTGGTGGAACAGATCTGTCTTGTAGGCCCTGCTCAATTTTTGTGGGTTTTTAAGCATTCACTTAATCTTTCTTGACAGGTTTTTACTTAACCTAATGTCCTAAAAGAGTGTGTAAAAATCAGAGCACATGGCGGTCCTTAACACCCATACCTGCAATAACAAGTTGTGAGTTTTGTCCAGCAAGCTGCTGAACAGTTTGACATCTGCTGTACAAATCTCCACAAGCAGCATTTTCATACTGGCATATGAAACGGTTCTACTCCCAAATCCCTAGTATCTTCACTAACCTGTAGCTCAAGCACCTTCATTATGGAGGTATGCTGTCCTTCAGCTAACAACAACACATCCCTTTAGTTCATGATTCTCTTCTTGAGTTCCTTCCCAGTCAATTACATGGCAATAGTTTCACTTTGCTTCCCTTCTTTAACAACCTACCTATTCCTACGGAGAGCATCACTAAGAAACACAGTGCCAGAATATCATTCATCTGGATTTTCATTCTGAAAATGTGAATTTGAAAAACAGAAAGCCATATAAGTTTAAAGAGCACATCCAGCTTTCAAAACATCAACCAACAGATGAACGGCAGTGATGGTCTATTTTCAGCATTGGCTTATTCATTGCAAGGAATAAGTAGAACTAGATGGAGAAATGGGTATTGAGCTAAATGTACCAAGAATCAGGCTGTGTAGGGCAGGAGGGGGAAGGAGTCCACAAAGCCTAAAGAACAATGCAGTGACCAGATAGCTGATCCAAGCCCCATTGTTGTTGTTAGGGGCAAAGTCATGTCCGACCCATCGCGACCCCATGGACAATGATCCTCCAGGCCTTCCTGTCCTCTACCATTCCCCGGAGTCCATTTAAGCTCACACTGACTGCTTCAGTGACTCCATCCAGCCACCTCATTCTCTGTCGTCCCCTTCTTCTTTTGCCCTTAATCGCTGCCAGCATTAGGCTCTTCTCCAGGGAACGTTCCTTCTCATGAGGTGGCCAAGCCCCGTTAACCATTATCAAATATTTTATTATATTTTCACCTCAGGTTTCAATCAGGGCTTCACAATCTCCTTCTTGTAGATTAAGAGTTAGCCTTTCCATTTTCTGGATCAACAAAGTCTCTCAGTCAAACTGCAAATAGACACTACAGGTTGATTCATAAGGGGATGAAAAATGTGGCAGGGCAGAGGAAAGAATGATTTTTTTATTGTTCTTTTAAAAACACAATAGCCCTCACCTTCAGGCTGACCCAACAGCACAGTTAATGCCTGCAAAATGGAAATCATAACCATGTAATATGAGAGTTTCTCCCTTGAGTAGAACAGGTCAAGACATGTAGTTCTATACCAGGGGTAGTCAAACTGCCGCCCTCCAGATGTCCATGGACTACAATTCCCATGAGCCCCTGCCAGCAAACGCTGGCAGGGGCTCATGGGAATTGTAGTCCATGGACATCTAGAGGGCCACAGTTTGACTACCCCTGTTCTATATGATGTGTGGCTGGCCAGCACTGTCCTTATTCTGCACGAAGGCAAAATAAGCATCACTCTCTTCGCTTTTTCCAGTGTATGCTCTATTAGCTTTATTCCAGCTGCATACTTTTAAAGACAGCCACGTTTGGATTAAAAGGGCAATAGAAAAAGACACAATCCGCATATTACTGGCTACACACAATAATATAAAGGCCTCTTGAAGAAAAGTTTTTCATACAGTTGTCAGCTTAGATATACTTTATTCCAATAGATTCAGTTTTAATATTCTTCACTTCAATTGTAGTCTCCAATTGTACTGCAGTGAAAAGCAGCTTGGAGTGATGTCAGACAATTATCTTTATGGTTAACTCTGGATGTCGGCGGTGATAGATCTTAAACATTGGAAGGGTAAATGAAGGGCAAAGCCTTTTATATAAAGATATATCTGCGTCTAATGCTAATGCTGGGAGCCTAATGTTGGGAGCGATTGAGGGCAAAAGAAGAAGGGGACGACAGAGAATGAGGTGGCTGGATGGAGTCACTGAAGCAGTCAGTGCAAACTTAAATGGACTCCGGGGAATGGTAGAGGACAGGAAGGCCTGGAGGATCATTGTCCATGGGGTCGCGATGGGTCGGACACGACTTCGCACCTAACAACAATATCTGTGTCTGAAGAAGAATTATTGAAACAAGGTGAGCTACCTGCTTGTCACTAAACTACAACAGGTGAGTGTAATTGAAGTTAAGAATATTAAAACTAAATCTTATGGAATAAAGAATATCTAGGATGTCAACTGTATGATGAACTTTTCTTCAAGACGCCTTTATATTATTGTGTACAGCTAGTAATACACAGATTATGTCTTTATCTAATGTTTGATTCTGTGTATCCTTTTATGTATATTATTAAATTAGAAGGACAGCTATGATAGCTAACTGGCTAACCTTACAAAACAAGAGACTCTGTTTTGTACCCTCTGGTTGACATATGAGCATATTTTTCACACTGAATGACTGACTCCACTGTATATAGAATTAGCAAAACAGTACTTACATGGACATTTGGGATCCACCAAGTTTGTAAGTTCAGAAGTACTAGTTTTGACCTTGTTACTATCTATAAAGATACACAAGAAATGCAATGTGATTAGTATAAGCTGTTACAATATCTTGGCAGGTTTTTTTTTTTCATCTTATGCTATGTTTCCTTAACTGTTATTGTATGCAATATATAACCACGACTGATGACGTGCTCTCTCCAGCACTTGCAGGATAAAAACCGATACAATGCTTTTAAAACAATAATCTACTTTTACTTTACTGAAAATTACTCCCTGGAGTACCTTAAGACACAGCGGTATTTGCCTTCAACTCCTATAACTGGCTGGTCCAACCTCAGTAGATGCAGTCTGTACTGCTCCTTTGAAGAACATGCATCAAAATGTTGCATCTGTTCCAAAAATAATAGAGATTTGGTCAGTGGTGAAATCAGCTGACCACAAGAAAAAGGTCATGGCGTGGGCGATCAAAGCAGGTGGGAATGTATGTAACATCTCAGCCCAACAGCACTGCCATCTCATTCTGATAATAACCCTAATGGAATGAACTACTGGCGCCAAACAAACTGATAATGTTGAATTACTTAGCAAGCCTTAGTACATCTGGTAATAAAAATCAGCAATGGCCAATCTGCACTTTAAGCTAATAAGACGCTAGGGTGGTCCAGTAAATAAAACACTGGATTTTAGACTCAAAACTGTGTCCCTCCCCAACCACTTGGTCTTGGACATGGTCTTTTATGTTGCTCTTTTTAAAAACTGGAATGTATTACACAAACTAGTTATGAGAACAGAAAGTAAATTCTGTAACCAGCATCCACTCCATTAAAATCTACTTTCTGGAATACCTTAAAGACACAGCTGTGTTTCCCTTCAACTCTTACAACTCTGCCCAGTGAGACCAAGGCCCTCCAGAACATTTATTTTATATATTTTATTTATTTTAGGCTGCCCCTCTGTAGGAAAACAGGGTTGCACTTACCTGTAACTGTTGTTCATCGAGTGGTCTTCTGTGCAGTCACACATGGGGGTTCTGCGGAATCGCAGGCCTGCCACGGAGAGGAACTCGCAAGCTTTTATACATATAAAATTCTAGAAGCTCCCAAGAGTGCTCACCCCTCCCCTACAGAGGGTGACTTTCCCGCCCAAAGTCACATGATGTGGGAGGGGTTAGCACTCCCCTCAGTTCTCCTTCCTGCCGCCGGAACAGGCAAGTCAATCCATTATCAGCGGCCCACTGCGGGGAAGGAGGGAGGGTTGTGTGACTGCACAGAAGACCACTCGATGAACAACAGTTACAGGTAAGTGCAACCCTGTTTTCATCTTCGTGGCTTTTGTGCAGTCCCACATGGGAGACTAGCAAGATCACGCACCCTGGAGGTGGGTGTGGGCTTACATAGCAGAAAATGGATTGAATCCACTCTACCCACAGAACCTCTTTCCAGGAGTTGACATCTATAACAAAGTGGTGGACAAATGTGGATGATTGATCAGGTCACTCCACTGCGGATGTCTATTAGAGGCAATCCAGGCAAGAAGACTGCAGAAAAAAACTCTGAGAACATGTAATTCAGAGAGATACCAATAGGGCCATCTACTTCAGGCAAAGCTTGTCAGTTTATGGAAACATCATTCAACATGGTAATATCTGTACTGAGGCCCTTCTACACATTCATGGATCAGTAAGGCAAGTAACGATTTCTACATTGCCTGGATCAGCCCATTCCATTATTTACTTGTTTGGTTTTTTTAACCAAACATATCCCATACACATAGCCCTCTCTGCTTCAGAACCAGGTGTCAAGTCAGGAGTAACTTAGAAATCACTTGGGGAAGAAAAACCATGTTCGGTTTTAATACTACTCATCTCGATGAAATCTTAGAGAAGAGAGGGCCATCAGATAAGGTAGACGTTTCCTCCAACCTTCAGGCTGAATCCACGGCCATCCAAAAAGGATGTACTGTAATACATAAATCTGTCAATCAATGAATCAAAGAAAAGGCAGATTCACAAATGCATTTTTAACGGTTGAGTTGCTAACATCTTGCTATCCTGATCTAGAAACATTTCCATCTACACCAATAGAACAAGTAGAAGAGGGTTTGTGGTTTACCACCCACGCCCTCAAGACCCTAAATATTAACCACCAGCCAGGAATAGCAGACGAACTATCAGTTGGAATTGCCTGACCACTAGGTGATGGTGGAGGTCTCTATGCAGGAATTCTGGCTCTGTCAGACAGGCAATGAACCTGTATGCTTGCAGTAGGAAACATACTCCACTTGGTCTACAGGTTGCTTCAGAAATGCAGTGTACACTGTCCAGTTAGAACTTTCAAATACCATATCTAGGAATCCTGCAAGGGAAGAAGAAGGTTAATGAAGAATGGAAAGGTTTCCCCAGTGGGTTGTGAACCCGCTGATACCCCAGAGCACAACAAGCATTGATTCCAGTAGCAAATGAGTACCCTGTACTGCTTCTTGCAGCAAAAAAGGAACTATGTTTGGAGTGTCCATTATTGACACTCATATGTGACCGCAATCATTGCTTAATCTTCCCTGTATCAATCCAATTCAATATATGCGCTGAGGCTAGCACCAAAGCACACTGAGGTTTCCCATCATGTAGATGACAGAGACATGTTGAACAGAACCTGAGCACTGTAACATAACCTCAGGTAGCCTGTTTCCACCATAGTAATTCATATAGGTTTATGCCATGGAGTCATCTGTAGGCAAACAGGACCTGCTGTTCTTGAATCCTGCACAATCAAAGAATCAAAGACACATAATAGTTCTGACCCGGTACTCAGACAATAATAGTACAACGCTTTCCACAGTCAAATAACAAGGCAACTGTGAGGATTTCAAAGTCAAAGGAGATAGTATCAAGGTATCCCCTACTAGAGATTCAATGTGATGAGTGTAAGAGTATGATCTTAGAGATCCTGCTTCAAATCCCCACTCTGCCATGGAAATTTGCAGAGTGATTCTTTCTCAACTTATCCTACCTCACAGGGTCACTGTGAGGAGAAAGTGGAAGATCACTATATCAGAGCCCTCAGGAGAGTCAAGGGAATAGGGAGTTTCAACCAAAGGTGTTCCTTAAAGATTCTACTTTTTTGTTTTTGTTTTGTTTTTCCCTCACCCACCCCCCAGGGGGTGGAAATCTGTTTTCCAGAGGGATAGCCTCAGTAGTCCTTTCAATGGAAAAAACATTGTGAAATAGATCCATAAATGCCACATTTCAATAGGGAATGAGCACAGATGCTGCAGACCCACAACTTGGACAGCATGCCCACTGAAGACTGGATTCAAATACAAAAGGGAACCTGCCTGACCATCCAGTCACTGAAATAGGGATACACATAGCAACTATATAGCCTGATGTGATCCACTATAGTTGCAATATAAGTTGGGAATAACCAAGTTGCAGACACTAGACCAAAAAGAAACACATTATAAACATAATAAAAAGCATTATGTAGAAATGCAGGAATGGATGTAAGAAGCCAGTGCCCTTAAGAGTGATTATGGCAGACCATAAGCTTTTTGACAAATGAGGGAGACTCTTGTTCATGACATATGAACTCCTCAATCTCTCTGTACTTAGTATGTCACCCAACATACAGGATAGCTGTTTCACCTACACTCTTTAGGACTATTATATACATAAAGGTAAAGGTATCCCCTGTGCAAGCACCGAGTCATGTCTGACCCCTGGGGTGATGCCCTCCAGTGTTCCCCCAGCAGACAACACAGGGTGGTTTTCCATTCCCTTCCCCAGTCATTACTGTTTTACCACACAGCAAGCTGGGTACTCATTTTACCAACCTCGGAAGGATGGATACACACACACACACATATATAACACTGTCTCTAAGGATGGCTGCCACTTCATCGATCAGGAATGGTGGATGCCAAACGGAGGCTACACCAAATGCTCTGCATCATAAATATACAAATACAAAAACATTATTATTATTATCACTGTTTCCCAAACATGGGAACAATAGGATAAGTTTCCAGAAAATATACAAAGGACCCCCAATGCTGGGGCTGCAGATTCCCTGGGGATTAAGCAGAATTTCCATTCGTAGCATCCCCTTACCCTCTATTTTGAGGGGTGCACAGCTGCATTTGAGTGGGCGGGATTGTTTGGTAGATCTGATCAGGATAAAAGAAGATCCTGACTATGGGAACCTGCATGCTTACCGTTGCCAATATTTTGGCTGTCAATATGAA
This sequence comes from Paroedura picta, assembly GCF_049243985.1. Taxonomy (NCBI): domain Eukaryota; kingdom Metazoa; phylum Chordata; class Lepidosauria; order Squamata; family Gekkonidae; genus Paroedura; species Paroedura picta. Next base: position 11,656,518 of record NC_135380.1, on the reverse strand, counting down.
TTTCTTTATGTACCCAAGCATCTCATATGTCTGAGCACTAAATGTTTACCATCAAAAGGAAAACCCCCCAGGTTTAGACCTTATTCAGGGAACCACGGGGAATGATTAGCCAAGAATGATGATGCATTACAATATAGGCTGGCATTACCGTATTGTGGCTTTTTGCCCCCTTTCCTGAAGCATTCAATTGCCACTCTCCACATTTGAGTTGCACTGCCACTATGCCAGTGGATCCCCTATGCGTCATAAAATATATTTTCCTTCCATTAGTTTCAAAAAGCGGGGAGGGAGGAAGGTGACAAACAGATCTAATCATTGCTGGTTGTACATCCAAATGATGGAGGTGGCTCTAATTTAAAACAATCCAAAATAAGAACAGCCTTTCCTCCTGAGTCTAAACATCCTGTTTTTCTGCTAATGCAGGTGTGAATGCAAGTTTACTCAGGGCCTCTGTAGACAGAAGGCTATAATACCCTTGCTTTTATAAAAATCAGTTCTGAGATGATCTCAGATCCTTTGCCAGCAACTGTGTCAAAGATTCACTTGTGGTGGCAGCAGGTAATGGCATCTATATAGCCTAGGACCACATGTCCAATCTCTTTCCCAATCTTTCCTGGGTGTTGGGAAGGTGGGCAGAGCTTACTTGCAGAGCTGACACTCAAAGTAGGGGACAGGGGGAGAGCACCATTGCCTGTCCTTTGGATTTCCCCACAGTCTGTGGTGACATTTAGCAGTGATGCTCAGTGGCACTGCTGGGCAACGACGATTGGTGCTGATGCTTGGCAGCAGCGCTTGGTGGCAATACTATGGAGGCAAGCATGCTCAGGGTCTCATTGTCAGAGAGCTGACAAATTGGTGAGTTGTGTGTCAACACAGCACCCCTTGGCACCAAATTATGACATTTATCATCACATGGAGTCATGACTTACGTGATCAAGGACTCTCAGTGCCAGGCAGCCCTTGGGAATCAGCCAGCAGCAGCAGATCTTGACATCAAGGAAATGGTGCCTGCTGGCATCAAGGAGACAAATCGCCTCTAAATGCGAACGATAAACAGGCCGATGCCGAACTTCTTCTGTCTCCTTCATCGGTGGGCTACGAGAGGCCCTAGAGAGGGCAGATTCCTCCTTCGATTAGGCACCACCGGAACTGGCACTGAGCTCACCTGCAGTGGCTGCTGGCCATAAATCAGCCACTGGGGCTCTCTCTCCTTCATCAGTGGGCTAGATGTGGCCCTAGACAGGGCAGATTCCTCCTTCGATTAGGCACCACTGGGACTGGCCCTGAGCACACCGACAGTGGCTGCTGGCCATAAATCCGCCGCTGGGGCTCTCCTTCTCCAGTGGGCAAGATGTGGCCCTAGACAGGGCAGACTCCTCCTTCGATTAGGCACCACTGGGACTGGCACTGGGCACACCTGAGGTGGCTGTTGGCCATAAATCAGCCGCCGGCGCTCTCTCTCCTCGCAGGTCTGAGGCGCCGAGGCCGTCTCTCAGAGAACTTCCAGACAAACTGCTCTTCCTCCCCTCGACTTCCGGGGTGGTTTGGCAGCAAGGCTGAGGCACTGTCCCCTGTCAGAACAGAGGCGAAGGACTCAGCTTTTCATTTGGGGCTATTTCACCCCACTTTCTTCTCTCTCTCTCTCTCTTTTTTAAAAATATTTATTTATTTTAATTACTTATTTAAACAAGGCCGCAAATATTTAAAACAGTGGCCCATAATATCGGAATTCTGAGTCATTCGCCTTCCTTCTGAATCTGAGGTAAAAATTTCTCTTCAGCTTGCTGAACAGTCCTCTCTCGGAGGCGGCAGAAAAAGAACTGAGGGGAGAGTGCTGACCCCTCCCACATCATGTGACTTTGGGCGGGAAAGTCACCCTCTGTAGGGGAGGGGTGAGCACTCTTGGGAGTTTCTAGAATTTTATATGTATAAAAGCGTGCGAGTTCCTCTCCGTGGCAGGCCTGCGATTCCGCAGAACCCCCATGTGTGACTGCACAGAAGCCACGAAGATGAACAGTCTTGGGATAGCTGAAAAGTTTAAATATTCCATATAAAATTTTTAAAATAAGGAATTCTGCAGGGCCCTCAGGACAGAGCTGTTCTTCTGGGTTTATGATTGAAACCCAAGGTACATCAGATCTTCAGCAGACCTCCCTACTAAAGTCAGCTCTATTTAAGGAGTTGTCATCTTGCACACTGCTGCCTTCTCTCTCTTTGTGATGGGGGCATACAGCTTTGTATCTTATACGTATCTTCTTCAGACAAGTTTAATGATAAATAATTATACAATTTGATAGTAGTAAATTCAGGGTTGTTTTGCATTTTAATATTTAATATTCTCACCACCATGTTATTTTGCAGAGAATATCCAGAGTTTAACCTTTTCAAATTAAAATCAAGACCCAATGGCTTTTTACTTCACCATATACCAAAATTTAGCTCTACAAGAAATGCCAACAATAAACCATCATATTAAAGTTCTAGAAAAACTATTTGTCATCTAGAGCTCAGACTGAACTCATGCTAATATCAAAAGCCAGATGACAGTGGAGGGCCACCTAATTGGACACACTCCTGCCTGCGATGCCCAAAGACAAAGAACCAACAGAATGAATCATAAGGCAAGTAGTACAGCATAAAGATGAACCTAAAGGGGAAAAGCTCTTAGACCGTTTACGCACTGGAGGTTTCATGCCGGGATGCAGGCTGGGGCTTTAGTTGTAGCAGGTTGCTCCACCTCTTCCTGCACCCACATGGGGGAGCATTTGGCCCGGTGTGCCTCATCCACCCTTGAGTTGTGCTTCTGCACGGGAGCTGGGGGCAGTGAAGTTCCCAGTGCATAAATGGTCTTAAAACCAGAGCTATACCAGTTTCTATCCTTTCCCTAATGAGGCCCAGAGTTAATGTTCAGCTGCATATTTAAAAATGGCTCACTGATCTAAGCTAGGGTACCAGCCTAGTTTAAAACACAAAGGATCCTGGGATCAAATCTTGCTGAGAATGGAACGGATTAAAGGGGACTGACACTGAGATAACTTCTAACCTAAATGGGAAATCTACATGTTATACATCTGGTGATATGATTCTAAAACCATTTCAGTTCCAAGTGGTGACCAAACAGAATGTTTATGCTCTCCATTGTTTGTAGCTGGAGGGTGGTGCTTCCCCTCCCTTTGTGAGTGTTGTCTGATTACCTGATATCGCAACACAAAGAAATTACAAGCATTTTCTCCATTCTGATTCAAACTATGCGGATTTCCAATAAAGAGCAAAAACAGAAGAATTCTATGCAAAATATACAATCAGTCATATTAAGTTTAAACATCCTTTATTGTGCAAAGTGTTTTCTTCCAGGATCTTTTTCTCAGACATACACACATACAAAAATTCACATTATTGTACATTGAATATGATCAGACAGGAGGACAGTTCCAATTTCTAGGGGTGTGGTGATGGGGCGCAAGACATAATTAAAATGTCCCTGAGACATCTGGGGCAATGAAAATCATGGAATGGAAACCTTCTGTTCTATTCTTAGAGGCTCAACAGGTTTTGTCAGATTTTGGGGGATGTATATGCAGATTAGCTAACAGTAGAAAGTTTAACAAGGCTTAAACAATAATTCTTGTAGTTCCAACTCATGTCCTTGTTAGGGCCAAACTAGTTAATACAAAATCCCTGAGGCTGTCACAAGTGTATGATACCATTCTATAAGCTTTGTGTTGTTGCTTTTAAAAACCAATTGAAAATGTCACAGGGGACATAATTTTTCTAGGAACTGCAGCGGGAGGGGGTGGAGCTCCTGAACTCCCTCCCCTTCTATTTCCCAGCACCAAAATGGTGGAGTTTGGGGGTGGGCCTTGAGCTTCTCATCCTCCTGTGGTCCCATGGTGTTTTGAAAAGCTTTTTTTTATAAGTTCTAAAAATGGCAGTATTTGCTGGCAGGGGTTCATGGTAATTGTAGTCCATGGACATCTGGAGGACCACAGGCTTACTACCCCTGCTCTAAAGCAACCATTTCTCCAGGGAAACTCATCTCTGTAGTATGGGTATGAGCTGTAATTCCTGGAGAACCCCATGCCCAACCGGAGACTGGCATCCCTAGTTCCATTGCTAGATATCAACAATTATACATACTGGATTTTATTTCTTTACATTTAAAAATAGTTTAAAATGATTATCCACTTTAAAATTTGTACACAGCCCACTGAAAAACATGCTTGTGGTTGCCTGCTATTGAACAGGTGGGAAGTGAAAGACAACTGTGCAGGTGAGAAGAAATCTTCCCCAAATCAACATTTTCTTCCCATTGGCCTTCGTTCTGGTAACCAATTATTAGACATTCCTAAAGAATCAGCTGCATCAACAGCATCCATCGGCATGTTTCTAAATATCGCCTTGAAACTCACATTTATTACTGTATAAATAGCCAGTTTCATCCCCCACTGCTGAAATTGTAATATTCAAGGTTAACAGCCATCTTATTATTTCTTAGACTACAGGTTTATTGTGCTAAAAGCTTTGAGGGGTTGCATGAACTCAATCAGCACGCACACTCGCACAGATAGAGAGCAAAGATGCTGTGAATTGTGATACTGAAAGGCCATTAAATGAAAGGGAGACTATCTGTGAAGCTAGACACATTTGGAACAGCTGAAGCTAGGTTGACATCTGTAGTGACTAAGAAGGGCTTTTGTTTAAACACTGAGTAATATAATTAAAATGACTGGAATTCTAATTCTGCAATTTTATACTGGAGACAATTTGAAGGAAGCATTCATCATACTACCAGATCACTTAAGAACAAAGCTGCTCTTAACAGCTTTACTACCAGACATTCATGGAGTTACAGAGTTCTCTAAAGCAGCACCAGGTATTAAGGCGGTAGGTATATTTGATCCGGGACTCACTTTTGCAGTACGCGGTGCAACCCCGCTGAACTTTTACAGTCTTTCGCACTGTGAGTAAAGAAATGGAAAAGCGATCAGTATGAAGGCCTTGTGATAACAATTAGCCACTGCCATTTTTCTGTCCATGTTAGCTGTTCATAATTGTTCATGTTTTTAGAATGCTGAAGTTTTTCCAGGACACAGGCATGATAGGAAATGTATCAAGGCTCCCCCAAATTATAATACTAGCCATGCCTTCAAGCCCATGGGCGGAAAATATACTGCATTAAAAAATTATATTCTAGGTTATTTCCTGAGACGTAAGGTGGCTAACAATGCAACAGCATGTTGCTTGATCGCAAAAAGGCAGGCTCAATTCCCTGCCTAAAACAACTGTAAAAAGAACATCAGGGCCCATTCCGGACACATTGGATAAGGCACTTTCAATGCACCTTAGAAGTAGATTTTCCTGTTCTGCACAGGGAAATCCAGCTACAAAAGCACATTGAAATTGCATTATCCAATGTGTGTGGAATGGGCCCTGGTCACCTGAAGAAAATCATTTATCTAAATAAAGTTTTTGTTCTGAACTCACTTCGAGAAAACCTTTGTACATAGCAGAATTGCCATTTGCCAGCAGTGCATTCATAGGCCTTTGTTTTACAATTGTTGTCAGATCCAACATCAGTACAGCCAAGGCATTTGACACGGTTGGGTGCTGAAACGGGAAAGGAGAATGTCAGAGATGCTTAACCCAGACGAGGGTTACACACAGCAGTAGTTAATGTTTGGTTCACAGGTTCCTCACAAAAATGGACTGAGGCCATAGAGACAAGGTCTTGGACAGGGTCTTTCTTTGTAGATAAAAGCTTTCTCCTGTGGGAAAGGATTTTGGCAGGAAAAATGTACGATCGTTGGAGGAAGAGGGGGGTTTACCTACATGAACCCCATGCTGGGCTAAGCAAATTGTTCTTAGCAATAGATCCTTTCGCAAAGTGCCCATATGTACCTTTCTCGGAATCAATAAATAGCTTTGAACTCTTTTCTACAAGAAAAGTCTCAGCTTGCCTCGTTTCCTGCGGGACAGTATCCTTGGTTCGTGACATCCTTGTTCTCCATCACACCTTGTTCGATCACTATCTGGCAACATAAAATAAATAAACAAACATTTTAATAAACACTCAGGATGGGTAATGTGAATCAACAATCAGTAAAAATGTAAAATCATATATAAATTCCATAAATATTAAAACATTCATTTTCTGTAGCTCCCAACTGGTTTAGAGTGGATGGGGGGGGGTCAGAACTTTAGAGCAGGGGTAGTCAACCTGTGGTCCTCCAGATGTTAATGGACTACAATTCCCATGAGCCCCTGCCAGCATTTGCCAGAATTGTTCATGGGAATTGTAGTCCCTGGACATCTAGAGGACCACAGGTTGACTACCCCAGCTTTAGATGACAGATCTTCTCTCCATTGTAGTAGTGAGGCCAGCACTCCGTGATGACCCATTAGGATTCGACCATAGGCCTGGTGGAACAGATCTGTCTTGTAGCCCCTGCTCAATTTTTGTGGGTTTTTAAGCATTCACTTAATCTTTCTTGACAGGTTTTTACTTAACCTAATGTGCTAAAAGAGTGTAAAAATCAGAGCACATGGCGGTCCTTAACACCCATACCTGCAATAACAAGTTGTGAGTTTTGTCCAGCAAGCTGCTGAACAGTTTGACATCTGCGGTACAAAACTCCACAAGCAGCATTTTCATACTGGCAGATGAAACGGTTCTACTCCCAAATCCCTAGTATCTTCACTAACCTGTAGCTCAAGCACCTTCATTATGGAGGTATGCTGTCCTTCAGCTAACAACAACACAGCCCTTTAGTTCATGATTCTCTTCTTGAGTTCCTTCCCAGTCAATTAGATGGCAATAGTTTCACTTTTCTTCCCTCCTTTAACAACCTACCTATTCCTACGGAGAGCATCACTAAGAAACACAGTGCCAGAATATCATTCATCTGGATTTTCATTCTGAAAATGTGAGTTTGAAAAACAGAAAGCCATATAAGTTTAAAGAGCACATCCAGCTTTCAAAACATCAACCAACAGATGAATGGCAGTGACCGTCTATTTTCAGTATTGGCTTATTCGTTGCAAGGAATAAGTAGAACTAGATGGAGAAACGGGTATTGAGCTAAATGTACCAAGAATCAGGCTGTGTAGGGCAGGAGGGGGAAGGAGTCCACAAAGCCTAAAGAACAATGCAGTGACCAGATAGCTGATCCAAGCCCCATTGTTATTGTTAGGTGCAAAGTCATGTCCGACCCATCGCGACCCCATGGACAATGATCCTCCAGGCCTTCCTGTCCTCTACCATTCCCCGGAGTCCATTTAAGCTCACACTGACTGCTTCAGTGACTCCATCCAGCCACCTCATTCTCTGTCGTCCCCTTCTTCTTTTGCCCTTAATCGCTGCCAGCATTAGGCTCTTCTCCAGGGAACCTTCCTTCTCATGAGGTGGCCAAGCCCCGTTAACCATTATCAAATATTTTATTATATTTACACCTCAGGTTTCAATCAGGGCTTCACAATCTCCTTCTTTTAGATTAAGAGTTAGCCTTTCCATTTTCTGGATCAACAAAGTCTCTCAGTCAAACTGCAAATAGACACTACAGGTTGATTCATAAGGGGATGAAAAATGTGACAGGGCAGAGGAAAGAATGATTTTTTTATTGTTCTTTTAAAAACACAATAGCCCTCACCTTCAGGCTGACCCAACAGCACAGTTAATGCCTGCAAAATGGAAATCATAACCATGTAATATGAGAGTTTCTCCCTTGAGTAGAACAGGTCAAGACATGTAGTTCTATACCAGGGGTAGTCAAACTGCCGCCCTCCAGATGTCCATGGACTACAATTCCCATGAGCCCCTGCCAGCAAACGCTGGCAGGGGCTCATGGGAATTGTAGTCCATGGACATCTAGAGGGCCACAGTTTGACTACCCCTGTTCTATATGATGTGTGGCTGGCCAGCACTGTCCTTATTCTGCACGAAGGCAAAATAAGCATCACTCTCTTCGCTTTTTCCAGTGTATGCTCTATTAGCTTTATTCCAGCTGCATAATTTTAAAGACAGCCACGTTTGGATTAAAAGGGCAATAGAAAAAGACACAATCCGCATATTACCGGCTACACACAATAATATAAAGGCCTCTTGAAGAAAAGTTTTTCATACAGTTGTCAGCTTAGATATACTTTATTCCAATAGATTCAGTTTTAATATTCTTCACTTCAATTGTAGTCTCCAATTGTACTGCAGTGAAAAGCAGCTTGGAGTGATGTCAGACAATTATCTTTATGGTTAACTCTGGATGTCGGCGGTGATAGATCTTAAACATTGGAAGGGTAAATGAAGGGCAAAGCCTTTTATATAAAGATATATCTGCGTCTAATGCTAATGCTGGGAGCCTAATGTTGGGAGCGATTGAGGGCAAAAGAAGAAGGGGACGACAGAGAATGAGGTGGCTGGATGGAGTCACTGAAGCAGTCAGTGCAAACTTAAATGGACTCCGGGGAATGGTAGAGGACAGGAAGGCCTGGAGGATCATTGTCCATGGGGTCGCGATGGGTCGGACACGACTTCGCACCTAACAACAATATCTGTGTCTGAAGAAGAATTATTGAAACAAGGTGAGCTACCTGCTTGTCACTAAACTACAACACGTGAGTGTAATTGAAGTTAAGAATATTAAAACTAAATCTTATGGAATAGAGAATATCTAGGATGTCAACTGTATGATGAACTTTTCTTCAAGACGCCTTTATATTATTGTGTACAGCTAGTAATACACAGATTATGTCTTTATCCAATGTTTGATTCTGTGTATCCTTTTATGTATATTATTAAATTAGAAGGACAGCTATGATAGCTAACTGGCTAACATTACAAAAAAAGAGACTCTGTTTTTGTACCCTCTGGTTGACATATGAGCATATTTTTCACACTGAATGACTGACTCCACTGTATATAGAATTAGCAAAACAGTACTTACATGGACATTTGGGACCCACCAAGTTTGTAAGTTCAGAAGTACTAGTTTTGGCCTTGTTACTATCTATAAAGATACACAAGAAATGCAATGTGATTAGTATAAGCTGTTACAATATCTTGGCAGGTTTTTTTTTCATCTTATGCTATGTTTCCTTAACTGTTATTGTATGCAATATATAACCACGACTGATGACGTGCTCTTTCCAGCACTTGCAGGATAAAAACCGATACAATGCTTTTAAAACAATAATCGACTTTTACTTTACTGAACATTACTCCCTGGAGTACCTTAAGACACAGCGGTATTTCCCTTCAACTCCTATAACTGGCTGGTCCAACCTCAGTAGATGCAGTCCGTACTGCTCCTTTGAAGAACATGTATCAAAATGTTGCATCTGTTCCAAAAATAATAGAGATTTGGTCAGTGGTGAAATCAGCTGACCACAAGAAAAAGGTCATGGCGTGGGCGATCAAAGCAGGTGGGAATGTATGTAACATCTCATCCCAACAGCACTGCCATCTCATTCTGATAATAACCCTAATGGAATGAACTACTGGCGCCAAACAAACTGATAATGTTGAATTACTTAGCAAGCCTTAGTACATCTGGTAATAAAAATCAGCAATGGCCAATCTGCACTTTAAGCTAATAAGACGCTAGGGTGGTCCAGTAAATAAAACACTGGATTTTAGACTCAGAACTATGTCCCTCCCCAACCACTTTGTCTTGGACAAGGTCTTTTATGTTGCTCTTTTTAAAAACTGGAATGTATTACACAAACTAGTTATGAGAACAGAAAGTAAATTCTGTAAGCAGCATCGACTCCATTAAAATCTACTTTTTGGAACACCTTAAAGACACAGCTGTGTTTCCCTTCAACTCTTACAACTCTGACCAGTGAGACCAAGGCCCTCCAGAACGTTTATTTTATATATATTTAGGCTGCCCCTCTCTAGGAACAGTTTTGGGATAGCTGAAAAGTTTAAATATTCCATATAAAATTTTTAAAATAAGGAATTCTGCAGGGCCCTCAGGACAGAGCTGTTCTGCTGGGTTTATGATTGAAACCCAAGGTACATCAGATCTTCAGCAGACCTCCCTACTAAAGTCAGCTCTATTTAAGGAGTTGTCATCTTGCACACTGCTGCCTTCTCTCTCTTTGTGATGGGGGCATACAGCTTTGTATCTTATATGTATCTTCTTCAGACAAGTTTAATGATAAATAATTATACAATTTGATTGTAGTAAATTCAGGGTTGTTTTGCATTTTAATATTTAATATTCTCACCACCATGTTATTTTGCAGAGAATATCCAGAGTTTAACCTTTTCAAACTAAAATCAAGACCCAAAGGCTTTTTACTTCGCCATATCCCAAAATTTAGCTCTACAAGAAATGCCAACAATAAACCATCATATAAAAGTTCTAGCAAAACTATTTGTCATCTAGAGCTCAGACTGAACTCGTGCTAATATCAAAAGCCAGGTGACAGTGGAGGGCCACCTAATTGGACACACTCCTGCCTGCGATGCCCAAAGACAAAGAACCAACAGAATGAATCATAAGGCAAGTAGTACAGCATAAAGGAGAGGAACCTAAAGGGGAAAAGCTCTTAGACCGTTTACGCACTGGAGGTTTCATGCCGGGATGCAGGCTGGGGTTTTAGTTGTAGCAGGTTGCTCCACCTCTTCCTGCACCCACATGGGGGAGCGTTTGGCCCGGTGTGCCTCATCCACCCTTGAGTTGTGCTTCTGCACGGGAGCTGGGGGCAGTGAAGTTCCCAGTGCATAAATGGTCTTAAAGCCAGAGCTATACCAGTTTCTATCCTTTCCCTAATGAGGCCCAGAGTTAATGTTCAGCTGCATATTTAAAAATGGCTCACTGATTTAAGCTAGGGTACCAGCCTAGTTTAAGACACAAAGGATCCTGGGATCAAATGTTGCTGAGAATGGAATGGATTAAAGGGAATTGACACTGAATGGGAAATCTACATGTTATGCATCTGGTGATATGATTCTAAAACCATTCCAGTTCCAAGTGGTGACCAAACAGAATGTTTATGCTCTCCATTGTTTGTAGCTGGAGGATGGTGCTTCCCCTCCCTTTGTGAGTGTTGTCTGATTACCTGATATCACAACACAAAGAAATTACAAGCATTTTCTCCATTCTGATTCAAACTATGTGGATTTCCAATAAAGAGCAAAAACAGAAGAATTCTATGCTAAATATACGATCAGTCATATTAAGTTTAAACATCCTTTATTGTGCAAAGTGTTTTCTTCCAGGATCTTTTTCTCAGACATACACACATACAAAAATTCACATTATTGTACATTGAATATGATCAGACAGGAGGACAGTTCCAATTTCTAGGGGTGTGGTGATGGGGCGCAAGACATAATTAAAATGTCCCTGAGACATCTGGGGCAATGAAAATCATGGAATGGAAACCTTCTGTTCTATTCTTAGAGGCTCAACAGGTTTTGTCAGATTTTGGGGGATGTATATGCAGATTAGCTAACAGTAGAAAGTTTAACAAGGCTTAAACAATAATTCTTGTAGTTCCAACTCATGTCCTTCTTAGGGCCAAACTAGTTAATACAAAATCCCTGAGGCTGTCACAAGTGTATGATACCATTCTATAAGCTTAGTGTTGTTGCTTTTAAAAACCATTTGAAAATGTCACAGGGGACATAATTTTTCTAGGAACTGCAGCTGAAGGGGGTGGAGCTCCTGAACTCCCTCCCCTTCTATTTCCCAGCACCAAAATGGTGGAGTTTGGGGGTGGGCCTTGAGCTTCTCATCCTCCTGTGGTCCCATGGTGTTTTGAAAAGCTTTTTTTTATAAGTTCTAAAAATGGCAGTATTTCTCTCTGTTGGACCTGGAGATTTCCTACTGTCTAGTGTTACCTTAAATGGAACAAATAAAAATCTGAAGGACTAGAAACATAGCGTCATTATAAATCAAACAACATGTCATGTTAAGGACCTCATTTTAAATTCCTAGTATTTTGTAAGCTAGTATCAAATTTACAAAAAGTGAACTTTTGATGAAACGTTAAAAACATGAATGCTACAGCTTTTCACAGACTTCAATTTCCATTGTTTTGTGACTACAGCAGTTTGGAGAAAGAAAGGGACGCAGGCATTTGAGTCTTGAATGAGGCACAATAATAGTTCTAAGAACTTTCCATAAACTAAGGCACTATCAGCTTTGCCATGATCACAGTGAAATTATTCATATACTTGTCACAAGCAGTAAGTGGAGTTGCTTAACCCAGTAAAGCACCAAAAGTCTGATTCATACTGTAGCAGGCATAAATGTCTCCCAGGAGAAGACTAAGTCAGAGTGACAAGATCCAACGCTGATCAGCTCTCAACTTCCATCATGTGGCTGGAAGCCACAGTTTCTGCACACTGACAACATCACTAAGTTTCCCCTTGATCTTCAGGAAATGTCTCTTGAACTCCAGACCATCACCCTACACAGGAAAAGAACAACAAACACATCAGCAGTAAATCAAGTGAACCTACTAGGCCATTAAGACTGGAAGGCTCAACTCCAGTGGCCTTGCTCCGCCTGAGACCCTGTATTTGGGTTGGATGAGGTTTCAGCAACCCTGCATTATTAGCAGAAGCTTCTGTAAACAGGGTGAAAAGAACTTTGAAATTAATGTAATTCCCACCACCACCGTAATTATTTCAAATATCAGCCAGTTTTGTTTGCACTGCTGAAGGTCTGCCATTGCTTGGAACATTGATACTGTTAATGGCTTCCTACATCAAAGAATGATTGGACCCTCTGTTCCTCAACTTGCAGGATGTTGAGGTTATGAGGAACAGAGAATCCCCAGATCAAATCAAACACTTGGCTTTATGTCGCATCACCTAAAAATGATTCTATCCTGTGACTTTTTTGTTTGCTACAGAACATCAGGTGCGCACGCTGAAACTTTCCTTAGAAATTTGGCATACCTTCGACAGACGGAAATCCACAAGAATTTTGTCTTCCATTTCCACCAGGTTTGCCTTGAAAATCAGTTTGTTGTTTCTTCTGTCCATGGTTGATATGGTGACCTTGCCAAGGAAAAATAATTACTGCTTTATTAGAAGGGGGAAAAGACACTGGGGAACATATGACAAATTCTGACTGAAGGTCTCTTTTACAGCCCTCTTTATAATTATGTCATGGCCAAAAATAAGTCAATGTCAATCTGTTTTTACCTGGTTTGTGCAGCCTTTCTTCCAAATATAGCCCATCTTCTCACAAACCTCCTTCAAAATGCTGTATGACTGAGCAGCATCCAGCTTCAGAAAGAAACGAGTCATTCTCTTCACCAAGCGTTGCCAAGGGTTCTGCAAGACACAGCCAGATGCCATAAAGCCAGCTAGGAGCTGAGTAATTAAAACGAGTCTTCTCAAACAAACTCTGTTTTAAAATGAAAGGTTTATATCAGGTTTTCATGTGCTCGGACAACAGGCTGGGTGATTAAATGAAGCAAACCTGTGGCTAAGAAGTGACATACAGATACCAGTACAAGAGATAAAGGTAAAGGTATCCCCTGTGCAAGCACCGAGTCATGTCTGACCCTTGGGATGATGCCCTCTAGCGTTTTCTTGGCAGACTCAATAAAAGGTGGCCTTGCCAGTGCCTTCCCCAGTCATTACCGTTTACCCCCCAGCAAGCTGGTACTCATTTTACCGACCTCGGAAGGATGGAAGGCTGAGTCAACCTTGAGCCGGCTGCTGGGATCGAACTCCCAACCTCATGGATGGACAGCTTCAGACAGCATTTCTGCCGCTTACCACTCTGCGCCTCAAGAGGCTCTTTTAGTAAAAGAGATACTTCCTACAATAATGAATTTCCAATCTAATTTAGCAAGCGTTTGCAAGTGAATCTGCCAGTTCCCACAGTTCAATCTACTTGCAAAGTGCACCGAAAGTGGATTATCCTGAGCATTTGAAAGTGTGGCAAGTCTCAGCAACAATAAAAATTACTAGAATTGAACTGCTAGCTGGTTGGCTACTAAGTCTGAGTTCAATAGGAAATGCACACGAGTATGTATACTTGGGATTGTATGTCACGGGATTCTGTGTGAAGTTAAATTAAAATATTCGTGGACAAGGTTACCTGTGAAGAACTTGGCGTGCCAAGCAACTGGCTGTTCAGCAGCATGTGTTCAGGGCAGGCTGGCTGGGAGAAGCTGATCCCTTGCACTAGCTTGTCAATACTTGCTGGACTGCTGTCCAACAAGGAAAGGCCAGTTCCCAGTTCTGGCTGAGAATTGGAACATGTCATTCTTTCCTCACTGCAATAAATATTTTTTTAAAAAAAGAAACCCAGAGAGAAGGAATTATTTAAACAGAAGATTTTCTAAAGTTGCTGAATCAGAAGATTACTGATATATGTTAAATACCACATTTCTATTTTGTCCTACCAAGGAGCTCTTTAACTCTACCCACTCTCTTTTTTAAAGTCCTCACAACTCTGCAAGGTAGGTTAAGTTGAAGAAAAATAAGTGGTCCATAGCTGCCATTGCACTATATGCAACCTCAAAGAGATATGCGGATTCAATTGTCTATGTCAACTACAAAGTGTTTGTTTATTTATTTTTTATTTATTTATTTATTTCTAAATTTCTATCCCACCGCTCTCAGTGAACTGGCTCGCTCACATATATTCTACTAGTCCACAATCAGGTCCAAATAGCAACAAACCACCCATGTAGAAGTACTGCTTGACAGGAGGTGACCTAGCTATGGTCTGGCTCTATGCGAAGGCATTTAATTCTGCCTCTGCTATTTATCAGGAGCAAAGCGTTCACAAAGCACTGGTCCCAAGCTAAGGAGAACACTTATTTCAAAACCCTCAATTTCTATTTTAAAAGAAAACAGATATGGTAATTTTCCAATCAAGGGGAAAATGAGTTCTCTACTTCAAAAGGTCTGGGAACTCTGTGATCAGATGTTTTGGAGTATGTTCCTGGGTAGTAAAAGTGCTTTATTTAGTTGTACATAGTTTTCTTGGTTATATTAACCAATGAAGGTTCTTCTTTTTCCCTCAGTGGTTTTAAGGCATGTTGATTTAGAACCACCCCGTCCTATTCTGCATTGCATATCCATGGTTATCACACATAACATTTCCATCCAACTTGAAAAGAGAAGGAATAGAACAGAAGTTGTAGCTTTGTTAATACAATATTTAAATGCTTTAAAAGCCCGCATTAAAATCCCACCGGCAGCTCAACTCCTGAATTTGCTCAAAGCAAGATGGGAAGAATGCCATTTGATACAAAACATAGGGGTCTATTAATCTCTGTGGCACAGATGGTCAGTCTTTTTATCAAGTATTTCACAGGCATCCTTGTAGCATGCAGAGCACTGCTTATGCTGTCCATCATCTAGGGATTACAAAGATAGAAGGGTGGGACCCAGTACAAAAAACAGAACATTAACCAAAACAGGGGACACTGGGATGCTTGTATGGAAGCACAAAACGGCTTCCATACAGGTATCCCAGTGTCCCCTGTTTTGGTCATCACTAGGAATAACATCAAGAGGTAGGACATGATGGGAGTGGCAAGGAACACCCAGGTCTGATAGGCCAAAAGAGACATCTAAACTATCAATTATAAAATATTAACTGGACACTACAAGTAAACTGATTACCACCTGTGTGCAGTTTTCACGGGTGAGAAGTCCATGTCAGACCGAATGTGCTTAGAAAATGCTCCTGGAGAATCTGAAAGTCCCCCTGAAGAAACACGAGGTCGCTTTATACCTAAGGAACAAACACCACAGTCATCAGTACGCAGAAATTATTTTTCATCCCAGGACAGGCAAATCATCCTTGCTTTTTGATACTGGGTGTCCGGCTGCAACCTGCCTGATAATGCCAAGGAAGTCTGGACTATCTAGAGCAGGGGTAGTCAAACTGCAGCCCTCCAGATGTCCATGGACTACAATTCCCAGGCTCCTGGGAATTGTAGTCCATGGACATCTGGAGGGCCGCAGTTTGACTACCCCTGATCTAGAGCTTTGTGCAAGTTAATTTCTATCTCTCTTGAAAATGCTAGAAGAAGCTAAACCAAAGTATTGCCATTTTTAATATACACTGATGTCAAAGCAGCCATACCAACTTCAGGAGTAAAGGATCAAACGGAAGGGAGGAAAATGATAGCAGTGTTATCATAGTCAACTTTTTCAGTTGCTAAATAAGCCTGCAGACACAGACTGTGTAAGCCGAGAACCACTTTCTTTGATGTCATTTTTATTCAGAGAAGTACTGCCAAAAATAATTTGTCACAAGGAAAAATTATAACACGGAAAGGGATTTTCACTCTGACTTTCTCTCAAGCCGATATAAGTTTATGAAGAATCCAGGAAGGGCCTTCAGTAATAACCCTTGAAAAATGAACTAAGAATATAATAGAATCTAGAACTATCCTTGATGGTCTTAAACTAGATAAAATACTCATTTCACTACCTTTATGCAAAAGAGCCAGATCCTGACTAAATTTCATGTCAGAGGAATAAACTTTCCTGCCTCCCCACTCCCACTGATCTCCACAAAATAGCTGCTCCTGGGGATAGAAGACTCCGACAGAAGTCTCCAGCAAGAACAGGTTGGTAGAAATTGCCGGCTGTAGTATGGATGTAACCCACAATGAATTTCTTTCCATGGTATGTCCTCTGTACTATGCAGAATAAGGAATCTATTAAACGTTCTGCAGACCTGTTGTAAGGATTTTAGAAAACACTGATATATACTGAAATACATTTTTAAGATACTTACCTTTCTTTAGCGGTCTTGTATACCACCTGTCCTTTTTTATGTCTGCAATAGTAAGCCGCGATGCAGGGTTCTCTGTTAGTAATTTGAGAAGTAAAGCTGGGAAGAAAAACGAACAATCTGGTTGTACAGGACTTAGAATTTCAGAAGCAACCCAAGAAACTTCCACCATAACAACTGTCAACAAAATCAGCATCTCAACCTCAAATAAATTTGTATTTTTCCTCAGTGTGTTCAGTAGCCATTTAAAAGGACTACAAAATCAAGGCTTTTGGTTCTAAATATCCCCTGAAGGATGTTTTCTACATACAAAAATATTTCTACAAGCATAACGTTTAGCATTTGTCTAGTGTTTTCAATGTCTGAAGCTTCCAAATCCCTCCAAGAAGCAGATTTTAATTAGTCAAATGAGATACCTAAGGGCAATGAATCAATCTTCTTCCACGGTGAAAGGTACGTTTTCTTTTCTTTCCAATCACAGTATTCTTGACAAGTGTCACTAGGCTGGTCCCATGGTAATTCTGCAAGAAAGGAAGTCAAATTTCTTAACAAGCATGGAAGCAATCTCAGAGAAAGGCAACATTTACAAGGCTGACTCTTTGTCATGAGGGTTTTCATCCTATCAGAAAGAGGTACTCCAGAACTTATTTAAAAGTTTTTTTTTATACCCTGCTTTTCACTGCCTTACAATTGCCTTCTTTTCCTCTCCCCACAAGACACCCTGTGAGGTAGGGTGAGGCTGAGGGGGCTTCTGGCAGGACTGCTCTGTGACTGCTGTGAGGAGACCAAGATCCCCCCAGCTGGCTGCATATGGAAGGGGAAATCAAACCTGGCTCACCAGATTAGAAGCTGCCGCTCTTAACCACTACACCACGCTGGTCAATAGCATTTACCGTTGCCCTGAGCTAACCCTATCTCATCACTTCTTGAAAGCTAAGCAGGTTAGCCCAGGCTAGAATTCGGATGAGAGACCACCAAGAAAATACATAAGTGTTTTAAACCAGTGGTCCGCAACCTTTTTCAGGCTGTGGACCGGCGGGGAGGGCACTCCCATGCATGCGTTGCTGGGTCACGCACGCGCATTTGCGCCATGCGCGGCCGCAAACGCGCATGCATGGCACTCCCGGTGGTTGGGGACCACCATTTTAAACTATATATATATCCTGTATATCCTGAGAATACAAAGGTTGTACTGGTAACCTGTACTATTGTTAAGAAAACCCACTATGTGCTAGACAGTCAAATCCAAGTTCGCAAAACAAAAACATCCCTTACCTCCTGCCAACATCGCAGTGAGCACTATTCCACAGGACCAGATATCAACGGGCTCTGCATGAAAATCTTTTCTTTTAAGGACCTCTGGGGCGATATAGGGGAGTGTGCCACACATTTTGTTCAACAATCGCTCCCGACCATTGTATTTAAACACTGTTGCTAGACCGAAGTCTGATATTTTGAGGTTATCTAAGCAAACAGAAGTAGATAATAATTATTTTTTAAATTTCTATACCGCCCTCCTGAAACTGGCTCCTACTTTATAATGTAAACCCTCCTTTATTATTTTTCTTCAAGTGCAGCAAGATTCTGAAATAATCTAATAAGTATTACAAATACAAAGGCAGCACCACTCCATGTGTAGGATTCTGGAGTCAAACAACAGGGGATAATGGCTGCCATAATGCCTTGCATGGGAAATACCAAACTGGATGTTTACTGAGGAAGACAGGACAGACTATGTGATCCAATAGCTAGAAAGATTAAGAGCTACATCCCAAATCAAAAATGAATTTAGTCAGACAGAAAATTCTCAGTTGCTAAATAAGCCTATAAACACAAACTGCTTAAACAGAAAGTCACTTTCCTTGTAAACATTGTTTCTTAGTTTCCCAACAGCTACCTGTTTTCAGGTCATTAGGTTAGAATTTTTTTTTAATCTTACCTCTTTCATCTAGCAAGAGATTCTCAGGCTTAATATCCCTGTGTGTTACGCCTATGCTGTGGAGGTAGACCTTTAAAAACAATACATGGCATTAATTTAATGTTCTTCATGAGGAGGGGGGGGGGAGTTTGAAAAAGTACAAAGAAACTTACCACACCAGCTATAAGTTGGTGGAAAAACTTTTGTGCATCTGGTTCAGGCATTCCTATATCTGGCTCTGTAAGAAAACATCTTATCAGGAAGCTGTTGATAGTTTGTTCAAAATATAGTTATACCATGACATATGATATAATAATGTATTATAAAACTCTAATAGTTTGTCCTGAAATAGCTGTGGTTTTAGGCTCCAAAGCAGCATGTGAAAGAACAAAGATTTCAATCTGGATACCCAACTGAAATTTTCTGGATACAGAAAATCATTTAGCACTTGTGCATGTAACCAAGGCACAGTAAGCCTATGCAGCTTGAACAACACAGAAGCAGAAATGTGGAGAGGAATGAATACTTTTTTAATAGCCCCATTCCTAAACCTCAGGGGAGAGTTGCAATCTAAAGACAGCAGAAATGATATAGACATAAGAACCCCAGCCCTAAAGTAGTGCCCCCAAAAGATTTTACTACTGCAATATAACCACAGAGGAGTCTTCTTTTCCTGTCTTTGTAATCAGGACTTAGTGAACAAATGGAATATCAACAGGCAAATCTGGGCAGATTTAAGAGTAGATCTTTCAGTTTTACATCCAAATGTTCACCTTCACCACTAGCATCACCATGTAGCCCAAAGCACCCAGTACCTATTCGGTCAAAGAGTTCTCCTCCACTGCAATACTCCAAGAAGAGATACTGAATAGTGCCTTCTCGTCGGTGCCCATAGAATTTTACAATGTTTTCATGATTTAACATTTTGTTGATGCAGATTTCCTTCTTAATCTGATCTGGGCACTCCGCTGCACGTTTCATGTCAACAATTTTCACTGCAACTGCTTCTTCAGTGCGTCTATTCACAGCTAACTGAACTCTAAAGGATGAAAAACATGATTACAAAGGAGAGAGACAAGTTACCTTATTATTTTCTGCTAGCCTTAGCTCTGACCACTGCCCACAGTCCATTCTTTATCCTTTTAGATGAAAATTCAAATTCAATATTTTTTAAATTCCTTGAAAAAAATGAATTAATTGTATCAAGAATCCACAATTTATAGTGTCTCCTTATTCTGCAGTCACACAAGCATTTTCTACCTCTGCAAGGCATGAATTGTATGTGGGTGACTATACTTACTCTCCATAGGCCCCTTCTCCCAGGGTCTGCACTAGATCCCAGTCCTCCACAAAGGGTACTGCCATGTTTACAAACACCACATACACTACAGAAATAAAAGAAACAATGGATTAATCACACAGAAGCAGCTTCTTGTACCTTTTTTTCTGTAACACATAGTTACTTGGCATGAAATTATGTTAAGACAAGACACCTTGCTCCAACTAGTAAATAGCACTGTTAATTTCCTAGCACAGCCATTTATGGATTTCCCCCACACCTTTCAGAACTTGTTGATTTGTAAATTCTGTCAACCTACACCCTGCAGAAAGAAGCATTTAAAAACTGGCAGCATATTTAAGAATGTTTTCTTCTCCTTTACTATGGAGAATGGCTGAGGCAAGTGGATATCTCCTAAATGCCAAGATGCTTAATGTGAATTGTGAAGTTCAAGAATAAAAGCTACAAATGGCTGTCATTCCAAAACAACATCTCAGGAAGTTACTTAAAAATCATTCATTAGTAGCCACGTTGTCCCAGGGAATAAGAAATGCAGGGCAAATGACAATATATTTTATGGGACCAACAAAAACATTCAAATTTCAGGTAGCACTATAGTTTTTCTAATGTTTGTTCTTTTGACAGTGCAATCTGTATGGTACTCTACAGCAAGGGTAGTCAACCTGTGGCCTTCCAAATGTTCATGGACTACAACTCCCATGAGCCCCTGCCAGTGTTTGCTAGCAGGGGCTCATGGGAATTGTAGTCCATTAACATCTGGAGGGCCACAGGTTGACTACCCCTGCTCTACAGAATTCAGATGTATTGTTCTTATTATAGGAACAACAAGTGAGCATATAACAGAAGCATGCATGGGGGGGGGGGGACAGGGACACCAGGAAGTAGCCCCATACCACATGGGCACCAAGCCAGTGCAGATACAAATGGCCAGCTCCACCCTATGATCAGGGCTGCTTCTCCCAAACACAGACCAGTCTGGAAGCCTCGTTCAGGTCCGCACAAAAGCTTGTTTCCCTCTGCACCTAATGAATGATAGGGGGGGGGGGGCTGGGCTGTACAATGTAATATAGCTTGCTTGCAGCCTACCACCCCTAATAAGAGATTACTATCTCCCAATAACTATTACTACCCCCAAATAACGGAGGGCCGGTGCAAACCACTTATTATTTCCATCCCCAAACACCTGGAAGAACTACCTGGGGAATTAAGTCAACAAGGCCAAGGTTTTCCAGGCCTCCGAGCACAATTATCAGGGGAACAGAATCCTTGATGAATTACAGGGTCCCCAAAAGCAAGCACGGGTCAAGAAGTGCTTGGGGAGGGAGGGAGGTGGGGGAGAGTAGGTTAGAGATTAGAAAGCTCAAAAAGCTGTATTTAAAATGTGCCTCGGGGTGTGGAGGGCACTAAAGCTTAGCCCCCAAGACACCCCGTCCCCCAATTGCGTCTGCCGACGAGGCAGCGGGTCAGGGAGGAATTCGCACCCCACGGACGGCGGTGGGTGGGTGGGGGGAAGCAGCACCGCCGCCCCCATCAGCAGAGGAAACCGGCCGGGGCCAGGCTGCCCTGGCGAGGCATTCCGCGCCCGAAATAAACGGCCGCCCCGCCTCACCCGCCCGGCGGCTCCCGGCTCTGCGGCTCCTCAGCAAGCGGCGCTTCCCGCCAAGCAGCACCAGCCGCCGCGGCGACGACGAGGAGGAGGAGGAGGAGGACGACCAGGACAGGCCACGGCGGGCAGCAGGCGGCGGGGAAACGAAAAGCGGCGGCGAAACCGACTCCGGATTCCGGCGCCAGCCCCGCCCCCGGCCCGCCTCGGCGCCCGGCAGCATGGCGCGCACGCCCCACCTCGAGCCCCGCTCGCTTGCTGGCGCGGAAGCCGCCGGCGGACCCTCCCCGCACGCGCTTATGCCGCGCCCCCCTCGCCCCGCGCCAACTTTCCTCTCACTGCGACCCCCCCGGGAGGCGGGACGGCGCCCTCAGGCCCACAAAGGTGTTCTCCTCCCCCCGCCAGGTGCGCGCGCGAGCCAACCCGGGAGAGTTGTAGCCCGGCCTCCTGCGGGTGGTTGCCACCCTCCGGTCGGGGCCTGGCCTGGAGCTCCCCCGGAGCTACGACGAGTCACGCTGCAAAGATGTGTTCCCCCGGAGACAATGGAGGAGCCCTTCATTAGGCTGCGTGGCTGTGTTCCTTTTCCCTCTCCCTCCCTTTTGTTATCGCATTTTATTCATTAAAGCATCGCTGTCGGGTATTTCCTCGTATTTTAAGGTGGCCTGTTTTAGTAGAAACTCTAGTGAACTTCTTGCTACCAAAGTTTTGAAGATATTAGTGGGTGGGGCAATGTGATACATTGGTTATCAACCCTGGAGGCTTTGAGCAGCTGCCCAGGTATTGGAAAGCCTCTCTGGTAAGGCTTGTTCATATCCCTGCTCTCTGGAAGAGCCCAGTGGATCTGCCTTGGGTCTCTGAGCCTGGCCTACATCACTGTCTTCTTACGAGGGTAAAATGGAGGAACCATTTGTGTTGATGTACTAGGCTCCTCAGAAGTAGGGTTTAAAAAGAAAATCCCATAGCTAACACTGAATTCCCCACCGCCCCAAAAAAGAAAAAAAAAAACAGACAACCCTAGCAAGTAAGGCAGGCAGCTAGGCTGGAACCCTGTCCAGCAAGCACAAACGCATGCTATTAGCCCCAAAGAAGCGAATTGCACAGAGCTTGTAACCACTAATCACTTTTTCCAAAAGAATCTCTGGTATCTTCTCCCTCGTAAATCGTTGTCCTGGAGTCTGTGCCCCCCCCCCCAGTTAGGCAGACATATATACTAAGTTGCCATTACTGCTAGTTTTATACCCCAGAATTCAAAGGAGCCTACCTCCATGTAAAGGACTACCTACTTCCACACGAACTTTCCACTTATTAATCTGCTTCAAACCCTTCTTTGCATCCTTCATCAGTGATATGGTTAAAAGATTAAAGTCTCTTCTACAGAGATGTCAAAACTAGAATTTCATCCAAAATGAGACTTTCCTTAGTTATATTAGTATAAGACTGAAGCTGTTCATTCATGCAAAGCATCTAGAATTCTCTGACTGGTTGCTGTTTTCTTTTTACCATGTCTATTGAATGGTCTTGCAGTGACATTAATTCAGTAGCTTTCTTGTTTTGCTTGTTATGGCTATTTTGGTTTTGTCATGTCTTCGAAGTTCTTTCTTAGATGCCTCAAGGCTACTTAGATGCCAAAAGGCTACTACCACCATAAATACCTTAAGAATAACATTGGTAGGCTCACACTGTATTAAGCAGAGCCTGCCCTACTGCCAGCCAAACAGCCGTGTTTTATTTTTAATTAAGCATACTATGAGGAAGCACATTTACAGACACATACTTAGCTTTTGGAACACAAGACTAGACCTACCACCTAGCTTATTCCTTCCCTGGATGTCAGAATGCGAACAGTACTGCACTGCTTCCTTTCGCTCATAAACCACTGAACTGGCCTTTCAAAATAAGCCTTTCTAGCAAGGGACACAGCATATACATATACATATATGGAATCCTGTATCATATCATACTTTTACATTCAGACTAAAGCAAGAGTTTAATGTGCAGGTACTTCATTATGATATTCCGTAGTCATGCAGCACCTGGACCCTTATACAAAAAGGGAGGCGGAGCAGGCTTCTTTCTCCTACCATAACAAAGTTGGTCTAGCCTTACTTAAAGGTTCGATTCACATCTGAAACGTCCAACTGTGAGTTCTGTGTACTAGAAATAATATCTGGCACAATTAAGATGACAGGATCAAACAGATAAGCAAGAAGATAAATGAGTGCACAAATTATAACTGCATACTAGTGGCTGTAAATTTTCACCTAAAATTTATTACCTGTTCACCTACTCAAACCTGATGTCTCTCCTGTTGTTTGTAACTACTGTTTTGTTTCACACACTTGAAAGTTTCATGACTGGATTGAAATCCAACTTTATCTTTTTACCTATTTTTTTACCCAACCCCAGCTTCACACTTGGAAGGTTCATGGTGGAATGTACCCTCTACCTTAACTCCCCTCCCTCTCAACAATCTTCTCCCTTATACAGGACTTCCACATATGCAAAGTGAGCTGTGACACACAAATACTCACATTATTAAATGTTGGTATTCTTTAAGGTGGCCCCTGGACTCCAGTTTTATTTGGGTGACCTTGGGCCAATCACACACACACTCTGCACAACCTACCTCACACGGCTGTTGTGAGGAAGAGAGAATATAAGTGGCTTTGTGTCCCATTCAGGGATAAAGGCAAAGTATAAATGAAGCAAATTAATTCTTTGGAGGCCATGCTTTCAACATAGATAGGTATGGGGAACTTTGTGTTTTCGTACAGGAAGTAAATGTTTCACACAGTATAAAATTTGAAAAGAGTCCAGGCAATATACACAACAGATGTAGTGAGCAAATGAGATGGAAAATAAACAGTGACAGATCCACTCTTAGTTTAAATTGCAGGTATTCAGGCTGCTATTGTTACGAACCATCATGTGAAAAAGGTTAATGATCAAGAACACACACTTTTACATACCCTTTTTAATTTTCCCATCATAAAAGGTACTAATTCTGATTTGGTAGTTGGTTCATATTTATAAAAATCATTCCTTCTAATACAGACTTGTTGCATGAGGACAGCATTTCTTGGTCAAATGAATCCCCCCAACTGCTTACTGACAAACAGTATAAAAAAAACCCCATCTGCCTCACAGGCAAAGGCTCGGTCAGTGCTCATTCTGGTACAGCTGAAAGCAAATTACGTTCTTGACAATCCTCGATTATCCAAGTCCTTTACCTGTTAAGACAATATTGAAATGTTCAGCTTTCTGCAATTCAGGCATTGAGGGGAGGTCCCCAAGCTAATAAAAGCAACTGTCTCCTGTGTTCATTAGCTCCAATGACTAATTAGCTACCAGTCTCACTGTGCTTTGTTAAGAACCTCTATATGTAATATGTTCCTGTTGCTTCCTCAGTGTTGCCCTGACCAGCTAACCTCAAAGGGCAAAAAAGGAACTCAAATAGGTACACCAGTTAGTTAGGTTTACACCAAGTTTTCTCCAACTGTTAACCAGGAAGTTACTTGGAAGCAGTAAGAATGGAATTTTAATTCAAATGTCTTCCTATTCCTTTTTATGCTCTCTCATTTAATCTTTCAATTCATAGTTAGGCACCAATGAGTTCTCTAGTTTCAGTAATACCCAGAAATAAGGCTAGAGATGAGCCTTGACACTGACCATCAGCCATCTAACATGCTCTACAACCTAACTCTGCAGAGAACTCTGTAGAAGACTGGAGGGAGAATAGGGAAATGGTCAGGTTCACAGGGGGACCTTGAGGGCAAGAGAACTGAAGTACACTGCTGATGATGCTGACATAGCAGTGGCTTTTCCTTAGTCAGAACTGGGTGCTGCAAATCACAAATTGTGCATATATAGCCATCAAACAACGCTCTACAAAACAGGCAGTTGAGCAAAGAGTCTTTCTTGGGATAGTATAGTTAGAAGTTTCAATACGTGTCTTCCTGCTACTGGACCCATCATACCCAAGTCCAGAATGAGAGAGACCTTCTGGAACCTTGTATACACTGTCCTGAGTTCTATGAAAGAATAGTGGGATATACATTTAAATAAATGCCCAATTCAAAATATGGAACCCTTGTTTTTAAAAAAGGACATCCTAAGACTTCTACCTCGCATAAGAAGACAGAAGGTATTTCACATTAGCTGCTTGTAGAAAATGCCCAGTTGCCTTCACCTCTCCTCCCCTTTAGCAGGTGATACAACTCAGAGCTTGCTAACCTTGTATATTCGGACCAACCAGTGTTCTGTGGTATATGCCTCTTCCAGTACATCGAGCTCAAAGTCTTTGTTACCAATCTCAGCATTCCTTACTCTGTCATAACCTGGAGGACGCTCTAGAAACAGAGGGAGAAAAAGTGACAGCTCACAGCAGCTTCTCACTGTTAGTGGTACCCTCCACCAGCTCATATTATCTTCATTTTTAACACATATGACTTAAGTATTTTTTCTAACCAGTCTTCCTCCAATGCACAGTTATGTCAATGTTCTGGAAGAAAAGTAACTGATGGAAGAAATTCATTTATACTGTAAATTCTGAAATGTGATTGTGTTCAACAGAAGACTTTCACATAGAAACCAAGAATTTAGTCCCATAAAATACAACTCCCAAGACAAATCTCCTCTTCTGCCATTTTCTGATGAAAGTCACTTACTGGCTTCTGTGTACACCTGCCCAAAGCGGTAGTAGCACATTTTGTACATAAGGCAATTGAGCAGCACTGGAGAGCCCTCCCTATCCACGCGGAACTCTCCAGTTGGTGTATAGTAATCGTGTTCTTTTATGTGCTTGCCAGTGTCCGTGCTCCCTCCAATTCGAACCATCCACAGAAATTTGTTGATATCTGTGGAAAATAAAAGCAACATGAATGAGAGACTTCACCAAATTGCCAGCACAGCAGAGCAGAATACAGTAGGAATGCCTATTGGACTGCTTATCAGATGAACATGCAGTTTGCAAACTAACCACAAGCTTTAAGTACAGGAGGGAAAACCCTACATTCCACAGTTCTGGTTACTAAGGACTGTCTACAACAATGATGAGCTCACTGTATTTATGCATAAAAGAGGTATGTCTTAGCATCAGGTGAGTTGCTCATGCATTTGTACCATTAATAGGGGAGATTAGTAAATCACTGAAGTTATACAATTGTTATTTTGATGGAAGGTATAAAATGTATATACAAATGGACAAGATTACCGTCTGATGAATATCCAGTGAGGCCTCCAAAAATTACCAGCACATAACTGACATCTAGCTCCCTCATAATCTCATATGCTCGTTCTTCTGTGGATGCCATGGCCTGAAAACAAAACAACTGCATAAGTTCACAGTATGTCAATTACCACAACTTCTCTGAATCACTTATTTGAAAGGAGGAATTAAGACCATGGGTGTCAAATATATGGCCAGTACCTGTCCATCTAGGACTGGCCCAAGAGCAACTGATCATTATCTTTATTGGGAATAATGGACAGTGGAAGTGGGAGGGTGGGCATCAGAAAGATACTCTAAGGAAATGCTGTAAAAATGCTAATGTTTGAAGCATGTTGGTCTTTTGGGTAAAAAATATGGTTAATTGGCATTATACTTTATGGCAGACATGGACCGTCTGACAAAGTTACATTTATGTCCAATCTGGTCCGCATAACAAATAAGCATGACACCTCTGGACCTTAAAACATCATATCCATAATTTCTCAAGATTGCTAGTAAAAAAACACTGCAACTTACTAAACTGCAGAACCAAGCTAGAGATGAAGAGTTCTGTTTGATAGGCGATCCAGAAATTCCTGAAAAACCCTCCACCCTCCCCACATTCATTCTAAAAGTGAAAATATTCCATAGATTTTTTTTTCATTCAGTGCTCACAAAGATGTCTGTTTTTCCAATAAAAAAGCTGGGGGGTGTTTTTTCTAAAATTCTAATTTTTCCCCCTGGGGCTTCGCATCTCTATACCTACCTGACCAACTCGAGAAATGTGCGTATTATTCCAAGTGTTGTTGTCCACGAGAATGGTTCTGTTTGCCATGGCCGTTATTTGATATCCATAATCCCACCACGACATAACTTTGGCATCCTGAATCAAAACACAGAGGCAAAATCAACATATCATACTTCTATTAATCGAACATACTCATCCGAGTTAATTTGTGAATGTAAAAAAAAAATACAGTGGCTAGAAAAACATTTTTTTCTATGCCAGTATCATAGGCTTGCTGGCAGCCACTGCATTATAATTTACATAAATTCATAACTCCTCTAAGTGCAACTGTTTTGCACAGGTGTGATCCCAGTATAGTGAATTTGTCATCACTAAAGACCTAATATTATAACAAGTTATCTAAAGTGCAAAACATTTTTTTCTCTTTAAAAATCAGAAAAAAACATTTATAGGTGAGAATTTTTTTCTCTCTGAGGTTCTGTGAATTAAGTTATGGGCACCCCACATTTAGACCAAGTTACAGAGCAGGCAGTATAAAGAACATTAACCAAAATTCCACAAGGGGGAATCAATCCTTCAGACAACAGCATTATGTATTTACAACCAGTAGGTACAAATCCATGCAGTTGTTCGACTTCTACTCCTAAAACTAAAAAGCAATATACGCTGATGTCCTTGGAGTAAGTTTAAGAGGCATCCAAGCTACAGATTTCAAACTTTGACCACTATAAACGCTGGAAACATACTTGCTCCATCAGGAGTTAACAGCACTCTATTTTCTTTGCTATTCTTAAAGCTGACCAATCTGGAGAGAATTACCTCTGGTGTGTTATGACGAAGCCAGTAATAAGCCTCTCTGAAGTCATCAAAGATGATTCTGCTACCATCACCACCACGAGCAGACAGCACTATGGAGGGGGAAGAGTAGGCTTCACTGGTCACCCAAGTCGAATGAAAAGTGTAGGTGATCAAGAAGAAAGCCATCACAAGGATCATGCCACTGGCAACCTAGGGAAGCGACAGGGACTATCAAAATACATGGAAGCTGAAATTATGACAGCAAAAATCATAATTCTTTAGAAGGAAAATCTTCACAAAATATTCAGATGCAACCAAATGATAAACAGAACAAATGCTATTCAACTAAAGCAAACCCTAGTGTAATTCCCACAATACTTTTCTAGTTTGCTGTGTTCTTCTGAGAGGAGAACCCCATACCCCTCATTTTAAACCTTCCTCATGCAGCCACTCACTTCGTTTTTGATGGGGTAAGTAGAATCCTGTTGCTTTTTCGATTTCTTGTCTGGTCGACTGATATCCAGGTTTTTCATATAAGTGGACAGCACTTGGGAAACTCCAATGCCAGACAGAATACACATTACTGGAGCCAATACCAGCATGAGACGAACCTGTAAAAACAACAACCCAATATGCAGGTGAAAACAAAAAATGGAGGGAGTGCAAAAGAATTAAACATTTCCCTAAATTCATGAAGTTACTTTGATTGTGGAGTCTCCAACTGATGCCCAAGTAAACAGAATGAATATTAAAAGGTGGTGTAGCAATCACTACCCCCTTTCACCATGACATTATCCCTTTCTCCTAGGTGATGCTCCCTTAAACATGAGAAGGCTGGATTAAAATGGAGACATGCTTAATTTTGAACTGACGTACTCCTAAAAACACTCGTCATATGAAGCCTCAGTAAGATAGATCGCTAAGGCAAATAAAATGAGAAGAACTCGATTTTCAATGGTTTTCTCTATTGACCCACTCCCAAACTGGCAAATCCCCAGATTAGCCGATTCAGTCCTCACCATCACTGCAGAAAAGTACATGCTGGTCACACCATACATGATGATAAAAATGCGGGCATCAGACAGGTTACTGAAACAGTAATACAGACCAACTGTAAGAGAGGGAGAGATAAGTCAACTTTCCTCTTATAATATCATCTTGTTGATTACTATTGGAAGAGACCACTAATTTTCTAAAACAATACGTCGGGCTCCTGCTGTTCTTTTAAAAGAACAGCTATCGAGAAGACAAACTATAAAAAACATTTATTATTAAGGATCAATGCTACACTCACCTGGGAACATAAAAACAAGAAGCTGCAGGTCAAAGTAATAAGAAGACCATGTGGTGGGCTGGTGCTCAGAGACTGAGGCAATGATGGGGATATTATTCTTTGCATAGGAAGGATCCAGCAGCGAGTAGAAGCGACCAGTCCATGGAGAAATTTTTCCTGGCAGAGACAGGAGATCCGTATTTACATACAGACAACTGATAGTTTTATTATAGGGCATGAATGTCTCTCAAACCGAAACAATTTCAAATCACACTTGAAGTTCCCAGATATTTAGAAATTTAGTAGAATTTAACAGATAAGCTCAGCCAACCTTCATGCATCTCAAAAATGCCAAAGAACATTCAGTTTGTATCAAATAGACATCTTTGCTCTGTCCCATAGTGAGGGAATCAAACTACTTTGCAGCTACAGTCATTCTGTTAAAGCATCCTCAGGACAGCACCTCATTAATCTGAAGAGTCTCTGATTTAAGCAGATACAGTTTAATGCAAAATTTCTCAAACCGAGGTCCAGGGACTAGCAAACTGTTTCTAGTCTAACATTCCTATTAAAAGCATAAAGACCAGATAAAGTCAGCATGTATTTTAGCAGCAATAAAATCACCACACCTGTCAGCATCAGAACAGCTCCTATTGTTAGAAGGACAAACCCAACCAGGGAGATCACACTCCGGAAGAGAATCTCAAATTGCTGAGGGTTGAGTTTGCTGCGTAGGTAATCCACAAAGGCATGGATCTGACATAGGCCAAAGACACCCAACGCAGCCATATGTTCAGATGACAGGACAGGCTGAATAGGGAAAAAATGAAAAGGTCCAGTTGAGCTGCACTTTGTTATACTAAAACAATTTCTCTTTTGCCCAGTCTTGCAGAAGCATCATGAGCCATGCCTTCAGCCCCTGACACAAAATATTTATCATTATAAACAGCTGGACCGAGCAAGGACAACTAGATCACCATTGGTAAAAGTTGGCCCACTATTTTAATCTATTTTTCCTGCTACTTATTTGATATCCTTTCTTTCACATAAATTCCTACACCCATGCACCAGAATTTATCACACCATGCTCATGACAAAGCCCAGAGAGAACATACAGTTCTGTGACTACCAAAAAGGAAAGATATTGCAGGAATTATGGTACTTCATGAAGAGATTTACTTCACGAAATCTCTTCGTGAAATACTTTGTGAAGTTGATCACCAAATAAACCCCTATTAAACTGGAAGTTATATCTGAAGACAGACCCCTGATCTTTTCCCTTCATATAGATGCTAGAGAAGTTACAAAGTCAATGATTCAAATGAGTAGCCGTGTTGGTCTGAAGTGGCACAATAAAATCAGAGTCCAGTAACACCTTTAAGACCAACAAAGATTTATTCAAGGCGTGAGCTTTCGAGTGCAATCTTCCTCAGACTATGATCTTCTTATATGACGGGGAATATATAGCAAAAATCAATTCAAAAATCAACTCCATCAACCTTACAAAGTCAGTCAATGATCTTCCCTCACCTGAAAGCCAACAAAAGAGATCTGCATGGATAAGATAGTTCCCAAGCAATATACTGTACAGTAGGCCACATATATCCGATGAGAGAACCGTCCAGTCAGCATCAGCACCAGGACATGGAGAGGAATGAGGTTAATCAAAAACACGTAGCCACCCCATGAAGAGACCTGAAAGAGGGCAGGGAAAAGAGGCACACAAGTGATCATTCCTCCAGATGCAATAAAGACCATAAAATTACAACAATGACCGACACAACACTGCTGTTCAGCAAACCAAAGACATTTGTTTAAACATCTCAGACATGCAGAATTGCCTGCTGCCTTCTGTACTAAAATTAATGTGATTGTTGAGATAAAGATGTCTTATTTTGTTCTTCAAAATAATGAAGGCTTTGACTTTTTGAAATCTTATGAAAAAGAGCTGTTCAAAACTGACAGTATGATACCTGGGAAGTGTGTCATCACACTTTTGGCTGCTTGCCATCAAAGTTTCTAAGAACTTCAAGGCTGCACGGTTCGAAAGTTGGAAATATTTCTGTCAAGGCCTTTTTTTTTCTTTGTTTGCTACTCAAGCTAAAGCAGGTTGATATTATGTAGAGATGCAAGTCCTTTGTAAGATTAATGTTGCCATATATATGCATTCTTAGATTTTATTGATAGCACACACTGGTTAATATATTGCACTTAACACTTCTAGTGTGCATTCTTTAACATTTGCTTTTCTCCATTCTATGTAACAACATTACAGCAACTTATTTTTGCCACCTAGATTTGTTACACACTGCTGGGGTTTCCTTAAGCATATAATTTGACCACTTGCAAAAACAGCCAAATAACCTTGCACATGATATTACAGAGGTAGTGCTAAGGCCAACAAAAGAGCACTACTGGATCAGATCTATAGTTCCAGCTTCCTATTACTTAGCACAGCCAAACAGATGCCTCAATGTCTAGAAGCAGGGCACACTGCACATACGTCACTGTGCTGTTGTCTCCCAGCATGCGTTCGGAGATATATAGTCCATTTATAAA
Organism: Paroedura picta; assembly: GCF_049243985.1. Lineage (NCBI taxonomy): Eukaryota > Metazoa > Chordata > Lepidosauria > Squamata > Gekkonidae > Paroedura > Paroedura picta. The sequence goes on along the minus strand of NC_135380.1, from coordinate 11,624,383 downwards.
ACTCACTCCCTGAATAATTTGGGGAAGCTGAAAGCCATGACAGCTCAGCTGGTTCTAAGAGTGCAAGATACATTCTACTCAAGCTGCACTTATTCTACTGTCCCCCCTTTCTCATCATCCCACAGCAGGGCCAGCTGACAAATTCCTCAAGAAAGAATGTGACTAAAAACTCTCACTCACCATGTAGAAATAGGCAAGTGCACACATGGCTGCCCAATAAATGGAGCCTGTCTTCACTGCTTTGATCCACATGTAGTAAGTCAGAAGCATACAAAATATGGCAATACCTGCAGATAAAGTAAAACTTGAAAGATTATTGCAAACAAAATGCACAACGGTACCTCCAAAACCTATAACAGAGTAAAACATGCTTCACTAAACAATGCTGTTTATTTAGTTTATACTTTTATCTTATTTATAAGAGTAACAGGCTGTCATTATATTGCACCCAAAATTACACCATTATTTTTAATATAACAAAATATAAGGAAAAAAATAACGCTGCATCTCTTATTTGCAATTCATATTATTCCTAGGAAGTTCAGTGAGTTAATAAAAATGCTCCCTTTAGAAGAGGTTACATTGTCCTTAAAAGATCACATTACAAGTCGGTAGGCTTTCTTGGACCAAGATTTCCTTCAAGCATCAGGTAACAGCTGGGACCACAAGTTCCCTTTATCAACTTACACTGATTCCCCAGAGGTACCTGTTATTGGATCAAAATTACACTCTCTGATTCACTCACCTTCATTGTCATAGGACCCAGCAACAGAACGAGAAATGTAACCTGGTACCACAGCAATCATCGCAGCAGCTAAGAGACCTGCCCCAGCATCCTACATTACAGAGGGGGGGATAAATTTAAAGAGATACCAACATTCCAATCAATAACAAGTTCTGTCATATGTATAACCATAGATATTAAATGCCTGAACATTATTACAGCCAAGATGATTCCTCAAATTAATAAGATTTTCTTAGCTGTGATTATTCTAATCAAGGGGAGAGTACTCATGACAGATATCACACGGGCACCAAGTATGGAAAGAAGTTCAAAGTATATTGATTTAAGATCACAGGCATAATATGACCTGCTAGATAAATCTGACTTAAGAAACAAATAATCAATAGGTGGCAAAATAGCAAACATTAGAAACCAACAATTCCAGCCTCAGCTCTTATGCAGTGATATGCAAATAAATCAAGCCATGGAGAGCACTGCTTTAAATCCAGAAATTATGCTTCACCCTTGTTTTTACCTTGAGCTCTTTGGTGAGATGATACGTTACGATAGTGGTGAAAGAGGAAAAAAGGGGAGCCAGGAACACGCAAACATTTCGGATATCAATTGTAATATGGAAGAAGTGCAGAACATGGTAGATTGCTGCAGATGTGATCATTAAGCCTGACACAAAAGTAAATAAAAGAAACATCACTGGCTATGCAGATCAAACTGAATTAAGCCTGAATGGGCTCTCTGAGGCTTTCACTGGCCCATCAGTGGCTGACTGATATGAGCAAATCAACAGAAACATTTGAATGTATTATTTCCGCTTTTTTACTAAAACACTAATGCCATTCTGAATAAGTACATTACTACCGCAGAATCAATAGCAGCACTTACTAATCTCTCAAGTAGCTTTCAGCCACAGAGTTTCACAGAGCCAAGAAAGATGGTCAAAAGACAATTAAAAAACCTTAAATACAGGTCCCCTGTGCTTGTACCTCAAGATGAGTCCTGCTTTTTACCTGGATAGATAGTTCCACCAATGATCCTCCCCAGGGGGTACCATGCTCGGTCATCAAACCAGTTGTGGAATTTGTAGAAACCCTCTTCTGCCAGGAAGCGAGTTGTACGGTAATTAAAATAGCTGCAATATCAACAGAGAATTTAAGCTTATGCCGGAATGTCCAGGTTCCAGGTGGACATCGGAAACACCATTCACTCTCTTTATATTACAATCTCAGCCTTCAGTTAATATGCTTATGTAGAAGCTCTGCCAAATATAACGCACATATTACCACCAGCTTAAAGGCTAAATGACTTCTTTCAGGAAATGATATTTGTTTGAACCAAACACACACACGAAAAATGAGCTCCCATCTAGCAACTGATTCTTTACAACAGACAACCAGAAGCACCCAATCTTCTGTTCCGTTTCTAATGACTTGTTCAGGAACATGTGCTACCATATGCCAAAGAGTGCATTATCTTGTGCAAGTTCCACTCACTGGACATCTGCTGTGAAAACACCACCACTTCCCTAAAGCATTTTTCTGCAACCAAGTGATTTTTTTTTCAAGCCATTCTTTAAAGAATTGGATTTAATTGGCCTTGGGGTGTTACTTTAGTTCAGGGGTAGTCAAACTGCGGCCCTCCAGATGTCCATGGACTACAATTCCCAGGAGCCCTTGCCAGCATTCGCTGGTGAATGCTGGCAAGGGCTCCTGGGAATTGTAGTCCATGGACATCTGGAGGGCCGCAGTTTGACTACCGCTGCTCTAGATAATAGTATTTCAAATATTCTCATCCTTTCAGCTTCTAGAGACCTAGCCTGTGTAAGACCTGGGTGGAACTGTCTAGAATAGATATTAGAACTACTACTGAACCCACCAAGGCAACTCTTATTGCGATTAGCCCAAAAAACAGTTAACCATCATGAAGCATTCTAAAACCTCTAGGATTAAAATATAATAATCTGCACAGTTCTTTGTACAGTTAACACACTACAAAAGGGAAATATAATCAACACCTAATGTAGTGTGACAATCAATCTCACAAAACTAAGAAGACCGACAGTGAAAACTGAGCTACTTACGGATCAAATTCATGAATGACACTCTCAAATCTCAGGACAGAGAACAGTCGGGTAGAGAAAGCTACAATATGAAAGGAAGGACAATCAATGCAAATTATCACAAATAAAACGATTACTTTGCTGCTAGAAATACAAAAGTTTAACTAGAAAATATTACAGCCATCAACTAAGCCTCTAGCTCAGAGGCAGAAAAACGTGAGGTCCAAGCATCCATGACCCAACATGCAACTTAAGCTACAAGAACGCTAGGAGTATGCCATGCACTCTTACTTCAGCATTTTAAAAGCCTGAACTTACACAGCACAGCTGCCATTGACAGGATGAGAAGCTTGAGGAGGGTGTCTTGTTTTTCATAGGACAAACGGAGAAATCCTAACTTGGTCATTTTGGCAAAGGCAACAAAAGGCAATACTTAAACACCTGAAAGGAAAACAAAAGATGAACAAGGTGAAGAAAAGCTGAGCTAAGCATTCAGTTATTCAGGCTCTCCAAATTAGATAATTACAAGCAAAGGTGTTCCCTAGGCAGCTTGCACATGGTCTTCTCCACCACAGACAACCTAAAAGGTCATAGGTTTAGTCACTTATCCAAATGACACTCCCAAACAAAGAATTTCCTTAAGGATCTGATCCAATACCGTAATTCATGCCCTTAAATAGCGGTCTCCATCAATTGCTCCAATATCTTTACCTTCCCAGTCATCACAGCTCCTTTCAAATGACACAAAACATACCCAGTAGCTTATGTTTCTAAATGTGTGAAGCTTGAATGAAGGCATTCTTTTCAGTTTTATGAACATGCATACTCTGTCAACAGAAGCTCATGGGAAATATAGCCCATGGACATCTGGAGAGCCACAGTTTGGCCACACCTAAACTACAGCCTGCTTTCTCAGGTGCCACAAGCGGATACTGCTGTACTGTGCTTTTATGTAGACAAGCATGCAGAACACATAAGGCCTATAGAACAAAACTTGAGTCCAGTGGTACCTTCAAGGTCAACCGAGTTTTATTCAAGGTATAATAAGATTTTGTGTACCGTATTTGCTGGCGTATAAGACGACTGGGCGTATAAGACGACCCCTCAACATTTCCATTCAAAATACAGTACTATGGGCCACTATGTCTATCCCAACTGAAGTGCACCCAGCGTATAAGACGACCCCCCCACTTGGAGGCATGATTTTCAGGGGGGGAAAGTAGTCTTATACGCCAGCAAATACTGTACATGCAAGTTTTTTTAGATACAATGAAACAGAAACACTGCTGGTCTTCAAGGAGCTACTGGATTCAAACTTAATTCTCAGATCTGTATGCTAATTTACTGCCATTTTCTTGTATCATCATGTATGCGACTAGACCTTAAACCCATTCATCTACCCACTCTACACCTATACTGTAATATCGTCGTTACCCACGCTAAGCCAACTAGGGAAAGCGGACTATAAAAATTAAATTATTGTATGTAAAGGTTGAGGAAAGTTTTATTGTATCTGAAGTACTGATGGAACTTGAACAATTCCGCAGGGCCTATAAAAGGGAGCTCCTCCACCAGGCACTTGGTTGGGGTTGACCTGAACAAATCACCTTCCTACCATGAAAACCACTGCTGATTGTCCAAGCCACGTGGCTGTCAGTATGTTGGAGTCAAATTACTGTCATCACCATTGTTCTACTGTTCCATCATACTGTTCTACCATCAACACTCTATTGTTACTGTTTACTATTACTAAGTTATCTGTACTGTTCCCTGTTCGTTAAGTTCCATGTAAACAGTCCTGATTTTCAGGGGAGAACGGTATATAAATATAATTAAATAAATAAACAGACAAAAAGGGTGCATACTGATGAAAGCTTATGCCTTGAACAAAACTTGATTGGTTTTAAAGGTTCAACTGGATTCCAATATTCTTCCGCTGCTTCAGGCCCACACAGCTACCCGCCTGAACATACTCCCTGTATCTCTGTTGACTAGGGCTGAATTTTACATGGCTGGATCCCGCTGTTCTTAAAGTGCCTGGAGACTCTTGTAATACAGCTACCCCTCTGGAGTTATCACTATGCAACACAAAAAGGGAAAAAAACCCACAACACAACAACTAACTATGCTATTAGCATCAGAAGGAATAGAAATCAGACTTAGGCCGTAAGGTCTTTAAATGGTACTACCACCAGTCCCACTCCGTTATCGCACCTCTCCTACCAGCCTATAAGTAGCTCCTGCCGGGTCCCTGACAGACCCACAATTTGAAGCATTTTGGCGAGGTGGCTGTTAAGACAGGCTTTGGCAGGATGATGAAGCGAGGCCGGGAACGGTATCCCAACAACGCCCCATTTCCACGCCCTCCAGCCTTTGGACAGACAGACGCCCTGCAAGCAGAAAAGCAGCATTGCAACGACAAGGCTCTCCCCCTGAGAGGCTACTTTTCTAGGCGCAGGGAGGTTGCCCTTTCAAGTCAGGAGGCTCGCGAGGGGGACATGATTTTTCTCTCCTCCACCCCCCCCCCTGGTGAAAACATGCAGGGATTTTTTTCCTGTAAGACTCCCGACCAGGCCTTTTCTCCCTCAGGGAGCAACGCCCACGCCCTCCGCCCGCCCGCGCCACCCGGCTCTTTCCCCCTCAGGCGCCGCCCGTCTCACCTGGGACTCGGGACTCGCTGTCCGTCCCGCTCCCTCAGCCATCCGCTCCACGCTCACCTACCCCCTACTGCAGCGTCGGCCCGCCTCTCCGGCCTGAACCGCGGCCGCGCTATTGGTACAAATCTGCCTCCGTCATGCCCGAGGGCCCAGAACGCCCTCTCTTCCCGTCAGCTCATTGGGCGCCAGCCTTGTCTCTCACCGGAGAGGAAGTTTGAGAGACGCGCTCCCGCAGCCTCGGCTCCCGATTGGCGAGAGATCACGCAGGCCCAGGGGCGGTTGTCGTGCGGCGAGCGAGCGGTTTGGTTGAGAGGCGAGCAGTGACGTGTCTCTCTGGAGCGGTGGGGACGAGCCGACAGGGGAGGTGGGTGTGGCCACGGGGCGCGAGCGGGGCGGGGCGCGGCGGGCAAGGGGCGCTTGGCGCGCGGGGATTGGCCGCGTGGCGCGAGGAGAGAGGGCTGGTTCCAGCGGGCTCTTCGGAGCTTTCCGTGCAATTGCAGCAGCGGCGTGCATTCAAATAACGGTGTTCGCTCGCAAGGCGTGGCGCCTGTTCCTAAACTGCGATTGCAGCGAATCGGATTGACAGCAGAACTGGAGACCAATGGCACCTTTCGGACCAACGGACCAACATGCATGCCACTAAAGCTCAAGACCGGAATGAATCATTTGTTGGTCTGAACCAGGGATGGGCAAAGTGTAGCCCTCCAGATGTCCATGGACTACAATTCCCATGAGCCCCTGCCAGCATTTGCTGGCAGGGGCTCATGGGAATTGTAGTCCATGGACATCTGGAGGGCCGCACATTGCTCACCCCTGTGTGCCATTGGGCTCCAGCGTTGTTGTGCTAAATGCAATGCCAGCTAGTGAAGTTTTGCACGGCAGTAAGCCGCCTGCTGTCCTTTTTTATTATACTTTTTAAGTCGCGCTCCAACTGCTTTGTGTCGCTTTCTCAAGAGCTGGCGGGTCAAATTGCAGCCGCGAGAGCCACGTTGCACAGCTCTGTCGGGCGGCCCTCGTGCTGATCCCGGGCATTGCGTCAGGGGGTTTAGGAGGACGAAAGCAGCCGCGTGGCTGATTGACACTGCCGGGATTTTCTGTCACACGCGCTAGGAAGAGGTCCAGGTGGGTAACCGTGCAGGGCCGGTCTGACAGAGGAAAAAGCATCTTTAGGACCGAATAAGCAGCTTTCGCGTGCATGCATGCATGCACGCTTCTTCAGAGACATGAAGTGTACATGCACATGAAAGCTCATATATATATATATATATATATCGAATAAAAAGGCAATTTTATGCTGCTTTGAGAGTCGTTTGGGTGGTAAAAAGCAGGGTACAAAAACCAACTCTTCTAACAAAGGTTTTGTAACATGAAGATTTTGTAAATTACAACCCACATTATTTTCTAATGAAATCAGAGTCCAGTAGCACCTTTAAGACCAACAAAGATTTATTCAAGGCGTGAGCTTTCGAGTGGGTGAGCTTTCAAGCAGCACCCTTAGACACTCGAAAGCTCACGCCTTGAATAAATCTTTGTTGGTCTTAAAGGTGCTCCTGGACTCTGATTTTATTGTGCTGCTTCAGACCAACACGGCTACTCATTTGAATCTATTTTCTAATGAGTTATTCCTTCCACAGAGACTCTTAGCTTTCCCTTTGCAAATACCATGGAGAGTGGAGTCAAAATAACCTGGGCCAAGATATTCCCATGCCTTTCAGTTTTGGCCCTCTGACTCGCATAGTCAACTGGAAGCTTGTGTCCATTTTTGAGGCTCCTAGTTTTCCATGAAGAACAAAAGTCACAAACAAGGAAAAATTACAGCACATAAAGTTTGCTATATCGCTAGTAGACAAAATCATGACATTCTGGCTCACTTACTTTGGCCATATCATGCGATCCAACTTGATGGAGAAAGCAATTCTGCTAGGATTGGTCAGTGGAAAAAGGAAACCAGACCAACAAAGGATGTGGTGGTTAGATACGATCAAAATGGACACCAGCCAAAACATTACACAACTAAAAAGTGGTCAAGATTGGAAATTGTGGCGACATTTGAGCCTTAGGATCACCAAGAGTCGGATTCAACTGAATGGCTAACCTCATCGGTTTTATTCTCTGGTGAGTTATGCTTACCATAGATGGACAGATGGGCTGATACTCTTACTAGTTTCATGATAATAGCAAGCCAAGTGATTTCTTGTTATATTTGGTTTGGATCCATGTGATACGGGGAGGGATGATGACTCTCGGAAGCCTTGAATGTTACTTGTTGATATGGGTACACGCAAGCATCACAGCACCCAAAAAAAAAAAATCCATAGATACTTATTGGGAGGAAATGTGATGGTGACCAGGGAAGGGGGCGGGCTGGGTAACAGGAAAACGTAGATTATGTTTAATTTGGGGGGGAAATTGCTCTGTGAAGTGTACCAAAATTAAGAGGCTGAGTGGCCCTAAATAGCCTGAGAGCTTGGAAACTAAGCAGGGCTGGACCTACTTAGGACTTGGATGGGAGGCCAGGGTTGCTATGCAGAGGCAAACCACCTGTGTTCATCTCTTGACCGGGAAATGGGGTCACTATAACACAGCTGTAACTTGCTGGCAGTTTCTACCACCACATTTTTAAAAACTTTTTTCAGTGTACTTGTCTTTAAAGCAGCCAGTACACAGAATAAATTTCTTCAATGAACAGGCTTTTCTACATAAGTGCTTTCAGAGGACATTTTCAGTCTGACTTTCTATATATTATATACATATATATTCAGGTACATAAGTGCTAACTGCAGGCTTTGAAACATGGGAAAGTGGGGATGGGCATGCTGTTTAGTTTGTAAAAGCACAGAACCACCTCTTTAGGGACTGGCCAAAAGACAACTTGCTTTGCCATCTTAATTACAACCTCTTCCTGTTCCTCTTTACTTAGGCATGGTGTTATATAAACACCCTGTCCAGGTCACTCGTGGAAAGGAAGCTTGTCCTACATAGGAAGGAATTTGCTGCCCTCTTTGTTTAAGAATACTGGCACACGAGAGCTGCAGTCAATATTCATTTTCATCCTGGTGCTGCTCTGTGCCTCAAAGAGAATCCAGCGGTAGGTATAGGCTCCTTTTTGCCTTGTTTCCACCCTAATGGCTTCTTGGCTATGAAAGAGAGAATAGGAAGAGTGAAGGAAGGAGAAAGCACAGCTCTGCAACAAAAAAGCATCTCCTTTTCTGCTATCAGAGAAGGATGTGTGTGTGTGGGTGGGGGGTTGTTCCCCAAACTGAACTTAGATTCACCCCTCGCAATTTCTAGTAAACTTATTTCAATCCCCAGGAGGGGCAGGCAATTTGTAATTCCCAATCTGATCACATGTGTACTCAGAAGTCAGTCCTACTGGGCTAAACCCCAAATAACTGCGTGGGACCACAGGCTTGAACATGACGTTTAGTCAAACCACTGGTCTGTTGGGCCCTGCTGTGTCTACCACGTCTGAGCGGGTCTTTATCAACCATGTGACCAGGCAGCCATTCTCCTGAAACCACCAGGCAGGCACCTGAACTTGGGAACCTTCTGCATGCAAACCAGGTGTTGCATCTTCCCCACACTTGATCTGGAAAGAAATTTCCTGAAAAGGTAGACTGTCCTCTGACCTCTTGTCCTCAAGAAGGCATGGTGCCACAGAACTGCCTTGTTCCCAAAAGGCTTGTCAGTTTTCTTCACTTGCCGCCGCCAATCTGTCCTGGCGACCACGTGGAAGGGGCCAGGCGACCCCACTTGGGGTCAGGACCCCAAGTTTCATCTATAGCAAACTCATATTTTGTGTAGGGGGGGTTAATTAAGAAGACTTGAAATGTGAAGAACTTACAGACCGGCCCAGATTTCTTGATATTTTCTCAAAAAATTTCCTTCCAACAAAAAAAAATGTACAAGCTTTACAATATTTGCAATTATAGAAAAATTATTTGCTGACAAATAGACTAAGAATTTAACATGGCAAACCAGTCAGAATTTTAAAAGAAAGTCACAGCTTAGAAGTAAAAACTATTCAATTTGTTCATTAGATATGACTGAAGATAGCATGCACTTACAATAGCGAGTTTGAGTTTAAAGAACGATTAACACCGTTATTAATAGAGGTGCAATTAGTCTAAACATTATCTTGTTACAGGTAATTTTGTGGTGGGATTAGTCTTAAATTAAAGACGGCTACCAGACCCAGCCATGATCTGTAAATATCTGTTAAGGCATAAGTTCCATAGAACTCAAGAACACCAACTTCCAAGCAATTTGTGTGCACCTGTAGCTTTTGGAGATGCAGGTGGTCCTTTAGGTAGAGAGGATACCCCTCATCCCACTATCAGGCATCCAGGCAGTCTGCTTTACAAGAAATATCAGTTCATCTACCAGGACAATTCCCTCACCTTCCACCTTATCCAGCAGGGTTATCTGTTTCTTGATAAGAGTCACAAAAGCACTCTGAGTTGCTTTTTCCCATTTTCATTTAATATTTCAGTGTGAAAATACTAGAGGAGAAAAAAATTACCTGTAGACTGACCTCTGTTCTGCAAAAAACAAAACAAAACCAATGGACTTTTAAAAAATTAATAGTTTCCAGCCCTACAAAAGTCTGACATGCATGAGAAACACTGTCTAAAATCAGGATCCACCTTGCTCCCTTTGTGCATACACAATTACATATGTACACACAGACGGACAGACACACCAAGGTCAACTATCTGCATCTGTCCAGCAAGTAGTGCTGGCTGCAGCTACAACCACACGGGAGCACTTCCGCTTACGCCGTTCGGACTTGGCCAGGGCAACAACTGCGGGGCAGATTTGCGAATCTGAGTCGGAGGCTTTCTAAGCACAACTCGGACAGGCCGTTTTTGCCTACAAAGATGAATCCACCATATCTTGGCATAGCAAGATAATGAAACCTTGTGCATGAACCCTTTAGAAGCCCTTTCATTTCCTCCCCTCCCCCCCCCAACATCATTAAGTGCCTTCATTGTTTCCCCCCCTCCCGTCAATTGCCAACAAGATACATGAAGACACTAATTTTTAGAAGCATACGCTAGTTTCAAGACCAAACATCATATTGCAAATCTTACTACTCCAACCAGAGAGATGACATGCTTCCTGACTTTACCCGTACGCTTTTTCTATTTCCCTTTGAACATTCAAAAGATGCTTTTTCAAAAAGCTCTACAAATGTAGATTTTTTTTTAAATCCCTACATTCTGCTGTTGAGGTTAGGAGTCCGTTTCATCCTTCAGAAGTGCATCATTTTTGCTAACAAAGGTCAGCGGCAGCAGTCCATATCCTCTATGGAGATTCCACCTAACTTTGTCAGTCAACACTGTTGGATATCAAGGAGGGGGGGGGGGGGGGAGGGAGTTCCTCCCAAGTCCTCATAATCTTGTGCCTGCAGTTACATGATCCGCTCTCTTTTCTCATTTTAGCACAACAGCGATTACAAAACCCTGACCTGAGTTATACAATATACAAAGAATTATGACCATCAAGAAACCCAACGTTTGTGGTACAGTTCACTGGAGAGACCCCATCGGCATCACAAAGCTACGACAAAAAATATGCATTACAAAATCCACTCATCCGGGGGAGGGGGGAGGAGATGGCACCGAGGGAACGGCGGGATGGGTGGGTGGAGAGAGAGAGAGAATATACAAAAAAATGTACAGGCACAGGTCCGTGACACGCTACAAAACAAGCAAAGAACCTGACTTTTTAAAAAACTCACAAAGATGTTTAAAAACCCAGAATCTTCTTCAGCTCCCTTTCCTCCCTCCCCTCGAGTGATATTTCTATCCACACGCGCGGTGTGACATAAAACCTGTGCCCAACGGGAGCTTAAGATGACAATGTGTGTGCAGTGGGGGGTAAAAGCACACACACACACACACACACACAAGCCCCCTTGGCAGAACAATTACTGCCCTTCCCTGGATCACAGGCCCATGTATACAGCAGCTGGGAACGGCGCTCTTCCTGCCTCCCCACTTTGGTTAGGGTTCAGTGTGCTAAAGTTGCCTTCTGCCTGGCAGGCGAGGTGTGCAGCGAGGGCATCCGGTCAGCTGACGAAGAGGTGCTGAGGGTGGACTGAAGGTAGACCGTCTTGTGAAAGAGTCTGTTGCTAAGGAAGACCACCAAGGAAAAGAGGCGCAACTGGAAGTGGCTGAAACACAAGAACAGGTGGCCATCAGCTACTATTCAAGGCCCTCTGCACTGAGTCACATGCCTTTCATCCCCACCGTGGCCCAAATTCTGCTCTGCTTAGTCATCCCCAATGAGAACTGTTAGCAGCCTGAAAGTAAGACGTGCCTTTTCAACCTTTTGACCTTGGAGGAGCCCCTGAAATAATTTTCCAGGCTTTGAAGAGCCCCAGAAGTTAGATCAACTGGCCACGCCTCCCTGCCACACCCCTGGAAGTGACATGTCACCAAAAGTGTCTTAACCACCCATGTTAACAGGCAGGCTTGAGGAGGACGGGGGAAAGAATGCACAGGCATTGATGAAACTGCCATCCAGACTCATGGTAACTGTCCAGGATTCCAGATGAAGAGATGCCAGGGATTGAACCTGGGGCCTTCTGTTACGCCACGCAGATGTTCTGCCACCAAACCACAGACCTTGCTTGGTCCCACACCATTCATCTAATACAGTTTTATCCCACCCTTTCGCCAAGGAGCTGAGGGCGGTACATATTGCTCTCCTTTCCTCATTTTAGCTTCACAACCATTTTGCGAGGGAAGTGAGGATAACAACAAGAGAGACTGGGAAGGGCAACAATCAGAGGGAAGGGCTGTGGCTAAGTGGTAAAACCTCGGCTTCGTATGCAGAAGGTCCTAGATTCAATCCCTGGCATCTCCAGTCGAAAGATCTGGCCGTAGGTGATGTGAAAGACCTCCGCCTGAGACCTTGGAAAGCTGCTGCCAGTCTGAGTAGTCAGAATTCATGCCAATGGACCATGACAGCACATGACAGGGCCTAACCCACTACATGGCATCGGTTAACTCTGTTTTCCCAAGTCAAAAAGCAAGCACATTCTAAGAGCCCTTCCAAAAGAGATTTTGTTGACTTAGTCATCAACTCAGAGCACACAGCGTGAGCTAGATCACTACATGGAAGGAAACAGCGAGAAAGACGGCCAGAAGTGAGCTGGCTCCTTGGTGATCCCACCCCCATGCAGCTTGATAAACCCATCTCCCCACCTGCTTCTCAATAATAAACCTGAGGCGGGTGGGGCAGAGGTACGTACTATGCTTTTCCTGGGGTCTTTGCTTCATTGGCGCTGATAATAAACAGAGGAAAAAGAATGGAGAACAGGCAGCCGCTGAAAAGAGAAAGATGTAGTCCATTAGAAGATCCTTGTAGTAGGAGAAGGGTTCCACTGACAGATTCATGCAGTAAAAAAAGTTACAGAATTTGTCCTAGGGAGCTCTCTGTAAGCTTCCACAGTCCAATGAACAGCTAGCTTTACAACAACTTTAGCACAAGCATGTTTACATTTACACATGGTGCCATCAGGCAGAAGAAAGCCAACTGTTCATGGAGATTTAGAATAAAGAGCAACTGCGTTTTGCATACCTTGTTTTCTTGCAGAGTTTTGCTGCAGACACAGCAAAACCCCATCCTGAGAAATACATTCCTTCTCCAAACCCAGATGCTTCACCAACATCAATATTGGGTATATTATTAAAGCTGCTTAACTACCCAAGCAACTCGTTAATTGCGAAGATGGTGAAACTGACAGTTGCAGGCGGAGATATATCACTGACGGGATTGAAAATAGGCAAGTACTCTCTGTTCACAAGTTACAGCGGACACACGTACATGCTGCCTGTACATGCATGCACCCGTTTGCAAGAAACATTCATTCACTTTACAAATGAAATCAGGGACCAGTATTTGGAAAAAAACCCTGAAGGTAACATGAGAGTTAACCCACACACATGCAAAGGAGAATCAAGTGTACCCTGTACACAGATTTCATGTGCATTCGCCATAATGTGAACAGGGCTGGTGTCTCGATCAAGAGCAAAGCAGAAATACCTGATAATGTAAGATGACTGCATTGCAGTGAGAAAAGCCAGTGGTAAACCAAATCCGAAATAATAGGGCCAGTTCCTTTCAATGTTGGATAACCGTTGATGCATTTCAATTCCTGACAAGACAAAAAGCCAACATAAAGCGTTCAATGAAATAAACAAGATATATTTGATCTCACATTCTGAGAAATGTACTCGTAGAAAAATTGTCTGGCCGAAGATCATCCACTGAGATTCACGGCCGAATGGAGATTTGAACCTGGGTCACCCTAGTACGGCATGTTAACCACCACTCCACGATGGTGCTGTCTTGCACAGTTATCGTCCCACAGACATTTAGACCAGGGGTGGGCAAACTGTGGCCCTCCAGATGTCCATGGACTACAATTCCCATGAGCCCCTGCCAGCAAATGCTGACATCTGGAGGGCCACAGTTTGCCCCCCCCCCCAATTTAGACTCACAAAAACACCTGTGAAGCTAAGAATTCATCAACGTCACCCTGTGAGCTTCACAGGCAGGGAGAGACCTGAACCTGTCTTCTCTCAGTTGCACCATTAATATCTAAGCACAAACCACATCGGAGGGGGCAGGTCACGTGGAAACACCCCTACAGCAGTAACTCATCTCTCTGGGAACGTCAAACCTTTCCACGCAATTTACCTACTGCTGAAGCACAGGAATGCGATCTTGTGAAAGCAGAAACCAAACTATACCATGAGTCAGTCTATTCGACATTTCCCGAGGAATTTTTCAGCGATGTGCCCACCTGTCCGATCGTGCCCTGCAATGGTCATCTGGCAACAATGGAAGGGAAGGGAAATTGCTCACCTTTGTTAAACCAGCGGTACTCAAAACAGTACAGCGAATAGAGCAACGACATGTGAAGCAGGCTGACCAGCTGGCCAATGATATCGATGGGAAACAGGCTTACAATCATCCCCTGTGAGGAAGGAGAAGGCAGGGACTTCAGGTTTAATTTTTCCGCCCCTCTCTGCAAACAGAAAATTTCTTCATACCGCAGCAGATGCACAAGAAGAGACAGAGCTGAAGAAGCCTTTAGTTGTCCCCCACTCACCCAGCTCTGCCACAACTGAACCACAGGACTTTCCTAGTCACTATCCTTGCCTGTAACTCAGAGGCTTCTTGAGGCCATCACTTCTGACATACTATAAACCAAGGGTAGTCAAACTGCGGCCCTCCAGATGTCCATGGACTACAATTCCCAGGAGCCCCCTGCCAGCAAATGCTGGCAGGGGGCTCCTGGGAATTGTAGTCCATGGACATCTGGAGGGCCGCAGTTTGACTACCCCTGCTATAAACCCGAGTGGTGAGATTGGCCTCATGCAGCTCCCAGGAGCATGGCTGTGACTTCCACGCAATGAACTATTCCCTAGTTTTGCCCATGTTCATAGGCGCTGATGGACTGTCGTTATTTTGGGCTGAGGAATAACCATCAACTAGAACATATGGACTAGTAGCTTGGGAGGATGAGGCAAGAGGAACGAGAGAGGCTTGACTCATTTCTAGAGTCATCCGGTCATAGTTTTCTCTGGTCAGGACACTCCTGCGATGGGTTGATATCTGTGGGTCCCATCAGATGCTGAGTACGTGTTCCCTCAGGTGGGTCTTCTCTGCTCTTACCTGGATAAGGAAAAGAGCTTGCAGGAGGAGGTTAAACAGCATGTCCGCAATGATTTTACTAACACTGGGGAACGGCTGAGGCTTCCTCCCCGACACCTCGAATGCTAGGTCAGCGATGTCCTGAAACGCAAACAAAACTTCTTAGCCAAGTAAAATTCCTTTTTTTTTAAAAAGTCAGTCATATTTACAGCTGCCCTGAAAGTTAGCACAGCAGTTTTGGCTTTCAAGATTCTGCTATTTCCTTCTTAAAGCTAGAGACCGCTTTCAATGTTCAATGTTTCATGGGGCTGGGGGCTAGAAAAACTTAGAAAAACTGGCTGGTTTGTCTAAGCCCTTAGTGGGATATCCTCCACCCTGAACACATGAAACAAAGTGCTTCATTTAAGCCTCTCAGCTGCTAAGTGGGGCTTTTGTTCCCAACCGTGGGAAAGTGCATCACCTTTTCGGCAAGATCACCTACCTGAAACCAGATGGCATTGACCACTTTGCTGAGCACAAAGAGAGGAAGGACCCAAAGAGCACTGAAGATGGAGGTGAGGATAAACTCCAGCCAAGACCAAACATCACCATGTAATGAAGGGTCGCCTTTCAAACAGAGACAAACCACCCTAATCAATATGGACACAGATTTAGATACGTCTTAGGCAGGGGTAGTCAAACTGCGGCCCTCGAGATGTCCGTGGACTACAATTCCCATGAGCCCGACAGCATTTGCTGGCAGGAGCTCATGGAAATTGTAGTCCACGTAAATCTGGAGGGCTGCAGTTTGACCACCCCTGGTTTTAGGCATTAAAAGTTGCCCCCCTCCCACCCCACCCCCCGCAGCTGAATATCTTCTGGCATCAGTACAATCTGTTAAAGCAGACGGGGTTGTATTTATATCTTTGCTTCCTTAAAAAGCCAAGCTGCAGCCAGCTCGTTTACTAGCTTACAAAAATATCCTAGCAGATGTACTTCCATTTTGTCTAATGCCATGAGAATATGCCTTCCACATTTCTACGAACATGTTTATTTGTAGAGCAGTTCAAAGAGGCCGGTGCAATGTTTTTGAGCAAGATCAGATAAGGATTCTGTTCCATCTAAGCCTGTTTTCTGCCGTCATGTCACAACTGATTTGTGGTGACCTGGTAGGGTTTTCAAGGCCACAGGATGCTTGGGGGCGGTTTGCCATCACCTGCTTCTATGCAGACTATTCCTTGATAGTCTCCCATCCAAATAATGACCAGGGCAAACCCAGAGATCAGGCTAGCCAGGTCAGGACTCTGTCTTTAGTAGGACCCCTGTAGTGCAGCCTTACACAAAGCTCCGCAGGAAATACGCCCCAAGGTACCCACTGGGACTCACTTCCAAGTCTATTTGCCTAGGACTGGACAGAGGGATGGAGAAAGCATTTTGCCACGTAGAGTACAGGTGAAAAGAAGCTTCAACTACAGCTGAAGTAATGCTCTAACCCAGTGGTTCTCAACCTTCCTATTGCCGTGACCCTTTAATACAGTTCCTCCTGTTGTGGTGACCCCAACCACAGAAATTAAACCAAAATTGACCAATGGCGTGAAGATCCATTGTTCAGGATTGTATATAAATTGGTTTTCTTTCTGGGGTTTCTCAGTTCAGTTCTGCCTCTTGTCCCACCATGCTGATCTCGCTCTTTTCCGCTGCTCCAGACAGACGAATGCTCTATCTCGATCTACCCCGCAAGGCTGTTTTGTGGGTGGTCGCTCAACCTCCAAAGGGATCACGACCCCCAGGTTGAGAACCAATGCTCTACTCAAACACTATCCAAACTGCAGGTTTTGGTTCTCAGGAATTCATAGCACTCTGGGGAAATGACAGGGTTTTCCTTAGGGGGTTTTGTTTGTTTATTTTTTGAGCATGTGCAAAAACAAGGGAAATCAAAGCCAGGTATTCTATAGCGTTCAGTTTAGCCAGAAACAAACAGCCATTCCGTTTACGAATGGCTCAGAGGAAAGATTATACACCCGTGTATCAGGCTTGAAATCTTTCTTCCCGTGAGATGCAGATGAAACCACTTATGCTTCAGTACAATCCGCAGACACATTACTAGCAAATAGCATGATTCAGCACAAAGGAACAGACCTTCATACTCTCAGAGGGAAGCGCCAAGAATCTGAGATATCTGAGATATGAAGAACAACTTCAGACATGTTTTCCCCCTTTGAATGGCAGTCCCCATGCTGCACTTCAGGTGCTTCCGAAACCTCCCTCGTTTTCTCGAAAGGTTTGTCACAAAACACAAAGGGGTGCTGATTGAGAAACAGAAGCCCAACACTCCCATGGGTGTGCCACTAATTAGTGGCCCGCATACACACAGTGACTGATGACCGAGACCCAAGGAATTCATGGATTTAAAAAATAGAGTGGCAGCTAAACATTTGATGTCACAGATTTGCACTTACCAATTATGTGTGCTGTTGCTGACTGAAGGGCAGGTATAAAGACACGGTAGAACAAAAGGAGACTAAGCTAGAGGAAGAAGTAAAGAAAGTAGTCACTACACAGACATTACTAAAGCAGTATGACGGTGTAAGCATAGTAATTTGCCTGTTATACTGAGATCTAGGGGAAGATTTGCACATTTGTTTGTAGACAATTTATTCCACCGCTTCTTCCATGCATGGTGTTCTCCACCACACAGAAATGCATGAATGAAGAATCCAATTTTCAGCAAGAGTACAGAGAGATGGTATTGCTATGTGCTTTACAAAAAGGCTGGAAAATCACTAGGTCAGCTGCAGGTGCACGGCCATAACACAAGTAATGAGGTGGGGGGGGGGAGCAAGGAACACTGAAATGCTATAAACACATGCAAACCTATCCTAAATTATGACTCAAAAATGGCTTTTGCAATAACACACCTGAAGCCCAATCTGGTAGAATTGCAATTCCCACTTGGGTAATACCTGAAGATTTGGGGAGAGGGAGGAATCTGGGAATGGCAGAATTTGGGGGCGGGGAGGGACCTCAGCAAAGATGCAATGTAACAGAGTCAACTCTTCAAAGCTATCATTCCCACCAGGAAAACAGATCTCTGTAGTACGAGGATCAGTTGTAATTCCAGGAGATAGAATCACAGAATCCTAGAGCTGGAAAGGCATCTAATCCAACCCCCTGATCAGTGCAAGATCAGCCCAAAGCACCCAGGCCGCACCAGGGCATCGGCAACTCAACTTGGGAGAGTAATTAACTGTTCAGTCTTTGTTTCCATCTCATCTTACTAATGAGAAGCCGCAACTTTGATTTCCCAGTGCAACAGCCACGCAGGTTGTATACCTCATAATGCACTGAATATTGTGTTCACTCCCTCTGTGCTTATGCACATCCACCACTGCTGCAAAGTTTATAGGGCTGAAACATTTGAAGGGGGGGGGGAGAGATTGGGACACACAGCTGGAGGGACGGTCACAGCAAGGAACAGCCTGCAGCACTGGGCTAATGCTCTGTGCTTTGACCCTGTGCAACTACTACATCGAATTTACATCACCCCCACCTTTTAAAACTCTGCTATGCAAATGCAAACATCAGGGCTAGAAAACCTACTTTGTACTTTTAAAATAAAAGCCAGGATGTCTGAACTGGATGTGCAAAGCCCCATAGCGCATAGTGATTTAAATATTTCATACAGGCTTCATGTATTTTGTATTGAAATATTCAACGCAGAACGCCAGAAGCAGAGAGTTTGGAAGCTTTAAGTGCAGCCAAAATACATCATTGAACCTTTCAGGACTTCCACGCTATTTTATCACCTGCCAGGACAGATTTTAAATGGGAAATGAAATTGCTCAATGAATTATCAAGAGAGAAACATCAATTACACCAACCACAGCAAGTGAAAATTCAAAACTAAAGCACTTTCAGCAACAGTCCATCAGAGACCATTTCTGGATTTGGTGTACTGAAGTATTAGGGGTTGATGTTCAGAGATAAGAGGCTTAATCTATTAAGGCAATTGCAAAATGTGGTAGATACTCTAAAGGTTCAATTGCCTTTTGCAGGCTGGGTCAACCGGCTGCTGCTGCTGGCTGCTGTCTATTAGTATTAAAGACTTTGATTTAATTTCCAAGTCAGGGTCTAGAAGGAGCATATATTTATTTCATTTATTGTATTTTTATACTGGCCTTCCCAGGGGCTCAGAGCAGTTTACAATATAAAGAATGCAAAGAATAACGTAATAGATAAAACATAATCACATGCAGTGCAAACAAATGTTATTTTAAAAAATTAAATGAATAAATCAAATTAAAATCCTTTCCTGCAACGTTATCCCTCAGGGATAGGAGCCACTACCTACCTTGGCGCTGGTGGAGGGGGCAAAGGGTTGGAGCACAAGGTGTGGTGGTAAACTGGCTGTGTTATATGTCCATTTATATGCATTTGACATAAATGTCAGATTGACATGAAGGCCAGATTCATTGGTGAATTTATAGGCCTCAACCATAGGTCCAGCAGAGCAGTGGTCCCCAACCTTTATTAGGCTGGGGACCGGCAGGGCATCGGGCCGAGCCCGCGCGGGCCACGCCCACGCTTCTGGCCATGCCCGCGCATCGAGCCGCGCTCGGCCGCGCCCGGAAGCCACACCCGCGGATCGGGCCGCGCCCGCGAGCCACGCCCGCGGGTCGGGCCGCACCCGCGGGCCGCGCGGGCGCGGCCTGCACAGGTGCAGCCCGGCCCCGATTCCTTCTCCCCGCCCTCCCGCAGTAAGTTTTTTACTGCAGGGGGGGGGGCGGGGAGAGGGAGCTGCGGCCCGGCGCCATGGCCTTCGCGGCCCGGCACCGGGCCGCAGCCCGCAGGTTGGGGACCACTGCAGCAGAGCAAATCTGTTTTGCAGGTCCTGCACACAGCTACCTTTCCCCAGGTATAGCAGATAGGATACTGGGCAGTAGTTGGATGGGTCCATTATTCAGCTTTTTTTTTTCAAAAGTGGTCCCACCAGGACTCTGGCTGTTTTCTTTATTATTTTCTTTATTATATTTATATACCGCCTTTCCCTGAGGCTTAGGGGTGGTTCCAATGATATATGATATTCAAATGATATGTTGAACAACTGATTCTTTCAGGCAAGACTAGGAGACTGAGAGTCTAGCTGGTATGTGTCTTCAGTTTGCAATATGATCTAAACAAGCAGTGTAAATAAAGGTGTTTAAGCAACGCATTTGTTTCAAATGATACCCTGATCTTTGTTGGCCACCAAATGCTTACCCAAAACACTCCTCCATTCCATGCACAGCACTGAAATATCCGGCTTACTATCCGGGGTTCACTGGAAGGCAATAAGGGAAAATGGGTGAGCCGACGCAGAACCAAAATGCATGAAAAACCCAATTTCCATGCCAAATGCTGCAGCACTGCTGGAGCTAAATGTGTATTTGCTCCCATCAGATCTCTGGATGGGGACCACAGGGAGCCTCAAATAAGAGTCACAATGCAAAATGATAAATAGTCAGCCTAAATCATATTCCAGGGGAAAAATCCCCAGAGATATTTCATTTATTTACATCCCAAGGAAAGACTTTAGAAGCAGTTCACGTCATTTTATTCGCCTTCCTTCTGTTCCCACAATAACCCTGTGAGGTAGGTTAGGCTGAGGATATGTGACTGGCCCACAATCACCCACCCAGTTTCCATGGCATGTTGGGGATTTGAACCCAGTTTCTAGATCCTCATCCCAGATCCAGATCCACTGGACATGCCAATCAGATTTTCATTTATCCCAAATGTCATTGTCAAAAACCTCCATTGGTGTTACTACAACATCCACTCTGGTTGGGCAGTAACTCTCGTGTTGGTAAATAAAACACGTTTTTACAGCCAACGCCCCAGGTTCCCTCACTCTGATACTCACTTCTCTTGCTTCCTCTCTTCGCTCTGTGCTCTTCTTTGAGCAAGGATGCTGCTGGCTCTTCTTTTCCGTTGCTCTTCCCTTTTCTGCTGGATTCGAGCATCAAGCTTAGAGATTGTGCAAATCCCCCATATGGAATCCTTAATTCCCTGCACACATTTTAAAAAAGAAAAGAAACAAGCACCAGGCCTACATTCAACGTGTCAGAGGAGACTGTGAAACAAAGATGAAGGAGAGCCCTTTCTGTATCTTATCAGGAATTAACAAGTGCATCAGTAACTGACCTGAAGGCACAATGTGATTTAATAGGGCTCGCATAACTGGAATTTGCACCAATAGGGAACCCACACATTATGTTCTTGGCCCAGCAAACTAGGATTTTGAACCCAAAGCTACATTTTACAACTTCACCACTTGTTTTAATTAAGCAGATGTGTGCAACGTGGCTTACGAAGTGTTAGAGTATAATAGTTAGGCTACAACCACAGGAATTGACAAATATGTATACACACCACTATGGGTCTGTCCTCAACAAAGAGAAACCCCTCTCAACTCTCGCTGGCAAGTAAGAAGCCAGACAATCAAGAAAGGAAACTGTGGCCTATGACTAGCATAGCCTCTATGTGGCTGGGTAGACCAGTAGCTTCTATAGACTTATTTATAAGGATGAGGTGCAGTGACAAAAATACTACTTCTATTCATTACTTCTGACAGCAGCGGGCCTTGTATTACTCAAAAAATAGAACGAAGAATCCAGCACAGGCCCAAAAGGGATTCACAATCTGACAGCCTAGACATGATTACTCAGAAGTAAAACCAATTTAATTTGTTGGGACTTGTTCCCGTGTCAGTACGCATGTTATTCTTGTCCCAAGAAAGATAAAGGAGGAAGCAGCCAAAACAAAAGGAGACAGGCGGAGAGGTTTAAAGTATGCTCTAAAGAGATGCTGCTGAAAGGTCCATGACCAATCGCCTGATCTATTACTCTGAAGCACCATGACGAGGTCCCAATCTTGGCTGAGCAGGACCGATGCCAAAAAGGTGATCCCTTGCATAAGCAAACAGATGGAATTCCCATTCATGGGCTAAAAGTGGAGGAAGGGCTCAAAGGAAAACGAAGTTCTCTACTTTAGAACCCAAATGTGCAGGATGCGACCCATACTTGCATTTTGAGAGAGTGGGGAGTAAAGAAGTGACCTGTTCATTTTATGAAAACCAAACAATGGGGGAAAGGGGCATAAAGAACATGTGCTACACAAACAGAGGAAGAGACACACAACTTCTCAGAATGGGACGCTGGGGAGACTTGCACTGGGATCTTCATGTCAATTGTCCCTAATCAAACCTATCCACTGCCTCCAGTAGAGACAATCTGTCCCCCTTTTGCCTTGGCTGCTATAGCAAAGTTTGCCTGATGCTTTTCCAATACCCTCATCCGCAGACTTTAAAACCCAATATGTTATACTGAAAGACCCAGAGCCCTGATTTTAGTCCCCCCCACACATATTCTGGGCCAACCTTTGTTGCAGGGGGTGGGAGTGGCGGAAGACTTACCCTAATGAGATCATTAAGGAAGATCTTGACACTATCTGCCATCTCTACTCCAGCATCGCCTCCGAATCCAAAACTATCAACTACAGGGTGAAGGGAAGAAGTGAATCCCAACCTCTCTCATGGTGAAGAGATGGGAAATTGGCAGAGTCTGAGAGAAGGAAGGGAGGAAAAGGCAGGTTAACATAACAGCAGCAATACTACACATTTGTATACTGACAATACTTTGGGACCCCTTCACTGAAACAAGGGAGGGTAGCCTGGATGGCCAGGATGACTTTAATATCCCCAAACATCTCCCTCTCCCACAGATACACCAAAATGGTGCCAACCATTCGGGTCCTCTAAAACTCTAATTTCCATATTTTCTTTCCACTCCTCTCCTCTAAAAAAATGTGAGTATATTTACCTAAACCTTTTAAAACTTTGCATTCTCCATTCAAACCTCATGAACAGCTATGTGTGAATTATCCATTTTGCATCATTCAGCCTGAATGCAGAATCTGCAGAAGGGTGGGTAGGGGTTGAAAGTTCTGACCTGAGGTCTGAAACTCTTTCATGCACCTTTGTTATGGAACATCTCTCTCTCTCTCTCTCTCTCTCTCTCTCTCTCTCTCTCTCTCAAATTTTGAATCAACCAAATCAAAGCCTTGCACATGTGTCCGTATTCGTACGTAGCACAGCAGTGACTAAACTCAGTTGGGAAACGTCTTTCATGGCAGCGCAAAAGGTGGCAAAGCAATGATGAACCAATTATAAGAAGTGGGGCTAATCAAGGGGGAAAGCTTCTGAAGAGGAAGATGGGGTCTGGGATTATTTAATGTGCACTTGAGACTTCTATGTGAAACAGAACTGACACAATGGTTCAAGACTTGAAACCGTTTGTGTTGAACTGGGACTGCGGAGACCTGCATTCAATTGAAATCACTGGATGACCTTGGGCAGTTTCTCTTCCCCGTCATAACCTATCAGGCAAGACTGTGGTAAGGATCCAAAAGAACAGGGGAGAACCAGGTATGCCACCCAGGTCTCCTTGGAGGGAGGACAAGATAGAAATGTAGCAGGCAGAAAGCAGGTCACTGTTCCCATTGATTCACACCTGTATTCAAAACAGAACTAATGTGATCTCTAGTGACTTGCAAGATCTCAGAAGTTAGGCAGGGTTGGCTTTGGTCAGTAGAAAGGACCCCAACAAGGAATATTAGAGTTGAAACACAGAGGCAGATCATTTCCAAACCATCTCTGAACGCCTCTTGCCTTGAAAAACCCCATGGGATCGTCATAGATAAGTTGTGACTTAATGGCCAAGAATTTTTAAAAATTGATCATTTCAGGCTGCAGGTAGGGCTCACACTATGGAATACGCCCATGAGCCAAATAAAAAGTGTATTTCCTGAACACGGGAAGCTAAATAGCACAAAGCCTAGGGTTTCTCCCCAGTCCACAAGTTTTCTATGTGCAGGGAAGGATTTTTGTCTGGAGAAGTATCGCATCCAATGAGCTTCAACTAGCAGTCCAAACTGGTAGAGCCACGATTCAGATTCATCCTTTCAGCATCAATTAGATTGCAGAAAGGCCAACTCATAATTGCAACAGTGGCCGAGAATGAGGAAGATCACTTCAAGAAGGTCACGGCTGCTGGGGAGTGCCAAGAAAAGGAGGTCATCTACAGGGGGGGAGGAGGAGGGCATAGCAGGGTGCAGAAATGGGTGCAAGCTCTCATTACATAGACTCAACACGATAAGTGCCAGATAGACCTTCATCTCAAGTCCTTGTTGCATATTACCAACCACAGCACAAGTGCTGCTGGACAGCTGCCCCACATCCACGCCAACAAAAGCTCCAGCTACTGAACATTTATCTGGAGCTGAATAAACATGAACAGCAAATAACTTGCCTCTTGGTTCTAGCCTCATCAGACCAACCCCTCCTTCCACTCCTTGGTGTGTCTCGAAATTTAATTTTTGAAAGCCTAGGGACAGGGCTTGTGTCTTATTTTCATTGATGAACACCATCTGCAAGCAACATCATCAGCTGGATTGGGAGACACCTTTTGTTGTAAAGCTAGATAACAAGAGTTTTGTGCACAGCAAAGCCAAGAAAAGTGATGGGTCTGACCATGTTCTCCATGGCATAAAAGAAGAAGTTGGGCATGAGCTTGGAAAGATGCAAGTCTCAGCCAAAGAGACATGAGAAAAAGAGTTGGTTCTTACATGCTGCATTTTTCTACCTGAAGGAGCCTCAAAGTGGCTTACAATCCCCTTCCCTCTCCCCCTGTGAGGTAGGGGAGGCCGAGAGAGCCCTGATATCACTGCTTGGTCAGAGCAGCTTTATCAGTGCTACGGCAAGCCCAAGGTCACCCAGGTGGCTGCATGTGGGGGAGTGCAGAAATGAACCTGGCTCAGTCCGCACTCCTAACAACTACACCAAGCTGGTTCTTCCGGAAGGGGCTGAAGCAAAGTAGCAAGCCCATATCATTCAGGTAAGAAATTTCAAATTCAGCCTACAGCATCTCCAGATTAAAAGAACTTCAGGGAGTAACTGTTAGGGAAAGTATTCCTTTGCCTGAGACCCTACAGAACCCTGCCAGTCCAATATCACAGAGCTTGGCAGATCAACGGTATGGCTCAGTCTAAAGCAACTTTCCATTTTCATCAGAAGCAACATGGTCTATAATATAAATACTTTGTGGTGCTATCACAGCGACCACAAATGTTCACTAGGGAGATCACCACTTGTAATACAAATGCTATACGGCAATAATATCAACACACAAATGAAATAACAGAGGATATTTGTATAGAAGAAGAGAGAGAAGAGCTATTTTTTTAGTACCCCGCATTTCACTACCCGAAGGAGCCCCAAAGCAGCTTACAAACACCTGTCCTTTTTCTCTCCCCACAACCGACCGTCTGTGAGGCAGATGGAACTGAGAGTTCTGAGAGAACTGCACTGCAAGAACAGCCCCAAGAGAACAGTGACTAGCCCAAGGACACCCAGCTGGCTGCACATGGAGGAATGGGGGAACCAAATCCGGTTCAGCGGATTAGACGCTGCCTCTCTTAACCACGACACCACGTTGATATATATTCATTACATTTCACATTATATTAGGGGAAACACCATAGGAACACAAAGCTGCCTTATAACAGCAAGACAGAGGATATTTATATATTACGTTGATATACATTCATTGCATTTCGCAGGCTTCCTCGGGACGTGGTGGGTTCTCCATCTTTGGAGATTTTTAAACAGAGGCTTGGAGAGCCATCTGACTGAGAGGCTGATTCTGTGAAGGCTCAAGGGGGTGGCAGGTGACAGTGGATGAGCGAGAGGGTTGGGAGTGTCCTGCATAGTGCAGGGGGTTGGACTAGATGACCCAGGAGGTCCTTTCCAGCTCTAGGATTCTATGTTCATATAAGAACAGACAAATTAAACCCAAACTGACCAATGGCATGATTGCCTTATAACAGCAAGACAGGGGATATTTATATATTACGTTGATATACGTTCGCTGCATTTCACACGTTCGCTAGGAGAAACGCCACATAAACACACAAAGCTGCCTTACAACAGCATAAGAGGATATTTATACATTGCGCCGATACATGTTCACTAGAGGACAGCCTGCCGGACCAGACCCGTGTAGTCTATCCTGACCCAACTGCAATGAACTACAACTACTGTCTATTATGTGGCTCTAGGGGCAGCTTCATATTCTCTGAAAGAGCAACAGCAGTCGAACCAGGATTTATCCCGCAGTGTCTCTACAGCAGGGGTGGCTCTCCAGGGGCCCATGGACTACAATGACCATGAGCCCCTGCTAGCAGGGGCTCATGGTCATTGTAGTCCATGGGCCCCTGGAGAGCCACCCCTGCTCTTCAGACAGTGCTATTCTATACTAAGCCTAGTTTACATTTGGGGAGGGGGGAGGCAGAGTGTCCCCAGGGCCAATTCCTGCATGGGGGTGTAAGGAAGGGCAAAAGCAGCTTGCAATTAGGGAAGAGGGCAGCGTGGATTGCAATACTTGCCGGCCCGGGGCCTTCGGAGTCCGTGGCGGCGGCGGTGGCGGGGCTGAACCCAGGCGGCGACAGACGCGGGACGACGTCGGGCCACTCCGGCCACCAGGAAGCTCAAGCGATTTTCGGGCGAAGGCAGCGACGGCGAAACACCGGCCAGGAGCCACTGCGCACGCGCGCCAGACGGCTCTGCCTCCCTCCGGCATGCCCGGAGCCAGACGGCGGGGAGGGGGGGGGGAGAAGAAGGAGGCGGAAGACGCATGCGCCGTCTCGCGCGAGCCCGCCGGAACCGAGCAAGCGCAATGAGGAACCAGAAAAGGGCCGGGCTCTTTGGAGCATTCCCCTCCCTGGAGAGGAGGGCGGAGGGAGATCCAGGGTTGCTATGGAGACGCGTGCCTTTGGCCCAGGCCTGGAGATTATCCCGTTCAGAAATGTGCATAAAGTCATTTAACATTTCACTCCTCTCGCGGGGAAAAGAATAAAGGCCACTGCTACATTTAGGCAAATCAGATATCAGAATTGAAAGATAAGAGAGCGATCCGGGATCAAGACAGCTCAAATGGGAGACTTGGGAGCAAATATTTATTTATTTATTTATTTATTAGATTTATATCCCGCCACTCCCCTAAGGCTCGTACTAATGGCACATTCATCCGTAAGGCTGCCATGAGTGAACGGCAGCAAACGGTACGGGAAAAGCGTTCGTTCCCACTAGAAAGGACACACAGGTGAACAAAAGTCTCCAGGTATTTCCCAGCCCAGAGCTGGCAACCCATGAAGCTGCCTTATGCTGAATTAAACTATTCTCAAACTGGCAGCAGTTCTCCCGGGTTTCAGGGAGAGAAGGACTGTCTCATCCCCCATCTGTCCAAAGCATTAAGGTTCATAAGGTATGGCAAAACAGGAAAATCTCCGTTTTGCTTCCCTGTGCAATGAACAGAATGATTGGATAGGTTATGGGGATCAATAAGGAAAAGGAGAGTTACACATATATCAGCTTTTACAATACTGTAACAATGCCAGAAAACTATTTCGTCACACTATAATTGACAAATGATAGCTGCTCAGTAGCCAAAACGTTCTTGCGACACTTAACGAGAACCCAACTTCCTAGCAGATCACAAGCATCCTAGCATTACGTCACAACCTTTCAAGAGGTCATGGCTGTCTTGTAAACAGGAAGTATCTTGAGATCATCATCTAATTATAATACAAATGGCCAATCACTGAATTGCTGGTTTATTCAATGGATGATAAAGGCAATATCACCAAACCTTTCTCCATAGCAAAAAAGCTACTTACTATGTAACTAACATCTTGCATCCAACAATGTGGGCTCTAGTCAATGAAAGCTTATTTATTCCACAATACATCTGTTAGTCTCAGCGTTTCTGCACTTGGACTTTCACTGCCCTGGTTCCCATGCAGAGCACAAAGCCAGGGTGGACAAGGTGCATCAGGCCAAATGCTCCCCCGTGTGGAAGCAAGAAAAGGCAGGGCAATGTTCCCCAGCTCAAACTCTAGCCTGCATCCCAGCACAAAGCCTCTAATGCAGAAATGGTCTTATAGTCCTCCTTTTGCTGCAGCATAGCTAATGCTTAAGAGCCTCTTGTGGCTCAGAGTGGTAAGGCAGCAGTCATGCAGTCTGAAAGCTCTGCCCATGAGGCTGGGAGTTCGATCCCAGCAGCTGGCTCAGGGTTGACTCAGCCTTCCATCCTTCTGAGGTCGGTAAAATGAGTACCCAGCTTGCTGCTGGGGGGTAAACGGTAATGACTGGGGAAGGCACTGGCAAACCACCCCGTATTGAGTCTGCCATGAAAACGCTAGCGGGCGTCACTCCAAGGGACAGACATGACTTGGTGCTTGCACAGGGGATACCTTTACCTTTAGCTACTGCTTGTTTCAACACAACAATCTAATTGAAATCCTAGCCACAACTATTAATGACTAATCCCCACCTCCCTGAATATAATGAGGTGGAACTGACTTCTGAGAAAAACAGTTGCTCCTAACAATGCGGCAGACGCAGCAAATCTATGCTCTAAAAAATAACCTCTGCAGGAAAATTAGGCAGTAGCAAGGATTGTAAAATAAAATCTTTAAAATTGCACTCTATGGTGCCGTTCTGCAGCAAGCACTGCTCTTTAGAGGCCATGCAGATGGAAAATCCAGCATCAATTTATAGCAGTAGACTTCATTGTTTTCAATGAAGTTTTAGTCTTAAAACGTTATGATTTTTCAGGATTCATGGAGGAAAGAACTATCACAGCCTATCAACCACGGTGGCTAAATGCTCAGAGGCAAAGTGCGTCTACTAGGGTTGCCAGCTCTGGGTTGGAAAGTTTCTAGAGATTTGAGGAGGTCAGTGTTTGGAAGAAGAGGGACCTCAGTTGGGTATAACAGCATACAGTCCCCCTTCCAAAGCATCAATTTTCTCCAAGGGAATTGATCTGTGTAGTCTGGAAATTGTTTGTTTCTAGATCTCCAGGCTCCCCCTGAATGTTGGCAACCCTAGATTTCAAGTCCAGTAGCTGGAGAGCAGCAGCAAAAGGAGGACTGTCGCCTTCATGCCCTGTTTATGAATTTGCTAGGGAAACACAGTTGGTCATGTGCAACGGACTAGAAGGGCCATTGATCTGGGCTCATCTTATGAAGTCATAGCATACTGTAGAAGCAACTGAAAGAAGGAGCATGGGGTTATTCACTGACATTGCCTGAACTTTCAGAAACCCAATTGTGACAATATGTTTGAAGCAAGCAGCATTGTTTCATTCCGTGTCTGACATTAAGCCCTAGTTTCAATTATATGCAATCAAGTTTAAAAGGTTGCTACTTGCCTCTGGACAAAAAAAATGACCTCTTATTTGATCACAGAAAGAAAAGAAGAGCAATAGGAATTTCTCTTTCTTAAACCAAAGTTGATGATTTCATTTCTTTAATCTCTTTTTCAGTGATACTGTAGATAAACCACAGGCACAACAGTTTATAAAGCTGTACCTGTCATATTGAATCCTTCACTTCCTGCAGGTAGTGAGTTTATACACTCTTGGCAGGGAATAAAACCCAATTAATAAAAGTGGCACGAGCTTTTTAGTAAAAGGTTTCCACTTTGAATTATCAGAAGTTCAATGGACTGTGCTCATATTCTACATCAACACCCTGCTATATCTCAAACAGCCATCCTGTCTTTCTTTGTAAAGGCAGTGACCAGTAAATCAATAGATACACTCCTCTGGCCTTTTGCATCCTAATTTCTAATCCTTGAGAGACAAAGATGAATTAAGTGTTGCATCGCTCAAAGTAACTTTTATTTAAATACTAGGTCATAACATTTTAGGCACAGTGCGAAATTAATTGTTTAAAAAAACAGCCCTTTTTGACAGTACAAAGTTTGAGGTTTGAACCAATCATTATTAATGCACAATACATTGGCATGCTTTATTTTTCAAAGAATTAATAATGTTTATCTTTATCCACCCATTGAAAGTGAAAGAATGTCGATGGAGTTACCATTATCTTTTTGCCCATGGTGGGAATTTTAGGCAGCTTGACTGAGAAAATGGAACAAATCCCTAGCCATACTGTATTGTTATCTGATGAAGGGAACTTTGACCCTCCAGCTTGGTGTAGTGGTTAGGAGTGCAGACTTCTAATCTGGCATGCCAGGTTCGATTCTGCGCTCCCCCACATGCAACCAGGGGGGTGACCTTGGGCTCGCCACAGCACTAATAAAGCTGTTCTGACCGAGCAGGAATATCAAGGCTCTCTCAGCCTCACCTCCGTCACAGGGTGTCTGTTGTGGGGAGAAGAAACGGAAGGCGATTGTAGGCCGCTTTGAGATTCCTGGCAGAGAAAAGTGGCATATAAGAACCAACTCTTCTTCTTTTTCTTCTTCTATGCAAAAAAGTCTTGTTGGTCTTCAAAGTGCTGCTAGATTCAAATCCAGGGCTTTTGCTGCAGACTAACACCAGTGAAAAATCTTAGATTCAAGCGGGTAGCCGAGTTGGTCTGAAGTAGCACAAAAACAATTGAGTCCAATGCTCTAGAAAGCTCACACCTTGAATAAATCTTTGTTGGTCTTAAAGGTGCAACTGGACTTAAATTTTCTTGAGCAAAAATCTTGTTGGTCTTCAGGGTGCTACTAGATTCTAGGCTTTGGCTGCAAACGTTCTGACTGCCTTGTAGTTAATATGAACTTGAAAGATGGGACAAAATTATTGGGGGGGGGGAGTGTTTTTCTGACGTTTTCCCTATCTGACACTGCATAACCTTTTTTAAATTCCCCTCCACATTTTTTAAAAGCCCTGACATTTTCCCACCACGAAAAGACAACACGAGAGCACCCACGGATTGAAGGTGCACAATCAACACACACACACACACAGGAGGTGCGCTGATTCTCCAAACACAACCCCTTTCTCCTCCACGCATTGGTGCAAAACTCTCAGAGCGACGCGCCCATCTGTTCCCCACTCAACCCCAGTCTCCTTCCTTTGTCTCCAGCCCCTCTTGCTCCAGAGTGGGGCTTACCTGGGGGGTCTCTCCAGACAGCCCTCATCCAGGTGCCCCCAAACCTGTCAATCGGGCATGCAGGCACGAGCCCTCTTCGCCTCCCGAATCCGTCCTATGCAAACAGCTCCCCCATCCCAGGCCTTCGTACACAGCCAGCGCCCCCTGGGAAATGTAGTTCCGAGCCCGAGCCTGGCTTTGCAGAAGAGCGAGCGCCTGCGCAGAGCAGTCTGGGAGTTGTAGTTCGGCTGGGTGCTCCTGCCGATGGAAAAGGCTCGCCGAGGTCACCTGTCACCTGTCGGAATGAGCGACCCGCGCCTGTAAGAGCGCATCGCGGGGTCGTGGGCTCTGGGCGGAGGACATCTGCAGGTCTTTGTCTGTCCCAGAGCAGAAGTTCACCGCCGCCGTGAAAGTGTGGGGAAGATCCTTGAGTTAAGCAATTCGATGGTGCAAGAGGGGACCAGTAGGAACTGGTTCCATTTGCTCAGGAATAGTTTTTTTGTTTGTTGCTGAATATAAAGTGGAAATTGATCAGTGCAACTCGCAGGATAACATTAAATGTTAAGATTTCCCCGCTACATCGAGTCACACAATTCTCCGAAATTAGTTTATATGAGCTAATTTTTTTTAATGCCCATTCCCTTCTATTTTCTAATCCTTTTTCAAGAAGGAATACTTTTTAAATGCTTTGTAATGTGGCAGATTCTGTTTTGTACAGTACAGTTCTGTTCTGTAGAAATGACAAGGAGGATCTAAGGAAGAGGTACCTCAGCAGAGTATAAGTCATCCAAGTAAAATCTAAGTAAATAAATAAATAAATAATATTGCTATGCAGCCCACCCTTTCCCTTTCTTGGGAGATCAGAGGTCATGACTTGATTACTGATCATTGATAAAATTTTCCACTGCTTGGAACATTTCTTGCTTGCAATGAAAAGCTGCCCCGTTCCTTCTCATGGAGGTGTGTCCTGAACAGTACCAGTAAGAATGGAAGTCTGAACTCTCGCGTTTGACAGCTTTTGGGTTTCATGTAAAAGTATTAGAGTGCAGCAAGGCAAAGCACAAAGGCATGTTCCCGTATGTAATGTAATGTAATGTAATGTAATGTAATGTAATGTAATGTAATGTAATGTATAATATAATATAATATCATGTAATATAATATCATGTAATATAAGAATAATAAATAAATATTTAAAGACTAGGATCTGAGTCCAGTAACACCTTAGAGATAGAGATCCCAGCTCTGGGTTGGGATACCTGAAGATTTTGAGGATGGAGACTGAGGAGGGGAGGGTTTGAGGAGAGTACGGACTTCAGTAGAATGTAATCCCACTGTCCAAAGCAGCATTGACGTCCAGTGTTCCTGTTTGCCTTGGCGAAGCTCTGTTGGTCGTATTCCTGGTTCATGACTTCAGCTTATCTCTTGACTTCATTCCCAGTTCCTGAATTTGGCTTGGCTCTTGACTCCATTCCATTTGGCTTTGTATATGCACAGGAAACTAGTGATACAGAAAGGGAGAACATAAGTATTGGGCTCTTTCCCAGGATCAGAGGAGTACAAAGCATGGACATGATACTCGTCATGAGGCAAAGACCATTTTATGCCTCCCCAGAACATCCAACCCATAGGAGCAAGAACCAATATTCACTCACACATCTCAAGCCCACAGTTCACAGTTTGGTGTGATGAATCGGCTTGTCAGGAGAAGCAGTCAAAAAGACTTCTTGACAGACTATTCCAGCACTCAAAGTATGAGGGGCTGAGTTGAAACGCCCAAATACTTCAAAACAAGAAGAAGGCCTTAACCAGCAGGCTAAAATTATGGAAATTGGACCCGGGGGGGGGGGGGGGGGCCAAAGCAGACATAAAACGACATCAGTATAAGTCTATAATGTAAAGTCCAACAAGGAAGACAAGGAGAACCATGTGATCATGACTGATTATGGTGGTTTAATGTGAATTTCCCAGTGCTGGGCTTTATATGATACTCCACAGGGAAATGGAAACGGGCTTTAGGCAGGCAAAATAAATGGTCCATAGGTAAAGACCCCCTGGAGCTGCTCTGCCCAGAACATCTTGGGAACTATCCTGTTCTTGAACAAACCATTTCCTGGTTCTCCTACAGAGGTCTTAGAGCCCAAAAGCAATAGATCAGGACACAGGAAGAAAGAACTATATGAGCCAAATCATCACTTTCGTTATGCATTTGCCTGTTCCCCTTGCCGTCTTCATTAATAGTGCGGTTGTCGACGTTTCAGTCCCAATGGTCTGTGGGATAACAGCAAGCATGACGAAGCACTAACCAAATCAGCGAACTGAAGCAAATTAAACTTTTTCCAAACATTTCCCTGTGGAGCATTATATAAACCTCGGCACTGGGAAACCGCATCAAGCAGCCACCATGAGCCACCCTCACATCTTCCTCCTTGTTCTCCTTGTTGGACTTCTTGCACCCAGGTGTGAACTGCAACTCACTGACTTGGAGAGGGGTAAGAATTATACTGTAGCCCTCATGGATGCATGCACACTTTTTACTATATTGCTATAGTGTCCTTATGCTACAGCGACATAGCTACTACGAATGTGGTTAGCAGCCAATAAAAAAACTCCAGCCGTTGAGGGGGAGTCGT
The DNA here is from genome assembly GCF_049243985.1 of Paroedura picta. Lineage (NCBI taxonomy): Eukaryota > Metazoa > Chordata > Lepidosauria > Squamata > Gekkonidae > Paroedura > Paroedura picta. The sequence continues at coordinate 11,590,666 of NC_135380.1, read as the reverse complement.
GGTGGGTGTAGAGTATACCACAAAGTATACTCCCATGGGGACCCTTGGGAATGTGTCTGCATTCCCAGCAGCAGTGAAAGCCCAACAGGGGTTTCCCTTGTGTGGAAAGACACTCGAGTTGGCTGACCTTAGGACTATGGAATCCCGAGAGGGTTGTTCCATCCTTGTGTCCTCACAAGTAACCACCTCAAGATCTGGATTTATGACAATGACACCATCCATGCTTCTAATTTATGCGTTATGGAAGTTGAGACCATATACATGATTTTTTTGTTTGCCCTGATTCCTTCCTAGACCTTTGTTGGTCTTAAAGGTGCTACTGGACTCTGATTCTAGATGTACCAGAACACTGGGGGGCTTTCCACATTCGTCCAAAATAGCACAATGGTTACTAATTGAAATCGCTACAGTTTTGCCATTATGCACAACGTCGTTGACAATCTGCCACACACCTGAAACCGATCCGCAAAAAGCGCTTCGTTGTTGTGCTTTCAGGGAAATCCCAAAAAGTGGATTCACCCTCTGGAAAGTACTACACTCCTGCAACCAATCTGCAACACTAGCGGGAAAGTTCTGTGCGTTACCATTGTTGCGGTTTCTACAAAGTCCCTCCCCTTGGCTCTCTCCTCTGATCTTCCGGCGAAACGATCGCCATGTTTTTTTTCTCCGAGCGAGCGGAGATCAACGCACCGGCTAGCCTTCGTTTAGCCAGCGAGGCTTCCCCGGCTGCAGTCCCTCTGTTTAAAGTCACCAAGCACAAGCAACACAGAAGCCCGTTTGCTGGTTTATTTTCCCTTTATTTTTCACACTGTTTTCGGCTGAAAATTGCGCCCGTGAGGGGGGGGGTTTCACTCGGGGGGAGCGTGGCAACGATGAAACGGCAGCTCAAACACCACCTGCTAGCTGGATGAGTCTATCCGTAGCAACAAATCAACGCAGATTCGTTGCAACGTGTGTGTGTGTGTTTTTTTAACTTCCTTAAAGGGAAAGGGGCTGTTTTGGAGCATGCTAACGGCCACCCATTGGCTGCTTGACAGCCAGGGGCGGGATGAGCTCAGCAATAGCGCTTCCTGGCTTGCGATTTTTGCCGAGACCGGAAGCCTGTGGGAAACGATAGAAAAGCAACTGGATTCCACTACAAAGGCAGGTGTGCATAACGACGAATTCCACTATTTTAAATGGTGATTTTTCGTTCTGTAAACAATTTGCAACATGGATCCCGGTGCGGAATGGCTTTGGAATTACCAAAATGACACCATCCAATGCTTCTAATTTCCGTGTTCCAGGACAGTGGTCCCCAACCTTTATTAGGCTGGGGACCGGCAGGGCATTGGGCCGCGCCCGCAGGGACCGCGCGGGCCACGCCCACGAGCCGCGCCCGGCCGCGCCCGCGGATCGGGCCGCGCCCGGCCGCGCCCGCGGGCCGCACCCGCGAATCGGGCCGCACCTGCGAGCCGCACCCGCGGATCGGGCCGCGCCCGCGAGCCGCGCCCGGCCGCGCCCGGCCGCGCCCGCGGGCCGCACCCGTGGATCGGGCCGCACCTGCGGGCCGCGCGGGCGCGGCCCGGCCCTGATTCCCTCTCCCCGCCCTCCCCGCAGTAAGTAGCTTCCCGGGCCGCAAGCTTGCGGCCTGGGAAATTTTTTACTGCGGGGGGGGGGGCGGGGAGAGGGAGCCGCGGCCCGGCGCCATGGCCTTTGCGGCCCGGCGCCGGGCCGCGGCCCGCAGGTTGGGGACCACTGTTCCAGGAGATATGATTATATCTAAGATCTTTGTCATTTTCCCTCACCCCTGTCTAGCTCTTATCCCAAGCCACTGCATCAATCCTCCAGTACTGAAAGACTGCAGATTAGGGCCTCTGAAGCGTTACTACTATGATATTAAAACAAGGAAGTGTCAGATGTATGACTACACAAGTTGTGATGAAAGCCTGAACATGTTTAGGGATCTCAAGACCTGCCTTCGTTCTTGTCATTCCTATGTCGAACTGGCTCGGCAGTACGAACAGGCAACGACTCTACCTGACTTCTGCACTTTACCGAAAAAAACAATCCGTTGCAGAGGATCGTTTCTGCACTACTACTATAATACAGGAACGAAAAAATGTGAGCCGTTCACTTCTGGGGTCTGCGGAATGAATGCCAACAACTTTCCGAATCTACAGGAGTGCATCAAGCAGTGCCAGCGCTTTGGTGGGGCCAAGGCAATTATTTGGTAAGGACAAAGGATCATTAATGTCTCTTGCAGATGAAGAGGACTCTTTCCACCCACCCTTTTTGGCTTGATATTCCTTATGAAGTTCTGCTGCAGCTCCAATGATGCAATAGCCGTGTCCTTACATAAGAGAAAGGGGGTTGCTGGTTTGCAGAATGGGGTGTGGTTACTTTGGGGCAGGTTAAGAAAGCTGCCCTCCAGTGTGCTGCTTTAAAAAAAAAAAAAGTCAGAGGAGATGCAGCCTCTGGCGGTGGAGCAGGGAAAGTGAGGACACTGCAATTAATGAAAGAGGAATGTTCCCAGAATTGTAAGTTGTTGATCAGGGGTGACTGTTTTGCTGATTTTCCCTGCTTTCTCTCATTCTCTGCAAGAGCTGTAGGTGGATGGTTTTGCCATTTTCTTGAGCCAAAAAAACCCCAGAGGTCCCTTATCTGCTCCTTATGGGAAGGGCCCACGTAGAACAAGTTACCATAATCTAGCCTAGACATGACCATTGCATGGATCACTGTGGCAAGGTGTCCCAGGGCCAAAGAGAGTAGCTTGGCTGGTGGAGTTGGAATAATGCCAGGTGAGCTACTTTAGTGATTTGAGTTTCCATAAAATCAGAGTCCGGTAGCACCTTTAAGACCAACAAAGATTTATTCAAGGCGTGAGCTTTCAAGTGCAAGCACTCTTCCTCGGACTATGAACTTCCATCAGGATACTTAAGGAAGCATCACTGATCACACCCAAGTTCCTCGCCAATTGTGCAGTTTTAAGATGCACACCCATATTGTTTTCAAGACAAATTATTTTTAAGATGTGGTGACTGGTAAGATCGATAATGGAGATAGGTATTCTTATCTGTTTGTTTATGAAAAGATTTAGCATTAATCGAGTGATATCGATCTATATACACATACAGAGCTAACAATGGTACTTGTTGAAAATGAACGTTGGAGCTGAATCTCAAATTAGGATCTTGTGTATTTAACGATTCTGAAAAGGAGTCTTATCCTGTGAATAAAAAATAAAAAATAAATCATCTATGTATCTTTTATATATATTGAAGAAAGGATTGCTAATGGCAATCAAGACTGTTCTGGTTCAGAAATAAATAATGTTAATATTTGTGACCGAAGGATTGCATGGAGAAACCATGGAAATGCCTTTGACCTGTAGATAAAAAGAATCCAGGAGATCACAGGGGTGGAGCCTGATGAGGGTGGGGTTTGAGTAGGGGAGAAATTCACCTTCTAAAGCGGTCATTTCCTCCAGGTGACCTGATACCTATTGCCTGGAGATTAGTTTTAATAGTTGTATTGTTGGGTACATTGAGGGAATGTATTGTTGGGTACATTGAGGAGTATGCATTTCATCACCTTCCAAATGGGATTCCTTGGGATAAAATCAGAAAAAGGTTGTCCCAAGAAACGAGCTCCAAATTAAGACAGCCTTAATTTGCCTGTGCACAGGCAAATAGTGATACAGAAAGGGAGAACATAAGTATTGGGCTCATTCCCAGGATAAATGTACAATGATGATACTAGAACAATTTAAGCCTCACCACACCGTCCAACCCATGCAAACAAAAACTGGTATCCACGCACACATCTCAAACCACACAGTTCAGAGTTTGGAAGGAGCTCCTGATAATTCCTCTTGAGGGGAGAAGAACCAGCCAAAAAGAATACTTCAGCCTGTAGAAGAGTCTGAGTAGAAGTCCCAAACACTTCAAAACAAGAAGATGATCTTGAACAGCAAGCTACAATTATGGAAACTGGATTGGGGTAGGGGTGATAAGCTGACATAAAATGACATCTGCATAAGTTCATGATGAACCACTTACCTCCAGAGCAGTTTGGACCAGATTGCAAGAAGTCCAACAAGGAAGACAAGAACCACGTGATCATGCCTGATTATGGTGATTTGATGTGCTGGGCCTTATATAATACTCCACAGGGAAATGGAGAGGGGCTTTAGGCAGCCAAAACTAACTGTCCATAGGCTGAGACACATGGGAGCTGCTCTGCCCAGAACATCTTGGGAACAATCCTGTTCTTGAACGAGTCATTTCCCGGTTCCCCTACAGACATCTTGGAGCCCAAAAGCAATTGATCAGGAAGCAGGAAGAAAGAGTCCAAACTATATGAGCCAAATCAGCCATTTTGTTATGCACTTGCCCATTCTCCTTGTCTTCTTCGTTAGTAGTGCTATTGTTGACGTGTCATTCCCAATGGCCTGTAGGATAACAGCAAACAGGATGAAGAACTAGCCAAATCAGTGAACTGAAGCAAATTAAACATTTGTAAGCATTTCCCTGTGGAGCATTATATAAACCTCGACACTGGGAAATCCCACCAAGCAGCCACCATGAGCCACCCTCACATCTTCCTCCTTGTCCTCCTTGTTGGACTTCTTGCACCCAGGTGTGAACTGCAACTCACTGACTTGGAGAGGGGTAAGAATTATACTGTAGCCCTCATGGATGCATGTGCCCTTAGGCTGCCTTTCTAAGCCACCCACTTCTATTTGGGAGATTCTGATTCCCAAAGCTTGAGTGCTGGTTCAGGAGTTTTATCTTCATGGCTAGCCATTCTCCTAACAAGTGGAGCGTTCAAGGGCCTCGTGTCGGACAGGTTTCTCAGTTGGCTGCGGAAGTCTTTAGAAATGCCTGCTGCAGCCACAATATGCAGCCATTGTGGCTGCTGTTCCTGTTCTTTACAGGTCCCTTTGACCACCTCCTCAGTCACCTGAGATAGAAAGCAGGACTTTGGTGTAACCTAGAGACAATAGGAACAATTAAAATTGGGTATAGGAGTCTGTGGAAGAACAAGAACTGGAGAATATATATATTCCCCTATCCGGCAGCAGAGCCAGGTTCATGTCATGGTTAAGATCAGTGGACTCTAATCCAGAGAACTCGGTTTGATTCCCTACTCCTCCTTCACACAAATCAATCTGCTGACCTTGGGCCATTCCCAGTTCTCTGAGAACTCTCTCCGCCTTACCTCCCGCAAAAGATGCCTGTTGCAAGGCGAGCAAGGGGATGTGATTGCAGGTGGCTTGGAGAAAAGTAGAGAAAAGTAGACAAAAGCAAAATATAAAACAATTTATCTTCTTCTTCATTTCACCTCCCATCTGTGCCCTGTCCACTAACAGCACGGTTCTTTCTACCAACTTTTTAAAAGGAGCCGGTATATTGCTATAGCATCCTTATGCTACAGTGACACAGCTACTCCGACTGTTGGTAGAAGCCACTAAAAACACTCCAGCTGTCGAGTCATGGTGGGTGTGAGAGTATACAACAAAGCATACTCCCACGGGGAACCTGTGTTACCATTGGGAATGTGTCTGCATTCCCGGCAGCAGTGAGGTCACAACAGGGATTTTCCTTGTGTGGAAAGACACTTGAGTGGACTGACCTTAGGAATAAGGAATCCTGAGAGGATTGTTCCATCCTTGTATCCTCACAAGTTACCACCTCAAGATCTGGAATTATGACAATGACACCGTCCATGCTTCTAATGTACATGTTCTGGAAGTTGAGATAATAGATCAGGGGCAGTCAAAGCGTTCGCTGGCAGGGGGCTCCTGGGAATTGTAGTCCATGGACATCTGGAGGGCCGCAGTTTGACTACCCCTGTAACAGATGATCTTCGTCTTTGCTCTGATTTCTACCTAGATATACTGGAACACTGGAATTACCAAAATGACACCGTCCAATGCTTCTCATTTCTGTGTTCCAGGCGATATGATTATATCTAAGACCTTTGTCATTTTTCTTCACCCCTCCCTAGCTCTTCTCCCAACTCACTGCTTTGGGATTCCAAAAATGAAAGACTGCAGATCAGACCCAACAAGCCGTTACTACTATGATACTGAAACAAAGAAGTGTCAGCCGTATGTTTACACAGGTTGTGATGATGGCACAAACGTATTTCGGCTTCTCGAGACCTGCCTTCGTTCTTGTCATTCCTATGTAGAACTGGCTCAGAAGTACGAACAGGCAACGACTCTACCTGACTTCTGCACTTTGCCAAAAAAAACAGGCCGTTGCAAAGCATCGTTCCCGCGCTACTATTACAATACAGGAACGCAAAAATGTGAGGCATTCGTTTATGGCGGCTGTGAAAAGAATGCAAACAACTTTCTGATTCTACAGGATTGCGTCGATCAGTGCCAGCGCTTTGGTGGGGGAGATGCACAGCTTCGGTAAGGATAAAGGACCATGAATGTCTCTGGCAGATGAAGAGGACCCCTCTCCCCCCCTATTGATTTCTTTATGGCTTAATATTGTTTACGTAGTTCTGCTGCAGCACCAATGATGCACTAGCCTGTCTTTATATAAGAGAAGGGGGCAAGGTTAATTTGGGCTGGGCTGGGCTGGGCTGGGCTAGAAAGCCATTCTTCAGTTTCCTACTTAGGAAGAAAAAGTCATAGGAGAGACAGCCTCCAGTGGAGCTAGGAAAGCGAGGAGCCTGCAAATAACCAAAGGGAATTTTCCCAGAATTGAAAGATTTTGATCAGGGGTGATGGTTTTGCTAGTTTTTTTCTGCAAGAGGTGTTGGTGTATTATTTTGTCATTTTCTTGAGTTGAAGGGACCCCATCAGCCCCTTAATTTGCATATGTGGGGGGAGCTATATGTGAACCCTGCTGGTGGGGCAAATGATGTCCTGGAGCCATTTCAACTTGGGTAAACAATGATAGGGCAGGATGAGACACAGGACGAGGTGTTTCCCTTGTGGACAAGTGGAGAATCTTTTCAGAACTGCTTCTAAGTGAAGAAGAAGAAGAAGAGTTGGTTCTTATATGCCGCTTTTCCCTACCCAAAGGAGGCTCAAAGCAGCTTACCGTCGCCTTCCCATTCCTCTCCCCACAACAGACACCCTATGAGGTGGGTCAGGCTGAGAGAGCCATGATATTACTGCTCGGTTAGAACAGTTTTATCAGTGCCGTGGCGAGCCCAAGGTCACCCAGCTGGTTGCATGTGGAGGAGTGCAGAATCGAACCTGGCATGCCAGATTAGATGTCCACACTCCTAATCACCACACCAAACTGGCTCTCCAGTTTGTGTGCAGCTCTCTCAGAGCTCTCTCAGCTCTACCTACCTCACAGGGTGTCTGTTGTGGGGTGTTTGCAACCTTCTTTGAGGCTCCTTTGGGCAATGAACAGCAGGGGTATAACAAAACAGCTCTTCTAATTCTGAGAGATCTCCCAGCTCCACCTGGAGGTTGGCAACCTATCACTGCTCCCTGGCAGTGATAGAAGTTTGTCCCATTAGGAAATCCGTAATCTCTTTCTGGGCAATAGAATAAAGCCTCGGGGTAACAATCCATGCTTGTGTTGTCTCTTTGTCAGCACCCAGCTGCACAACACTCATCTGAGAATTGCTCCCCCCCCCCATGTGATTGATTCTCTTTTCTTTCTGCAGATAAACCTTGTTGCTGTGCAGTCTGTCTTTGCCATCCTGGGCAAGTTATATTGTCAGACCCCTTCCTATGTCTTTGGATTCAACAGGGAAAAGGCACCAGGGAACCTCTGCTAACTCTCATTCCAATTGTTGTAGCGGCCTCCGCTGAAATCTCTCACTCGCGTTTCAATAAACTCTTCTCTCTTTCTGCCTGCTGGGATCTCTGATTCTTGAACAACGTGATGCTCCTACGATTTCTAGAGTTCATACAACCCTGAAGTCCGAGGGAGGTGGCTGAGGAGTGGTAGCCTCTTCAAGCAGGACAGGGCCTCAGCTAAAATGTCTAGTGCTCAGAAAAAGTGATTGGAGTGCTGACACCTAATCTGGTGAGCCGGGTTTGATTCCCAGCTCCTCCTCCACATGCAGCCAGCTGGGTGACCTTGGGCTTGCCACAGCACTGATAAAGCTGTTCTGACTGAATGGTAATCTCAGGACTCTCTCAGCCTCACCCACCTCACAGGGTGTCTGTTGTGGGGAGAGGAAAGGGAAGGCAACTGTAAGCCGCTTTGAGACTCCTTTGGATAGAGAAAAGCAGCATATAAGAACCAACTCTTCTTTTTCATAAACATTACAACAATTAGAAACAGGTGGATATTAGGTACAATTACTGAAGTTGGCTAAACCAGCCACTAGATGGTGGTATAACATCAAGAGCAATTAAGCACAAATCTTGAAACATTTACCAATGCAAACCCCACATCTCACCAGCTAACACCAAAAATAAGGAATGACATCTCTCTCCAGTACAGGATGTAAATAGTATGTGACTTTTAATGTAAGATTGGTGTTCAGGCCTTTTGATTCAAAAGTCTGGACTCTGGTTATTGTAGATGCCTCTTTTCCCCATAGAGCCACTGAAATGTCAATATGACAACAGGGTGTGAACTTTATCACATCAAGAACAAAGAAACAGATATCTTATTCAATATGACTCCTTCAAATGCAGTGTGGGGCTAATGGTGCCTCTAAAACAGGCTTTTTCAACAAGGGTTTTGTGAAACCCTGGGGTTTCCAGACAGCCCTGAAAGGGTTTCTCAAAAGGGGGGGGGAGTTAATTAATCTTTAACATATTTTTAAAAATCAGGTGATATAAACATATATGGTCACATCAACCCACCCTTCCCAACCAAAATGGCCAGTGATGGGCCTGGAGGGGGTGGGAAGGGGAGGGGCCCCAGGTGGGCGTGTCCACAGCTCTGCTTCCCAACCATATTCTGCACAATCACGCCACTTCTGGGGGGTTTCAAACACTGAAGAATGTTTCAGAGGTTTCTCAATCAGAAAAACGTTGAGAAAGGCTTCAAGAAACTCCAGAAGTGGCACAATCATGAAGAATAATGGTTGGGAAGCATAGCTGTATACACACCTACCCGGGTCCCTTTTCCTCCTCACCCCATCCAGGCTCGTCATTGGTCATTTTGGGAGGGTGGTTGGAGGATAGACGTGACCATATATTGTCATATTACCCAACAAATGTAAACAAATTATATATATTATTTATTAATTATTTTATTTATTAGTCTTATTACCCGCCACTCCCGAACTGGCTTCTGACGGGTTACAACTTGTCTGTATAAAAAACCAATAAACCCCACTGAAACTCAATAAAACAATTTGGACATAACAATAAAATCAGATTCCTAAAAAACATGGCGCTCTTCAACCTCCTTCCCCTCTCCTAAAACATCTATATAGAGGAGTAGGGAGAAGGAGCATAGAGGATGATGCTATCGCTTACCCGAGAATCATAGAATCACAGAATCATAGAGTTGGAAGGGGCCACACAAGCCATCTAGTCCAACCCCCTGCTCAAGGCAGGATCATAGAATCACAGAATCATAGAGTTGGAAGGGGCCATACAGGCCATCTAGTCAAACCCCCTGCTCAAGGCAGGATCATAGAATCATAGAATCATAGAGTTGGAAGGGGCCATACAGGCCATCTAGTCCAACCCCCTGCTCAACGCAGGATCAGCCCAAAGCATCCTACAGCATCCAAGAAAAGTGTGTATCCAACCTTTGCTTGAAGACTGCCAGTGAGCTGGGTTTGATTCCCAGCTCCTCCTCCACATGCAGCCAGCTGGGTGGCCTTGGGCTCCTAGCTCTTGACTCTCTTAGCACCAGGGTGCCCAACAGTTCTTCTTCCTATATACATAGGAGTGTAGGACTTAATTCATAATATTTCATTTATTTTCATTATGGGTCCTTGCAGATTATAATACTCTTAAGAGGGTAACCCTGGTCATTTAGGTGGGTGGCCAAATTATGTACAGCATGGATGCAATCAGTTTCTTTAGTGGAGTTATGTGTTTGTTTATGTATGTTCAATTTATATACTAGCCCTCACTATGACCTCTCAGCCTTGAACAGCAGGCTACAATCATGGAAACTGGAGTGGGGGTGGGTGGGATAAACAGACATAAAACAACATCGGTATAAGTCCATGGTGAAACACTTACCTCCAGAGACTCCCAGCAGATCGGGACTGCAAGAAGTCCAACAAGGAAGACAAAGAGAACCATGTGATCATGGCTCTTGATGGTGGTTTGATGTGGATTTCCCAATGCTGGGCTTTATATAATACTCCACAGGGAATGAAGAGGGGCTTTGGGCAGCCAAAACTAACTGTCCATAGGCCGAGACACCTGGGAGCTGCTCTGCCCAGGACATCTTGGGAACCATCCTGTTCTTGAACGAGTCATTTCCCGTTTTCCCTACAGACATCTTGGAGCCCAAAAGCAATTGATCAGGAAGCAGGAAGAAAGAGTCCAAACTATATGAGCCAAATCAGCCATTTTGTTATGCACTTGCCTGTTCCCCTTGCCTTCTTCGTTAATAGTGCGGTTGTTGTAGTGTCAGACCCATTGGTCTGCGGGATAACAGGAAACATGATGAAGCAACTAACCAAATCAGCGAACTGAAGCAAATGAAACATTTGTAAGCATTTCCCTTTGGAGCATTATATAAATCTCAGCACTGGGAAATGGTATCAAGCAGCCACCATGAGCCACCCTCACATCCTCCTCCTTCTACTCCTTGTTGGACTTCCTACACCCAGGTGCGAATTGGAACTCACTTTCTTTCATGGGGTAAGAATGATACTGTAGCCTTCATGGATGCATGCACTCTTTACCCTGCCTTTCTAAGCCACCCACTTCTGTTTGGGAGATTCCAGTTCTAGACATCATTCAGTGCTGACATTCGGACACTTTGCTAAACATCTCCCTTCTCACTTCTTTGCTCGCTTTCCTGCACACCTGCCTTTCGACACTTTCTCTGGGACTTTCCTCAGTTGTGGTTCCCATTCTGTGATCCTAACATGACCCATCTTGTTATACCAGTTATAGCAAGTTACCAGTTATAGCAAGCAGGACAACTTATAGGTTGTTGGAACAATTAGAAGTGGGCAAAGGAGCCAGTGGAAGACCAGAAACACCTATGGTACACCTGCCAGCGTTTATTTATTTCAGCCTTCTGGTAGCATTTTATTGGTTACATTTTCTAAGTATTTCCGGTCCCTCCATGTTCCTCATTCTTGCTATTGCAGCAAACCCAAGTTTGTGTTATTTGTGCTACTGAAATTATACCAAACCCCCAAGTTTGTGTTATTTGTGCTACTGGAATTATACCAAACCCCCAAGTTTGTGTTATTTGTGCAACTGGAATATACCAAACTCCATTTAAAGGGGTACCACGGTAATTCCGCCTCCCTTGGTCATGTCATATGATGATATGGGTTGGTCCTCCTTAACTCCACATTCCCCTCCCCACCAAACTACAGAGTTTTGCTTTATTTTTTTAATACAACATTGCCAGGCAATTGTCCACTGTGCAGATGGGAGGGTGTGGATTTCCATACCTCCAGGCTTCCCCTATCTGGCAGCAGAGCCAGTGTGTGTCATGATTAAGAACAGTGGAGAACAGGGTTGGATTTCCCACTCCTCCTCCACATAAAGCATGCAGGGGTGACCATGGGCTAGTCACAGTTCTCTCCGAACTCTCTCAACTATACCTGCCTCTAAAGTTGCCTATTCCAAGGAGAGCAAGGGGATGTGATTGCAGGCCACTTTGAGAAAGGTACAGAATAGCAGGGTAGGAAAAAACCTTCTCTTTTTCTTCATTTCACCGCCCGCCTGCCCCCCATCTACCACCAGAAGGCTTCTTTCTATCCGCTTTTTCAAAAATAGCCAGTATATTGCTGTAGCAATGTTGTTAGAAGCCACTAAAAAACACTCCCGCTGTTGAGGAGTTGTGGGTACAAGAGTACACCACAAAGCAGGGTTCCATGGGGACCTTCTCTTACCACTGGGAATGTGTCTACATTCCCGGCAGCCGTAAGACACTTGATTGGGCTGACTTTAGGACTAAGGAATCCTGAGAGGGTTGTTCCATTCTTGTCTCCTCACAAGTGACCACCTCAAGAACTGGAATTATGAAAACGATAACATCCAGTGCTTCGAATTTCTGTGTTCCAGGAGATGAGATAAGAGATAAAATCTTTGTGTTTGCCCCGATTCCTTCCTAGATATTCTGGAACACTGGAATTACCAACACGACACAGTCCAATGCTTCTGATTTCTGTGTTCCAGGAGATAATGATTATACCTAAGATCTTTGCCCTGACCCCTCCCTAGCTCTTATCCCAAGCCACTGCATGAAGCCTCCAGAACAGGGAAACTGAGGAGCAATGGCACTGATGTGTTTCTACCATGACATTAAAAGGAAGAAGTGTGAGCTGTTTGTTTACAAAGATTGTGAACCCGGCAAAAATATCTTTGTGACTTTCGAGGCCTGCCTTAATTCTTGTCATTTCTATGTCCAACTGGCTCAGGGGCTAGATCAGGAAGACACTCTTCCTGAATTCTGCACTTTGCCGAGAAAAACAGGCCGCTGCAAAGCATCGTTTCCGCGCTACTACTATAATACAGGAACAAAGATGTGTGAGCCGTTCATTTATGGTGGCTGCGGAACGAATGGAAATAACTTCCTGACTCTAGAGGATTGCATCAATCAATGCCAGCTATTTGGTAAGGACAAAAGACCATTAATGACTTCGGCGGATAAAGAGGACTCTCTCCCCCCTTTTTTTGCTTAAGAGTATTTATGTAAAAAAAGGTAAAGAGCCTCTTGTGGCGCAGGGTGGTAAGGCAGCAGACATGCAATCTGAAAGCTCTGCCCATGAGGCTGGGAGTTCAATCCCAGCAGCCGGCTCAGGGTTGACTCAGCCTTCCATCCTTCTGAGGTCGGTAAAATGAGGACCCAGCTTGCTGGGGGGGTAAACGGTAATGACTGGGGAAGGCACTGGCAAACCACCCCGTATTGAGTCTGCCAAGAAAACGCCCTAAGGGTCGGTCATGACCCGGTGCTTGCACAGGGGATACCTTTACCTTTGCTTATTTATGTAGCTCTGATGCAGCTCCAATGATGCAATAGTCTGTCCTTACATTAGAGAAGGGGGTTGCTGATTTGCAGAAGGGGACAAGGTTAATTTAGGATGGGCTAAGAAAGCCGTTCTTCAGTTTGCTGCTTTAAAAAAAACGTCAGAGGAGACACGGCTTCTGATGCTGGAGCAGGGGAAGTGAGGAGCCTGCAAATAACCAAAGGGGAATGTTTCCAGAATTGTAAGATATTGATCAGGGGTGATGGTTTTGCTGGTTTTCTCTGCTTTCCCTCCTTCTCTGCAAGAGGTGTAGGTGTATTATTTTGCTGATTTCTTGATACAAAAGGGCCCCAGAGGGCCCTTATTTGCCTGGGGGTTGTGGGCTGGGAGAGAGAGATGTGAAGGCTGCTGTAGGACCTTTAAGATCAACAAAGACTTATTCAAGGCATGAGCTTTTGACTGGAAAGCTCACACCTTGAATAAATCTTTGTTGGTCTTAAAGGTGCTACTGGACTCTGATTTTATGGCTCAGAAAGAGCTTACAGTTTCCCTAATGGGACAAACTTCTAAAGATCAACCGTGTAATGAGCTACAACTATTAAAGCACCACAGAGGGTCAGGGAGCGTTGACAAGTTGCCAGCCCCTGTTGATGTAACTTATACAATTAGTGGTGGCAGAGCCTGTAGAACCCAGAATCACCACCTATCTCCGTATTTCTGGAATCTGTCTTGGAGGGTAGACTTGATGGCATTATATTATATTTTATTGCGCTACTTCAGACCAACAGGCTATCCATTTGAATCTTTCTGAGCAGTAGAATAAAGCCTTAAGGCAGGGGTAGTCAAACTGCGGCCCTCCAGATGTCCATGGACTACAATTCCCAGAAGCCCCCTGCCAGCATTTGCTGGCAGGGGGCTCCTGGGAATTGTAGTCCATGGACATCTGGAGGGCTGCAGTTTGACTACCCCTGCCTTAAGGGGACAATCCATCCTTCCCTGCATCCAGCTGCATAACACCCACCTGAGAATTGCTTCCCCTCCCATGTGATTTTCTTTTCTTTTCACAGGTAATTAGTGTTGCCCTCTGAGCATTTCTGGGCCAGTTATCTTATCAGCCCCCTCCCTATCTCTTTGGAGCCAATTTGGAAAAGGCACCAGGGAATCCCTGCTAACTCTCATTCCTATTGTTGTAGCCTCTGCCAAAATCTCTTGCCTGGTTTTCAATAAACTCTTCTCTGTTTCTGCCTTTTGCAGTCTCTAATCCTAAAACACCTTGATGCTCCTACAGTTTCTAGTGTTCATCCAACCCCGATGTCTGAGTGGGGCGAATGAGGTGTGGTAGCCAACTCAAGCAGGAAGGACAGGGACTTCACTAAAATCTGTAGTGTTCAAAGACACAGTTCGACGGACAGACCAGAGAGTAGCCCTCAGCCTACTGTGTCTGCCGCTGTTGCTGGCACAACAGGAAGAGGTGTGTCATTGCGCAGAACAATGGCACAAAATTGCCTCTAGCAATGAACTGGAAGTGATAGAACAGTGCTGCGTGGCCCTCTAGGAGTCATAGAATCATAGAGTTGGAAGGGACCTCATGGATCATCTAGTCCAACCCCCTGCACTATGCAGGACACTCACAACCCTATTGCTTATCCACTGTAACCTGCCACCCCCTTGAACCTTCACAGAATCAGCCTGTCAGATGGCTATCTAGCTTCTGTTTAAAAATTTCCAGAGATTGAGACCCCCCCCCCCTCCCGAGGAAGCCTGTTCTACTGAGGAACCGCTCTGTCAGGAACTTCTTCCGGATGTTTAGACGGAATTTCTTTTGAATTAATTTAATCTCATTGGTTCTGGTCTGTCCCTCTGGGGCAAGAAAGAACTCTGCTCTATCCTCTATATGGCAGCCTTTTAAATACCATATATACTCGCATATAAGCCTAGTTTTTCAGCACCTTTTTCACACTGAAAAAGCCCTCCCCTCAGCTTATACGTGGGTATATACAGTCATTCCAGATGAATTGGGCGTGGGGGAATCCTAGAAACTGGTGGTGCAGGGCATGGTTTGGGTGGGGCATTGAACCTGGGAGGGGACTACTGGCCTGCTCTATCCAGACAGATACATCTCTGAGAGAGAGAGAGACAGATACATCTCTGAGGAGCAAGGGTGGAATGAGGCAGCTTCGGTCCAAGAGTCTGTTTCTGCCTTCCCTCACATGCAATGTCACCTCCGTATCAGAAGTGACATCATCATATTAACTCGATACTGTACAGTTCGCCCCAAACTCTATGGTTTAACCACAGAGTTTGAAATGAGCTCTGATGCACAGGCATCACTTCCGGTTTTGTGCCAGAAGTCAGGTTGTATGCGAGTGCAAAGCCAACAGAATTATCCTCTCTGTGCTCAACTGCTTCCTGGTAACCCTGCTCAGGATGCCACCGTACATGATGCACTTCTCTGAATGCTGCACATTCTAGTCCCGGGGTAGTCAAACTGCGTCCCTTCAGATGTTCATGGACTACAATTCCCATGAGCCCCTGCCAGCATTCGCTGGCAGGGGTTCATGAGAATTGTAGTCCATGGACATCTGGAGAGTCGCAGTTTGACCACCGCTGTTCCAGTCCAACCTCTGACCGTCAGGGAGATGCAGCTTGACTGGGAGATTCTTCTCCTCCTCATTCTCCCCACATTGATTTATGAGCTTCAGAAATGGCCCGAAAATGATCTAAGGACCAGAGACAACAGGATAGAAAAGAAAAGACGCATTTATTGCAAAGGACGAAGGAAATTTCAGCAGTGATCGCTTCAGCAGTAATGAAAGCAATCATGGATTTCCATGATGTCTTTTGTTCCGTTCATACCAAAGACATAGGACTGGGTCTGAAAAGGTTCACCTGCAGGAAGAACGGAAGATTAGTAACATTAGGAAAATGCAACTGTGAGGCACAGAGCCCATAGTGCGTGAGGAGCAAGGATTATTAGGGGAAGGTGCACAGATCAGGGGAACTTTCAATCTTGAGCAACATACTAAAAGGTTCCCATAATCTAAACTCCTATTCTTAGGGCTGCCAAGGACCTGTCCACCAGGAGGGGACAGATGCATAGAGAGCCAGTTTGGTGTAGTGGTTAGGAGTGCGGATTTGTAATCTGGCATGCCAGGTTCGATTCTGCGCTCCCCCACATGCAACCAGCTGGGTGACCTTGGGCTCGCCACAGCACTGATAAAACTGTTCTGACCGGGCAGTGATATCAGTGCTCTCTCAGCCTCACCCACCCCACAGGGTGTCTGTTGTGGGGGGAGGAATGGGAAGGCGACTGTAAGCCGCTTTGAGCCTCCTTCGGGTAGGGAAAAGCGGCATATAAGAACCAACTCTTCTTCTTCTTCTTGTCAGATCGAGTTTGGAAAACTCATGGAGATTTGAGGATGGAGCCTAGGGAGAACAGGGACCTCAGTGAGGTACAAAGCTATCGTGTCCACCCTTCAAAGCAGTCATTTTCTCCAGATTCGTAGAACGAGAGGAGTAGTTTCGTGCTGGCGATGACAAACCAAGCTTTATTCAAACAATATAAGCAAAACGAGTTCCTAGGTACAGTCCTGTTTTTGTATTACTTCATCGGTGATAATTTGCTAATATTGTGCTGTTGCTTATATAACCTGGAGGACAGGTACCTTGATGGACGATGGAGACTAGTCGACCCATCTCTGAGAAATTATTAAATAAAAGAGAATTTGGATGTACAAGATCTCTGTCTTATAAGGTTTGCTGCTGAAGACCACTTCTGATATTAATTTCTGTAGAAATAAACTTTAAAGAAATACAGCAT
This sequence comes from Paroedura picta, assembly GCF_049243985.1. Taxonomy (NCBI): domain Eukaryota; kingdom Metazoa; phylum Chordata; class Lepidosauria; order Squamata; family Gekkonidae; genus Paroedura; species Paroedura picta. The sequence continues at coordinate 11,573,802 of NC_135380.1, read as the reverse complement.
CATTATGATAAAGTATCACCGATGAAGTAATACAAAAACAAGACTGCTCCTAGGAACTCGTTTCGCTTAAATTGTCTGAATAAAGTTCAGTTTGCCATCGCCAGCTTCAAACTACTTCTTTTGTTCTACAAGGTCACCCAGCTGGCTGAATGTGGAGGAGCAGGTAATCAAACCTGGTTTGCCAGATGAGAAGCTGCTGCCCTTAACCCTACACCACGCTGGCCAGCCTGTCCAAGATGCAGTCAGCCTCCTCCTCAGCCTCCTACCTGTCCCTGAGGGCAACCTGCCACCTGGGGCCTGTCTCCCCGCTGAGGCCTGCACCAGGCTCTGAGGCTGCTGCTCACACATTTCCAGGCATGGGTCCTCCCCGTGTTCCTCTTCCCACAGCCCCTTCCTTGGGCTGCCTGACTTAGCAGTGCCTGTGCAGGGCTGGCCACCACCAGAGTCTCCTCCACTTTGGCCAAACGTCCCACGAGAGCAGGTAAGTGCAAGACTGGGACACCACCCCTTGACAGCTGCTCCTATAGGGTTGCCAACCTCCAGGTGTGGCCTGGAGATCTTTTGGTACTACAATTGATCATTGAACCCTGGGTTGAACAGCTGCTTTGGAGGTTGTACTGCATGGCATTAAAATCAGCTGAGGTTCCTCCCTAGTCTTCTCCAGCTCCGCCCACAAATCTCAAGCTATTTCCTAGTGTTTGTAACCCTAACCCAAGAGGACAACTGTTTGGCTCACATTCTGCAGAAAGACATCCCTTTCTGTTATCTCCGGACAAGATACTGCACCGCTGGTGTTGGTAGAATATCATGTTGAGACAAACAGAAGGCCGTGTTTGGGCGTTTGCAAGCGCTCTACAAGTTCCGTGCTCTTACCGAAGTTCCTATGAGTTTTGACACTCCTGGAGACACTCCTCCTCAGTCATAAAGTTATTGAGATTACCATTGCAGCCACCGAAAATGAAGCCCTTGCACGCCGCCGCCTCCTTGTCATAATAGAATTTTGGAAATGCTGCTCGGCACTTCCCAACGTCAAGAGGCAAGGTGCACTTTTCAGGCAGATCTTTTGAAGACACAGAAGGACATGAAGCACAAGAAGATGTCACATTTATGAGCGCGGCTCCTGGGGTTATTTCTACTAACTGACCCTGAAGGAATATTTGCAGTAGGACTCAATAGTCATAGAAATACATGGGTAGAATCGAAGTGTTGTGCTCTTCCTACACCAGGTCAGGGTATGGGGCTGTCACCCATTCCGGGGTTTGATTTAGGTGGGCCCTGGCTGGGGTTGCCAGTCTCCAGGTGGGGCCTGCAGATCTCCTGCAATTAGAGCTCATCGCCAGATTACAAAGCTCAGTACTCCTGGAGAAAATACATTCTAAGGAGGATGGGCTCTGTGGCATTGCCCTCTTTAAGGTCCTTTTGCCCCTCCATCCCCATCCCCATCCCCATATCTCCAGGGGATAGCAAGATGGATTTGGCAACCTTACTCCCCCATCCCTTACCTGGCAATCCTAAACTAAACCCCAGAGGGAGCATTGCAAACCTGGGCTGGGAGGGCGTTGTTACTGCACCCAGGTCCCCCATTCCTCACTGGCTATTCCAGTCTGGGAAAAGGTCTGTTCCTTCCTCTTTCCTGGTGTAAAACTGCGGTACATTTTGCTGTAAGGAGTGAGGGAAGAGGGTCGACTAGAGCAGTGGTCCCCAACCTTTCTGAGGCTGGGGACCGGCAGGGCATCGGGCCGCGCCCGCGTGGGCCACACCCACGCATCGGGCCACGCCTGCGCATTGTGCTTGCGCGGGCGCAGGCGCGGCCCGCACGGGCACGGCACGGCCCTGATTCCCTCTCCCCGCCCTCCCGCAGTAAGAAGCTTCCCGGGCCGCAAGCTTGCGGCCTGGGAAGTTTTTTACTGCGGGGGGGGGGCGGGCGGGGAGAGGGAGCCGTGGCCCGGCAGCGGGCCGCAGCCTGCAGGTTGGGGACCACTGGACTAGAGGAAAGTGTTACTGGGTACGTTGAGGAGTATGCATTTCATCACCTTCCGAATGAGTCATGGGACTCATTGGGATAACCCCAGAACAAGGTTGTCCCAAGAAGAGTCCCAAATTAATACAGCTACAAAGAAGGTACACAGGGAGATAGCGCTACAGAAAGGGAGAACGTAAGTATTGGACTTGCCCCCAGGGTCAGGGAAGTACTGTGCATGCAAATGATACTTGTTGTGAGGCAAAGACCAATTTATGCCTCCCCACACCTTCCAACCGATACGAGCAACAACTGGTGTCCACTCCGACATCTCAAACCCCACAGTTCAGAGTTTGGAAGGAAGCTCTTGATGAGTCCTCGTATCAGGGGAAGGACCAACCAAAAAAGAGTAGGCCTCTATTCTACTCCAGCACTCAAATTATGGGGGCTGAATGGCAATTCCCAGGTACTTCAAAGCAAGAAAATGGCCTTGAGCAGCAGGCTACAGTTATGGAAAGGGGGAGGGGGTAGTGGTGGTAAACAGACAGAAAAGAACATCAAAATTAGTTTGTAATGTAGCACTTACCTCCAGAGACTCTCAGCAGATCGAACCAGACTGCAAGAAGTCCAAGGAGGACAAGGAGAACCATGCGATCGTGGCTCATGATGACGGTTTGATGTGGATTCCCCAGTGCTGGCCTTTATATAATATAATGCTTATAATATATAATGCTTGACAGGGAAATGGAGAGGGGGTTTAGGCAGCCAAAACTAACTGTCCATAGGCCAAGACACCCGGGAGCTGCTCTGCCCAGAACATTTTGGGAACCACCCTGTTCTTGAACGAGTCATTTCCCCACTCTCCTACCGACATCTTGGAGCCCAAAAGCAATTGATCAGGACACAGGAAGAAAGAGTCCAGACTATATGAACCATATCGGCTCTTTTATTTCCCCGTTCCCCTTGCCTTCTTCCTTAATAGCGCAGCTGTTGATTTTTCAGTCCTATTGGTCTGTGGGGTAACAGCAACCCTAACCAAATCAGCTCACTGAAGCAAATCAAACATTTCTACATATTGAGACATCTCTATACTCAAACTGCAGGGATTGTTTTACATGGAGAGAGAACACAGCTGATACAAAAAATTGATAAATGCTCCCAACAGTTTGGACCAGACTGCAAGAAGTCCAGCAAGGAGGACAAGGAGAACCATGGGAATTGTGGCCCATGATGGCAGCTTGATGGTTCTTCTTGGAAAGGTTTCGGAGGTCTGTCATGTTGGTCTGAAATCGAAGTGAGCCGGCGTGATGTCGTGGTTAAAAGCAGCTGCCTCTAATCTGGAGAGCTGGGCTTGATTCCTCACACCTCCACATGCCGCCAGCTGGGTAACATTGGGCCAATCACAGTTCTCTCGGAGCTGTCCTTGCAGAGCAGTTCTCACAGAGCTCTCTCACCCCCACCTTTCTCATAGGGAGAGGAAGGGAAGGCGATCATAGGCCACTTTGAGACTCCTTCAGGTAGTAAAAAATGAGGTGCCAAAATATCTCTTCTTCATTCAAGTCCAGTAGCCACTTAGAGATCAAGAAGATGTTCAGGGTATGAGATTTTCAGGATTGAGGTTTTTGAGAGTTGTTCCCTTTGTCCGGTACAATAGTCCTGCATAATAAAAGAACAGATGTGGATCATGAGATTTGAATGTTTTGGGATGATGTCAAGATTTCACTCATTTCCTTTTTGGCTCCAAGATATCTACAGGAGAACCGGGAAATGTTCAAGAACAGGATGGTTCCTAAGTTGTTCTGGACAGAGCAGCTGCAAAGTGTCTTGACCTACGGGCAGCTTGCTTTGGCTTCTCAAAGCTGCTCTCCAGTTCCCTGTGGAGCATTATATAAAGCTCAGCGCTGGGAAGTCACACCAAGCATCTGTCATGGGTGAAGGTGGCATCCTCCTCCTTGTTCTCCTTGTGGGACTTCTTCCACCAAGGTGTGAACTGCAAGTCACTGATCTCGAGGAGGGTAAGAAGTGTATTACAGGCCCAGTTTGAATGTCATTAACTCATGACTGCATCCTCTCTTCAGCACTGCAGCCTGCCCTCCTAAGCCATGTTCTTGTTTTTTTACAATTTGGGAGATTCCCATCCCCAAAGCTTGAGGGCTGGAGCAGGAGTTTTATCTTCATGGCTAGTCGTTCTCCTAAGAAGAGGAGCACTCAGGAGCCTGACATGGGACAGGTTTCTCAGCTGGCTGCAGCAGTCTTTGGAAATATCTCCTGTGGGGCAAGCTTTCAGATTCAGTCGCTGAGCCTGATATTGCCAGATATTGCCCAAGTGTTATTTTAGGCATCATTCAGTGGCGGTCCTGGGAACATCTGCCTTCTCGTTTCTTTGCTCGCTTTCTTGCACACCTGCCAGCAGTGGACTCTAATCTGGGTAACTGGATTGGATTTCCCCACTCCTCCCAGTCAGTTCTTTCAGAACTCTCCCATCCTCAGCTACATCCTAAAGTTTCCTGTTGCAAGGAGAACAAGGTAGGTCAGGGGTAGTCAAACTGCGGCCCTCCAGATGTCCATGGACTACAATTCCCAGGAGCCCCCTGCCAGCATTCGCTGGCTGGGGGCTCCTGGGAATTGTAGTCCATGGACATCTGGAGGGCCGCAGTTTGACTACCCCTGAGGTAGGTGATTGGAATTCACTTTGCGATTCCTTAAGGTACAGAAAAGCAGGGTATCAAAACCTTCTCTAATTTTCACCTACCATCCAGGCTTCCTTTTACCTACTTAAAAAAAAAGGAGCCAGTATATCGCTATAACATCATAATGCTACACTGGTACTCCTACTACCAACGTTGTTAGAACCCAGTAAAAAACACTCCAGCTGTTGTTATTAGGACAGTCGAATCCCGAGAGGGGTGTTCTATCCCTCTCCTTACAAGTGACAACCCCAAGAACGGAAATTATAAAAATGACGCCATCCAGTGCTTCTAATTTCTGTGTTCCAGGAAATAAGATAATATACACCATCTTTGTCTTTGCCCTAGATATCCCGGAGCGCTGCAAACACCCTCCGAGACAGGGAACGTGCGGAGAGGCATTGGTGCGTTACTACTTTGATACGCAAATGAAGAAGTGCCACTTTTTCTACTACGGCGGTTGTGACGCCAGTGCAAATAACTTTGTGACTTTCAGGCAATGCTTTCATGACTGCCAGTCTTATGTCAAATTGGATCAGGTGCCCAAGTAGTCATCTTCTCTCCCTGAACTCTGCGCTTCCACCCAAAAAGAAACCAGGCCATTGCAAAGCATCATTTCAGCTCTACTACTACAATACAGGAAACAAAGACATGCGAGGCGCTCACTTATGGGGGCTGTGACCAGCATCCAAATAACGTTGAGACTAAAGAGGATTGCATCAAGCACTGCCAGCGCTTTAGTGGGGTCACCACCAATCTTCATTAAGGACAAAGGACAATTTCTGGTTTGGGCAGATAAACAATGACAACCACCCCTTATTTTGCTTAATATTATTTATGTAGTTCTGTTGCAGCTCCAATGATGCGACAGCCTGTCCTTAAGTAAGAGAAAGTGCGTTGCTGATTTGCAGAAGGGGGAAAGGTTCATTTGGGCTGGGCTAAGAAAGCCATTCTTCAGTTTTCTGCTTTAAAAAAAAGTCAGAGGAGATGCAGCCTCCAGCGCTAGAGCTGGGAAAGTGAGGAGACTGCAAAGAGGGTGAATGTTCACAGAATGTTAAGATGTTGATCGGGGGTGATAGTTTTGCTGGTTTTCTTTTCTTTCTCTCATTCTCTGCAAGAGGTGCATTGTGTTGCTGATTTCTTGAGCTGAAAGGATTCCCGTGGTCCCGTGTTTGTTCCTTGTGCGGAGGGGCTGCATGTGAAACCTGCTGGTGGGGCAAATGATCTTCCGGAGCCATGAGGTGCAGGAATCGGTGCTTCCCTTGTGGAGTAATCTTTCCAGCATTTATTCTGTGTAGTTGTTTTCTATAGTGTTGCAAGGGAGGACTGCATAACACCTGCCTGAGAATTGCTTTCCCCTTCATGTGATTGATTCTCTTTTCTTTCCACAGGTGAACATTGATGCTTTCTGTGCTGTGCCAATTATATTGTCAGCTGCATTCCTATGTCTTTGGAGTCAATGGGGAAAAAGAACGGGGGAATTATTTATTTGTTCGTTTGACTTGTATCCTGCCACCCATGACAATCTGTCTTGTAGTGAGTTACATAATAACACATAAAATACAGTTAAGACCCCATTAAAACCATCGTTCTAGAGTCTGCGATCCATGGCAGTAAGGGACACCCTCTCTTCCAACCGGTGCAGCTACTCGAGATGTCAGGGGACAACCTACACTAACTAACACCAGCTGATGATCTAAAAACATAGTGGCAGTGTCTCCCTAGGGATCTTCCATCCGATGTGGCGGAAGAACTCCATCTTACAGGTCTTGCGGAATGCCAAAAGCTCCCACAGGGCCCTCTGCTCTTCCAGGAGCTCATTCCATCAGGTCAGGGCCAGGACTGAAGCCCTCATTGTCTGCATGCACACAGCAGCTCACACCCTGAATAAAAGTCTGTTGGTCTTAAAGGTGTCGCTGGACTCAGTTTGCTCTGTTCTGTAAACAAGGCGTGTTTCTTTGGGTGCAGTGATAAATACCCTTTACCATCCTTTGTGCTTACCACCCACCCTAAAGCATTCTAGGGCTGGCGATTTACTTTTGGCTGTCCCTAATAACTGACCTATGAGCCTCTTGTGGCGCAGAGTGGTAAGGCAGCCATCTGAAAGCTTTGCCCATGAGGCTGGGAGTTCAATCCCAGCAGCCGGCTCAAGGTTGACTCAGCCTTCCATCCTTCCGAGGTCGGTAAAATGAGTACCCAGCTGGGGGATAAACGGTAATGACTGGGGAAGGCACTGGCAAACCATCCCGTATTGAGTCTGCCATGAAAACGCTGGAGGGCGTCATCCCAAGGGTCAGACTAGCTGACACTTCTCCATGCACTTCCCCAGAACCCGCCTGCAATTCTAACCACCCCCTAAATCTATCAATTACTTCTCTCTCTCTATCTTCCTCTCCTCACTTATGGGGATGCTTCCACGCTTGGGTGGCCACAGATGGGACTAGCAGCAAGTCTCTTATAATCACTTCTTTCCCCCGGGCAGCAAAGCGTCTGCCATTCCTCACTAACCTTGACATTTTTATAACCCCCCGATGCGTTTGTGAACCACAACCGAACCCAAAGGGGCTGCTTTGACTATTCCAGCAAGGAACCGGCCAGTCTTCATGATCACGCTGCATACTTGTTGTGGCGCCGTTGCCTACTACTCGTTTACTCCCTCCTGATAGCTATACTCTTCTGATTCTGCCCCATCATCAGCGGGAAGCGGGCATGGCATGGCCAGCCCTTGAACACAACGCGGCTGGTCTTAAAGGCGCCGCGGGACCCAAATGTTGCAGCTGCCATAGAGAAGAGAAAAGCCGCCCCCCAGCCGCCACTTCCGATCACAAAGCGAGCCGGGGTGGGAAGGTCGCTCTAGCTCCGCCACTGGCGCAGGGAGAGAGGGAGATGAGCTTGCCGCTTCCTGCTGCTGCCGCCGGTCGCTTCGCCCCGCAAGGTGAGGCTCTCGTGGGCTGCGGGCGCCCTGGCAGGGGGAGGGTGGCTGGGTGGGGCGCGCGAGGCTCCCTCGGGCCGCCCCAAATCCCCGGGCGTGCAAACGGTTGCGTGGGAACCAGGGCGGGGGGAAATGCCTTTGCTGGGGCCGGGAATGCTACGAATAAGGTCGCCCAGACGCTGGAGCCGGTGCCGGGGGGCTCGTTTCCATGTCTTCCCCTGCGAAAGCAAAGCAGCGGGCGGGTTGGAGGCGTAGAGCCGCGAGGCTGAGCTCGTTTCCTCGGAAGGAAGCCCCCTCGGGGGTGCCCTTCCAGGGGGCTTTGCTGAAGGGTACCTTGCATCCCTCCGCTGGGGAAGATCTGCACTGGGGCTGGAACGGTCGATGGGCGTGGGGCAGGGGTAGCCAAAGTGCGGCCTTCCAGAGGTCCATGGACTACAATTCCCATGAGCCCCTGCCAGCGAATGCAGTAGTCCCCTACGACCCAAACTGATTGGTTTAACCCACTGGGTCCCAGTAAGAGTTATGCTGAGGCTCTCGCAATTTCTATTTTCTAATGTTATTGTTTATGATTATTATTGTTATATTGTTATTACTGTTGCCTGTTACCATATGTTAATTGTATCTCCTCCTGTTTTCTGTAAACCGCCCTGAGCCCTCGGGGAGGGCGGTATATAAATATAATAATAAATAAATAAACATCACTGGCAGTCTTCAAGCAAAGGTTGGATGCACACTTTTCTTGGATGCTTTAGGATGCTTTCGGCTGATCCTGCGTTGAGCAGGGGGTTGGACTAGATGGCCTGTATGGACCTTCCAACTCTATGATTCTGTGATTCTATGATCCTGCATAGAGCAGAGGGTTGGACTAGATGGCCTGTATGGCCCCTTCCAACTCTATGATTCTATGATTCTATCTGGAGGGCCACCGTTTGCCCACCCCTGCAGATCTGGGCTACTGACTTTGGTGGGTTTGCTTGGAATATTAGTGTGTGGCCTCCGCCGGGAAGAATCCCAGGAGCAAGACTCTCATTTGGATCTCTCACTTGAAGTTTCTACCCCCCTGTTCCATTACAGGAAATAATTTATCTTCATATAAAAAATTCTTAGTCATTCCCCCGCCCTCGGGTCTTGCAGAGAGGAGCTTTGTTGCTCAGTTCAGCAGGAGAGCTTCCTGCTTCAGAAGTATTGTAGAAATTCCTTCTTATTTTTTTTTTCCCTGCCTGGCTGACTTAAGATGTTTGGTTTTCTGTCCTGATGCAGAGAAGGAGAAGCTTTCTGTACTAGGAAAGAATTAGTCAGGTCACAGTAGGTTCTCTCCTTGCCTGCCCCCAGGGTTGGAATGAGATTGTTCTGGTCAGTCAGGCAACAACTCCCTCCCCTCCCTTTCTTCCAGTGCTGTGAGGTTTCCTTGCCAGCAGCCCTCGCCTTCCCTCCAAGAAATCACAAAACACACCGGTGATGCAAGCACTTAAAGCAGAGTTCTACCCTTCTAAGTCAATGGATTTTGGAGGGTGTAACTCAACTAAGCACGGTGTTGCTGGTGATTCAGACAAAATGCGAGACGGAAGTCCCTGGTTCAAATCTTGGTCACCGAGTGGCTTAGGAAAGCAACTGTCTTGGCCCATTCTATGCTAACTGTAATTTGGGAACATTAATGCTGACCTGTTGGAAGGGCTGGGCCCGGTGGATGCTTACGTTACGGAAATCTTGCCAAAATCTGGTCGGTGCCTGGAGGAGAGTTCTTCCTGGAACCCTGTCTATGCCACCGTGAGCTCCATGCAGGAAGAAAAAGCAGAATATAAAGGGAATGTATTTATTTATTTGTATTTATATACCGCCCTCCCCTGAGGCTTAGGACAGTTTACATAAAATGTACAAGTGGTGCGTAGAACTTCATTTTCATAACTCAGGTTGAAGGATTAGCTATCCTTTGAATTTAATTTCAAAGACATTTTAGTTGATTTTAGTTGATTCATCATGCATATTTAAAACTGCATATGCCAAAAATAATTTACAGGTAGCAAAAAAACAATTTGGAACAACAACAAAAAGGGCTTGCAGATGATGCCTGTGTTTTGGGATACCCCATCTTGAAAAAGACATTCCTTTCCAAAAAGGAGAGAAGATCAGTCACTGCTTCTCGGATGGGGCTGGCCACCCTCGATTTGTACTATAGCAGAATGATGAACGCTCTTTTAAAAGAACGTTTGCGCCTTATCACTCGTTCAAATGAGTAAAACAGATTAGTCAGCTAAATATTACTGCCTTCCTATCCTGCTTGTGTTGCTGTATCTGCTAACCAGCAGGATTAAACTAGCAGACTTCTCTGTCAGCGTGACGATTCTCTAGCGAAATACAAGGCCGTACTTTCATTAGTAATAACCACCATTATCCTTAAGTGCCCAAGTGTCTCAGCATTACAAAATGAATTTGAAAATAGAAAGAATGTTGATTGCCACCTTTGCCAGCTTTCTCAGGTGCAGGGGAATGGATGGAAAGTGCGCATTTTGTTAGCAGTACTTCCTTTCAACCTGCAAGGGATATCATCCAACCAAATTCTGTATTTTTCTTTGAAGGAGACAGGGTTTTCCCCACAGAAAAAAATTAGTACTTTAGCACTTGTCCCCGTTGTTTCTGCATAAATGCTTAGCAGAGTTTTAAAAAAATTGTCCCATCTAAACACTTAATTTTCCTCCCTCATCTAGCTTAACACCAGTTTCATCTGCCTGGGAGGACCACATCTCCTCATAGAAAGGTAAAGACACGAGTAGAAAATCTGCATGGTTTGACTTGTAAAGAAACAAAAGCTTCAGTGAAAAGAAAGGAAGCTTCCAAGTAACAGGTCTTCAGATGACCACCTTGGATATTTCATGCTTTTACTCGCATTTGAAAATGCGTGCCGACTTAAATTTTCATCCTACAAAGCTTGTGGGTTTGGTCTCCTCCAGATAGCCATTCGCCCCTTACAAAGGAGGGAATTCAGGTGACCCTTAGCCACAGTCCTGCTCTTCACAAGAAACTACTCCAGAAACTGTAATTGGTCCAAAATGCAGCAGTATAGGTCCCAACTGGGACCCAGTGATGGGCATGTATACCGCCAGTGCTTTCTCAGCTCTATTGGCTCCAGTTTGGAGACCAGATCAGATTCAAGCTCGGTATGGTCTGGGACCAGCATGTTTACAGGACTGCCTCTCCCACTACGTCCCCCTGAGAGCATTAAGGTTGAGTATGGTGGGGTGAGGCAGGTCCATGCCCTCGGGGATTTCTGGTAAGTGTACAAAGCAGAACTTAAGGGGGAGCTTGAAAGTTATACATGTGAGTTACGACTTATCTATCTTAATATTTTTGTATGTATGTAGTTATGAAGAGCGGTGTCTTCTAGTCTGGCGAGCCAGGTTTGATTCCCTGCTCCTCCACATGCAGCCAGCTGGATGGCCTTGGGCTCATTACAGCCCTGATAGGGCTGTTCTGACTGAGCAGTAAGATCAGGGCTCTCTCAGCCTCACCTCCCTCACAGGGTGTCTGCTGTGGGGAGAGGAAAGGGAAGGCGATTGGAAGCTGCTTTGAGTCTCCTTCTGGCAGAGAAAAGCAGCCTATAAAAACCAACTCTTCTTTTTCTTTAGTGAATAAATATTTGAGATCATTCACTGATTAAAGTAATTTTTACCTCACTTTTCTCCATGGTTCAAGGCAGTTTAACTTAAAACATGCATAACACAGTGAAACTGTGACCTGTGATTCACTGCTGCCCTTTCAGGGACGGGTAACCGTAAATTGCAGGTTGCGTTTCTGCACGATAACTCTTTGGTTGCCCTTTACATGCTGTCTTAGTTGAGATTAAGATCTGGGACTGACTACAGACAGCACATTCTTTGGGCAACGGTGGAGAAAGCAGCGATTATAGACATAAGTGCTGTTCCTGGATGAGTTTTTCCTGCTCACCTCTAAGATTGTTCTCTACATGTTTGTGTTTCTTCTCTTTGCCTTCCAGAAACTGGATGGCTTCTAATGTGAGTCTGACTCTGGATAAAGAAGCTTTGTTGGAAGATGGGATTCCCCCTGCAAAAAAGCCCAGGTGAGCATCACGGTATACTGCCAAGGAGCATAAGCATCTAGTTTATTATAGGTGAAACATTGGTCTGATCCTGCAGGCCTGTTCTTCTGTATATATTTATCTTTAAAGTGTTAAGAATATATCTGATTATATATATTTTCATAAAGGGCCCTTAGCTATCATTTCCCCCAAATGCAGACGTGTTGATACAGTGCCGCATGCTCTCCCCCCCCCCCTTTCTCTGCCTGCAGGAAATTGTTGCCAAGTCTGAAAACCAAACGCCCCCAGGAGCTCGTGCTGGTGATCGGGACTGGGATAAGTGCAGCTGTTGCGCCTCAAGTGCCGGCCCTGAAATCATGGAAAGGCCTAATCCAGGCCTTGCTGGACGCTGCTATCGACTTCGACCTCCTCGAAGATGAAGAACGGAAAAAGTTTCAGAAGTGTCTCCGAGAAGATAAGAACCTCATCCACGTCGCCCATGACCTTATCCAGAAATTGTCGCCGGTGAGTGAGCTGCGCTCAGAAGTGAACGATTTGCAAACTTCAGAGGGGGAAAAAACACTTCCCGCTCCCTTCCTTCTGGAAACTTAAAATATATATATGTATTTATAATGACATGCATAGCCCACCTCTCTTGGTCCTGCCATTAGGCAGGAAGATCTGCTTCAGTTTACAGCACTGAATCAGACCCTTGGTTATCTTCAAGCTTGCTTGAACTTCCCCTGAAAACATACATTGGAGGCTATATTCTCCCTAATCTGAAGGGAGTTGTCTTTCCCATTTTTGTCCTATCCCATTCTGTTTGGATCTCCAAGGATGTCAGGATGGTGTATGTGGGCCTTATCGCTTCTGTTTTATCTTAACACTGTGAGGTATGCTGAGCTCAGAGGGAGATTTGTCAGAAACCCCCGTGTATTTCTGCCGTGATTATATCTCTGCTGAGATTTAGTGTGTCCCTCTGGCTTGACCTGTATGCCCTGATGTAACCCAGATGCTTTCATTTGACACACTGAGGTTGATTTCCAGTTGTATTTCATGCATACCAACCTCCCCAAACATTTCTCACCTACTTTCCCTTATTGCCCTCTATTTCCCTCCACATTGGTTTCTTTACTTCCCAATCTTTCCGTCCCTTGATCCCTGCACTATTATCTCCATATTATGACTTGCTTTGAACTGTGCCTGGTTCGAGTTCCCTGGCGAACCTTGAGCCCCTATATCTACCCTATACTTTGTGGGTCAGTTCTGACTATGCTTTCAACCTAGATGCTTGCATTTCTAATAAAGAAACTTTAATTCAAAGAGCTTGCTTATTTAGTATTCGAAGTCTCTCACAGTTAGTCAGAACTGCATTTGGAGCATTTGGTGAACTTTTTGGGTGGAATGGGGAATGTACTCCTGTGTCCTAGAGCCTGGCATTCACTTTATGTCTGAACTGAGCTTCAGGTATCTGTGTGCTACATGAAAGGGGCATTTGGTCAATGAAGCACTCTTGTCAGATAACTATTTGCAGTCTTGAGACTTTCCCTCTGCTTGCTAGCTCTTGGCAAGCAAATCTCTACTCCCTGCTGTTGAAATGAAAGTACTTTATTAATGTGTTGACTGTGCCCTTGGCGTGACCTCCTTTTGTTTGGCAGCGCACAAGCAATGTCCGTTCCACGTTCTTCAAAGACTGCTTGTATGAGGTCTTCGATGACTTGGAGTCCAAAATGGAAGACACCGGGAAGCAGCTGCTTCAGTCTGTGCTCCATCTGATGGAGAACGGAGCCCTCGTGCTCACCACCAACTTCGACAACCTGCTGGAAATTTATGCTGCGGACCAAGGGAAGCAGCTCGAATCTCTCGACCTCACAGATGAGAAAAAGGTGACCGGATACGCTTGGGCTTCTAAATGGCAGTGCATCTACCTCGGAAATCCATAGACTTCTAGGGGCCGCCCCCAGCTTGGGAGAAGCAGTGGTCTTTTCCAGGTGGTGGAGCTAATAAAACACACAGCCGCTGTGATCCTAACAGTTGGGACAGGCTTTCTCAACCAGGGTTTTGTGAAACCCTGGGGTTCCTTGATGGCCCTGGAAGGGCTTTCTGAGTGGCTGGGAGTTAATTAATTTTAAAATATATTTTTAAATTGTGTTAAACATTTATCTGGCGATATGACCATATATGCTTCCCAACCATATTCTGCATGATGACACCACTTCTTGGGTTTCTCAAAGCCTGAAGAATTTTTCAGCCAATCATCTACCATTTCCATTGTGGAGAAAAAGACTTGATCTGTAGAGCAATTAGACTCCAGTGATGTCTAGTAATGTCAGCGGCCATCTGAACTTCTGGAAAGAGCCACATAAACCCTGGGGAGCTCTTGCGTAACCCCCGCCTTACACGGGAAATTCAAAATTCAGAATCTTTGTACAGCAAAAGCAGCATGGCAGGTACCATTTTGTCTTCGTATGGATATACGCACACCTGTACACCCACAAAAAACCACACCCTTCATTCTGCTTTTGTTGTACAACGAAACTAGGGTTGCAAGGAATTCAGCAATAGGTAAGCCAGCTACCTCCTGTACCTTAGTCAAATTTGTTTAGATTGGCATGCTGCATCATTGTCTTTCCTCGGGTTTTCCAAACAGAATTTTGAGCATGATACAGAGGTGCAACAGGGGTGTTCTGGGGGGATGGTCGAGTTAAGAGCCATCTTGGTGTAGTAGTTAAGAGCGGCGGCTTCTAATCTTGATTCCCCAGTCCTCTACATGCAGCCAGCTGGGTGACCTCGGGCTAGTCCCAGTTCTGTTAGAGCTGTTCTCTCTCAGCCCCACCTACCTCACAGGGTGTCTGTTGTGGGGAATGGACCCATCTGGGGTGGCCCTAGAAGTTGGGCTGTGAGGTGGGATCCGTGTACAGAATCTTTCCTTAGGCAGATGCCTCGATTATGCTGCCGTTCCAAAAACAAGATGCCATCTCTTATGCTGCAGAGTTGTGAACGCTTGCTGGCATTCCAGCATACGTCTTAGAGCGCCCTTGTGAACAAAATCCATTTGACCTGCAGAGGTTGAGAATAACTTCCCTAGTTTTAGATTGTTTGCAGACGTATAGGATTCTATCTTATCTGTAGATGCTGGGAGTACCTTTTGAGGAGGAGAAACATCTACACAGTGTTGAATTTCTGGAATGCAGGCCTGCTGAGGTATGAAGGCATTCCAGTCTTGAACGGCTAACCTCTTGGCCAAGGGTCATCCTTTTAGAGAAGCCAAGCGGCCTGTTCCGCACATTTCTTCTTGAATGTTGAGCATTTCTTCTCTCTCTCCCCCCTCGCATGCAGGTGCTGGAGTGGGCACAGGAGAAAAGGAAGCTCAGCGTTTTACACATCCATGGAGTGTACACAAACCCCAGTGGAATAGTGCTGCATCCCGCTGGCTACCAGAATGTCTTACGCAACACAGAGGTTATGGTGAGCCGTGTAGCTTTGACCTCTGGGGTGGGTTGCCTTTCACCGTGGGCAAATGCTTCCAGAACGTAAGAAGACGCAAGCTTTTCAGCTATGTGAAACCCAAGGCTAGATTCAGTCTTCTAAAGCAGGGGTGGTCAACCTGTGGGCCTCCAGAGGTCCATGGACTACAATTCCCATGAGCCCCTGCCAGCATTCGCTGGCAGGGGCTCATGGGAATTGTAGTCCATGAACATCTGGAGGACCACAGGTTGACTACCCCTGTTCTAAAGGTCAGGGATTACCAAGATAGATATGGCTGCCTGAATCGATAGCTAAGCTTTGCACAGAGGCATACATCAATGCCTACGCATAGCTCTCTAAATGCATGTTCTAATACAGGTCGGAGTGGGCTGGGCACAGTCGGTCTCCACTGCATTCCTTTGGGTGGGATGAGCAACGGAGGGATCCATGTTCTCACGCAGTTGGTTGAACGCAAGCACGTGGTTGACATGCCACTGGAGTGGAACTGGACTGCAGAGTTGGGACCAATAAAAATTGTACTCTCTCATCCTGGAACACGTATGTCAATCCGTCAGCAGTCTTTTTTTGTGGCAGCTAACCAAAGGAATGAGTCACTTAAGAAGAAGAGCTGTTTTTTTGGAGGGCAACAGGCTCCCTCTTGCACTCATCTTTCCATAGCTCAAGCTTTGACTCGTATAGAGCGTTTATGCACTGGGAACTTCACTGCCCCAGCGCCCATGCAGGAGCACAAATTGGGGGCAAATGAGGCTTACTGGGCCAAATGCTCCCCCATGTGGGTGCAGGAAGAGGTGGGGCAACCTGACCCAACTAAAACTCCAGCCTTTGCAGCCCAGTATAAAACCTCCAGTGCGTAAACGGTCATAGACTGGCTGATGGGTGTTGGGCTGCAGTTGGAGGGTGCTGCTCTGGCAACGAGGAACAAGCCAAGTTGACCTCGTTTCCTTGCCATCCTACAATGCCTTTGTTCTTGCTAAGGTATCTATCTTTTTCTCTTGAAGCGGGAGATCCAGAAGTTGTACGAAACAAAATCCTTCTTGTTTCTGGGCTGTGGCTGGACTGTGGACGATACCACGTTTCAAGCCCTCTTCCTAGAAGCTGTGAAGCACAAATCCGACTTGGAGCATTTTATGCTTGTGCGCCGCGGCGACGTGGACGAGTTCAAGAAGCTCCGAGAGAACATGCTCGACAAAGGGATTAAAGTGATCTCCTACGGGAACGAATACGCAGACCTGCCTGAATATTTCGAGAGGCTGACCGATGAGATCTCCAGCCGGGGTCGAGCAGGTAGGAGCACCTGCTGTTGGGCCAGGGGTCATCTGGGATAGCTTACTGGGACAATGTCTCTGTGTTGGCCTCATTGCATTTTGATCAAAATAGGTTTTTTCCTCTCTTGCCTACTTTTACTTGTAAGAGAGAAAAGTACCCTGCAAAAGGAAGATTCAGGAAGTTGGCATCTTGGGAACGGAACGTAAGGTACAGACTGTGGGTTAATGCAGCAAGATTGGTTTCAGATTCAGCTTTACTTTCACTGAAAAAACAATGGGCAGAGTTGTTAGAAGGTAGATAGGGAATTCCTGTTAGGACAGTGGTAGGGCTATGTATCAAAAAAAGTAATTTTGGGAGTTCAGGCCTATTGGATATGAATTTTTTCCCTGTATTTCTGAAAAATCCCCAATCCCAATACTGTTATGGTACTCAGATCTGGGATCTTCAAGAAATCCTGAATTTTTTCCGGTCCAATAAGAAGGAAAATGCCAATTTTAAAAAAGCCTGCCCCTGGGACTGGCTTGTCTCCTGTAGCAGAGTGTAAACCAAGCCACAAGAGAAGCTGGCCCCAGGACATGTGTGTGAGAGGGAGGTCTCTTCATAGACCTGGCTGGGAGCTCTCAAATGATCATAAAGCTGCTAATCCCTGAATAAAAGCAAAAAAAAAAAGTCTTTTATTCGGGCTGAGCTGTATTGGCAGCCAATGAGATTTTCTGCTAATTAATCAGCTTAAATAATAGTACTTTCCCAGCTCGGTTTATGCCAAATGCACACTTCTAGACTGTGGAGGCCATAGAAGTGGCTGTGGAGGATGATGAAGCTTCAATATTCTGCTACATGGTCCTCCTTGCAGTAAGCAAACTCACCATAAATTAGTTAAAATGCACAAATTAAGCGAATAATCTTCTTGGCATAATTTATCCAAGCCATTGCAGGATTCTGGATTTTTTGTCCTGGAACTGTAATGATTTTGTTCTGCAGAGTACACACATTCTGTTTGCGTGTTCTGTAAATTTATTAACTCCCACAAATTCGGGAAACCCTTCCAGAGTCATCAAGAAACCCCAGGGTTTCAGAAAACCCTGGGTTAGAGTGATGAATACACTTGGGAGTATGGCCTCTCCCAACGTATTAACCAATGGGCAGTTGCAGAATTGACAACATCTGTTCCATCACAGGAAAGCAGTTTTGAAATGGGAGATTGTCACAAGTGCAGGCTGATCCCTGACCTCTCTGGTAGTCCGGTCTGAGTTTGGGTGAAAATACTAGCTGATCTGTCACCCTCCAATCACGACTTTGTCCCCTCCAATCTGCCAGGTCTGCCTCGAGAAGGACAGCTAAATGGCACAGCTGGAACACACACTGAAAAGAAAGGTATGGAGTTTACTTAATCCTCTCTCCCCTTGAGGCCAGCTTTGGACAACCAGCAGTTCCCCTAGGCGCTTGAAACAATACATTCACGGCATGTGTCACAAAGGTGCAGGAGTTAGCAGAGAAAGGCACTCAGCAGAAAGCTGATGCTCCCTTGGTGAGAATGGGGGAGGCATTTAAAGGAGCTCCTGCCCAGCTGTTGTGATGGCAGAGGATCGGAGGAATAAGGATGAGAGCGCCCTAGAGCCTCTCAGCTGGGCTTATTCCAACACTGGTGGGGTGGAGCTTGCGCGCATTATGTGCCCCTCTTGCAAAAGACATGTAGAGAACACAAAATGAGATTGGAAAGCTTGCTTTGTCAAATCCCTATGTAGAGTGGAAGTGAGACAAATAACACGTCTTTTCGTGGTTGCAGGCGGGTTTACGTGGAATATCCTCCCTCCACTGAATAATTATCAGCACTAAAAGGGCTACTCTCACACAACAGCAAGAAACAAAAAATGGCCTCAATTTGACTTTGTAAATCTCCCCTCCCCTGCAAGCTATTTTAAATTTTCCAGCAATCAGGAACTGTTAGCTCAGATGGAAGCCTATATATGCAAGGACAGTGGACAGGTGACCATTTTCTTGGACATCTGCTTGTCCCATTTCCCCCTCCCAAGGCTAAATATCCTCACAAGTCTATCAATGGCAACTAGCCGGGATGGCCAAAGGGAGCCTCCATAGGGAGAGGCAGTAAACCTGTGATTACTAGATTACTAGTTGGCTGCTCTGCCGTGATGGTCAGCCACTGTGAGAAATAAGATCATGGACTGACCTAACAGGGCACTAGGTATCTCCCAGTGTTTTTTGAATAGCACTTCCATAGAACAGGTCTTGAATGTAAGTATGGTGCTCGAAAAAAGCACGAGGAGTGATTCAGCTACGGGGAATGACTTGCAAGGTGTCCCTTTCAAAAACAAACCAATATATTAGCTGTTTGTTAACAAATCCTTCTGGAAGTTAAAGTGATGTGTCAGAATGTTTCCTGTTGCTTTAGTTTAAGGGCAGGGTCTGCAGTGCCCACCCCGATGATAGAAGACCCTAACCTCTGATCAGAGTGCAGCTGCTGAGCTTGCATGCAGCACCCACAGGAAAATCCTGTGCTGGCAACCGAAAGTAAGACCCTGGCGGCTCACACTAAAGCATGCGACTCTCAAGGTCACTCCAGAAGGGAAAAGGAAGCATTATTTTCTCTGCAGCTGGTTCTTGAGGTGCCCGAGTTTCAGCTGCGGCTCTGACATGTGAAACGTAAAATGTAAAACTCCTTGACTTTGGCACAACCCCCATGGGCCCTCCTGACCTGGGCAGGAAGATTCATCCGCATCAATGCAATGTCCTTTTTCTATTTAAGATGGTCTTTTGCAGGGAGATCTGGCGGTTCTCCTCAGGCGAGAGTTAGTGCTTTTTGTATTCTGTAACTGTTTCGACTGAAACGTGGAGCATTTTTTTTTTAAACGACTTGAAGCTCTAGTTTTCTAGTCCTTTCTTTATACAGTGTTTTTATATGTCTGAAGTTATAAATAAAAAGCTGTTCATTTGTCTCTTGAGTGGGAGAGCTCTTTGAGGGTCCTCAACCTAGCCCAAGATAAAAGGTGTAATGCTACGTGTATATGGATGATTCTTAAAATATTTGCCTTCAGAGGAACTTTTCCCATTCAGCCCTTAGGGAGAGTTCAGTATAACGCCCTGATCATAGCAGAAACCTGACCAGTCCCCTGGGAGACTGGGCAAAGAGAGGGCATGAGATCATGAAGGAGTTGGTTTTTATAACCCACTTTTCACTGCATGAAGGCGTCTCAAAGCGGCTTACCATCACCTTTGCCTTCCTCTTCCCACAACGGCCACCCTGCGAGGGAGGTGGGGCTGAGAGAGCCTTGACAGAACTCTTCTGTGAAAACGGCACTATCAGGACTGAGACTAGCCCAAGGTCACCCAAGCTGGCTGCATATGGAAGAGCAAGGCTGGCCAGATTAGAAGCGGCTGCTTTTAACCACTACACCAAGGTGGTTCTTTGAGGATGGGAACTATTCTGCAGCTGCCCTTCTCATAGAGGGACTTTAGCATTCCCCGAAACAGGAAATGGCTCACTTGACATGTAGTAGCATCCGGATTCAATCCCCCTGGCACCACTGATCTATCAGATCTTAAGGGCTGAAAGAGCAACCGCAGACTAGAGGGACGGACATCTGAATCCTGTATAAGGCAGCTTCCTCAAAGACAATCGAAATTCCCCCTCCCCAACAGTTAGTTGCTGGCTTTCTCCCTGGCCATGGCCTAGTGATGTATGTCATAGAGATGGCTTTTGCTGAGGACGACATAGCAAAGTTTTTAAATGCATTTTTATTATATAAATTACTTTAGCAGACAGCATTCAACTTATTGCACTAGAGAGCACATCTGCAATGCCAAGCTACGAGACATCTTCATAGAGAGTTCTGTATTATCCAACATAGCACTTTGTTAACCAGGATCAAGAGGCACTCTGAAGGGAGGGGGGAGGGGACAGAAAAGCAGCAAGCAGCCACCAGCATTTTCCCACCAGAAAACCCCTTTGACAAACTGGTTTGGAAAAGCCAAAAAGAAAAGAAAAGAAAGAAAAAGCCAGTGCAGGGGAGAGGAAGCATGCAAACGCTTGTGGTGACCGGTTTAGATCGTGACCTCTGCTGCTGAAGAGGTCTGCTATAAAGTTATCGACACCTTCTTCGACACTGGAATCAGTTCACATAGTCCCTCTTGGGGGACAGATATTTATTCCCCCCCTCTTACATAGATTGAATGTCGAGGGGTAGGGAGGCCAGACAACTTGTTCTGGTTTTGACCACAAGCTTCAGTTTTACAAACCAGCACATGGCGGTGGGCGCAGCACGCAGAATCCCAGCTTGTGCTCAACAGTCAATGACGGACACGTTCGGCCCAGCGATGCGCACGACAGGTGCGTGAATCAGCCTGGGTTTCATTCAGTGAAAACGTGACAAGCAGCAGCTCTATGACCGGGGTGGGGTGGGGGGAGGGAGGGAGAGTTATTAGAAACAGCCTGCAGGGACCCATGCTTTGCAGATACCACAGTCCGGGGCAACATCTGGACGGCTCTGCTGCGGGGAGTCCCACTACCCACTGGAAGCAAGGCCGTTTAAAGGCAGGGGTAGTCAAACTGTGGCCCTCCAGATGTCCATGGACTACAATTCCCATGAGCCCTTGCCAGCATTCGCTGGCAGGGGCTCATGGAAATTGTAGTCCATGGACATCTGGAGGGCCGCAGTTTGACTACCCCTGGTTTAAGGCATCAATGCCCTCCCCCCTTCCAATAGCCCCCTGTGTAAGCAGCAGGACTCACAATTTCAATTGCGGGTTGTTATCCCCCACCCCCTTTTTTGGTTTGAAAGCTTTGGAGAGCTGCCATGATGGATGCAAGCAGCAAGTGTGAACACTTGATGCGCAAGAACTGGCAGGAGGTGGCGTCTCCTGTATCCCCTGTATGGCAGCAGCCAAATTGCTGCTAGGAAACCGGCCAAGGTGACTACCCCCCCATTTCTGCTTTCTTAAGCACATTCTGGAGTGGTTGCAGAAGTCCCCAAATGAACCTCAGCTACATTTTAAAACTTTACTTAGTGGCAGAGGGCACCTCCCGCCCCTTCCCGACTTTATAACAGGGATGAACAATACACAGCTCTTGGGAAAGGACACAGGGGGAAGAAGGCTAGCTGGCTGGCTGGCTGGCGTAAACAAGACCCTGTGGCTTCTGCAGTCCTCAAATGGTTTGAGCTAGAGCAAGAGCCACCCCCCCACCCCCAAACCCCTAGAGCCAATGTGGTTGACCAGCATGGGCAATTTCAAATCAGTAGAACATGATTGAAGACAGGCACCTCCCCGGTCAAATTAAATCCACTCATCGCATAAAGGAACGTGTGCGTTACTGAACCCAAGAGGAAGGGCTTGTTGGGGAAGGAACTAAGTGGCAGGCCCTCCGCTCCAGCATCCCTCCAATCTATTCTGTGCTATGCCTGTGGAGGGGAGGGGACGGGGGGGAAGAGAGAGAAATAAAAGAGGACTTGAGACAGGAATTTGGTGCAATAACTGGCGGCTAGGCTTTCATGAGAGCAGCAACCACAGCCTTGGCGTTAAGGCTACGCAGGTCACAGTAGGTTTGTCCGGTACCAACGAACACGATTGGTTTGCTAGTGATGTATGTCATGGAGATGGCAGCACCGACCTGCGGAAGGAAGGGAGGGAGTCCTTGTGAGCTGGCATCGGCAGACATGAAAGGATCAGTTGAAGTATTGTACAATGTATCAGCTCCACTAGCTTGGTAAGGGACAGGAAACAGGAAAGGCCCTGGAACAGGTATGAGCAACATGCCTGCCTCAGCTGCCTCTGGCAAATAATGCAAACAGAATAAGCAACATAAATTTATTCTGCGTCATTATTTTAGGTTTTTTTTTTTTGTAAAAGCGACACAGCATGTCGATTCACAAGATCGTGAAAGGTGCAGGCCATGATTCAAAACGTGCTTGTTTGCCCTTTCATTTTAATGTCTCCCCCAGCCACCGCACCAGCTGCTGCTGAGTCTCAGGAGTAAGAGTCAGAATCCGCTTATCTGCAAGTGTGGAGGGGCTGTGCTGGGGGGAGAGGGTTTTTTTGCAGATGTCCCCACTCCCCTCTTCTCCTGGATAAGGAACAGCACGATGTAAAACAACTAAGACACAAAGAACCCCAAGTCCAGGACTGTCCCCAAGTCCCTTTCAGCCCTCTTTTCATTCTCCGGCCTTCACAAGATGATGCCTGCACAGGCCCAAGACTCTCAAAGCCATACGAAATACAGCCCTTTCTGTTTATCAAGGCTGCCCTTTCCACCCTGGTGCAAATATAACACGGGTACTGTTTACCTTGTCATCGATAGTGTCGAATTTAGTGAGCACGATCCCATCAATGAGGCGTGGGGTCTGGGCCATAGAGTGATCGGCGAGGGCCTTGTTAAATTTGACCTGTTGAAAGAAGCAAATGAGCTTGAAGGATTTCTTACATAACAACAGCTGGCTGAAAAAAACATTGCTCCTAGCACAAACAAGCATGCTTGTGAGTGTGTGCACATGCACGCAGGGTGCTCAGTGCTGACTGTATCCCATGCCTCCTAGTCCATCTACTTGCAAAACATATTGTGTAAATATGTCACTTCATTCAGATATACATACGTCGTCTAAGGCAGTGGTCCCCAACCTTTTTATCACCGGGGATCTTTTTATCACCGGGGACCGGTCAACGCTTGACAATTTTACTGAGGCCCAGGGGGGGGGGGTATTCTTTTGCGAAGGGACATTGCTGCTGCCACCAGAGCCCCTGCTCCACTTGCTGTCCTGCCGGCGCCCCTGGCTTCCTGCTGCCCACTGCAGGGCGCTGCCAGCAGCAGCTGCGCAGTGCCATGCCAAGGGGGAGCCCCAGCCATGGTGGCCGCTGGAGAGCACCAAAGGTGAGCCGGCAGCAGAGTGGAAGGGCAACCCCCAAGGCAGCAGCTGGGGAGGAGGATGAGGAGGAGCTGCAGCCCAGTACCGACTGATCCACGGACCGGTACTGGTCTCTGAACTGGGGGTTGGGGACCACTGCTCTAAGGGACTGACTTTTCATCTCTCCGGTTTACGTTTCAAGCAGTTCCTGCATTGAGGAACTCACCAGCTGATCCACAGCCTCATTTCCCACCAAGGCCTCTCCCACAAACAGCACGAGGTCAGGGGTGTTGACCGCAATAAGTTTGGCCAGAGCTGTCATCAAGGGAGCGTTGTCTTGCATACGGCCTGCGGTATCCACCAAGACGACATCAAATCCTTGGTTACGTGCTGCAAAGAAGAGGCAGGCGCGTGAGGAGGAATAAACAAGAAGCAGTTGTTGGGGGAAATGTAAGGCCAACACCTTTAAAGGGTGTACCTGGATATTTCTTTTGACATGTCATACCACTGAGACAGCGAATACCTGCGTTTTGTCACTCTGATGGGGTTGAGTTATTTTCAAGGGGAGTTTATGTCCAAAGTCACTAACCATTTCTTGCTGCAAAGAAAGACTCCTGCCTATAGATCTCAATATCAGCAAGACAGGATGTCCCCCCCCCCCACACACACACTTCCCATAATTTCTGTAGGACCAGTTTTAGGGAACTGTAGCAATCAGAACTGCTTATAGCTAGCACTGTATGTATACTATACAACTACTATCATCACACATTCGTGTTCCTGGAAGGGCAATATGTTGCAAACTAGAAATGAACAGCTCTGCAGATCTCTGAACACTTTATTCAGATGCCTTGCAGGGTTCAGTGTTACCTTACGGTCACTGCCTGACTCCAGGATTTCCACTAGGCATTGCTCAGAAGTTCTCAGCTTTATCTTCACAGTCAGAAGGCCTGGGTTGCCCGCCTCTTAAAAAGAGCTCTGAGATTCTCAGAATGCTGAATATTTCAGAAAACAAATTTTTCCGGAACAGATGTTTCTCTTAATTTTTAAATTATATTTATATACCACTCTCCCTTGTGGTTGAGAGCAATTTACATTGAAACTTTGATTATCCAGTAGAAAACTTGGGAGTAACGCCAAGCAAACATCTGTTACAGTGAACAATCTTGGCCAGTCTGGGTTTGCAAACTTTTTAGACCACAGCCGAGTGACAGGTTATGCATAGTGGTAACAATGGAGGAGAGAAGCCTTTCTTCGGCCCCCCATTTCTCCTACTTCCAAGTTGCTGAGAGAATGCTCAGCATTGGGTCAACTCCCCCCCCCCCCCGTTTCCCCAGAAATGGGGAACAGGAGGTAAGGCATGAAAGGACTGGACCAAAGGGACAGGGGTGGCCTTACCATATGCAATGGCCTCCATGGCAATCCCAGCAGCATCCTTCCCATACCCCTTCTCGTACAGCTGCACCATAGTGCGCCCGCTGTGATTCTCCGGCGAGTGCAATGCATTCAGGCGGCGGGTGTGAGTGCGCAGCTGCTCCACAGCTCCAGCACGGAACGTGTCACAGGCGGCGATAAGGACACTGAACCCGTTTTCGATCAGCCAGAAAGAAATCTGAGGGACGAGCAGAAGAATATTACCGCGGATGCGGGCAACTCTCCAGCATCTCAGTAGGACGGGACAGCAGCACCCTCTGCACTGAGCAACGCACATAGCCGGTACTTCTGCCGTTTGTGTCTGGATTTTGGTCCTAGATGCAGAAATTCAGCATGCCAAGAACCTCAGCTCTCACTTCACTTATCACAGATGCCTAGTCTTCGTTGCTAATAAGAGAAACTGGAAACAGTGGCGAAGCCTGGGGAATCCTGACAAGCAGCAGTGGTTATAAGTTCTCTTTTCGGGGCCGGCTGATATGTGCAGGCATCCTGCTTGATTACTAGATGAATCTCAAGCAACTGTATGAATGGCCTCCACTGAAGCACAAGCTTTTTGAGCTGGCCCCTGGTGAGAACAGGGTGCTGTTTTAATCTGCAACAGCTCTTTCACGCATGCGGGTCATCTAGTCTGCGCCATAGTCAGACAGTGACGAATGTATGGATGAGAACCAGCCTTTTATCTATGAAGGCAAGCATAAAAGCTGAGGGGTGACAGCTGCACCATGCGGAGTCTAGTTTTACAAGCTGAGATCCTGGGAATTCTGCCAAGACCTTCTGGGCTGAGTAACAAAGTTTCTGAAGTGAATGTAGAAAACGATCTGCCCTCCCCTACCCCCACCCCGGACATTTCCCATGGGACTCAGGGCAGCCTAAGCAGAGGAAGTCAATACAATCAACAGGATGACACAGCCATGCAATAGGATGCAATAGGATCTGGTCTGTGGAAATTGGGAACCAACCCAAAAACAGAAAATAGCACTGTAGCAAAGCATAAGTATTAGCATAAACCGTTAAACAGTGCAAAAAATTTACACAGGGGGATACTACTTACAGCTATTTCCTCACTTTCAACATTAGAAGAAACATTAGGGGGGGGAAAAAGTAGTCACATGTGGGCCTTCTGAATACCTTGGCCAAATTGGTTGACTTCCCAACTCCATTGACCCCACAGAAAGTGATAACGTAGGGCCGGCGGTGGCGCTGGGCATCCATCACATCGCGCAAGACGTCTACACGGCGCTGGGGCTGCAGGATCTGCACCAGAGACTCCTGGAGGGCCTGCTTCACCGTCGAGGTCACCGCTGGGAAAACGGATATGCAAGCCTTTATCTGTCCCACATCTGCTTCATCTCATACCAATCCCGTCTCGTATCAGAAGCACAGCCAAGTGATCTGCAACATGACTATGCTTAGCGATGCTTTCGCAAGGGCTTTAGGTGTGCTCTCTTCTCCTGATTCCTTAGGCCCACCCCACCCTTATCCTCATCCTGTGCCTACTTTTCCACCCTTCTGAGCTTGCTGCTCAGCGTTCAATGTTCCACCTCAGAAAAATATGCTGCTGGGGTGTTATGGTATTCTTGACCTGCTCAGACTGTCAATAATCCTTTTGGCCTCTCTTGTCAGCCGCTGCACATTTCTGCAGTAACACAGCTTTGGCAGCTGTTTTGTTTTTCGCTGGCTTGGGCTATGTACTAAGCGCCAACAACATTTCAGATCGTCTTAGCACTCTTTGCCTGAGAAATTGGAAGTATTTCTTCCCTAGCCCACTAGCATCAAAAGTTGCCACGTCAACTAGAACCTTACCCAAGCAAGCAAAAGCCTTCGAAAGGTAACCCGAGGGGAAAAAATTAAAAAACCCAAGACTGCTAGCTTAACACACTGACTTGTAAGCAAATCCCTTTGGGTAAAGACCTTTCTTTTATGAAACCAGATCAATGGTGAGTGTGCAGAAACCTGGACTGTCACCAATGACCACAAAAGCATTATTGAAATAAACTGAAGATGGAGTACTGCTGAGCTGGAAATTGCGTGCACACACTGGACCCATGAATGCACGCACCCACATATAATGTAATATGTCATGTGAACATGTTTTTGTGCTTGCAATGCCTTTGGTTTTACCCAGCCTTTGTTTGCACCAAGCAGACTTGCTTTAAGGCAAAGGTCCTCCCAGAAATCAGACTTTGATTCCCCATCTGCCATACACCACTGACACCCTCTTTTTTAGGTGCAAAAAATTGCAAGGATTGGGTATATACATTTATGGCTGTCCTTGGATACCCCTGTATCATACTACAAGGGCTTTGGAATTTGTGACTGTTGTTTGGTGTGTATATAGCTGAGGAAAGCAATGTAATAGGATTGCAGTAGAGACACATTTCATGGAGAGAAGCAAGACTTACTGGTGAAGGTGCCCATCACTTTGCCTTCTAGTTTCTTAGCAACTGATTCACAAAGCTGGACGGCGATGTCAGCTGCGACATTCTTGGCTTTGAGAAGAGGAAAAAAAACAATGAATTAAGGTTTTAACAATGCTGGTCCAGGCAGTTTGGCCAGATATCTGCTTACAAGATCCATAATGATTTGATCATAGACGTCTGCAGCCCTCCCTCCCTCTTCCCCTCAAGGAGCTGAGGATGGCCTTCAGCCTCATGTTAACACGATTTAGCTAGTCAAGTCTGAGAGCTGAATTGCTCACATTCATTCTGTGAAATCTGCTGCTTCCTGGAGATTTGAACCTGGCATCCCCATTTCCTAGCCCCTTCCTCAATCTTAGAAGACAGTTGCTCACTGCATGGTGCTGAAATTAAGGTGGCCATTGCAGAGCACTCTTATATGGTTTAAGCTCCTCAGAGGAAGTATGAAGACACAAAGACAACTGACAGCCACAGGTGGCAGATTCAGGTGGGTAACCATGCTGGTCAGAAGAGAGGAAAGGATCTCTGTATGCCTGGCAACTCATCTGCTCTGCTCGTGTAGAGTATTTAGTGGCGCAGAATGTTAAGGCAGCAGACATGCAGTCTGAAAGCTCTGCCTATGAGTCTGGGAGTTCAATCCCAGCAGCCGTCTCAAAGTTGACTCAGCTTTCCATCCTTCCGAGGTCGGTAAAATGAGTATCCATCTTGCTGGGGGGTAAACTGTAATGACTGGGGAAGGCACTGGCAAACCACCCTGTATTGAGTCTGCCATGAAAACGCTAGAGGGAGTCACCCCAATGGCCAGACATGACCCGGTGCTTGCATAGGGGATACCTTTACCTTTACGCTTCATTAAGTGACAACTGAATGCTCTCATAGGGTCTGTTACCCAAAAAAATCCATTTAGACTCCTTTTGGAGGCAGGTGTTTCTGAAGCCTACAATATACATGCACAATGGAGACTGAAAATAAACCAGCTTGTATATTGAAACATTTTCATAGAATCATAGAATCATCGAGTTGGAAGGGGCCATACAGGCCATCTAGTCCAACCCCCTGCTCAACGCAGGATCAGCCCAAAGCATCCTAGAATCATAGAGTTGGAAGGGGCCACACAGGCCATCTAGTCCAACCCCCTGCTCAACGCAGGATCAGCCCAAAGCATCCTAAAGCATCCAAGAAAAGTGTATCCAACCTTTGCTTGAAGACTGCCAGTGAGGGGGAGCTCACCACCTCCTTAGGCAGCCTATTCCACTGCTGAACTAGCAGTGGAATTTGTGCTAGGATCATCTGTCCATAGTGTAGGCTGTGTGCTTGGATGATGCAAGGGCTAATTTTGACAGCACAGAATGTCGAAACCACCACCAATACTCTCACATGATACACCTAACTAACTTGGTAAAAGGGAAGCGTGTTGAGGAAATGGACAGTCTAGGAATGCTACTGGGAACCCATTTCATCATCTTCACTTGGGGATTACCTCCACCTTTCACCCATCCCGTCCATCCCTTTCTCTTTTCTTTAGCTTCTCCCTGTAGCTTCAGGGAGTATCATACTTCTCAAACTCAGCTAACAGTGTCTCTTCTCTTCTGCCCTACGGAATGAATGAGACTCAGTTCCTCTCGGTTGCTTAGGAGTGTGTCCTCCCAGAGGTACACAGAAACGTACCAATCAGGTGATCCTTCATCTTCTCCAGCACTGGGTCCATGTCCTCTCTGGTTAAACTTTTAGAGCCCACAAGGCCTTTCAGCATCCCAAACATGCCACCCAGGCCACCTTTCTTAACACTGGAAAGGAGAAGGTGCTGTTACATATCACATGGTTTTTGAAGAAACCAGGCAAGAGATGAAGACAAGGTCAGTATTCAGTTCCACTTGACCTTTACCATGACAACTCTTTGCATGCAAGACCTGCCACGAGCATCTGGAAACGGGCTTGGGAAAAAGTTGGCACTAACAGTATTCAAATGAATCTGAGCTACTGTTCAGCATGGACAGGTGTTAGGAAGGCTCAGCACCTCTTGGCACAAACAGTGAGGCCTTTGGTTTTTCCTAGCCTCTTTGTCTGCACCAAGCAAACTTGCTTTAAAGCAGGGGGTCCTCCAAGAAGTCAGACTTTGATTCCCCATCTGCCAAGTTCTGCAGTGAAACACAAAGTAAGCTCAAATCATTCCATGAGAACAAAATAAAGGATCAGGGAATTAACTTGTCAGGGATAACAGCTAGTCACGTTTCATGGCCATGAAAAACTTGCATCCAAGCACAGCTGTGTGTGCCTTTGGCCAAATGTATCCAACTGGTGTTTTGGGTTTTCTTTAGGGAGGGGGAGGAATTATTATTCCGATAATGAAAAACACTGAGTAAATCTGCATGGCATCAGGATCAAAACTCTAAAGGATCAAGGGGGCAATCAATAATTTATTATTATAAGTTATTATTTATTCTATTCCTACCCTACCTTTCTTCATTCTTCAGTCGGTTCCTTTGGCACAAAAACTACATACATAGCACTTGAAGGCACAGAAATGTGAGATGCATCCAAAGGGCCAGAGGGGCCTCACCTGGCACTTGAAGAGTTGTGAACCACCTTCTCTTCTTCAGTTTCTTCTTCGCTCTCATATTCCAGATCACGGAGTTGGCCAGGCTCACGGTCAGGATCTACAAGGACCTGAATGGGGGAAGCAGAGAAATCTGGGAGTCAACATATATCTCATTCCCATGTTCACATGAACCCAAATGAACAGTATTAATTGCTTCTGGAAGGGACAGTCTTATATCTGTACCCTGTTTCTAAGAGTCAGGATTACACTATGCTGACACACACACTCTCTCTCTCTCAGGGTCAGTTGAGGACATTTGAGAGTCCTTGGCTCAGCTCCCTACATCAGAAGCAGTTCAGATGAGATGCTGGGAATTCTGTGTTCAGAGCTCCAAAACATTTTTCCTTTTGAAAATAAAAAGGAGTACTGGAGATTGATTCAGGTTGGAGCTACAGGGGAAAGAGGGCAACCATATCCCTTTACATATACTCGGGGTGTCGTTTTTCAGGCCTGAAACAGTCCCAAAGAAATCCAAAGGTAGAAACAACATAGGAGAGATGGGCTGTATGTATTCCTGCATGGGAATAAGGCATTTTACTGCCGTTCTACAGTACCATGCCGGGGGCTCAAACAGGTATTTTGCATTCTGACAACCAGATCTTACCATATCTGGGTCGTACTCTTCCATAGGGCAAGCATCTGCATTTCCATTGGTAGTTGAGTTGCTATAATCAAGTACTTTGGCATTAGAGTTTCCCAGTTCCCACACTCTGGGCTTCTTCCCCTTGTCTTTTGAGGTGTCCGGCTTTGGGGACTTGCTAGGAAAGCAGAACAGAAAGTCCAGTAGGTCTTAACAGTGAGGGAAATCATAGATCCAAATCATAGACAGCAGCACGCTTTGTGGCTCATTAACCACCACGCTGAGCAAGTCAAACCCTGTGATCTATTATCCTTTCCAAGATCTAACGGGAATGAAGAGCTGTGTCCCCCTCCCCCACTTCACTGCTGTAGTTTATTTCTGAAAGTAGTCCAAAAAATTTAAGCCCTCTTCTTACTGAGGTGGCTACATTGTACTACATGACACTTTTGGGGAGGGAATCAGTCTGTGGATGGATGCTCCTCCACATAATGAATTCCCCCTATATAGAAATCTGCATAAGAGAAAGAAAAATACCGGCCTAGCATGCTGACATGTAAAGCTTTCTTTGTGCATGGAATTTTTAATGCACAGAGGCCACATGCAGGTTAACTACCCCAGGGAGAACATGGCCTGAGAATGCTGACACTACGGTACATGAGTCTGTTGGAAGCGCAGCTTGATGAGGACTCTTGCATATGTTCTGACACTTGCAGGACATTCCATGTGCACTCCATAAGATATGCACTTTTCCTTTACAGCATGTATTAATACCTCTCACACCCAGGGCCAATCATGGATCCCTCTGACTAAATAAAGGCTTGTTTTCCCTCACATGTATTACAGTGCATGTCTGAGTTATACATGCGTATGGTTCTAAAGCAGGGGTACTCAACCTGTGGTCCTCCAGATGTCCATGGACTACAATTCCCATGGGAATTGTAGTCCATGGACATCTGGAGGCCCACAAGTTGACTACCCCTGCTCTAAAGAATTTAGAGAAAAAGAACAGGTTACCTACCAAGGGCAGGGATGATGACGGGAGGAACTCTGTGAAAATGAAGCAACCTTCATTTCCACAAGAACACTGCGCAAGTCCCGCATGAAGCTGTATCTTTCAAGGTGAAGTCAGTCTCACTTCATCAGCACCCCTACACTACTCTCATTCGTTTCAAGGAGTCACCAAAAACTTTTACAGCTCAGGGACATGTCTATGACTCCTACTCTGGGAGTCAGGATGCCATGCAAAGGAGAGGCAACACACTTACTTGGATTTCTCTCCCCCCTTCAGGCGTTTCCTAAAGAATTCCTCCCGGTTCTTCTGCAGGATTTCGTCCTTGGTCAGTTCCTCCCTGTCTCCGGCTGCGACAGGAAGGTCCTCCTTAACAACTGGCGCTGCTTTGGGGATTGCAGCTGCTTCAGCTCCTGAAACTGATTAAAATGGCATTGCTGCAATAAAACACGCGGGTGAACAGGGGAGTGGTAGTCCTGGCCTTAAGAGATAAACACTAGTGAAAAATAAACAAGCATTGCTAGAGCTATGCAAGTCCAGCTATCCAACATTTAATCACAAAAACCTATATTGGGACAAGGAAAGCACCTCTCAGTAAAACTGATTATATATTATGTAATAATTTGATTATTATGATTATTACTAGAGGTCAAGCCCGTTCCATTCATGAATACAATGGATGCTAGATTGTGTGTGTGTGGGGGGGGGGGGAGAAGAACTCTGCGGATGGCCTCCCCCTCCCCTCAGGACCTGGAAAGGCTGTGGGGAGCTCTTAGGGAACTCACTGGCAGGGGCAGCTCTCATGCAGCAGGGATCTGCAGCCCCTGAGCCTGGAAGTGGAAAGAGGGAGGGTCAGGGGGGACAGAAGGCGATTGGCTGGCCGCTGGACAGACAGGCAAGCTGGTTGGAGGAGGAGGCAGGGGCGGGACAGCTGCCCTGAGTGGGTGGTAAGTGCTGAGTAGCTTTTAAGCCATGAGATACGGTCCTCCTCCAAGGCCTTACCAGAAATATATTATGTGGAACAGATGATGATGATTAATTACTCTTCTTTCTCTTTGGACTCAGGGTGGGGTACATCATATACATCTGATTCTTCTGCTCCTCAACTAAGGCTATTGTGCATTTGCATGTCAGGATGTCCCTATTTATTTAACATTGACTGTGATCATTCTGCAGAGTCGTATGTGCCACGAGGCACACATTTTTTTTTTTAATCCTTTACATCTTAAGAACATTTTAGCTTATGGATCTGCACCCAGGCACGACTGCCGCTTACTCACCTTCTTTTTTGGAACCTTTGTTTTTCTTGTTCTTAGTTTTCTCTTTTGGATTCTCCCCTCGGGTTTCTATCATAGACTTCACTGTTTTTTGGGACTTTGCCGACTGTTCGAATGTCTTCATGGCAGTGGGAGCTCGGACTTTACTGCTCTCCTCTGCTTCCCTGGTTGAAAAGGGGTGGAAGGTTACACAACTGCGCCCACTGGTCACCATGCAGAAAAATCTGCATTCAGAATTTCTGCCCCCACCCTTCTACTCCTAGAGATTTGACGATGTCATGTGGAATGATCTGACCGTGTTCCCCTCCAAAGCCCTTGCAAAAATTAAACACAGCATGACTCTAGAATGCTAGCACTTGGTGATTTCTTCCTTGTAATTTCCCCTGTTGACGTTTTCTAGTGAATATGTCATTCCCTCCTCAGTACAGCATTGGTAATACAGGGGCAAATTTACCAAGTTTTCTCCATGGAGAATCACTAGGCATCTCTTAAGGCTACAACCATGACTCCTGCCAATCTTGAAGCTGAAAGTTGGTGGAGATACTGGGAAACTCAATCCCAGTTTTAACCTTTAACTGCTCACAATGTAATAAACCAAGCTGGGAAGACCAGAAGGCCAACTTGGCTTAGTTTAATAAATATCCCGGAACCTAGAGGAAATATCTATCTGCTAGGGAGCAGCTTTCTTCTAACTGCAGTCCAGTTTTATCCAAAAGACAAGCTGAGCATGGGAAAAGCCAAACGTAGCAAAGACATACAGTTTTATTAGTAGGGCCAAGCTCCTTTCTGCCTGCATTTGTCATTTCTCTTGAGCCCAAGTCCTAAGCTTGCAGAACATAAGACGCTTAGAACAAAACAACAAA
This sequence comes from Paroedura picta, assembly GCF_049243985.1. NCBI lineage: Eukaryota > Metazoa > Chordata > Lepidosauria > Squamata > Gekkonidae > Paroedura > Paroedura picta. Next base: position 11,540,405 of record NC_135380.1, on the reverse strand, counting down.
CAGGACCATTGGTGAAACCTGACTGTTGAAAGAGCGTCGCCTGTTACCGTAAGAGGCGTAAAAAATCTTCTTTAAAATCAAAGGTGCCATTGAGAAGCCCAAGAGTTCCCTTCTGTTGGAATTCATTGCGATATTTGTCCCGGAACTCCTTATGAACATCATCTATCAACTTGTCCACGTAGGTTAGAGTCAGAATTTTTTGAAATCCAACCTGTCAGAGAACCATGAAATTATCAGAAAAATGATAATGACATTTTAATTAGCTAAAAAAGGAAGCTCATGCACAGTTCTTTCTAAACAGTGAATAATTCAAAGAGAAAATAACATTACTGCAAAGCTGCCATAATGACAAAGGGTGGTGGAAGACTTGGGGAATGTTCAGCACAGTTCAGAGTCATCAAAATAAAAGGAAACAGAATGACAGGTGACAGACTCAACAACCGTGGGAAGAAAAAAAGTATTTCAAAAACACTATTTGTTCTTCTGCAGCCCTTTAGAAGCCCTTCTTCTGTTTCCATTCCTTGCCTCAAACCCAGTAGCACACTTACCACAAAGACCAATTCAAACTGATTGTCCAACTTGTACTTTAACGTAAGGGCTTCATGGGTGAAAGAGTTACTGCCACCTCGCTCCTGAAAAGACAAATGGGGTGGGGGGTGGAAGAAGTACATTAGCAAGACATGTTGAGTCACATATGGCTCACATTACAGACAAAAATTAAGCTCCAACTTTGTTCGCATACAAAGAGGCCAGTGTCCTACTTTTTTCTGTCTGCTGTGCTGCTTCCTGGGAGGCAGTGTCAAGTGTTAAGTATCCAAGCAGCCAGGTATCTTAGATTTCCCTAGACCTGTTATCAACACCTATTATTTCAAGGTCACTTTATTTACCACTCATCTCTTTCAACTCAACCACCACAAATAAGTTTAAGACTTTTTGCTGTCCAGGATTGCCCTATGCTCACAACAAAATGGCCCATGACAATCTACATGCAGCTGTATCTCCACTTATTCTGTCAGTATAGCAATAACAATATGGGATTCTTAGTGCAACTTCTGTTGAACCATCTTGGCTTTGTGAGACTTGCACACGGAGTTAGTTAGCTTCTGAAGAAATCAAAATTGGAATATTGGGCATGTATGTGCTCAGGGTGAATCTCAGACACTGCTAAAGGTAGCGTGCTGAGGAAAGAACTCTGCCTAAGAACTACAATTAATTAGGAGTGATTGCAGTAGGCTATATGAATGACTGGTCTGCCTTGGCAGACTTAACAGTTAAATACCACCCTTAGATAACCAAGAAGTGAGGAATCAGGGGAAATGGAATGGAAAATCCATCATCAGGAGATGATATACCAGCAAGCTAACATGCATAACACAGCTGCGCCCATATGGAAAAAAACAAGGCAACTGGAGCACCCTTTCATTAGCAGAAATGAAGATAAAGCAGACAGAAAAAAATCTGTGGAAATGTTCCGATACAACAGGATATTGCTAAACATTTTTCATGTCCCATGAAGATACATTCTGAAACATGGAACATGTTTGAAGGGCAGTACCATTACCATATGGCAGCCCAAAGCAGAGGTAAACTGAAAAAGAATACTGAGTAAACAGCCTTCTAAGTGTTGGTAGTGTGGTTCAATGGACAAAGAATTAGGTTTGGATCCGAAGGACTAGATGAAACCTCAGGTGCCAGAGACATAGGGTAAGGGTAGTCAAATAATCATATCTCCCTCACACTCTGAGTTCAGGAAAGAAAGACAGAGAAATATTGTGGCGCTAGCAGCTGCATCACAAACGTTTAATGTGCTGTAAGCAGAAACACGACTTCGCACCTAACAACAACAAGCAGAAACTCTATGAAAAGAAAATCAGAAACACTATTTTATACTCCATGTGTAGATTTAAGCCAAGATCACAGCCTCAAACAGGATGTGCATCTATCAGTCTAATCTAACAAGGCTACTCTTAAGAATTCTTTCACTGATGGTACAAGCTATGATGTGCAATTAAAGTCCCCCAAATACTTATCGCAGTTCATACGTGGGTGTACTGCCATGCTGCTCTCCATACCTTCCTTCTCATGCTTTACAATGAAAAACATATTATAATTAGGTGTGGAAACCCTTCATATGCAAGACAATAAATCAATCTTAAGAAATACTCTGGAATATTTGGAAATAAGTAACCTGTGCATTACTATTCTTGAACAAAGTTTTATGACAATAAAGATACTCTGAATCTGAATCTATTCTTGAACAAGGAAAGAGGATCACAGTAAACTCAATGGATGGATTACATTAAAATAGCAAAGGGAAGAAGGGCAACAGAATGAAACCTATGGAGAAAAGACTTGGGAGAGGGGATGCCTTCATTTTTTGTTTCCTTACATGAGACTGCCTTTTCAGATGTAGTGCAAAACCCTTAAAAACCCCTGGAGACACAGCAGGTTCACAGGATGATACCAAACAAGCATCAATATTGTATACCTATAATTTTCTGAACTAAGTGACAGCTGCAAGGAAATCTGCTCAAGTAAGACATTTCTCTGCAGGAAATATTAGACTTTGGTATTCAAACCTGCAATTTCATGGCCAAGTTTATTTGGAGGCACAGATCCTCCCCATATTTCCCATCAGAAAATGTAACTCATTCCTAGTAAACAGCTGAATGAAATCCCCCATAGTTTTAAATTAAGCCCAACTTGCACCTTGCTTAATTTTTATTGCATTATTTCCTTTCTTTGGCTGTAAGAACTTCAACGCAACATGCAACAGTTAAACAATATATTCATTTTTGTTAAAGGGGTACACTCAAACATGTACAATCACTACTCTATCCCTTTGTACCTTTTTCAGTCAGTGTTTTGATACAGTTATTGCAGGAATCCAATGTTCTCCCTGACCAGTGCAGTTCAAAACCCAACCGTAACACACAAAACAGCTTGTCAGGGAACAGCTGCAGATGAATCACAGGAGGTCAGAGAATGGAGGTTATGATCCAGGATGTCACTGGTTCAGATCCTACCTCAACCATAAGATCACCATCGCCATATTCTGCCTGCAGCAGTAGAAAGGGGCAAGAGCACCTAAAGAAGTGAGCTACAAATTCTGTCTTTAAGGTGCTCCTGGACTCTGCCTCTTTTCTACTGCCAGCTTGGTTTAGTGGTTAGGAGTGGGGACTTCTAATCTGGCAAGCCAGCTTTGATTCCTCGCTCCTCCCAACATGCAGCCAACTGGGTGACCTTAGGCTTGTCACAGTCCTGATAGTGCTGCTCCCATTAAGCTGTTCTGTCAGAGCTCTCAACCTAACCTACCTCACAGGGTGTCTGTTGTGGTGAGAGGAAAGGAAGGCAATTGTAAGCCGCTCGGAAACTCCTTTGGGCAGTGAAAAGCGGGGTATAAAAACCTTCTTCATAAGTCCACCAGGCAAACTGGGCTGGCGCAACACCAGCTCTACGATTCGGCCTCCCTCACAGGGCTGTTGTAGGGCTCCCAGCGACCACGTACGCGCAGCACTCTGAACTCTTGAAAGCAGGTCGTGAAGGCGAAGTATCCCCTGTTGTTGTCATGAAAACAAAGAGCCCCGAAGGAAAGACCTCCCCGAGAACCCACAGGGCCAGACTGTTCGGGGGGGGGGGAACCTCTCACCTGGAGCAGGACCGACCGAATAAGCGCGTTCACGGGCGCGGTGCAGGCAGCCGCGGGGCCGCGCACGCCCTGGAAGCACCACAGCACAAGGCCTCCCTTGCTGAAGATGGTGAAGAAGTCGAGCATGGCGGGATCGGGGGTCCGGGCCTCGCCCGGGGGAAGGAAGGGGGGAAGCTGAGGTAACGGGGCCTGAGGCGCCGGGAAACCAGCCCGACTTCCTGACCCACGTCAGATTATTCTCTAACTCGAAGCGTCACTTCCGCCGGAAGCAGCCGATCGAAAGAGAGCGGAGAGCCAAGGCAGAAAAAGAGAGCGATGATTGGCTTCCGTTGCCGGAAAGCCCTGGATGGCCGAACCATAGAGAGTGACGGAAAGAGCGTCGGTCAGAAAGGTCGCGCGACACCCTCCCCTCTCCTCATTGTCTGATCGCTGATTGGGCTACGAGAACGAACACGTGAGGATAGGCGGGGAGAAAGGGGTGGGAGGGGAAGGACGAAAAGGGAAGGAGAGGATTGGTCGTTCTCCCTCCAGTGAGGAGCGACGGGCGGGACTGTACTCCGGACGGCAGCGAGGAAAGGTCCGCGATCCATTCGTCGGGGAGCCTGGGGAGGGGGCGGGGCTTAAAGGAACCCCGGGGAGAGTCGGCCAATCGGGGCCCTGGGGGCGGGGCGTTCCCCTGCAGCACCTGAGGCGCTTGCGACGGGCTCATTCTGGCCTCGGGATGATCCGCGGAGGAGCCGCGCTGGGCCGTCTGCGGCCCCTGAGGGCGGTATCTGCGCCGCCCTTCGCCAGCCCCCTGGAGCCGCGCCGGCAGTTCGGCACGGGCAAGCCCCGGCGACGCGACATCTTCTCGGGTGCGTCTGGAGCCGCTTGGTTCCCGGGATAGGAAATTCATGCTGGGCGGGCATGGCCGGGTCTGCCTCTTTAACTTGCTTTTGCATTGGCGGGCATGTCCCGGTTGCCTTCTTAGCCTGCTTTTGCGTTTGCCTTTTTTATCTGGCCTTTCCCCGAGGAAGCCGGTGCAGCATGCCTGGTTCTCTTCTGCATGTGACACTGCAACAATCCTGTGATGTAGGCTGGGCAGAGAGAGAGACTGCCTGCCCCAAAGTCTCACAGTAGCAAGTGGGGATTTTAAGCAGGGTGGACTCCCCCTGTTCAAGTTTGACAATTGAACAGCTGCACCAAGAAAAAACACCTACGTTTTGCAAAGTGAGGCGTGGGGGGGTGGGAGAGCATATTTTCAGGGTATGTACTGTTAGCATAGGCCAGGGGTAGTCAAACTGCGGCCCTCCAGATGTCAATGGACTACAATTCCTATGAGCCCCTGCCAGCAAACGCTGGCAGGGGCTCATGGGAATTGTAGTTCATTGACATCTGGAGGGCTGCCGTTTGACTACCCCTGGCATAGGCCAATGTAAGAGGCTCTCCAGCCTGCCCATTGCTTTAGGATGCTCTGGCTTGCTTTAACAAATGCCAATAAAATGATGCTGTGGGTAAAGTTAGGAGGCAGAACATTTCCCTTGTATTTGCTAGTGTTCTGGCTGAATTAGGGGAGGGAGCAGTGGGTCAGTGGTAGAGCATCTGCTTGACAGGCAGAAGGTTCAGGCTCAGCCTTTGTTATCTCCAGTTAAAATAAGGTGACCAGATTTTAACATTGGTAAAGTGGGACACCATTGACTGGGGGGGGGGTGTTCTTGATTTAAAATTTGGCCTATGTCGAGCAACAAAAATTTTCATAGTATTGTAATATATATTTTTTTACTTGCAACATAAGTACAATTTGCCAGGTGCTTCCAGATGTCACTCCAAAAGTGGGACAATCTGGTCACCTTAATTTAAAAGGACCAGTTAAGTCAGGCAATGAGGAAAATCTCAGCCTGAGCAGAGAATACTGAGGGACAAGTAGACTGATTCAGAATAAGGCAACTTCTTGTGTTCTGTTAGCTTTGTGTTTTTAAAACCCCATGTGGCTTACAGGGCAACAACCTTGGTGCCTGGATGGGAGGCTACTGGGGACACCTTTCAACACTGTCTTGAGTTCCATGATGGAGGGAAGGCCAAATACACACCTGGTGTTCCATAGCTGTGTTCTTGCATGTATCCCTTCAGGGAATTTCTATCCCCTGCCCCCATGCATGTAGGACTTCATTTAAAATGTGATCATACATACACATGCTGAAGTGGTATAGACCAGTGTGCAACCTTTGGACTCCTGCAGATGAGACATTCTGTAAGTGGCAAAATCTGGCTTCTTTGTGTGTGTGTGCGTGAGGGGGGGAATACTGGATATTTGGTTTCTCTTTTCCTCCATTTTGCCCACAGATGAATTAGAAATCCTTTTGACTGTAGCTAGATATGCTTTGCTAATCTTCTGCTAGCTTAGTATGAGTTGACTGAATAGTGTGGCCAGTTTTTTCAAAGTTCTTCTTGGGTCATCAGAACCAAGCAATTGTATAATTACTGGGGCACAAAGTGCAAGAGAATCAGAAAGTCCAATAAAAGACACCAGAAATAATGACGATTTTTGCATTTTTATTTGGTACATTATTAACTAGCGCTGTGTCCCACTGCTCTAACGTAACCCATGTTCTAGAGTGGAGGAAGCTGGATCTACCCAAAGTCCATCCAACCCAGTATTGTGTTTCCAGTGGTCAGTAGCCGAATGCCCTTGGAAACTCCCATGCTGCCTCCTTTAGCTGAGTTGCCAAGTCTGTTACTCAGAGATTGTGGTCTTGGACATTCTTAGGTAATGTGGATCTTTTTAGGCCATGACTCAGGCCAAGGCCAAGATTCCAAGTCTCATGTTTTACTGAAAAAACAAGAATGGATAATTTCATTAATATGTGTTCTATGCAAACTAAGTTATAAGGTAGGCCTTTTTCCTACTAAAACAAGAAAGCTACATCCCCCCCCCCAAAAAAAAAAATTCTTGCCTTTCTCATTTAAAATGGGCTTGTTTTCATGCTTTGGGATTTTGTTTTATGTCTTTAGTCAAGAAGTGGGGTTCAGTTATCTGGTAACTTTCTGTTTCTTCACTGATGGAATGCTGGGTTTGGACAGGTTTGAGTCGATATGAGGGTCATGGGCAAGGGGTGGGTTTGGCTTTTCCAACTGCCACTTGGCTACATGGCTGCAGGAGCTTGTTCCTCATCACAGATTTTTTTTTGGGGGGGGGGTGCAGCTCCAGATCAGTACTGCAAGTCTTCTAAACATATTTTGTCTGCCTTTGTCTGTTTCTCCCCCCCCCTCTATTTTGCCCACAAATGAATCCTGAAAGGTTGGTTAAGCTAAAAATTGCAAGGTTAGTTTCATGGCTGAGTGAGGATTTTAATTTTGAGGCTTCCAAGAGTCAACTTGGTGTAATGGCTAAGAGCGGTGCCTTCTAATCTGGAGAGCTGGGTGTGATTCCCCGCTCCTCCATATGCAGCCAGCCAACTGGGTGACTTTAGCCTAGTCACAGTCCTGTTAGAGTTGTTCTCACAGAGCAGTTCTCTCAGAGGTGTCTCAGCCACACTTACCTCACAAGGTGCTGTTGGGGGAGAGGCAAGGCAATTGTAAATTGAGACTCCTGAAAAGAGGGGTATAAAAACCACCTCTTTTTCCTCTAAATTACATTCCCAGTTCACATGGGGTGATAGCGGAGTCCAGTAGACCTGCTTGGACCCCTGTGTAAATGCAGAGTGGAACACTTCTCAATGTACCAGGATCTCAACTAATGCTTTCTGGGCCTCCTCGGCAGACAAGTTAATGTGGAAAAAATTCTCTGAATTTAAAACACTTTTTTAATGGGCAATTTATTTTCATAGCAAAGATGGTGGCTTTATATCTCTGTTGAATACACAGAATATTATTTGCTCAATTGCCTCCATCTTTTATACACACATAGAAACAGGTAACTAAATAACACCAAACTGCAAGAGTGGAAAACCAAGAGAGGTTGGCAGTATGCGTTCAGAATTATACCTTCACTTATTTTTGAGATTGCAGAAACTTGTAATATGGACTCAGTAGTTGACTGACTTTCGCTTTGTGCACAGGTTTTCGGAAGGAGTTAGCAGACTTTGGCAGGAGGCTGAAAGATGTTCGTCCTGGTAGCAACTGGGATCCTTTCGGAATTCCAAAAGACCTCCCTCCCGAGCAGGTGGACATAATCATAGTTGGAGGTGGCATAATTGGCTGGTCCATTGCCTTCTGGCTGAAGATTAAAGAGCCTCGAAAAGGGGGAATTCGGGTGATTGTGATCGAGAGGGACATTCAGGTGAGTCTTGATTGGTCCGAGATCAAAATGGGGCCTTGCTGAAGAGAAAACTTTAAGCACAAAGTGGAATGGGCCGTGTCTGATGAGCTGCGGCAGTGTGGGCTTCCTTCTATAGAGATCACCTCTTTGAAAGGGAAGGCCATTCACTCTGTTGCATGTATAGACCAGACCGATCTGGCCAGATCTCAGAAGCTAAGCAGGGCTGATGCTGGCTCATATTTGGGTGGGAGGTCTCCAGGGATTTGGAGGGGGATAGTTCTTCCCCTGAGCACAAGGAGGTCCTGATGCAGAGGCAGGCAATGGTAAGCCACCTCCAAACGTCCCTCGTGTGGCTGCCAGACAATCCTTGTGTCTCCTGGTTATACTATGCAGATCCTTATACAATAAATAAACAATACCAGAAAGATGACAGTGCCAATTGCTAGCTCCAACAAGAATCCCACGGGGGTACAAGAAGCTAAGAAAGGTAATTTTTCCATTTGAAATGTAGTCGTGTATATCCTGCATTTCTTCCCAATGGGGACGCAAAATGGCTCATACCTTGCCCTCCAGCTTGTCCTCACAACAGCCTTGTGAGGGAGATTAGTACGAGGGTGTGTGGCTGTCCCAAGGTCAGTCAGCAAGCTTCCCTGGCAAGGGGGGGGGGGGGGGTCTTGAGTTTGTGCTACCTGTGAGCAAAGTTGTCACAGCGGGAGGGGGGGGGCTTACTGCTTGTGCTTTTGAAGTACTTTGTTCTTGTGTGGCAGAGATAATTTATACCACCTTTCCCTCTCCCTCTCTCTCCATGCTTCCTTCTAGTACACCAAAGCCTCTACCGTGCTGTCAGTGGGAGGGATACGGCAGCAGTTTTCGACGCCCGAAAATATCAAGATGTCCCAGTTCTCAGCCAATTTCTTGCGCTCTGTCAATGTACGTCCATGAGTTTCTGCAGGATTCTCTACCTGAGGGAGCTCATTCCTACACCTCTGCCTAGCCGCCACTTTTACTTGCCCCATTCCCTGGAATAAGAGCTCTGGAGGAAACAGAGGAAGACCCCTCTCCTTGATAAGCAGCTTGTAGCTTCCCTTCTGATCTCCAGAGTGCTGGGGCAGTGTTTCTGAACAGGTGTCTCACCTGTATACTACCACACCTTTCCCCTGGTGTGTCACTCCCTGAGGTTATGTATTAGGAGCAGTTTTGCAGTTTGCTGCTGTCCTAAGCGATCCATTGTTGTAGCAGCCATGTTCAGGTACCAGCTCTGGAGATGGACCTCCCAGTGGGTGGCTCACCATTCCCTTGCCCTGAAAATAACGAGGTTGCCTCCTGTCTTCCTCCTAACCCCTATTAAGAATGTTGCAGAAAAAGAATCCCTGCAGAGATTGCAACAGTGTCCTGTTTATGGCTACATTTTTCTGTTGGCCGTTCTCTTCAGAAATGAAGACGATGATGGGGGAAAGCTGGCACTGTGTGGTTCTGAAGTTTCGTCCCTTTTTCTCTAGATGAGTGTCCCTTCTCTTGTGTGCAGAGGCACCGCAGATTACTTCCTCCTTCATTCTGATGCTCTAGCAATGCCTGCGTCCTTAAAAAGGGGGTCTCTGCCTTACGCTGAAGCTGCCTTATGCTGAATCAGACCCCTGGTCTGTCAAAGGCTGTTTTGTCTACTCACAGTGGCAGTGGCTGGCCAAGGTCTCGGGGAAAAGTCTTTCACATCACCTGCTGCCAGATCCTTTAACAGGAGATGCTGGGATTGAACCGAGGACCTTCTACTTTGCCATTAAACTACAGCCCCAAAGCAGGCTAGGAGTATGAAGAGGGAGCCAGTTCACACCTTGTGTCCACCACAAACTCATTCAGCTGTTTTCTCACCCACAACCTCTTGCTCTCTAAAAGGGGTAGTAATACTGGCCTGCCCTAACCAATCGTGAGAGCTGAGCAGAGTTGCCCCTGCTTAGTACTTGGATAGGAGACTATCAAAGGAATCCAGGGTGGTTCCAAGTGGCAGGTGATGACCCCCCCCCTGAGCATCTCATGCCTTGGAAAAGTCAGCAGATGTTGGATTTTAATACTACCCTTCCATACGGCTCCGTGCGGTTTACATAGAACGTCTTAGAATACTTACATAGGACTTTATAACAAATATAACCATCATAACATAACGTGACAAGCCTCTTGTGGCGCAAGGTGGTAAGGTAGCCGACATGCTTTTCTGAAGCTCTGCCCATGAGGCTGGGAGTTTAGTCCCAGCAGCCGGCTCAAGGTCGACTCAGCCATCCATCCTTCTGAGGTCGGTAAAATGAGTACCCAGCATGCTGGGGGGGTAAGTGGTAATGACTGGGGAAGGCACTGGCAAACCACCCCGTATTGAGTCTGCCATGAAAACACTAGAGGGCGTCACCCCAAGGGTCAGACATGACTCGGTGCTTGCACAGGGGACACCTTTACGTTGAACATAACATGTCAACCAGGACAGTATTTTAACAGAGCAGTAATACTGACAAATCCTTGGGTAGGTCAGATTGTTCAGTCTGGAAGGGGGTGTTGGCGGGTGGAGAGAACCAGGGGATGTTTTGGGAACTACCCCCCAACTTCTAAACACCAATGTTTTGCCTACCAGGTAGAGCTGATGTGAGGCTCTGATGAACATGCTAGCAACATGCTTCGCTCTAAGTTAATAGCCATCAAGTCCAATCCCTTCCTGTGGTATTGACAGAGCCCCTTTTTTAATTTCCAGGATTACCTCGGTATTTCCAACGAGCCACCCATCGATATCCAGTTTAATCCCATGGGCTATCTTTTCTTGGCTTCTGAGGAAGGGGCTGCTACATTGGAAGAGAATGTAAAAATTCAAAGGTATGGCTCTTGAGGGAGGCTATAGTTGAAGGGAAAGGGGGTGGGGGAGACACAGCTACTGCACAGCTGTTGTTGATCAAAGAGGTAATTGACAAAGGCACGTTGGGGTAGTCAACCTGTGGTCCTCCAGATGTCCATGGACTACTGGCAGGGGCTCGTGGGAATTGTAGTCCATGGACATCTGGAGGACCACAGGTTGACTACCCTTGGTCTAATTGACCTCAGTTGAAAACCTCAGCTTCCCACCTCCAGTGTCCAGGTTATTTCCTGCCTTCAAATTATCTTCCAGTGGACACACATTTAATTCACATTGGGACTCCTTAGGGTAGGGAAAAGCAAGGTATTTAAAAAAACAGCTCTTCTTCTTCCCCGGGGGCAGCTCTAGGAGACCCTCCTCCCAAACAAGCGCTTTCTGATGAGATTTCTCTACCGGCTTTTCAGGACAGAAGGAGCCGAGGTGTCCCTCCTGTCTCCGACCCAACTGAAAAAGAAATATCCGTGGTTGAATACAGATGGCGTAGCTTTGGCTTCTCATGGTATCAGGCTGTTAATTCTCTGTCTGTTGTCGAGCAGGATGTTGAAGGAAAATTCTAGAAATGCAAAAAACAAATCTCAGTTAAAATGTAATACCTAAGATTAAAATACCAATATTGCCCACAGAAATCTATCGTAATGGGAAAACAGGTGGGGGGAAATCACAAACTTACTGGGAGTATCCTGGCAGGAACAGACAGATGGACTTTGGGCAGTCAACTAGCCCATGAGCTGAAGGGCTTTGGATGCACAAGAAGCTGAGATTTGTTATTTCTTTATTTATACCCTGCTTTTCTCCCCAGTGGGCTCCCAAAGTAGTTTTCAGAGTTCTCCCCTCTTCGACTTTATCCTCACAACAACCCTGTCAGGTAGTGTAGGCTAAGGGTGTGTGACTGGCCCATTGAACTTCTGTGGCAGTGTGTTTTTATTTTATGTATTTATTTACATTTATATACCGCCCTCCCCTGAGGCTCAGGGCGGTTCACATAAAGTGTAGAAATGATACATAGAACTTAATTTACATAACCATTTTCATACAACATAAGTACTGTGAACATTAACCTGTAATAATTAAACTGTGTGGGGATTCAAACCTGAGTCTCCGAGACTGTAGTCTGACATTCGACTCCCTGTACTTAGAGTGGGAGGACTGTACTCTTTGTGTTTTTTAATATGTGAAAAAGGAATTAAAAAATTGCCATTTTTTAGAAAAAGCAATGAAAGGCAGGACATTAAAGGAAAAAGGCTTGGAATATTCCTGATCCATCCCCCCCCCCCTTTTCCTTCCTGGTTTTACTTTCCTGCAACCAAATGTCATGGCCAAACTACTTCTAGGCATAATGCTATATGCAGTTCAAACTTAAGGGTATAAACTCTGTTTAGGGTTGTACTTATAATCTGCTTTCCTTGAAAGGAAAACATATAAACTGGCTAGTTTCTTCAAGCCTGAAAGCTGCCCAATGAATCCTTTTTGCTTCTTGGGTTGTGTTATGAAAGTACAGTGATAACTTGCAGGCTGCTTTTTTTTTTTTTAAGTGTCGAGCCATTGTGAGTCTAAGCAGGTCTTTCCCTCTTGCTTGCTCCTCTGTGCTTTAGGCCTAGAAAACGAAGGGTGGTTCGACCCTTGGACTCTTCTGAATGCCCTGCGGCGCAAAGCGATGTCATTGGGTGTCGGCCAGAGCCTTGGAGAAGTGATGTGTGAGTCTTGTTTCTCTCAGAGCCAGCTTGGTGTAGTGGTTAGGAGTGCAGACTTCTAATCTGGCATGCCAGGTTCGATTCTGTGCTCCCCCACATGCAACCAGCTGGGTGACCTTGGGTTGGCCACAGCACTGATAAAGCTGTTCTGACTGGGCAGTGATATCAGCGCTCTCTTAGCCTCACCCACCCCACAGGGTGTCTGTTGTGGGGAGAGGAATGGGAAGGTGACTGTAAGCCGCTTTGAGCCTCCTTCGGGTAGGGAAAAGCAGCATATAAGAACCAACTCTTCTTCTTTCTCCCCTCTCCTTCCTCAGCTGTGATCAACCACATACAGTTGCACTCCTGTTAAAATATACAAAGCAACGTAATCCCCTTCGATTTGGGGAACGTGGAACTCGTAGGACCAAACTGAACTGGGTTTTAGCTTCTGTGCCGGAATGTGGAATTTGGCTTGAGAAAGCAGCCGTGGGGAGTGGGGGGGTCTGATGAATTCGGAGCGTGCTGCTAGAGAGCATGAACAAAACTACTTTTGACTCCTGTAAAATAATAATAAAAATAAATATAGGTTACTTCCTGCAATATACACCCAGAGACATATTTGCATAAAAGCAATTTTAGGGTAGTTGGTGGGGTAAAATGCTGTCAAGGTGAGGAGAAGAGCTGGTTTTTTTTTTGGACCCCACTTTTTACTACCCAAAGGAATTGCAAAGCAGCTTGCAATCCCCTGCCCTTCCTCTCCTCACAACAGACACCTTGTAAGGGAGGTGGGACTGAGTGAGTTCTGAGAGAACTGGGACTTAATTCTCAGTGGCTCCTACTAAGTGCTATGGTGGGTAGGGTAGACCAGTGGTCCCCAACCTTTTTTTGGCTGGTGACCGGCAGGGCGACGGCCACGCCCGCGCTGCGTGCATGCGCATGCACACATGCGCGCTGCACGGCCGAAATCATGCATGCACGGCACTTTCGCGATGCGCGGCGCAGCCCTTATCCCCCCCCCCCCCCGCAGTAAGAAGCTTCCCGGGCCGCAAGCTTGCGGCCTGGGAAGTTTTTTACTGCGGGGGAGGGCAGGGAGAGGGAACTGCGGCCCGGACAGCAGGTTGGGGACCACTGGGGTAGACTGAATGGAATTAGCCAGAGAGCTTAAGGCTGGGGCAGGGTCTCCTCTTTCTAAATATTTCACCAGAATTTTGTGGCCCTTTCTTGCATATCCAGGGAAATGCCAATTGTCACTTTGGGTTCAGGAGGCAAATTTCCGGGGATGCTGGTGTTTTGAGGGGGCATCACCTGGGCATGGAACTGAGGTCGCTGTGGGTGGGCAGGGAGTTGTGAATTGCCTGCGTTCTGCAGGGGGTTGATGACCTTGGAGATCCCTTCCAACTCTATGATAGAGAGGAGATATAGTTTCTAGCTCCGTTGTTTTCCTGCTCTTCTCTACTCTCTCCTGAGGTGAAAAAGTAAAAGGCCACATTCCGAGGGAAGAAATGGGCTGTTGTGCTGGGAACCTCACCTGCTTTGGTGGACCGGCCGGCAACCTGAGCTCTTTCACCTCCTCACTCATAATGATAATGATTGTTATGACTATGGGAGAGGAAGGAATTTGCCCTCTTAATTCCATGAGTTAGGCGGGGGGGGGGGGGTCTAGTCGTTGGTAGAACCCCGTGGGTGTGTGCTGCCTTTCGCGTTGCTGTGCTAACCACGGCTACTTCTCTGTCTGTCTTCCGCTCCAGCTTTCAGTTGTTCTTCCAACCAATTGGTGACGGAGGATGGGGTGGACGTTAATTTCTCCCGCATCGTGTTTGTAAACGTAAGTAGGCCTTCCGGGACAATGGAGGAATGGTCTGCCAGTGGCTTCTGGTCATGGTGACTGAGTCCGCCGCTGAATCCCAGGGCCAGGAGGCAAAATTGGGAGTCTTAGCTTCTATGCCCCGGTGTTGGCCCTCCAAGGGATCTGATTGGCCTTGTGTGAGAGAAATCTGCAGGACTAGATAAGCCATCGATCTTATCCGGCACCTCTTTTCTGACATTCTTGTGCCCTTAACTCCTTTCATGGAAGGAGAGCCAGCTTGGTGTCGTGGTTCTAATCTGGCATGCCAGGTTCGATTCTGCACTCCCCCACATCCGTCCGTCCGAGTAAAATCCACAGTCTTCCTGCGGTGGTGGCCACGGGGAAGGCCTGCTAAAGCACATTTGGTGATGGAAGCAATGCAGCGATCCTGCAAAAGCCTGCATGACAGCACTCTGGGGGTTGTGAAGCCAGCCTGAGAACTTCTAACAAGGGCCCCAGTGTTTTATTGATGCAATTCCTTGGCAGATGTATCCCCCCCCCCCTCCTGCACTCAAGGTGGCTGCAAAAGACGTCGCTTTGATTCAAAATCTCAATATAAATATACAATAGCCATGAATTGTGTAAGTTCTTGCAAAATAAGGTGTGCTCTGTGAAAGGCTGCTAAAGGACATGTCTGTGCTGTAATGTCAGGCTGTTAGAGCCAGTTTGGTGTAGTGGTTAGGAGCGTGGACTTCTAATCTGGCATGCCGGGTTCGATTCTGCACTCCCCCACATGCAGCCAGCTGGGTGACCTTGGGCTCGTCACGGCACTGATAAAACTGTTCTGACCAAGCAGTGATATCAGGGCTCTCTCAGCCTCACCTACCTCACAGGGTGTCTGTTGTGGGGAGAGGAATGGGAAGGCGACTGTAAGCCGCTTTGAGCCTCCTTCGGGTAGGGAAAAGCGGCATATAAGAACCAACTCTTCTTCTTCTTCTTCTTCTTCTTCTACTACGAAGCTGGGGGGGGGGTGATGGACTGGAAAGTACAAGCTCCCCCCAAACTGTTGTTTGTGGACTCGTCCAGGGGTGGCAATGCTGGCAGGGGCTCGTGGGAATGGTAGTCCATGAACATCTGGAGGACCACAGGTTGACTACCCCTGGACTAACGGATACATTTGTACGTTATTTTTTTCTGCCAGAAACTACACCTTCCTCCTGAGATTACCCGAGAGACTGCCTCTCTACTTCTACCCCCCGGAGAACACTTTGTTCTTCAAATACCAACTGGTTGGTGGTCCCTGGCCACAAGGAGGGCCATGACATTCTCTGTCCTAGCCTTGACCTGGTGGAATGAGCACATCTGGGCCCTGTTGGAATTAGCACAATTCTGCAAGGCCTGTAAGGCGGAGCTCTTCCAACAGGCTTTTGGTTGGGGTCAAAGCTAACATCTATCTCCCTATCTGTTCATGACCCCAACCACTCATCGGTCCATCTGTTTATGTTCTGACACTCCCAAATCATCCTGAATTTCTGGGAGAAATTCAGTATTCATAACCTATATGTCACGGTAGTATCGTTGCTGTTTTACCCTGTTTTAACTTGTCATCGTTTCTTTAAGTCGGTTTTAATCTAATCTTATTGACTGCTGTTGTATCTTTTACATCTTTGTATACCGCCCTGAGCCGGCTAGCTGGAAGGGTGGTCTAAAAATCCAAGCAACCTGAACAAACCACCACCCCCTTCTAGGTCCAGTTGCCTGACAGCATAGAGTGTTTCCCGATTGAGTGTTCCATGGTGGTGAATGCAGCTGGGGCCTGGTCTGGGAGAGTGGCAGAGATGGCCGGCATTGGGACCGGGCCGCCAGATTCGTTGACAGGGATCAAGCTACCTGTGGAACCGAAGAAAAGGTATGTTTCAATACAGCACTTGCATTGCATTGGGGAGCCACAATGCCTGCCTGCCTGCCTGCCTTGAGGAGATGAGCATCGGGGCAGTAGCTAGAGCAGGGGCCCCCCAGTGTGTTGCCAGGATGCCATCATCCGCTAACACCTTTCGTGGCGTCCACCAAGCGTGTATACGAAGTGGATGAGGTCAGGCTGGCTTTTGCCCAGGATGCGTTTTGATTGGCCGCTAGTGACTTGACTGGAAGTGCAGATTTGTAAAAACGTTGCTGTTTGTGAGAGTTGCCAAAGCACAAGGATCTTCGGTGTCTGACTGAAGGTAAGCTGTGTCAGCCATTTTTTTCCACTAAGCTGTGTCAGAATTCCAGAGGAGTCCAGAGGCTCGAAATGGACCCGCAGGCACGATATGTTCTCCAGAGACGGTTCCACTCTGCGAACACCAATTTGCGGGTGATCCCTAGCGTTCGGATGGTCTGGGCCCAGAGCCTGGTGGAATGAGCTTCCAGCTGAGATCCCAGGCCCTGACGTAGCTGTCAAAGTTCCGCAGGGCCTGTAAAACGGCATTCTTCCACCAGGCCTATGGTTGAGACCACAGTGGTGGTCCTCCCCACTTTGGTTGTAGCTGAACCCCGTATGTGGATTGTTATGAGTTACTGAGATTTTTTCTTCCTTTTGTCTCCAGGTATGTCTATGTCTGGAACTGCCCCATGGGGCCTGGCTTAGAGACTCCCATGTTAATTGACACCTCAGGAGCTTACTTCCGCAGGGAAGGCATCGGCGGCAACTATCTTGGGAGCATCAGCCCCACAGAGGTGAGCGTGCTGTGGCTTTGTGGGAGCTTGATGAAGTGTCATCTCTCTCCTCACATGGAGGAGAGCAGCCTTGTAAGAACAGGGTGTCTTCCACGTCATTCCTTCCATGAATATCAGGCCGGTTAACGCGGCCCATCCCTTTTGGTCCCCGAATGGCAAATGGCCAGGGTTCCCCGCTGCTAGATGTAGCTATGATTTGATCCTGGGTCTCCAAGGGGAAAAAATCCATCGCTCGCTACATTCTATAGCCTGTCCTGTTCTGAAGCACTCGGGGTTTGTTGGCCTTGATGTCACTAAAGACTCACGCACACCACTAAAGTCTCTTTGAGCTGCATGCTGGAATTTGGAGTCAGGCTATTGAGTCATCAACCACCACCATCTTGGAAGGAGATGCCATGTGTTTCTCAGCTCTGGACATATTCCAGGCTTAAACTGTTGCTGCCTTTGGAAGGGCTGTGCTGGTGTCTGGTGCAAATGGTGGGCAACAAACAGCCCTGTCTTCCCTTTTCAGGAAGAAGAGCCGGATATTAAGGACCTGGAGGTGGATCATGAGTTCTTCCAAGAGAAAGTCTGGCCCAAGCTGGCTCACAGAGTGCCAGCCTTTGAATCCCTAAAGGTAAATTAAGGAATGATTGTCTTCCCAGCTCCTTCCCTGAAACTTTCTTCTTAAGATCTTGTGCAAAAATTAAAAATAAACAACTTTATTTTTCTAGCCTGCGTTTCCTGGTTGGTTCAGGGCAGGTGACATCATTTTAAAATATACAAGTAATAGATTCAAATGGGTAGCTGTGTTGGTCTGAAGTAGCACAATAAAATCAGGGTCCAGTAACACCTTTAAGACCAACAAAGATTTATTCAGGGCATGAGCTTTCAAGTGCAAGCACTCTTTGTCAGACATATAATAGAATTAATAGTTAAAACTAGAGAGAGAGAGAACCGGCCTCTTACTGAGAGTGATTAGGTTAGGATGGGCAGATCAGTACTTTATAAGAGGGAGTTCTTTGGCAGGGGAGCCAGCGTTCTTACATGTTAAATTTCTGGCCTCAACCATAGGCCTTGTGGGAACAGCTCTGTTTTATGGGACCTCTGGAACTGCTGAAGGCCCTGGAAGACCCTGATCTCCCCAGGGAGAGTGTTCCACCAGGCCTTTACCTCTTTTGAGCTAGGGATCCTGCTTGGTTTTCTAACTGCAGTTTTGATCATTGGGGCTGTAAATTTGTGGGCTGTGGCTTTCTTGTATGGGTGTTCTCGCCCTTCTTTTCCACTTTAAAGCTAACTAGGTATTATAAACGTTGTTCCTGATGTGGAGAGTTTATCCATTTACATATGCATGAGTGACATTACAGGACTTGGGGGCCTCTTCGGTACTTCTAGTTCCCACAAGCCAGACAATAATACTAATACCTCAGCCTGTTACTTGGAGGGGTAGTTGCTAGGACCAATTTTGGTGTCCGGTTCCCCTGTATCCTTTGAGGCTTCTTCCTTTTCAGGTAACTTCTGACATTGGAGTGGTTAAGCCACATGATTTACATGAATGAGTCAGCTTAAGCCTGCAGTACTGGTAGAATTTTTGCCTTGGGATGCGGTCTCATTCACACATTCAGCTGCAAGTCGTTGAATGATGGTGAATGAACATGTGTGACTTGACCTTTAGTGTTAATATGCTAAATCTGGAGAGTGAGTAAAGTCCAAGAGGCTGGCAATTCAGAATGCTCCTTTCAGATTTAAATGGCAATAAATAGACCCTTGGACTCTGCCAGCAGCTGTAATAACTACTTGCATGATTCAATTTATATTATTTATATATTGAGATCCTTTCTATCCTGTCTTCTCCATAGAGACTTATCTCTTTGTACGGGGCTTATAAAGTAAAAAACAAGAACAAAGCACCATGAAAGCCCAGCAACAGCAGAAAAGTAGCCTAAATGATGTAGGACCTTAAAAACTTGCCCCACAAAAAATAATTTGCGGTAGGAGTGAACTGTAAAATCAGCTGAAATGCTCTAACAGCTTAGGCCTCCATAGTGCTGCTCTCTTGAGTAGCTGGAACGGCCTTTGTCTGTTGCAGGGAGAGAAGGGTTAAGTGATTGTTGGCTACTTTGAGACTCCTTTGTGTAGTGAAAAGTGGGGTATAAAACCCTAGCTCTTCTGTTGCATTGTTGCTTAGGTATGTTCTCAGCCTGGGATGGCTGGCCAGGATTTAGTTAATCCATAGAAGAGTAAATTCTCCATCCAAAGGGCAGCTCAGTAAGTAAAGCCCATTTTGGTGTCAAAGGAGAACAGCTCTTCCTTTCAGGAGCTTTTGATAGTTCTCTCCCCCCCCCCCCCAAAGAGCCCCTGTCACTTTTCCTTGGCAAGGACTTGTATTCTTACTTTTCCTTTTGTTGCAGGTGAAGAGTTCCTGGGCTGGCTACTATGACTACAACACCTTTGACCAGAACCCTGTAATTGGCCTGCACCCGCTGGTGGCCAACCTCTACTTGGCTTCTGGCTTCAGTGGGCATGGGCTGCAGCATTCCCTGGCTGTGGGCAACTGCATTGCTGAGCTCATCCTAGAGGGAAAGTACAAGACCATTGACCTTGCACGATTCTCCTTTGATCGGATCATCAGAGACAAAAAAATGCTAGAGAGGAATATCATCTAGCAGGGCCAGAGATCCTGGAACAGGCTCCGATGGTGAGTCCCCCAGCCCTGGCTTGCCCTTTCCCCCATGTTAGTGATTTCACAAATAACTCTTTGCTTCGAGTCTCACCTTGCATGCTGCTATATAGTGTGCTCTGCCTCCTGGGTTGGGAGGATTGAGTGAGGTGTGGAGCCATGGTAGGCATCCTGTTTACCTGTCCAGGGTAGGAAATTTCAAGTCCTTAACTCCAACTTCCTGCTTGTATAGAATTGAGGAGCAGGAGGGGATGCTGTAGGGAATTTCTCCTAGTCTCTGTGTTAAAGGCCATAGGGATAATGGGAAATAGACTTGAGTATCCTTAAGGAGTCACAGTGCATCCTCCTCAAGCTCTTCTCTCCCCAGTCACTGCATCCCCAATCTCTTAGCAGTTGCCAAGGCAGCATTGGAAAACCAAAGTTATTGCTGCTGATCCATAGAGCTATTATAACATACGGGTCAGCCAGGTCTCTCAGCAGGAGAAACCATTCCTCTGCAGCCCTGACTTCTGCACTGGTTCCTCACTACAGTATACCTCCCAAAGTTCTCCCTGGCTTGCCATCCACATCCCTTGCTTGCTCCCCCTCAGCCTGTTGCATGATTCTATGATTTGCAGCTTGGTGCATCTTGGACATAAATGATGATGGCCCACTGCAGTGCTCTTGAGCAGATCCACTTTAATAGTGCTTTCAGTTTGTTTGGGGGAGTTCTGCAGAACAACAATTGACGGTGTTACTCCTTTGCAGGGGGAAATGTGCTCTCCCTTCCAGCTGGTTCCTTGACTATGCTGCTGATTAATGGCAATCAGCTGGAAGCCAAGATTTTTCAGATGCTGCTGAAGAGTGAAGTTTGGCTTCTGTTAATGCACAGACTAGATCCTGGATAATGAAATGGAACGTCTGACAGCTGGTTGATGCCTCGTTGTCATGAAACCCTTGATCTTGCCAGCACTTGAGAAGGTGTCTGCTTACCTTGCAAGACCAAAAGATTTTATCTCCAGATGGAAAAAAGCACAGCCTGCTGTAATGGGGTGCATTTTTTCTCGCACTGTGTTCAATCTTGGGAGACTGTTAAAATCAATCCTTGATTTTGGAGCAAGAGACTTCATAGGATTAGCAGCTTCTGCTCTTGGTCCCGAGCGGAGGATTACCCTCCCCTCCAGCTGATCACGGCAGAATCGTATGCAGATTTACTCAGAAGCTAGTCCTGGTGGGACATGGAAATAATTGGGTGCAGTATTCGGAGACTTGAGCCTTTCTGGACTTGGAAGATGGGTAAAATCAAGTTTTTAAAAGCTTGTAGCAGAATGTCACTTATTCCTCCTGGGCTGGGCACCAGTTCATGTTTCAAAAACCTGATTTCATCAGGAAGGGTAGCACGCCATCGGTAGCTGGACAGAACATAGAACAAAACAAAGTCATCAAAAGAAACATTGGGAGGAGGAAGAGGAGGACAATCCAAGTTCTCTAGAAACAATGCGACTTCACCGCAGCCCCCTCAAATACTCAACTTCTTGGTTTTCCTTACATTGCAGAGAGGGAAGCAAAGAATCTAGTGTCTTTCTCTAGACTTTCTGGCCAATTCCAGTGTGTCTATTCTCCTTGGCCCAACATTGGGTTGACAGTTCTATTCAGTACATGTAGTGAAGGGATTGCTGATATGGTGCCTACTGACACATGTTCCGGTGTGCACAAAATGGTTGTAGACAGGGGGTAGAGTTTTTACCCAGCAAGGCTTCTGATTGGTCATTGGAGATGTGCTTTTTATGGCTGGTTCTGCCTCCTGTGGCAGCCATTTTGTGGCAGTACCTACTGCATTGTGTCAAAATTCCAGTGGTGCCTGCAGGTGTTCACGTCCTTGGATTGCCAGGATGCTGCCTCTCGTATTGGACTGTAATCCTCAAATGAGTACAGGAATAGAAAATAAAGTTTGAAACTTACAAGGTTGAATCCTGAGTTGAACATTATAGATCCCTGTGATGCAAGACACCAATGCCTGGTTTTTATGATGTAATTCATCCTTGTTTAAAGATAGGGATGGGCAGAAACTGGGGCACAAATCCACAAAAATGCCTTAGTTCATATATCCCGAACTGAGATTCAAGGGGATGAGTCTCCCCTGAACATTTCATGGACCTTTGTTTGGTTTGGTGGTTTGGCTGTCAGCCATTTTCGGCTGACAGCCGATGAATGCCCATGCCCCTTGCTGTCAACCCAAAGTGGCTTCAAGCTATATTGATCATTGATTTTGCTCCTTTCTCACTTCTGAGCAGGAGGGAGCAAAATCTATTGCTGCTGACAGTGGAGGTGTGCATACCTTTCTGCTGTGGCTGGAAGTCATTTCAACATGCCGTTTAGGCCCCCCCTGTTTAGAAGTGGAAAGAACTGAAACAGACCAGTTCATTTCAGGAGAATTGGGTTATCTGGATTCAGGGGTTCCGTTTGGGAACGTCCAGAATCGGACCAGAATTTCCAGTCTGTCCCCATGCCTAGTTAAAATTTCATTTAAGCCACAAAGGTTACCACCAACCAAGCGTGTCCTTCCTGTGCAAAATGGCCATCCATCCTTGACTACCTCCAGTTGGCCTCTTTAAAGGGCTTGAGGGCAATTCTGCTTTGGGTGCGTTACTCATTTACTGTCTAAAACAGGAGTAGTCAAAGTGTGGCCCTCCAGATGTCCATGGACTACAATTCCCATGAGACCCTGCCAGCGAATGCTGGCAGGGGCTCATGGGAATTGTTGTCCATGGACATCTGGAGAGCCACAGTTTGTCTGCCCCTGGCTCTAAACAAACATACAGTGGAGATGGAGTGCTGTATGTTCACATGTCAGTATTCTTTCCTGTTTAGGGAGGGGATTGTGGAGGTGTCCACAGAGAAATGGAAGTTAATGGTATTGCATTATTCCTATGCAGTCCCGTGTTTCCTGTGCTCAGAATAAAACTAAAAAATTAAAATGGGGTTGGCAGACAATTCTGCAGGCAGGGCTTCAATGCACAGAATAAACTTGGCTCTGGCTCCTGCCGCGTGGAATGAGATCTCAGAACATCAGGGCCCTGACGGAACTTTCCAAAGTCTTCAGGGCCTGCAAAATGGAGCTCTTCTTACAGGCTTATTTATGGTTGAGGCTGCCCAGAATTAAAACTTTATCACCGGGCTTCCCTCTCCTCAACTCCTCTGGCCCTGTTATTGAGTTATTAACACCAAATAGACCGGCTACAGGCAATTCTTTAAAAAAAACTTTTAAAATTACCCATGAATTGATGTTTTATGTATTTTATTATATTGTTCAAACGTGTATTTTGTTTTTGTAGCCCTGAGACGGCTAGTCCGGGAGGGGCAGTCATCATCAACCCATAAATAAAATCCAGTTCAAACATGGGGTTTTCCTTACAGTGTCTTCTTGGAAGTAGAGCAAATAGCTGCATTATCTCCTCTGTCCCCCAGACCAGGGGTAGTCAACCTGTGGTCCTCCAGATGTCCATGGGCGACAATTCCCATGAGCCCCTGCCAGTGTTTGCAAACACTGGCAGGGGCTCATGGGAATTGTAGTCCATAGACATCTGGAGGACCACAGGTTGACTACCCCTGCCCCAGACTATAGAAGTACACTGCACTCTACCATTCCAAATCACATTACATTTTACAATACATTACCACCTATTCTCCCAAAGAAGAAATAATAAAGTGCACGTACGTCCCTTCGAGGGCGCAGTTGAGAACGCAGATGTAAGAACTGAATGAGGTTAGCATCTATAGTTAAATCCTGAGGAGCAGGGATGTTGGTGCTTCAAATGTTAAGCTCTCCAGTGGCAACTATAAGACCGGCAACGTTATTCAAGGGGCAGGCTTTCACGTAGAGGGGTCTTGTTCAGTAACAAAGGACTTCCCCTCTTCTTGCAAGCAATAATGAATGGCAACCTCAGGTAATAAGTATTATTTAAAGTGACAATTTAAAGGGGGGGGTTAATTAAATAAATAATAAACAAGAAATAAGTTTGCGCTTTAGAGATATTAGGAAAATCCCAGCTGGAACTAGGGAAAGTTGGGGGGGGGGAGCAAAATGTCCAATTTTTGGCTATTTTGCAGTTTGGGGCCACTTTCCACATGCACCATTGGAAAAAAGCTCGCAACGGCGACTCATAAGGGATTCCGTGTGGGCTTTCGGAGCCCCACCCACTTTGCAGACCTAACCTTCAGCAAGGACCCTGCCCAGGGCGCTGCCTCTGGGAGACTTCCCTTATTATAAGGTGACCAGATTTTAACATTGGTAAAGAAGGACATCATTGTCCGGGGGGGGGGGTCTTGATTTAAAATTTGGTCTATATGGAGCAACAAAAAGTTGCATAGAACGCAAAAATAGTATTGTAATATATATTTTTAAATTTCAATATAAGTACAATTTGCCAGGTACCCCCAGATGTCCTTCCAAAAGTGGGACAACCTGGTCACCTTTATTATTTTTAATGCAACATTTTATTACTGCAACATTTGCGCAGTAAAATGTTAGCCGTGATTTGATAACAAATACTCTGTAATTTCCTCTACGAGTCCTGGTCATTTTGGGCTTGCAACGGATCGACGCGGCGCCCGCTCAGCGTGCGAAATCCGTATCCCCAAGCATACGTTCTCTGCGCAGAAGGGGGGAAAGGCCAGGAACACGCAACGCTCACACGTGTTTGCGGATTCCCACGCGGCAGGCTGTGATCCCTGCAGCAACTATTTCACAAACTTCCCTATTTCACAAACTTCAAAGCAATTTTTTCCCGTGTATCCCGCGGGAAAATCCAGCTGCAAAAGCGCCTAGAAATGCATGACCCAACGTGCGTGGAAAGTGCGCCCCCGCCAGCGCCCGATCCAGATTCAGCGCCTGGCCTCCGCCTCCCAATTGAGAAAAGCATTCCGATGCGGATTCCAGCTACTACGCGGAGGGCAGCTGTGACACTTCTGTCCCCCGCAAAAAAAAGACAACCCTGCAGCGGAAACGGCGGCTCTTGCTACATCTTCCGTCCGATCCCCGGCTCTTCCTCCCCGCTTCTGCCCCCGAGCGGAGGCGGCACCGCGGGGCGCCCGGACAACCCTCGAGCGGAGCGGAGCAGCTGCTTCCGATTTGCAAACTCAGGAAGAGCCCGCTTGCCGCTCCTGATCCGGTTTCCCGCTCGGCGTCCACCCAGGGCCGGTAACTTTTCAGAAGCAATTGCTTTCCCTTCACTGCAAAAGGCTGCGTGGCTTCCCACCCCCGTATAGGATCCCGCGTGTTGTGGGTGGTTCGAGTTAAATGGTTGCCTGGTCGTTTGTTTTCGAGCTGAAAATGGTCAGGGTTGCGAAGCAGCTGCGGACCGGAAAAGTAGACGGGAGAAGCGTTTTCCGGGTGCAACAGGTCCCCTTGACGACATGCGAAATGCACACTTGGAAGTGTGGCCGGGAGGCTGCAAACAGCGAATGGACTCCGAACTGGGCCGTCTTTCCGGCTTGCGGGGCCTTTCTAGGATGCAGGGAGATCCTAAGGGTATCTCTCGCCCTGACTTGCCAGCGCAGTTCTCTGCAGATTTACTCCAGGGTGACCCTCTTAATCGTAGCGCGACAGTAACTCTGCGTAGGACGCGACCGTCAAGGAATGGGTCTACCTGTTAGGAATGCTTGACTGCCTGAGACTTTTTCAGGTGTAGTTGTTCAGATCCCCCAAACCAAAAATCCCCATGCCCCAAACCCACCAACGTTTGAAGACGATCTTATTTGTGCAAGTTCTCTAAAAACTGAGTTTTTAAGATGCTGTTTTAATGGGGGCTTATTTTTAATGACTATTTAGTGTTGGATCTGTATTATAAAATTGTAAAGCGCTGCGAGCCAGTTATCTGAGAGTGGCGGTTATAGAAATCAAAATAAATTAAATAAAAATTGTTACATAACTTTATAAAATTAGGACTCCTTTTTTAAAAAAAAGTTTTGTTTTTAAAAGGGAACTGCTGTCCTGCCCAACAGGGAAGTAGGGGAAAGAAAGTCATGTTTGGGGGTTGGGCGGGGTTTATTAGTGGCTGAACACGTTCCATTTGTCCTTTCTCTTCTGTTCTTAAATCCCCGTTTTAATT
This sequence comes from Paroedura picta, assembly GCF_049243985.1. Lineage (NCBI taxonomy): Eukaryota > Metazoa > Chordata > Lepidosauria > Squamata > Gekkonidae > Paroedura > Paroedura picta. The sequence continues at coordinate 11,514,710 of NC_135380.1, read as the reverse complement.
TTAGGGAGTGAAGATTCGCGGAGTTTGGCAAAGTGGTGTAAAAAAAGCTACCAGGAGTTCTTAGAGAGATTCAGGTGGGTATAAAGCTGCTGAACTTTTCAGACCAATCAAGGTACCTGGAGGAGTGGGGCTTGCTGGTTGGTACCCCCAAGATTACGACAATGGTCACGTATGCCTTTCATTCCTGACTGGAATGGAGCCGGAAGAGGACAGAGATCTCGGTGGGTTATAATCTCTTAGAATCCACCCTCCGAAGAATCCATTTTCTCTGGGGGAGGTGATCTCTGTTAGCCTGGAGATCAAGTGTTATTTTGGAGGGATCCTCAGGTCCTACCTGGAGGCTGGCACCCCTAGCTTCTAACCGTATTCATACCTTATTTTTCCCTGTGGGGCTGCCCCTGAGAAAGGGTTATACTTTAGCCTGGTACACATTGCCATAGCCCGGGCTTTGTGAAGTGGGAATTGTTGCTGCAGAGCACGTTATACTGGTTCGTCAGGGTTTCCCCGGCTTCTTGTTCACTTTCAAATGATCTGCGGGTAACTGGTTTGGAATATCCTGAACTGCTTGGGCCCCTGATGGCCTCCCTGACTGTCCTTCCTTCTTTATATCCCATTGAGGATGAGTAACTACCATTACTACTATTTCCTCAACATGGATATGGAGTGAAGAAAACAAAATGCCAGCTAATGCATGAAACGGAAGATACTCTTTCCGAGATCTTGCAATGGAAAGGGCAGAGCCAGCCCTTAGGGAGGGCTTCTGGGTCCCAAGCCACAGGTTGGGAAATAATGCTCTCAGCCAGGCTTTCTCAACCAGGGTTTCATGATATGACCATATCCCCACCCCACCCCAATGGCCAGTGATGGGCCTGGAGGAGGTGGGAAGGGGAGAGGCCCTGGGTGGGCATGCTCTGAGCCATTCTGACCTACAGGTTCATGTTAAAAGTTGAGAATTGTTAATCTGTTATAGTGTTTTGTTATAATTGGTTAAGTTTAATTTTGGAACCACTATATTTCAATGTATACCCATGACGTTTTATGCAAACCGCCCTGAGCTTTATGGAAGAGCAGTATGGAAATTCAATCAAGCTATTCTTCCCAGCGATATTCTGCATGTTGACACCAGTTCTTGTTTTTTTTTTTGGGGGGGGGGGTTTTAAGCCTGAAGAATATTTCAGGGGTTTCTCAACAGGGAAAAAGTTCAGAACGGCCTCTCCATGCCATCTGAAGCTTGAGCGGCCTGATGGCCCCTCCTCTTCATCCTTGTGGCCCAACAAGACCTTTGCTGGTGGTTAGTTGAGCCTCACAAGTAGATTAGACTCCTGTTTTGTCTGTGCATGGCTCTGTTACGCAGCGTTTGTCATCCACGCTGAGACCATCTAGGTTGCTGTTATATGTAGCAATACATGCATCAGTTTGCTATGTTTCTGATAACTGATTCGGAACTTTTCGTTGGCTTCGGGTCATCTGAATAGCTGGTTACAGTGGTATTCTCAAAATCAACTGGAATAAAAAAAAAACACCACAAGAAAGGGCGTTACCCACAGGTGTCATATAGTTTATGTTTCTTTCTGGCTTAGCCTTTGTGTCGGGATTAGTTTCAGCAATAGATAAGGGAATACAGACTTGGGTTTGGGTCAAATCACTAGGCTCTGGTTTGAAAGCTGCATTCACACAGTGTTGACCACTCTCCACCCATGTATGTTCCTTTTGGACTAAGGTTTGCGGACTTAATTTTCAGCCAGTCTATGTGAATCTCAGTTTGCTTTCATCCTTTTGCTGGGGACCCAGATGCAGCAAGAGTTGGCCCGATCTTAAGTTCGATCTTAAGCGGAGGAACGGAGCATCCCTGCTGAAGCCTCTTTTTTGGCCTGTTACTTGCAAAGGAAGAGGGATGCAGATGCTTCTCACCTGAAACGTCGTGCTGATATGGCTGGTGAGTAAGCCCTTTCTGTTTCAAATGGCTTTTCGGACTATTAGGTTGGAAACTCTCCATTGGACTTTGACTCATTCACACAAAAGGACCTAAGTATTTGGATAATACTTCAGATTTAAGATAAGGACCAACAAGGGGGTATGTTTTGGATACACCGCAGATCAACTGCTAGCATGCCTAGGGGAAGCTTCAGTCCTAGACCCATCCGAGTCTGGCTTGTGGCCTGGCCCATGGGGTAGAAATGGTGCTTTTTGCCTTGACGGATGACCCCCAGGGACAGCTGGACCGGAGTGGGTCAGCTTTGCTTGTGATGCTGGACTTTCATTCCCTGCTTAGTTGGATCTGCATTGCTATCTCTCCCCTCCTCCCATTCCCTCTTTCTCTCTAATCTCTGCTCCCAGCTGCCTGCATAAGCAGCTCTCGGTTTCTCATTTTCCTTTGCTCTTCCTTTCGTTTCTGTGGATGGGGCTGTGTTGGGGAGGGCAGAAGTAGGATTCCACGTGGTTTGTTTGTGATTGTATTTACTCCTGTGTGGGAGAACAGTGGGAGCTTCTAGAAGGCTTGGGCTGGCTGTCGTTGCAAACAGATCACGGATCTCAACGTGATTTAGCAAGGTGGTTGTTTTCTTATTCCGTAAACCGTCTCACTGGTTTATTTTATCTGGTTCTTTGCTGGTCACGTGGCAGGTTTGTTCAAGTGGCTCCCGCGGAAGTCCAAGCAAAGATCAATCTTCTCAAGAAGCTCTGCGAGCAGCACTTCTCCGCCTCTGCCCTCTCCTCGCTCGGTGCAGAGTTCGAACTCTCCAGCCAGCAGTTCGATGAGGAGCCCCAAACAGACGTCCTCCACCTTCCACGTGAACCTCAGCAGCTCAGACAGCGCTCGTTGGAGCAAACTGTACGACGTGTGCATCTGCCACAGCGAGGGGGACCTTGAATTTGTGGAGCAGATGGTCTGCTACTTGGAGAGCCAACCTGAGCGCTTCCGTTGCTTTCTTCAGTTGCGGGATGCGGTCCCCGGGGGTGCCATTGTCTCAGAACTGTGTGAGGCTGTTCAGAACAGCCATTGTTGGGTGCTGCTCATCACCTCCGGGTTCCTCAAGGACCCTTGGTGTGTGTACCAAATGCATCAGGCCTTGATGGAGGCGCCGATGGCCAACGGGCGCATCATCCCTGTGCTGAAGGACGTTGACCGCAGAGACTATCCAAGGGAGCTCAAATGCATCTACTACATCAGTGTCACAGCCCAGGAGAAAGGCTTTGGCCCAGTCAAAGAGACAGTGATGCGCTGTAAGTAAGCAGTGGAGAGGAGGCTTAATTCCATAGGACAGGATGTTACCGATTTGTTTCCATGGGTGGATTAACCTTTCCTAGGAAGCAGGCAGCCCCTCAGATCTTGTAACTGCTAATAACAATTGCTTGTGTGTTATCTTCTCTGTTCCCAGCGTCTGCTCCCAGATCTGCTCTCAGACATCAGCAGCAGAGAAAGAAATTTCCAAGCTGGCGATGGCAAAAAGCTTTATTCAGAACAAGTTCCTAGATATAAAACCTCATTTTTGTATTTTACTTCGTCAGTAAACTTATTTCTTAATTGGTTTTTTTTTCAGGGATACAAAGTCTTCAACCCACGACCTAATTCTCATATTTTATATACCTTATATTTTATATTTTAAGCCATATAATTTGGGTCTATTAGTATCAAGGGTCCATAAAGGTAACTATCTTATAAATGACCCACAATGCTGGAAAGCAGAGACTGTTCCTAATAACCAAGCACCAAGGCTTTGAAGATGTGAGGTTTTGTTTAAGCTTTTCAACACCATGTGATTGGAAGCCCCTGATCCCTCTTTATTCTATTTTTTTTAGATCTGCGGGACCTATGCCAGAATGCAGGCAGAAGCAATTAACTGGAACATAGTCAAAACATCGGAACATTGGACTATTGGGTGAAAGCACTTTTGACACAAGCAAGACTGAAGGATACCTTTGCTCACATGGGATACCACTAACGCTTCTGACCACTGAAGGGTAGATTTTGGGTTCGTTGGTATTCCTCTTTCTGGACAAAGCACGGCTATGCACTAAATGGCCTTTAGGCAGCGTGCCATCTTGGCAACATTCATGGATATAAAAGGGAATGGAAACAAGTTCTCTTATACTGTATATTTAAGGCTGCCAAGGGCCCAACAAAGGTCAGCGTTTGATGGTAAAAGTATTAGGCCTACACCAGATTCTGCTGTTTGTGAAATGTGTGTTTTGAACTCGCTGTATGAATTCTGAGAACACAGTTCTCTTGTGTCAAGAGGCAGCTCCAGTGGGAACCCTCATGACTTTTTAAAAATGTCTGTTACATTACAATAAAACAATTCCGTCAGAATTGTTTGTTTCTACCTCACATTGTCTCCCCACAGGGGATTCATGGTGGCTTACATTTAAAAAAAATAACCCACAAAAACAGACAACAAAAGGCACAAATAAAAACATTCAATAAACAGAAGCAATTAAATAATACAGTGACAAATTGCTTGAAGAATTGAAACAGCTGGCCATCTCCCTGGTTAGTAACAGTACCCAAGGCTGCATGAAAGCCACCAGCCAACGTAAGGATCCATCGGGGCACAAACCTCTCCAGGGAACGGATTCTAGAGCGAAGGGGCAACCACTGAAAAGGCCCATGCCTGGTGGCTGACAGGCAGTTTGCATGCCAGGCACCTATAGAAATTCTTGTGACAAGATCGGAGGTTTCCCCCCAGAAATGTGTCAAACTAGTTGGTAGCCCTACTTGCTGCAGGTAGAATGGCAGACTTTTCATCTGTATCTAATACTGTATTTTTAATGTCCATCTTTTCTAAAAACAAAAAACAAAAACTGTGTGTCCCTTAAAAAAAAGACTTTAGCTAAAATCTCATTATTTCCTTCAGTACTGAGCAATGATGTAACAGGAGGTTTGCAAAAGTGGTCCAGCAGCTCTTGCACTGAAAGAGAAAGCCATTTGCGCTGCCTGTGTTTGTCTGTTTCCCCCCAGGCCTGTGTTTCAGCAAAAATGGGGCAGTTTATACCTGTGCACACTGAAATATCAAGAGACAGGTGGTGAGATAAAATCAGATGGCAGAAGTTTATTCTGCTGAGTTGCCAGTGTCCAGGTGAGGAGTGAAGTTCTCCTAGAATTACAGCTGATAGTCAGGGAACAGTTCCCCAGGCAGAAATGGCAGCTTCAAAGCATGAACTCTGTGAACCACATTCCAGAACACCGCACTGGCTGTATGCCCATAAAGCTTAAATTGATTTTTAATGTGCCACCAGCCCTTGCTCTATGTATTTGTTCCCCCTTGACCCCGCGCATGGAGAAGTCTAATGGGAGCCGGAAGTGAGTGCTGTCTTGCTCGCCCTCTCGAGGAACACAACTGTGCGCGTGCGCCGAAGCCTTAGTGGCCTCCTACCAGCAGAGGGCGTCGTTCCGCAACCGTAAGACGCTGCGTGCCGAGGCCACGCTCCGAGCGTGACGGCGCATGCGCACGATTTCCCGCTTTCCCACCGCCTCCACAAAGCCATGGCGGAATCCCCTCTTCTGAAAAGGAAGCGGGAGGAGGGAGAGGGTGAGAATGGGACGGCTGAGTCCCAAAAGGGAGGCACTGTCGCCACAGAGTTCCCTTTGGCGGACCTCTCGGTACGGAAAGTACTCAGGGAGTCTGCGCGGGACAAGACCATCTTCCTACACGGGCAGGTACCGACGGTTTACTCGGAGTATTATTGGCAGCCGGCGCAGGCCAATCGGCCTCGAGGGGCGGGGCTCGGAGAAGCATCCCCATTTGGCCCCGCCTTTCTTGAACGAACCCGGTGACGTCACCTGGAAGAAGAGGCGAGGGGAGGCGCGAGCCTCTGCTGGGTCTTGTGTGCAGAAGGAGCCGCCTTTGATATTTTGGAGATTTGGTGTCCTGTCGCAAAGCAAGCCTTTTTTTTTTTTTTTTTAAAAAGGAGCTCCAAAATTTTAGAACAAAGGCTCAGTGCAGAGGCACCTCTAGGATCAGCGACGTTTTATTCTGTGGACCAGCTTAAGTGTGTGCAAGCTCACACGCAGTCCTGTCCCCAGAATGAAACTTTGCTGGTCTTCGAGGTGCCCCGGGACTCAGGCTTCGCTCTGCTGCTTCATCCCAATACGGCCACCCATCTGAGCAAATATTTTAGTTTTGCAGGGTTTTTTCCCCTTAAGTTTTGCGGGATTCCCCTCCACATAAGGGTCTTCATGCATAGGTATTCAGACCCACACCAAAGCTGTATGGTTGGCTAGGCATCCGTTTCATTGGATCAGCCTTTCTCAAACTTTTACCGTTGAGAAACCCCTGAAATATTCTTCAAGCCTTGAGAAGCCCCAGAAGTTGTGTGATTGTGCAGAACATGGTTGGGAAGCATAGCTGTGTACCTGCCCTCCCAGGACTCCTCCCCTTCCCATCCCCTCCAAGCCCATGATTGACCATTTTGGGTGGGTCAAAATGGTCATATCACCTGATAAAGGCTTAACAAATGCTTAAAATATCTTAAAAATTCATTTAACTCCCACCCTTTGGGGAAACCCTTCCAGGGCCCTCTAGAAACCTCAGGGTTTCACAAAACCCTGGTAGAGGGAGCCTGCATTTGATCCTAGAGCTGAGGTAAAGGCTTATCCTGAGCCAGGCAGGTAGCATTCTATTAAGAATTGTAAATAACCATGCTGGCTTGCAGGTGGTGATAGAATGAGGGGAGTTCAGTTCAAAAGGCTAACCAGTTTGGCCTTGCACCCGGAGGCAGCTAAGCAATCCCAGCCTCAAACGCAGCCTCAAAAATAGCTTCAGACATTTCATACATGTGAACCAGTCCGTATTTCAGTGACGATAACCAGCAAGAATACTGGCCATTCCAGTCTGGGTGGAACATTCCCTCCTGGCCCTCAAATGTGTTGTTTGCTTCCTTTAGGAGAGGAAAGCCCATCTGTTAGGTAGCCATCCTGAGGGCAATCCATTTTTTCTGCCATTTTCAAGCCTTTCTTTAGCAGATGTTGAGGTTCAGCATTGGAGTTATGAATAGATGAGTTTCAGGAATAACCAAAAAATGTCGCGAGTGAGCTTCTGGTGCCGAACTGCAGAGGAAACGTAGCAAAGATTGCAGCTGTTCCCTCTGCCACAACGCTGTCTGCCCATCTTGAGGCTGAGATTATTTTTCTTATTAGCATACCCATTGCATTTAGCCCGGAGATCAGTTTTTCATGTTTATTGTTTAAAGTGGAATTGAATTGCAAACTAGCAGTTAACTCAACTGCTGTAAATAAGATGGATGGACTTGTCACTCAGGGGCCATAAAAACAGGAAATTTGCAAGTGCTCTTTTAATTCAACATTTACAGCCGTACAGTGATCAGAAAGCAGGTTCTCTCCGAGTACGAGGATACAGTTCGGTCAGCTCTTTTACTGCCCCCTGTAAATCCACCTCTGAGATAACCAAGCCCCATGATAAAGTGTCAGGAAATGGAAAGGCAACCCTGTAATTTCAAAGTAGCAGGTCAATTCCAGATAGGAAAGCTTTTGAGCAGAGTTGAAGGTGGACGAAACTCTGTAGGTCGCAGACGGGGTGCGTGCATGAAGATAAAACTGTTATGGGGCACATGGATGGTAAACTGGAATAATAGGGGGTTGGGATGGCCAAGGTTGCCTATGACAGCCTTTTTTATTGGACCAGATCAAAGCTTGGTTCTGTACTGACATTTGGGGCTGTGAATTTTCCTTTAGGGAGCCGAGTCTGGTTGTGGGAAGTGCTGTCGGGTTGTTGCCAACTTATGGTGACCCCAGAGGGTTTTCAAGGCAAGAGAAGAATGTGCGGGTGGTTTGCCATTGCCTGTCTCCGCAGAACAGCCCTAAAATTCATTGGTGGTCTCCCATCCGAGTACCAACTATTGCTAGTACTAACCAGCTGCTAATGCTGCTTAGCTTTTGAGATCTGATAAGATTGAGTCCTCTTGGTCCGTTCATATCAGGGCTCATGTCTGGGTTCATCAAGCAGCCACCTTCCCTTCTGGGACTGGCACAGAATCATAGAATCATAGAGTTGGAAGGGGCCATACAGGCCATCTAGTCCAACCCCCTGCTCAACGCAGGATCATAGAATCACAGAATCATAGAGTTGGAAGGGGCCATACAGGCCATCTAGTCCAACCCCCTGCTCAACGCAGGATCATAGAATCACAGAATCATAGAGTTGGAAGGGGCCATACAGGCCATCTAGTCCCACCCCCTGCTCAACGCAGGATCAGCCCTAAGCATGCTAAAGCAAAACATGCAAAACACAGGCTCAGGCCTCCTGGATAATAATAAAAACAATAGCAACAACAACTGTATTGCCTGCCCTTCCTGTTGGCTCAGGGCAGGTAACAACAGGCATGCACATGAAATAAAGTTACACGGATAACAATTGATAACCATTGAATACTTCAAATTCGATTCTTAATTAATTTTTATTAAATTATATTATTAATTTTTTAAACCACCTCTATTAGGGTCTTGTAAAGGGGGACCTCATTTCTGCTGGGCGGTTGGTTTGGGGTTGGTGCATTATTGGTTTTGTGAGGGGGGAGGCCAGCGTGGCCTCAGCGTTATTGCAGCAAGGCTGGCCTGAATCTTCATCAAACTCTTTTCTATTTCAGGTATTGCCAAGGATGAGCACCAAGGGTTAGGCTTGGGGTCTCTTGCATTGCCCCCTCTCTCCAGCACACAGATGTTGCCTTTTCCCCAATTTCTGGGTTGCAAACCTGCAGGGTGATCTAGAAGCCACAGTGATACCTCTGCCCTGTATGGTACAATGCAGAGGCTTACAAAGTGGACATACTGTACTCATCAAGGTGACATGTATGTTACTCTAACTCCACCTACTGGGCTTCAGTTCTCCCAGCATAATGTAAGCACATAATGTTTTTCAGTTTCCAGGTCCTGCCCCTATGGTATGCTTTGACATCCTCTTATCACAGTAGAACATGGTCGAGCATAGATTTTGCCACTGTCTGAGTTCCACCCTGCACATTCTGAACAAGAGTGAGGTGTCCAGCAAGAGGCATTTAAAAAGGGAGATGAGACACATTCATTGCATACAGTGAAAGAGCACCCATCAACCTAATCCTTTTCTCTATATTTCCATGCCCTCTATGCTGGGGCTAGAGAAGGGATACTTTCCTTGTGAGCTTGTGGAGACATTTGGCTAATTGTCACAGGATACAAAACGCCAACTGAGATGGGCCTCGGTTCAATCCAGCAAGACAATTCTTGCACTCTTATTACTCTAGGTGACTGGTGCTTCCGGGGACGGGACTGATGCCGTGGTGATTTTGGAGAAGACTCCCTTCCAGGAAGAGAACATTGCCGAGCTCCTTAAAAAACACACCAAGCTACAGCCTCAAATGTCCAATGACATCTACAGCACCTACCACCTCTACCTTCCTCCAGAGCTCAACGGTAAGTGGTCATCATGGGAAGTCAAAACCTTCCAACGCTATCTTGTTCAGATGGCAACTTGTGGATCTCGACAAAGTGCGGATGGGTGCGGAGCTGTTGCCTTTCTTTTAAGGATTTGCCTGGGGAGAGGACCAAGGAAGAGCTTGGGTTCTTCGGTAGCATCCTGAGTGGCTTAAAAAAAAACTCTTTGCAGTTCATGTTTTTCTGTATTTCTGGCAGCTCGGTAGCAGCCAAGGTATCCATGTTCGCTGCTGGCTCAGAGCTGTGGCTACAGTTATGAGCCGAGTAGTCCTTGGTTCATGTTTTTAAAATTATTATTATTACAAGCTTGTTAGGTCGCCTTTGGCCGTACTTCAACCTTTCCCTGTTGGCAGCATGAAAGGGCTCTTTAGCTTTTACTGCTTACCTTTGTTATAACCTGCCTTCTGGACTCCGGCAGGAGTTGGAGGTTTAAAAGCAGAAAGAAGTCATATGAAGACAGGGACACGAATCCACCTCCCAAGGTCGCTGTAAGGATGGCTTAAGAGAGTGCTTTGAACACTTGGGGAAGAGGGTATTAAAATGCGAAGCATCGCCATCGATACATACATTAAAGCAGTAGGTGATTCATTTTCCCAGGCTGTTGTATTTCTTCTCCCCACTCCTATTGTGATTGTTCAGTGGTCCATTCCTACTTGGAATAACTTGCTTAATCTTCCCACAAGGTCAAAGAGAAATGGACGCTCTAGGATCCTTCAGCGGAAACTAAGCTATAAAGTGAGAGGCTAAGGGAGCCCCTTGTAACATTCTGCATTGGGGTGTTTCAGCACAGTCGCAAAGCAAGGAAGCCTTTGTTAGCTCCCCGGCAGTGTGTACAATGCAACCCAGGCTCCCAGTTGATGCACTGGAGTAGAGTTGAATCCGTCTTCCTCAGAAGAGCCGTACAAAGTCTCAGTTTGGCTGTGGAGGGACCACAAACCTGCCCTTGTTGGTCTGCTCTCTTACTTGTTCACTCAGAGCATGCAGTTTCTGTTCCTGGTGCCAGGGACCTCCCACATGAGTGTGCTTCCTCTCTCTCGCTACATCAGAACTATTGCTTAGGTCCAGGTTGGTTCTTGTCCTGCTCCCCAAAAGCCACTGCTGAAGAAATTGGCTCAGCTCATACGCACCAGCCTGGGCCTTATGCTCCTGTACTCCCTGGTTTTTCGCCCAGTTTGCAGGGAAAAGGATGTACAGAAGCCTACAACCCAGCCCCAGAGCACATTTTCCAGGGGTGGAATGGAACTTTGCCCACTAGTCTACAAACCCTCTCCTAGACATGCCAAGTCTTCTATATCCGAAGAAATTTCCTTTTCACAGAATGAGCAGCTGGACCAGTTATTCCCAACCATGGTTTTGTGATAGCCCTGGAAGGTTTTCCTGAATGGGTGGAAGTTAATTAATTGCTATTTTTTTTAATTCATTAAGAATTTATTGGGTGGTATGACCATAAATGAGCCTCTTGTGGCGCAGAGTGGTAAGGCAGTCGTCTGAAAGCTTTGCCCATGAGGCTGGGAGTTCAATCCCAGCAGCTGGCTCAAGGTTGACTCAGCCTTCCATCCTTCCGAGGTCGGTAAAATGAGTACCCAGCTTGCTGGGGGGTAAACGGTCATGACTGGGGAAGGCACTGGCAAACCACCCTGTATTGAGTCTGCCATGAAAACGCTAGAGTGCGTCACCCCAAGGGTCAGACATGACTCGGTGCTTGCACAGGGGATACCTTTACCTTTACCTTTATGACCATATATGGTCATGTGGACCCACTGTCCCCTTCCCAAATGGCCAAGGATGAGCAAGGGGAGGGTGCACAGGTGGGCGTGCCCACAGTTCTGCTTCCCAACCATATTCTGCACGATCGCTTCACTTCTGGGGTTTCTCAAAACCTGAAGAATGTTTTAGAGGTTTCTCAATGGTAAAAAGGTAGAGAAAGTCTGGTTTGGACCGTGAAGTTTTCTCTTTAACTGTATATGTTCCCCTGCTGCCATCTTGGGGCCTCCTGTGCATGTTTCTTCTAGTTCCCTGACACTCTTAGGTCTTACCCAGAGTGTTGCTGTCTGAGCTTTTCTGCTCTGATTGTCGCAGGCAGCACCAGTATACAAGTGCAACTTTGTGTGCTGGAATGGAGTCGCTCTGTGCCAACCTCAATCCTCGGGCTGGCCTTGTGCTTGCCCACTAGCAATGATGAGATCATTGCAGTCTCCGTACCCTGGGACCTCCACAAGGTGGCAACCTTAGACTAGGAATCCAGGAAACGTGGCAGGGGATGTCTGCAGGGGATGTCTGCAGCAAGAGAGCAGCGGTTCTGTTGATGTGACACCGCCTGACTTGAAGTATCTGTTTCCTGCGACATTGTATCTAAGACCTCTTGTTTACAAGGCTTAATCAAACTCTTTAGCGAGCTACCTGCCACTCTTGCACACCTGCTGAGCATAGTAAAGAGCCGCGGCCTCTGATCCGGAGAGCTGGGTTCGATTCTCTCCTCCTCTTCCACATGCAGCCAACTGGGTGACCTTGGGCCAGTTGCAGTTCTGTCAGCTCTGTCTGTTTTGGGGAGAAGAAGGAAAGGCCATTGAAAGCCACTCCTTCGGGATGTGAAAAGCGGAATGTAAACCTAGCTGTTCTGCCATTGCTTGCATGGTTGGGTGATGACAGTTTGCTCAAAAGAATGCCTTGCCCAGCTCAGTGGGATTATATTTGTTGAATGTGGAGGTAGCCTAGATCAGGGGTAGTCAACCTGTGGTCCTCCAGACGTTCATGGACTACAATTCCCATGAGCCCCTGCCAACACTGGGAATTGTAGTCCATGGACATCTGGAGGGCCGCAGTTTGACTACCCCTGGCTAAAAACAACTAAAGGGTGGGTCTCTCTAAATCTCCCAGCTGGACTAATACGTTGGATGCAGGAACTGCTCCAATAATGCATAGTATTCTGATCATTGCATAACACATCTGTTTTCCAGTGTCGGGGTTCATGCTGAATAAGTGACATGAGCATTTTTGAGCATATGCAAAGTAACATTCCCTCATCACAGTGTGTTAGCCAGCTTTGACGCTTCTGCAGTTAGCAGGAAACGACTCCACTGCTAAGGGTATAACTTTAAACATGCGTGGCCACCATTGGGAATAGGACTCTGCTTGGCTAGGTGACACCCAGATCTGATCCAGTGGGTCAAACTAAAATCTGGGGCCACCAGGGCACGATGGAATTGGAAAGCACAAAATAAAAATTTGAAAACTTCCAGCATGCCTCCTCCCCCCCCCCAAAGGTTCTGCTGCACCTTTGCTTAGAAACAGGAACGTTGCCCATAATCTATTTCTGTGTCTTTTAATTAAGGGATTAACATTTCCTTGACGGGAGTGGAGAATAGTTTCTGGGAGCAGAGCTCCGCCTCCCACTGGAAAGATGGCACTTGGCTGCATAGAACTGGGCAGCTCATGCAGTCTCCTGGATTTCTTTCAGACTTACTTCAAGCGATCTGACGGCCAAAGTGAAGATTTAAGAGAGATTTTGGAGCAGGCGGATTTGGCCTCGCTCAAGCACCCCGATCATGCTTGCTATGACTGAACCCAGCTGACTTAAGCAGCTCTTTCTGCCTTGCCTATGAGGAGGGGCTTGGCCCTCAGACATCTTCATCATGAGCAGGCAGCTATTTGGTGTAGCCCGTTGTAGATGTATATACTATATAAAGACGGGATGTGGATGAAATCCTCTGTCACTTGCTGAACCGCTTTATTGGTAAGGTGCTGGTCCTGACTTGGGTGGCCTGGACTAACCCGACCTCATCAGAGCTTGGAAGTTGAGCAGGGTCATCCCTGGTTAGTGCTCGGACGGAAAACCACTAAGGAATGCCAGGGTTGCTATACAGGGGCAGGCAATGGCAATCCCCCCCCCCCGCCTACAAACAACCCTTGCCTGAAAAACCCTGCAGGGAAAGCATAATACAGCTGCCCAGGAATCAGTTGGCAGCCCACTCTACTGCAGAATATCTGAAGTTTTTTTTTCTTAAAGTGGGGTCAGAGCAGCAGGAACGCAAACCCTTGCTTGCCAAGTTGGATGGGGACATCACCACAAAGGTCCCTTGCCGTGGTCCGCGGGGCATCACTGCTCCTTATCTACACAAGCTGCAAATACTTTAATAATTGGTAGTTCATTGCGTAACCATTGGTTTGTTATGACTTGCGGTATAAACAAAGAAGCGGCTTGCTGAATTGATGGGGGTTTGTTTTTCAAGCAGGCTTGAGCTCTAGCATTCCTTACGCGAGGAGCCGTAAGTCAGCGAGAAGGCACCAAGAAGGCACCGAGCCCACTTAAAGTGACGGGTTTCATTTCCAGTATCTCCAGCGAAAGGGCCTCGGGTTGCTGGGCCGGGAAGAAGTTGCATCTTGTACCTTGGCGGCTTGTCTCCAAGCTGCAAAAGAGACTCACAAGGATAGGACTGCTTCTCAATGGCAGAGCACCTGTTTGGCACGCAGAGGGTCTTACGGCTCAATCCCCAGCATCTCCAGTTTAAAGGATTAGGTAGAAGCAGGTGATATGCAAGACGATGCTCAGTGTGTGTTCTCGTGAATTCTATGCATTGCAGCACGCCAGGAAGGTTTTGAAAAGGCTTTGAGGAGTGGGGGAGAAGACAGCATTTCTGGGCACTGCCAAGTTGTCCCCCCACCCCTTCCTGGGATAATATTCAGCTTCTTAAGCTGTACCAGACTGATTTGTGTAAACTCATATTGTCCTAAGACAGAACAATCCTATCTGAAAGGAAGTTACCGAAAACCCACAAATGATTTGATGTCTCACTTCTAAGTTATTTCAGAAGGTGGCCACGGCCAAGCTGTTGACCCCTTCTCCCCTAACCCTAGCCCTTTCTCTCCTCCCCCATCCCTGGCAACAACTGAAGCAGAAAACCTCCTACATCCTTGGGTGGCATTTAAGGATTATAAGTCCTGACAACTTCTCTCCCCTTCTGCCATAACATTTCTCTGCCATTCCTCAAAGGCATGTCAGGAATACCATATTGTCAAGTTTACGTTCCTTCCCAGGCTTGCTTCCTATAAACTTTTGTAAGCTAATGCTTCTAACTAGTCTGACAAAAAATGCTTGCACTCTAAAGTTCACGTCCTGAATAAATCTTTGTTGGTTTTAAAGGACTCTGATTTTATTGTGCTTCTAACTAAGTCATTATAAGGTTATTAAAAAAACAGCGCTTCAATTGTTAATAGCTTCAGTGTGTGTCCCTGTGTTGTTTTGTGGAGACCTGTGTCACATGCCAGTGAAACCAGCGCTAGACCAAGCATGCTGTAAACTTGAGAAAGTTTTGTTAGGGGGAATAGAAATTCACCTCCCCTCTGTTTAGATGCCCCTTTACGTTCTATGAGTCAGGATGATCCAGGGCATAGAAGCTGAATTCATGTCCCTCCTCTGTTCTCAGCTCAGTTGAATGGGTGGTGGGCATTCTGCAGAAGTAATGGTGATCCACACCCCATGTCTCTTGCTTTGCGAATTAGAGTATATGTTTAAAAAATATGGCTGTTCTATTAGCTGCAGTGTTTTATGAATGTGGATGTTTTGGGCAAAACCAGAAACTAACCATACTCAGATGAATCTACAGAGAGGAGCAATGGTACAAATTTCCATCTGTACAAAGTTTCTTGGTGTTGTAAAGAGTGGCGACTTCTAATATGGAGAGTCGGGTTTGATCTCCTGCTTCTCCGCCTATAGCCAGCTGGGTGATCTAGAGCTAGTCACAGACCTGTTTGAGCTGTTCTCAAAGAATAGTTCTGTCAGAGCTCTCTCGGTCTCACCTCCCTCACAGGGTGTCTGTTGTAGGGAGAGGAAGGGAAGGCAATTGTAAATCACTTTGAGACTCCTTTGGGTAGCAGGGTATAAAAAACAGCTCTTATTCTTCTTTCTGCTTGGGCTGTGCTGCTGCTGTTAGAAGGACACTTTTGCATGCTCGGCCAGTCAAATAGGAGGGTGTGTGTTTTTTTCTTCCTGTGGTGCAGTTTCACAGCACTGGACAACTTATGAATGTTGCAGTCTTAGTGCTTTATGTGTCCAGTTTTCATAGAGCTTGAGTTGATTGGGAAAATCCCACATCCCCATATGGTTGCATGGTATTCTCAGTGCCTAACCCCATGGGATTACACAATGGGGAAGCAATCCTACTCGCTCTCCTAAAATTAAAAACCATCTGCCCCTCCTATTCTCAGTGACCAAGGCAGTTTTTGTGCTAGGGACCAGCTTACCATATTGCTAAATTCATCCTGTTACTTTCAGATAAGGTATGATCCAGTGAGCTGGTGACCCCTTCAACTTCCAGAGGAGGGAGGCTGGCACTGTATAAGGCTGTTCTAACAGCGTTTCTGCTTGCCCAAATATTTGACGATCACAACGCTTTAGATTTCTCCCAGGCCTCTTGAGCAGATGAGGCTGTTTTGTATCTAGAGCCTCATGCACATTTATTATCATGCGCACAGCAGTGAAACATGGAGCAGACAGTCGGCCGCTGCTCCACCAGCGTCTGATCAGCAAGCTGTAGTTTGTGCATGAGCTACGGGTGAGCTCCTTGCTGTCTGTCTGCCAGCCATCTTTAGTGTCTCATTCTAGAGCTGCTGCTTTGACACAGCTTAAGGTCCTAGGAAGTCTCCATAAAAAAAAAGAAAAATGGAATGTGGATCACGTACGGGACGGCCCATAATCCCTTTAGCTTGCGATGCTCAGAGATGCTCATTAAAATTTCAAGGAGGGACATACGCAGTTCAGAGTAAATTATGAACTCGGCCAAGTTGAGGCTTTTCCAAGCCTTCAGTCATTTTTAACCGTCCAGGGCTCCTTCCAGTAATTATATTCCTTTTTTTTTTTTTAAAGGAAAGTGCACTTCTAAGAGAAGCTCAGGTCCTTGAGGTGGTGGCTGCTCCGTTCCCTTTGGACCCTCAAAAGCTGTAGCACAGATTTCTCCTTGAAGAGGCTCTTGCAGCAATCTTGCAAGATTTATTGCAGGTGGATGCTGGCCTCAGCAATCAGTGGTGTTAAATCACTTGATTCTTCCTCTCTGTGCAGGATGACAGGGTAATGGGGACGGAGCTTTTTGACACTTGGAAATATATACACGGGCATGCTGGGTTTTCCTTTGCACGGATCTAATTGCCAGCAGGCCACTGGGCAGGAAATGTTACAAACACCAGTTTGTTTTTCTGATCCCGCAGGGTTCTCTTTATATTCTCACTAGCTGGAGCGGGAATTAAGCATGCATTGAAGAACAGAAAACAAAGACCTTTTGCCATACTCGAGTCAGCTGAGGGATAAATAACAAAAGGCATTTGAAGTGTTTTTGGATATTGCAGGATGAGTCAAGCAAGAGAGGGCCACCAATATTATTAGGGCATTAAAGCAAATAAACATATTTACCCACAGCTGTTTATATTAAGGGGAGGACAAAGGGATAAGAATGGCAGTTTTTATACAAGATTTTCTTCGTCACGTGTAGTCATGGCTTATTCCTCATTGGCAATAAGGTGAATTATTGTCTATCCCAGGGGTAGTCAAACTGCGGCCCTCCAGATGTCCGTGGACTACAATTCCCAGGAGCCCCTGCCAGCATTCGCTGGCAGGGGCTCCTGGGAATTGTAGTCCATGGACATCTGGAGGGCCGCAGTTTGACTACCCCTGGGATAGACAATAATGTAATCCAAAGCTCAAACAGAAGAAGAAGAGTTGGTATACCCCCCTTTTCACTGCCCAAAGGAGTCTCAGAGCGGCTTACAATTGCCTTCCCTTCTATTACCTATGAGAGAGGTGAGGCTGGCAGAGCCCTGATATTACTGCTCGGTCAGAACAGCATTATCAGGGCTGTGAGGAGCACAAGGTCACCCAGCTGGCTGCATGTGGAAGAGCGGGGAATCAAACCTGGCTCACCAGATTAGAAGCTGCCACTCTTAGCCACCAGATCACCGAAAGATATATGGAACAACTGCAAATAGCTTTAATGTAGGGGTACTATCTTGTACCCCCCCCCCACACACACACACTCACAGCCCCAAACTTCTCCCCCTGTCACATTGCATACTGCTTAATAGGGTTGGACATGAACTGAGTTGGAATTTTCTCAAACCAAATTGGCCTACTCGGACCCCCTTTCTCCCAAATTTGGCAAGACACAATCAGGAGAATGGCGGGGCGGGGTTGCCTTGGAAGGGTTAAATGGCTGTTAGATTTAAATATCTACTACCATTTCATCGATCCGTATCACTTCCCCCTCACTTGGGCACTGGGGGGTGGGGGAGTAAAATGTAAGAATTAAATGGCTGGCAGTCATTTTGTGGGTCACTTGTCCTCCCACCTGCTTGGATGGGTTTGCCCATTAAATATTAAGCTGAAATGGCTGGGAACTATTTCCTCTATTTCACTTCCTCTGTTTCACTTCCCCCCTCTTCGAAGGGCAGGTGGGGGGGGGGGAGAGAACAAAACAGGTTAAATGGTTTGCAGCCATTTGAACCTAGCCTCTGTCAGGCAGACAGGACTACCCTACTCAGCTGTTAGGTTTAAATGGCTCGAACAAGTGAAGTGGACAAAAGTCCATTAACCATTCGAGGAAGGCACCTTTCCCAGACATCAGTTTGAGTGCTCTGAACTGGTTCAAGTTTGTGCTGAATTTTGGCTCAAGAACCGGTTTGTGCCCATCTCTACCGCTGAATATGGAAATCCTCAGCAAGACTGGCGTGTGGACAAGAAGCCAGTCTGCAGGAGTGTCAGAGATGGCGACCTTACTCGGTAGGCGATCATTGCCTTTGCGTTGTGGAACCGGCTTGCCGACTTGGTAGGTGCTCTTTTTCTCTTGAAATCCAAAGAAAAACGAGCCTTTGCAAATATTTCTACCAGGGCTTTGCATCAGCAAGGACTTTGTAAAAGCTGGATGCCTTGCTGTTAAATCAATTACCCCAAAGAGATAAACGTGTGACAACAGGGAAGAGTTCACGCGCTCTGTTTGTTGCCTTTGGTAGCTGGCTTCAGACATTAGCTGCATAGCAAACATGCCTTTAAAAAAAACAAAACCCCAAACAGCAGCTCATTGTTATCTGTTAGGACTGCAGTTACATCTTGTCTCTTTCTTGTAGACTGAACAGCATGAGCAAGGCCAGGAGACTTCTGGGAGACGTGGGTAGGCTTCCTTGCATCCAGGCATTTTCCAGAAGGGAATTACACTCTTTGTGCTGTCTATCTGCATATTTATTTTTAGTCCTTGTTTCGTTAGTGTCCTGCCTCTCTTTCCACAAAGCCGACTTTGTCTTCCATCCTGGAATCGACTGGATCTGGGACCGCTTTGCTGCAGAGAGGTTGCTGCGTTGTGTGCTTTCCAACTTTAATGCTGGGTCTAGATAGTGAAGACTTGAAGCTGCCTTCTGCTGAATCACGCCATTGATCCATCAAATTGGTATTGCCCACTCAGACTGGCAGCAGCTGTCTGGGGTCTCAGGCAGAGGTTTTTCATATCACCAGCTAGAGGTGCTGGGGATTGAACCAGGAACCTTCTGCACATCAAGCGGATGCAGTACTGTTTAGCCACATCCGCTCCACTATTAGGTCATCAAGCCAGACAAGTAAAAGGTTTTGCTGCTGTTGAGGGGACTGACTAGCACAACGGATACAGAATCTTGCAGTGTCAAGCCCTAAAGAGGGTGAGCCAGGAGCCCTCCTGGCCAGGCACCAGCTGCTGCCCCTTACTCTTCCCCATCCAGACAAGTGGTTCTTTGATGAGGCTCTTGAATCATGTTCAACTTGCAAGCCATTCAACACCACAGAGCGGGAGATCCCCCAGTCCATTGTGGTGCCTCTCCAGTTCAGTAGGGTCGAGCAACTCTGGGGATGTTCCCTGACTCATATAAAAGCTTCCACGTCAGATGTTCTCAGTGGCGAGAGCAATCATGGGGCTTCCCTTCTATGGCTGGCTGTAAGTGCCAGTTTAACGTAATCTTCCTGTGAAAAGGAAGGCCGAGCATCAAAGAATTGAGGCTTTTGAACTCTGGTGCTGGAGAAGACTCTTGCGAGTCCCTTGGACTGCAAGGCGAACAAACCGGTCAGTCCTAGAGGAGATCAGCCCTGACTGCTCTTTAGAAGGCCAGATCCTGAAGATGAAACTCAAATACTTTGGCCACCTCATGAGAAGGAAGGACTCCCTGGAGAAGAGCCTAATGCTGGGAGCGACTGAGGGCAAAAGAAGAAGGGGACGACAGAGAATGAGGTGGCTGGATGGAGTCACTGAAGCAGTTGGTGCAAACTTAAATGGACTCTGGGGAATGGTAGAGGACAGGAAGGCCTGGAGGATCATTGTCCATGGGGTCGCAATGGGTCGGACACGACTTTGCACCAAACAACAACAACAACAAAGTGCCAGTTGCCTGGCTTAATTTCTGTCCCGCACTTACCAGGAGCCAGTTCGCACAGCTATAAAACATATCTAAGCAATTCAGCAAAAAAAGCATCACTGCTTAAACTTTTACAAGTGTATGCCGCTTTAATTATGACTTGAAAAGGGGCATTGAATCCCCCTCCTCCCCCAGCCAGCATCAGCTACTCCACTTTTTATGGGGCTTAACTGCTACAATCCCTATGTATGGATCCATGGAGGCAAATGTCATATATTCTCTTAACCCAGGGGTAATCAAACTGCGGCCCTCCAGATGTCCATGGACTACAATTCCCAGGAGCCCCTGCCAGCATTCGCTGGCAGGGGCTCCTGGGAATTGTAGTCCATGAACATCTGGAGGGCCGCAGTTTGACTACCCCTGTCTTAACCCATTGAGAAAATTGGTATGAATTGATTTCCTGGGAACCGCCACCCAGCAGCGGTCCTAAACAGGCTTCCTGCCACACTGGGATGCGGGTAGAGAAATATTTTCCTTGATGGGTAATTTGGGGTAGCTTGAAATGCTGACTGGACGTGTGCTGTAGGCCAGCTGTTTGCTTTGCTGACTAAGAGGTGGGTGAAGTCTGCCGCCAGCAATAGAATGATTAAAAAAAAAAATAATGCCGCATAATCCATCAGTAAATGTCGGATCCATTAAGAACGTTGTTCTTAATAATATTTGAGTTACGCTAGTCCATTTGTTTTGACATCTGGTTTCTTTTAGGCCAGTTTCCAGGCTCCATCACGCTGACTTGTTATGACACAGGGAGGGTTTTTGTTTTGATTGTTGGGAATAGTAGCTGTTTTTCAGCAAGGAGCCGTCTAATCCGGTTTAGCCATAGAGAGGGGCTGCAAATCCGGGAGGATGCTGGGTGGTTAATGCTCTTAAAAAGAATAATAAGGCACAGGCTTATGGTAGAATCCCATTAGAGCGGGTTTATGTAACCAGCTGTACACTGTTGCATGCAGTTGTTACGTATCATTGTGTGCTTATAGGGTGTTGACTTGGGGAAGTGTCTTAAGTGTTCTTATGCAAGGCACAAGGTTCCATACAAGATTCCGCATGGGCTTCCATCTAAGAGGCACCAACCAGGTTTTTAAAAAAAGGACAATAGAAAGACGGACTTTATAAGTTGTTCCAGGATCCTTTCTCCAACTGTTCTTTATTTTGTACAGTGCAGATACCAAGACTGTGGTTGTAAGGGAAAGACCAGCACACACGGAGAAGGTCTGTTTAGCCTTTTCTCTGTTTTCCTGCTGAGCTCCCACACTGCTTTCTGTGGTTGGGGAAATGTATAAAGTGTAATTGTGGTGGTGTTTTTTGGATACATTACTGATGCAACAGAATTGGGGAATGATTCCACTTGAGCCTCTGCATGAGTCAGTACTCTGAGATTACCCCTTTCCAACCAAGAGGCATAGTAAGAACATTAATCCATGCCGAATCACAGTGGGCAGACTCCCGTGAATGCAGATATGTCTGGCCTTTCCACACACTAAAAGTGACACTGGAGAAACATGCTTCCAGTTTTAATTTGGGACACGAGTGCTCTTCAGTGACTAGAAATGTCAGAAATTCAGCCTTAGGGTCCTTAGAGAATAGATTTTACCCCCTACATACGTTTCAGCAGAATCTGAGTATTTTGCACTGGATGCCAAGATGATGCTTGGAGCTGTAGATGATTAAGCATTGAGATCCAACAACCATCGCCAGCTGGAAGAGGCAGTCATGCAGTAAGGCCAGCTCTTTTGCAATTCACCCAGCCTCCTTGGCCAATGGGGTAGAAATGGTGACGCCAGCTCGTGAATCATTCTCCTCTGACAAATGCCTAATACTCCCCATCTCAAGCCTTTTGCCCAGACTGTTACTATCCCCCCACAGTTGCCTTTCCACTCTCTGTGTGGTATACCTGATTACATGGTGTACTTTAGTTCCTGCAACCAGAATTTTGGTGGAGAGAATGGGCGATGGGTATTTTAAAGAAATAATAAGCATGTATATGGCAAATATTTTTAAGGAAGGTATCAACGTATTGGGACAATGGTGAATATTCTTATTGGTGGCTGGAAAAGTCTGCTCTAGTGCATTTCTGTAATTAGTCTATGTCTGTGGGTGAGGTTTGGCTGAGAGTTAAAGTTCTCCATGGTCACACTGCCTGAGTCGTGCGTATTAACGGTAACAATCTTGGGATATTCTTGTGGTTGGAGAATTTGGAGAAAAACCATCATCAAGCGAGCTAGTTTGTCTTTTCTCCGTGCGTGGTATCCCGGCACAGCTCTGTGATCGCTTGCTTGAGGTTGCTCCCCCAATAACGCTGTGGTCCAAAACACGTTCCAAAGAATGTGAAGTCACAGTCCTTCTGCCGAGATGAGCTACATGGCAATAGCAGACTCCATGGTGCCAGTCTTCCTTATGGCTTGTTGTCAATTAAACAGTTGAAACTGTGAGTCACAGATGGTCGTTTGCCATAGCTGCTACTTTAGCTGGTTCTCCCCCCCCCAACCCTTTTGAATCTTTTCTGCTGCCTGCAAGGCTAGAGACAGGCAATCATTTTTCAGAGAGTCAATGTGATAAATATCATTTCCCACTTACTCAGTCAGATGTAATCAAAAGGGGTTTGCAGGGTTTTGAAGTGCTACAAAAAACCCCCTGCAACTAAAAGGTAACACTAGGCTAGAGGTTCCCGAACCTTGTTGAGCCCATGGGTCTTTTTGGAATGTTGAAGACCGATATCGGAAGCCACAACACAATGGCTGCCGTTGAGGTGGGTGGAGTCCAATAAAAAAGGACGTTCCTCAGAGTAGTAGGAGAGTCCAAGCCAAGCATCCTCCTCGGATGGGCATTGTTGTTTCAAAATGGATGTTTCTCCTGCATCTCATAATCCAGTGAAGTGGAGGAACACCAAGACTGCAGCAGTGCTTTAGGCAAGAAACAAGTGGATGCCAGAAAAATGTGCCAGGCTTTATGGATCCCAACAAATATGGTATCCTGATGTCCAGTTGAGTTTCATTATCCTCCCTTGGTTGTTAGCCAGGGCAAAGAAGCTTGCAGTGTTACGATGTCACGTCATGTGATCAGATTTGTTGGATGTCATGAGATCGCAGAGAACTGGGAGCAAGGTTTCATTTTCAGTTAGCAGCCTGTAATCTTCTGTAACATCCGATTCTGCCCAGAGACAATAGTGGAGAGCAGGGGTAGTCAAACTGTGGCCCTCCAGCAAACGCTGGCAGGGGCTCATGGGAATTGTAGTCCATGGACATCTGGAGGGCCTCAGTTTGACTACCCCTGGTGGGAGAGGCTTTGCACACCATATCCAACAGTAGCCATGTTATACCTCTTTTTTAAAAGAAGGAAACCCAGCTGATTTGCTTTGGTTGTGTTCTGTTTCATTAGGAAGAATAAATGTGTACATCCCTTCATTTCCTTTTCCTGTATAGCAGGGGTAATCAACCTGTAGTCCTCCAGATGTTCATGGACTACAATTCCCATGAGCATTTGCTGGCAGGGGCTCATGGGAGTTGTAGTCCACGAACATCTGGAGGACCACAGGTTGACTACCCCTGCTCTACAGCATAACTGGAGATTGAGACGAGCCAGAATCTGCAGCACCTAAGCCCAACCAGAGTTTGCATCAAGAGCTCCTCTTGTTTGTCAGACCTTAGCTCTTGAACTTTTTTTTTTGAGAATTAGGGGTCAGCCCCTGGATCATGTAATGTAAATGCAGATCCCGCACACCTGTAGATCTGCACATCTTTAGATCTGCATTCAATATGCATCCCAGCACTTAGCTTTTTAAACATTTTGACAAATTAATCCCCTGATCCTCAGCAATACATTCTGCAATCCCCGACTTGCAAGTCAACTCTGATTGGAACTCTCCCCAAAAACCTCCGGTCTAAAAAAAGCAGGGATTTGGAATGGCACAGATGAACTTCTGTGCTGGATCAGATGAGGATCTGTTTAGTCCAGGGGTCAGTTCCCAGCGGCAGCTAGTCTCATGGCTCTGGAAGTTTGCATATCCAGCATTAGTGCCTCCCTAGCAAAAGACCTTTCATAGAAAGAGCTACTTCATTAAAATCTGCTTCCCCTCCCCCAATGTCTTTCCTGGCAACAGCAAGATAGTAGACAAAGTTCCCATACCAGGATGGCTTCAGTAATTGGCCAAAGTCAAGGCTTGTGATAACCCAGTGTCCTGGTTTCCCAAGTATCCCATTGCAAACTTAGCCCAAATAATAAATGAGTTACAAAACTATTTGTCTGTAGGCCTGTATTTCTCTTGTTGAGGCAGGAGAAGCGACTTAGAAAGTTAGTCCAGTAAGATTTTGTATTCAATTTTGGTTTTTAAACGGGACTTGGAGAATAAGATACTACCAGAATGCCCTCTTTGCCTGGTATGATGGCCTTGTCCACTTCCCTCGCTCAGAGACAAGATTTTCCCTTTGTTTTTCTTTTCTTTTTGTGATGCAGCTACTCTATTTATCAGTTTTCTTCTTTCCTGGAGAATTTTCATTGTCCCATCCTGTCAAAGTATAATATTTTGGCTGTGTGCTCAGCCCAGAAACCTGAGGGAAGGAAGGGACCCCCCCCCCCATCCTTTATACCTTCGGTAAAGGTTAAGGTATCCCCTGTGCAAGCACCGAGTCATGTCTGACCCTTGGGGTGATGCCCTCTAGCATTTTATGGCATACTCAATACAGGGTGGTTTGCTATTCCCTTTCCCAGTCATTACTGTTTTACCCCTCAGCAAGCTGGGTACTCATTTTACCGACCTCGGAAGGATGGAAGGCTGAGTCCACCTTGAGCCAGCTGTTGGAATTGAACTCCCAACCTCATGGACAGACAGCTTCAAACAGCATTTCTGCTGCCTTACCACTCTGCACCAAAAGAGGCTCTCCTTTATACCTTACATGACTTAAATGCAACTCAAATTTGTATATTCTAAATTAACAAAATATTTTATTTGACATAGAAGGGAAAGGTCTGATAAAATCAGGGTTAAAATTCCTGAGGCAACTCTATATCAGTAACTCTGAGGCAAAATTAGTACATGCACAGACTTTAGTTCTTATATTTCAAGCTAATGAGAGTTTCTTAAGCTATTCACAGTTACTTAAAATTTTTATGCTGAGAGGCTTTTGTTCCAGTGTTTTCCCAAGTGCTCTCTATATATTTAGTATTCTCTGACTCTTGGTTTCCAGAAGGCTGGTACACTCCGTGTTTGACTATGTTGAGAATTCTCCCCTCACTAGAAGATCTGGCCCCCTTTTTTGGCCCAAATGCGAGTCTCCCCACTCATCCTTGCCAGCTTTCCTCAGTTCTCCTGTCTGTGTTAAACTGCTCTCAGTCAGGGCAGGATTCTGAATCTGTCAGTACTCAAGTCTTCTCAGCTAGGGCTGAAATCGGACTGAAGTCTCCTCGGCATTCAGTTCAGAAGTCTTTCTCTGCTCAGCTGATGCTAACCACTCAGGTAGACAGGGAGTTAGCTCTGAAGAGTGCAGAGATCCTTGCTCTGGTGTTGATAGAAACTGGCTTTGGAGACCTTGAGACTCAGTTAAAAACTCAATACAAGTACTGGTGTTTCAGGAGAAGGGGGATGAGTACTGGAACGAGCATACCAGCTTACTGTCACTCAAGTCTCTCTGGCTCTGTGAAGAACTAGTGCTTTATCTATTTACACAGCACTTCTAAACTTTCAAAAGTGCAGTTTGTCACACTGGTTTTACAAGGAAAATCTCGGTCAACTTCAATGCCATATAATGTTAAACTTCAATAATTTAGCTTCATTATTTTGTCAATGCGGTCTCTTTTTATGTCAGTGGGAATATTGCTGTCCTTCACCCTCCCCTGATAAGAGCTTGCAAATGGGGCCTGAAAGTTTTACCTGCGTCTGATATTCAAAGCTTGTAACGCTTCAGAACCACCGAGCTATCATGCCTATCAGCAGGGCAGTGAAATAGATCCACCTGCAGATGAGGTAGGGGATTTTGCACCACTGGGGAAGGGGGAATATTCCAGGTATTCAAATCATTAGTTTTTTAATTTAAGAAGAGACACACAGATGCATTTCCCCCAGTAACTGAATAAGACTTATTCCCCCTCAATATTGACTCATCAGTTAAAGGGGGAAGCATCCAGAGAGAGATGAGATCGAACATCGAACATTTATCTCCCCCCCTACACAATTCCACACAAGCCTTCAACGGACCTTAGCTTGTTCCTTCATGAATGTGTCTATTTTTTAAGTACCATAATGGTACATCCCTTTAGCAAACCCAGTTCAACCAGTATAAATACGACTTTTGACTCGGGTGGCAGGTTCAAAGGAGGATCAAAAGCATCATGTCTTTCTGAGAGGAAGGGGGAACCCTCTTATGGCTGCCAGGAAAGATGGTTGCTTCTCGTCAGTGTGTGGATGTGAGGGCAGCCGGGAAGAAGCAATGGGCAAAACCACAGCAGGCCGCTCTGCTGCTTGCATGAAAATGAGCCAAGGTGCCTCTGATAACGGTGGGCCCTTAGAATTGCAAGTGCCGGCGTCCCTTTGCTCCTGCTCCTTCGCTATGGCCTTTCTTGCCTCTTTCGATAATTGCTTCCATTGTGATTGCAACAACTTCTGCCTGCTCAGACCTCCGCGTGCCGTTTTAAAACTGCTTTTGTGAAGAGCGGAAACCTCGTTCTCTCTCTCCAGCTGATTTCGTCCAAGAGAATCCTTAGCCGGTGGGTAGGAAATTCTGTCCTGAACCACATGCACATGGTGGGAAACGAACAAGAATGTCCGTGTGCTTTGGTTTTGTGTGCGTGCATGTGTGTGTTTTATTCTGCCAAGATTTCCCCACAGATTCCATTGAGCTGGTTTTGGCACAGATTGAGAAAGCAAAGTTTTTTGCCAGCCTGTGTAGTGCTGGGCTGCAGGGGGAGGCAAAAAATAAAATAAAAATCTGGTTTTGAAATAAATGGATGGTTAGGATAGAAGGACTTTAGATGCATTCATTTCTATCTGATTGCTGCCCAGAACACTCTCCGAGCTGTTATTCCCCATACCCTCCCTTTTATATTTGTCAATAGCATCTCAATCTTGGTTATATCGATTAAAGAGAAATGAGAAGAGCAATGAAACCTTTCATGCAGGAGTGGCTGCAACTGAATGGCCAGCAGTGCAAGGAAACAAGAGGAATAGGGGCCCATAACCTGGGAAGAGAGGTTGAAATAAACCTTACATAGAGGACCCGCAGCCTCAATGAAGTTGAAGAGGTTAGTACTCATCAAACATGCGTTGCATGGGTAGCAGCTCAGTTTAAGGGAAGACACAATATATGTGCCAATTCTCAAAGGCAAGTTGTCATGGGAATTGTAGTCCATGGACATCTGGAGGACCACAGGTTGACTACCCCTGATTTAGATCATCCACCCATGTCCTCCATCACTATGTGCTTCTTTATTCAGCGTCACTCGAAACATTAGATGTTTTGTGTGACACACACAGCTCATTCATCCCCCAGTAGACAGACAAATGTATTCAGATACTTCAAAAGTTTCTTTTAAAAAATCCTTAAGAAAATTGCTATTTATTTAATTTCTTGCGGCTCAGTTAGTTCATTCCATGACTATGTTGGGGAACTCTGTGAGACAACCATCATACAACAGCCACACAGCCACACATTGGCAAACCAGGAAGGAGCAAAATTACTGCACGAAGCAGGAAGGTTTGCTATGTTGGTTGGTGCCTCTCCTCTCCCTAAAATACAGGTGGCTCTTGATCTGAAGTCCTTCTGGACCCGGTACAAAACACGCTGCCTAAGCAAGGACCTTGATCTCCAGAGATTAATGGTGTGCATGCTGGTACAGGTGAACAATGTCCTAACACTCTGCAGATTATTATCTTTTTGATGATAAATTGAGTTTGAACTACACAATATGCTAGGAGAAGATCAGATGAGGGCCCCCCCTTGGAAGGTATGCTTCCATGCTGGTCCATTGGCGTGGTTCAGGCGTCATACCCCTCTCCAGCCACCCTGGCTGTTAGTGGGGGCTGTTTGATAAAGTGTCATTATTTCTGCCATATGGTTTTTGTATTTTTCTCTAATTTTATGGGGGTTTCAATGAGGGGTGGGTTAATTGGGGATTATATTATTGTTTGTATTTTTATATGTAACCTGCCATGAGCCAGCTTGTCTCGGAGTACTGGGTAATAAATCCAATAATAATAATAATAATAATAATAATAATAATAATAATAATAATAATATAAAAGTATGGAAAAAGCAGCACATTAACACAGGATCCTGGACCGAGAGATAATTGGTTTACAGGTTTTACATATATTTTCGATGCCAAAGTTTGGTGCTGCAGTAATCATGGTTTTGAAGTGGGTTTTTGCAAACCACAGTTTGTGCTTACTATGGATGGGTATGATGTTGAAGTTCTTACCACTGCTCCGCCTTCAGAGGCTGCATTACTTAAAGATGAGAGTTCTGTGCAGATGGAAATGGAAAGTACGCAAGCAAATCTGTTCCAAACCATTGCACAGCTCCAGTCTCAAGCCAGTGAGAAGGTTCTAGATGAAGGACAGCACAAACCGTGATTTGGCGTGACGTCTAAACGAAGACGCTGCATCCCCTTGCCCACGATTCTTCGGGTTTTGCAGACGTTTTGCAGCAGGGACCGCTTTGGCCAGTTCCGCCGTTAGCAATGTGAGTGATAGCCTTATTCCTTGTCGGCAGTCAGCTGTGTGCCAAGAAGTGGCCGGCCAGCCTTCTGTGCTTGGCTTTTGTTCCTCTCAGCTGTCTTCCATCTGGGGTGTGCCTTTTGATGGCTTTACTTTTAATCCGAGCCTGAGAATGTGCAGCTGTGGCAGTTAAGACACTTTGTGATTTATAAAGGGTTGATTTGGGTAAGCCTGGTGGAACATTAGCTGTGTGTTTCATTAAGCACAAGGCAACCTTCTGCAGTCCAAGAATCACCCAGCATGCCTCTTAACAATGCCAGAGATCAAACAGACTGATGTAGAAGTGGCAGGGTGACATGGCATTGCAAGTAATTACAGATCACAAAGCCCCAGTAGAAGCAGGTGTGTTGAGGTAGAAAGGAGCCTCTGTCCATCACTTTTTAAAAAAAACTATAGACCCAAGAGGCTAGTCCTTATTGTTAGGGGGCAAAGCTTTTGACCGTATAAGCAGAATTTAAACATTTAAAAGGTTAGGAGACTCTGTGAGTTATTCAGTATGCAGGATCTCTCCTTCCCAGATTCTTTCCCCTCCCATATTGTTGCCATTCTGATGTTCTCTGAATCTTTCCCCCTCTATTGCAGCCAAAAAGATCCCAACTTTGTTCTTCTTTAATGAGCTTAAAGTGCTCATCTTGAATTTGTCAGTTCTTCTCACTCCCTTCTTGATTATTGTTTTTAGTCGTTATTTAAATGATTAAAAGCATGCCTCTACTGCCTTTTCATCCTAACCCAGATCTCCAGGACAGGTCATGAATACATTTTAAACAATACAAATGTAAAGTACGATGCCGTGCGATAAACACAACAACGTGTAACAAGAGCCAGCCAATTAAAATCCGTCTAAGAATGGATTAAGTGTGTCCAATCAAAGCAATACGTGTGCCAGTAGAAACAGATCTACGATTATAATTAGCCAGCAGCAGGTTAGCGTGTCAGACAGCAGTCTGGGAAGACTTGGCCTTGAATCCCTCCGTGCTCAGCCAGGGAGAGGACTTCCTTTGGCCAGCCACATCTTAACCTCGCCTACCTCAAAGGGTGGTTGTGAGGTGAAGATGCTGCCCTGTACTTCAAGGAGGAAAAAAATATCCTAGCCGATAATTGGTGACAGTGCAAAGAAGGACCTTGATGTTCTCTGTCCTGGTTCTGTTTTTCTTCTTTTGACCTACCCAGCATGCCAGAATGGGAGAGACAAAAGAACAGATTCTCTTCCACTTCGCATAAGTTTCCCTGCCTGATTGCCTCTAGCAATCTATAATTGCCTCCAGGCAACCACACCCCGGTTGCAAGCCTGCCTTATTGTACTCACAGGTTTTTTTAAATGTGTTTTCCAGCGAGCTACAAATAGCAGCTACCTTATGTTATTCAAGATAACTGGATACATCCTGCCCAAAATTCCTTTCAAGTTGCCTTCCCTCCCCCTCATTATATTAAATTATATCAAACCACAAGAGTGGGAAACACATCCAGGTTCTCCATAGCGCCAGCCTCTTGAGGAAACCATCTGAGAAGCGAGATGCTTGCCCGATCCGACTGAGTGCATCCAGGGAGCCCTATTTCTTGCGCAGAAATCTCCCATCAGCCGCCAGCACCAAATATTTCATACTTGCACATTGGTCATCTGCAGGGGAAGGCTTATGTTCAAGTTGACCGACTTATTGATGTGTTTGTAGATAGTGGGCTTTCACCCATCACATCCTTTAGGAGGAGGTAAAGGGACTTTTCTTCCCTCTATGGAAGACCGAACCTGTGGAGTTTAGGGAAGGAGGGGGGCTTCGGCAATGTATAATGCCTCAAAGCAATCATTTTCTGCAGGGGAACTGTGGTCTGGAGATCTCCAGGCCCTGCCTGGTGGTTGGCAACCCTAACTGGAACAATGGTGAATAAAGGAACAGAATGTTAAGATGCTTCAGTTACATGCCTGGAAGGAGAACAGGATTCATCACTGGGAGGTGCAGAAGAAGATAAAGATAAATGCGTCTGCTTCCCACCCTCCATCAAACTCAAGAGGACCCAGCAAATGCCTTTGTTTTTTTTAAGAGGGTTTCCCCCCCCCCCCAGACAACAAAAATGTGGAATTTGCTCTTTTTTCTTTCTTTCTTTTAAGGACAAAGGAAGAAAACAATGGCTCAGGCTTTTAAAAGCACTCCCCAGATTTTATCTTACAAAAATAATGGTTGTGTTCTTGGCAGTACAGTTGGATGCTCTGCAGACCCTCGGCATGGCCACTGAGCAAAAAAGCCAAAGCTGCAGTGTCATGCAGAGTCCGGTGCTTGAAGCCATTGATTTCAGGGGGATCCTGTGGGTCAAGGTGCAAGGCCGCAGTGCAAGGGGATGGGAACCAGTCCTGTGCAAGTAGCAGTTTGCCCCTTCTAAAAGTGTTCTGCCCAAAGTATTCCCTGGGATATCGTGGGATATCATTGGCACCCCACCCAGCCCACAAGTTCATTGGTGAGAAGACATGAATCTAACAGATTCTGCCTTGAAATGGAAGCCAGTAAGGAGATGCTGTTTTCCCACTATTGCTGTAGGTCCAAGTACAGCAGCTGAAGGGACATCCTACTCTGCCTGGTCATGAGGATGCCTTTTTAATGAAATAAACCAGGCAGAAAACTGACCAGCAGCTGGTAACCTGATCAGCTGTGAGTCAGAGGCTGACAGGGAGGCCTAAGCATGGAGGGAAAAAAAACAGAAAAAAGGAGAAAAACTAGAACAATTCCGCAGGGCTTGCAAAAGAGAGCTTATCCGCCAGGCATTTGGTTGAGGTTGACCAGAACCGTTACCTTCCTCTGGGCCCCCCGAGCCTCCCTCCCATGAAAATCATCGCCTGAGCCATCTAACCACGGGGCCGTCAGTCTGCTGCACTTGTTACTATTCATTACTGTTCTGTTGTTCTACCATATTACTGTTTTATTGATTTCTATACTGTTTACTATTATTGTTATTTATAGCCACTGTTTTTCCGTATTGTTCCTGTTCCGCTAAGTTCTATGTAAACCGCCCTGAGCCTCCGGGGAAGGCGGTATATAAATGTAAAACAAACAAACAAATAAATGAAGAGCCAGGGTTTTTATAAAGCTAAAGTGGGAAAAGGAAATCGGCAAATGGAATACCAGGGTTGCTACCTAGACGCAAACCACTTCTGAAGTCTCTTGCCTTGAAAACTCTATGGCAGGGGTAGTCAAACTGCGGCCCTCCAGATGTCCATGGACTACAATTCCCTAATCCAAAAAGCCTCTTGTGGCGCAGAGTGGTAAGGCAGCAGACATGCAGCCTGAAAGCTCTGCCCATGAGGCTGGGAGTTTGATCCCAGCAGCCGGTTCAAGGTTGACTCAGCCTTCCATCCTTCCGAGGTCGGTAAAATGAGTACCCAGCTTGCTGGGGGGGAAACGGTAATGCCTGGGGAAGGCACTGGCAAACCACCCCGTATTGCGTCTGCCATGAAAACGCTAGAGGGCGTCACCCCAAGGGTCAGACATGACCTGGTACTTGCACAGGGGATACCTTTACTTTTTAGTCCTAATCCAATGTCCCAAACCGCTACTCCACACCAGTTCCCAACTATGAAAGTCAGCCAGCAGCACAGCTCTGCAAAGATGCAATAATTAGTGGCATGCATACTAACTCAGAAGCTCTCCAACTTAAATGGCTCCTCTGTTGCAGGAAGTACCTTGTAAAGATGCCAGGTTTGCTGTCTGAATGTTCTTTCAAGAAACACGGACATCCTTTCCCACTGCTTTCCAGTGAGGAATTCTTCCTTTAATTTCTTTCCTGCCTTTCATCCTTATTCTTGCTAAACCGTCAAAGCGTTTGTTTATTGACTGGATGCCATAAATAAGCAGCAGTGAATTTTGCTTTGATCCTTGACCTTGACCTTTAACCTAAGGTTAAAGGGTAGAAATCCAACTAACAAGCCATCAGTCATCCATCAGTCAAGAGGCATAGGAACAGACCCGAGATATTGTACCTAGCATGCGAGGAAGCAAAGAATTCTGGGAGTCCATGTCAAAGTATCTCAATAGGTCGCTGTAGACAGGAACACGTAGGCCGACAGTGGCATGAATGGAAGCTGAGGCTGTTATGCAGCATTGCCAAAACTGCATCTCTTTCCCTAAGAACCAGGCTGATTTTGCACATCTGAGGCTTCACAACAGCCCAGCTGTGGAGGCCTCTCTCAGGTCACGAAGAATGGTCATTGTATAAGAATTGTATGCTAGATGCATGTGTGACAGAATTTAAAAGGAGCACATGGCCAGTCTCTTCCTGCTGCTGCTGCTTTTTTGTTGTTATAGCCACCTGGTTTCTTTAGCAGTGGGCTTGGATTTCCATGGATATTTTGGAACTCCAAGTCAGCCACCTGCTTGATGCATCCATCCCCATGTACTCTGAGACCCTTAGGGATTCGAGCTGTTTTTTCTTTGGCCCAGTTGTTTTCTCTATGGACAGTGTTGTTTGTATGGATTTTAAACAACTCATGTTTGAGAACTTCAGCCTTGGAATTGGCCCCGTCCATTCAGATTCCTCATGGTGTTGTGCTCCACTGTCACTCGAAGAAATAGCAACACGAAGCATATTATCACCGGGTTGTCCTTTCCCTCCCAGGAACCTCTGGACAAAATGTTTTTTTTAGCAACTAGTATCCTTGAGAAACTTACATAAAGAAACCCTTTTTCTGAATACGTTGGACTTCATGCTCTTGAATTTACCTTTATGGCAAGCATGGATTAATTATATCAGCTTGTATGCCTGCCACATCTGTCCCTGTGTTCTTACCCTGGGCTTCAAATATACCTTTAAAATCCTTCTGCAAAATTCTATGCATATTTTTGCTGGTATGTCGCCAGTGTCCGTATCTTCCCCCTGTGTCTTGCATTATGGTCAAATACATTCTTAAATATGACTCATAGGCGACAAAGGACACTTTAACGAACAGCTAGCTGTTCCCAGCCCTTGAAATGAAAGTCATACAACCAAGAACTATTGACATCCCTGGGGAGTGGGATCCTGAGGCACTGATGGAGAGGGGGGGGGAATGGGAGGCAGAGGAGGGGTTTTTTCCTTCTCATCACTGGAGTAGATTGGGATTTGGTTTTATGGCTTTTATGTATTGGGCTTGTATTCTTGTTGTAACCTGCCACGAGCCAATTCTGAGAGCGGTGGGTAAGAAATAACAACAACAACAACAACAATAATACCCATCTGTCACTGTGGGAGAAGGGATTGAACTAGATTTGAGTAGTGGAGAGAAAGCAAAGAAATCTTGATAGAAACCATTTTTATACAGGGAGCAAAAGCATTGGGGGGGAGGGGTCGGTGTCCAGAGAGCTCATGCTGGTTGTTATGAGACTAGCTGTTTCTGTTAGTGCATGAGCCACTGTAATGCCCAATAGATTCCTAAGTAAACTAGTTGTAACAGGGACTCATTGCTGTGGCTGATCTGCTCGTAGTTCTTTCCTTTGACCAGGGCTGGGTGGTGGTGCATAGGCCAAACACCTAAGGTTCTCTGTTTCAGGATCCTTAAAATGGGCTGGGATTGAGTCTTGGTAGGAAATGCGTTTTTGGTGGCAACCACACTGTCCACAAAGCGGTCCTTAACCGATCCCATAGGGGCGGCTCGTGAAATGAACGAAGGCCATAAAAGGAATAGCATAGATTGAAAACGATGCTATGTAAACGTATTTTCGCATTCCAGAGATAAAGACAACTGTGGTGTACCCAGCAACGGAGAAGCACCTTCAGAAATACCTGCGCCGAGAAGTGTATCTTATCCAGGAGACGGGGGCTGATTACAAGACTATCACTCTGCCTTTTATTGAATCGCAAAGCTTCAGCATTCAGGTATGGGATGTAACTCCCCAGTACAATCTGTGCCTTTTCAAGGAC
This sequence comes from Paroedura picta, assembly GCF_049243985.1. Lineage (NCBI taxonomy): Eukaryota > Metazoa > Chordata > Lepidosauria > Squamata > Gekkonidae > Paroedura > Paroedura picta. The sequence continues at coordinate 11,480,286 of NC_135380.1, read as the reverse complement.
TAATTGCAGAAGACAGGCTTCTATGACTCAGGCTCTTAGCGGGATAATTATGAGCACTTACATGATTTAGAAATTCGCTGGGTCTTTTTGTTGGCTGTAATTTCATCAGGCTTTTGGTGGTAGTCTGAATTCATTCAGCTTATTTGTTCATGATTATGGCAGGAGCCATGCTGTTGTCATCCCCATGACCATCCTGGAGGGGCCGGGTTACCAACTTCAGTTTGGGAAGTTCCTGGAGGCAGTGCCTGGGGTGGGGTTTGGAGAGGGGAGGGGAGGTCAGTAGGGATGTGGCATCATAGCGCAGTCTGAAGATGGTTTGTAGTTCTGGGAGAACTCCAGGCCCCGCCAGGAGGATGGCAGCCCTGAGAAAAATTTTTGCCACTAGCACATTGCTAGTGTGTCCCTTGTGATAATCAGTGTATGGCGGAATACATTTGTGTGTCATGGGCACTTATTAGCCAGCACCTGTGTCGTCACACTTAATGTGCTGCCTTCTAAGAACCTTATGACTTGGGTTTTTAAAATGTAAAGTCTTTATGGTGATACTCTTTATTAACCCTGTCTGAAGATAGTGGGTTAAAATGTATAAAAGTCATATATGAAAAGTAACATTCCTGGCATGTCTTGCATTAATTAACTTTCCTGTTGGCCTGGGTTGATGATCTTAAGGTCAGAATGCCTTTCTGTGGACAGAAGTGGAAGATAAGGCTGACTTTGGACAAGTAAAGAGCAGCCTTTTTGTTCACTGATGGCATCCACACTCATATACTTGACCTATGGGGAAGGAACTCTTGGCCAAGGGTCTGTGTGATTTCCCGAAAGGCTTAAGCCTCAAGCCTCTTTTTTATAGAAATTAAAAACGAGGAACACAGTGTCCGTTTGGAACCAGCTTTGGCCTCTGGGTTTCAGCAGATGGAGCAGACACCTTTTCCTGTTGGTTCATAAGGCCCGTGAGCGATGCATAATGTTCTGAAATGCTACAAGTGAAGCCAGAGATCTCCCAGTGAGGCCAGCCCAACACAATCGCAAGCTTTGTTCTACCACTGTACTCCGGGCGTAAAATGGGGGATGTTCATCGTTGTGGTGTTTATCTAATCATGTACAGCTGCAGAAAAGCAGAGATTGCTTAGCAGACGCCAAGTATGCTCTCAGATGTGTTTTTACCACTTTAAATTCTTTTCTTTAAAAAGAAGCCTGTCCTGCCAGTATAAACAGTACCTACCAGTGATCATGCACAACGATCTTCCAGACTCCAGGAAAGGAGAGAGAATGATCTAAGCCAGCTTTCCTCAGCCAGGTGCGCATGGCACCTTGGTGCTCACCGAACCATTGCTGGAGCCCACCAATGCGGAGGGAGGGCCTGTGAATGGCTGCCTTCATCATACAAATAAAGGGCCCCTTCCTCACCTCACCATGTCAGCATTTGGGGGGGTTATTCCCGCTGTTGTCTTCTTCCTCTGTGTTATTCCCCACCCTCTGGTCTTCTCTCTCTCTCTGTTATTCTACGGCCCTCTTCCTCCATTCTGCTTGTATCCATGTGTTTTTGGTTCTGCTTCCTGGAACAGCCATTTTGTTGTGGTCTTCCCACCACCTCCTTTCAGAATAGCATAGGCTCAAAAATGTTGGAGACCCCAGACGTCAGTGACGTTGGTCTGCCCAATCACATTTATTGACAAATCCTAAGTAGACCATTCAGAATCCATAAGTTTTCCCCGTGATGACGCAAGCCCCGTCTTTGTGAATAAGTGGCAGCAGCCCTGAGTGCCTCCATTTTTGTTACATGCTCGTGCTTCGTTGCTCTGAGTCTTGGGAAAGGACAGTGTTTGCTGCTCTCAGGGGAACTTCCTGCCGCTCATGCTTGTTAGCAGCACCTATCTTCAGAGCTTGGGTTGTTCCTTCCCCCCCAGTGGAAGCCAGGTGCAAGATGACCCGGCTTATCTCAGTGTTTGGAATAGCTTAATTAATCATTCTTTGACTAGCAACGTTAATCAAGGGTATAAGACGTGTAGCTTTAGTTATGCACTTGGTCACGAAATTTGGCTAAACTTTCCGGTGCGTTTGTGCATTCTCCGGGCCAACTGATTGGAACTTAGACTGCGTCTTCTTTGATAACATTGATGGATTATTAAAGATCTCCATATAAGGAAACACAAATCAGTCACGTTGGCTCTTGGGGACTTTTGTGAACCTATGGAGCCCCTGGCCAGGATCCATAACAATCCCATAGCCCATTTCAAATGTAACAGTCCTGGCACGATACTTTATGGCTCTAGTACAGGGGTAGTCAAACTGCGGCCCTCCAGATGTCCATGGACTACAATTCCCATGAGCCCCTGCCAGCGTTCACTGGCAGGGGCTTATGGGAATTGTAGTCCATGGACATTTGGAGGGCCGCAGGTTGACTACCCCTGCTCTAATACATGCCGTTTCCTCTAAAGTGTTTGCTTTCAATGTACGTTATATGTAAGGTACTGTTTTACTGTAAGCAATAAGCTGTTTGTAGTGTGCCACTCTCTTTCTGTAGTTCCATTTCATTGCACTGTTGAAAGTATGTATTCCCCTGCTCTGATTGCATTGGTTTTTTAAACTGTGTGATCTACCTGGAGTCCCAGTGACAAGGTTGGACTATAAACAAAGCAAGAAAGTAAATAAATCACTTCAGATTTGGGGCACGAAGAAGAAGGAGGAGAGTTGGCTCGGAGTCTCAAAGTGGCTTACATTCACCTCCCTTTTCCTCTCCCCACAACAGACACCCTGTGAGGTGGGTGAGGCTAAGAGAGCCCTGAAATTACTACTGGGTCAGAACAGCTTTATCATTGCTGTGGCGAGCCCAAGATCACCCAGCTGGCTGCATGTGGAGGAGGAGCAGGGAATCAAACCCAGCTCGCCAGATTAGAAATCCACACTCCTAACCACTGTACCAAGCAGTCGTGGAATTGCATTCTCACTTGCTCACAGAAGTTAGTGACAAAGTCTCCTGGCAAATCAGGCTGGTGTCTCCTCCTCAAAAGCTAGCAGTTCTGTTATGTACCTGCATTTAGAGTGATTGAATGATCCACTCAGATCTGGTGCAAAGACTTGACTATGGCAAGTTGGCGACATGCAGAGGGGCAGCAGGCAGCCTCATCTGCAGGTGGGTTTCTAATTAAACAGCAGGCTTGTGAGCCTGGGTGTGCCATGGAAATTCCCGTCCCCATTTGTCATCCTTGCCTTGCTTTGTTCATTTATGTGTCACGCCTTGTAGTCTGTTTTATATCACAAAGTGCATTGTCTTTTCTGTCCATACCCCCCCCCGAAAAACATTACGGTAAGTTGTTTCCTGTCAGCACAGCTAATTTCAAGGATAATGGTTTGCAGATTCACTTACCTAGGAATGCACAACTGCTTCTTCAGAATCAAGCCATCTAAAAGTCTATTAAGTTGAATGTCCAGCTTTTAGACATGGGAGATACTTAATGCTCTGGAGATAAAGCAGATACACCTCCTAATTCATCCAGCTGGGAGGGTAATGGAGTACCTAAGAGAATGATCTCCCTTTGCCCTTAGAAAGTTCTGCCAAGGCCATTTGCCTGTTTTATGGGTAATTAATTGCAAAGCTTATCAGCTGTGGAATCATTTGGCTCTTCTGTGGGTCCAAATGCTGTTTATATTTTAAAATCTTCAGTGGTATCTCTGCTTGCAGGGAACAGAACAAAGGTAACAGGATGATGAACAAAAAGAGCTGCCCTGTTCGTTGCTAATGTAAATTTATTATTATTATTATTATCATGACCATCATCATCATTTTTTCTAGTGGGTGTACAATATCCTGGAGAAAAAGGCCGAGGCTGACCGAATAATCTACGAAAACCCAGATCCCACTGATGGCTTTGTTCTCATTCCCGATTTGAAATGGGATCAAAAGCAGGTTCGTAAAGGTGACAGTTGACATTTGCAAAGTAATTGGGAGGAAACCAGTATGTCTGTAGATTTTTTTAAAAGACCCACTGGGCCTTGGAAGAGACTCTAGAGCAGGGGTGTCCAAAACAGTGGCTCTCCAGATGTCCAGGGGCTACAATTCCCATGAGCCCATGGATATCTGGAGACCCTCCCCTGATCTAGAGCAGGGGTAGTCAACCTGTGGTCCTCCAAATGTTCATGGACTACAATTCCCATGAGCCTTTGCCAGCATTTGCTGGCTGGGGCTCATGGGAATTGTAGTCCATGGACATCTGGAGGACCACAGGTTGACTACCCCTGATCTAGAGCACACTGATATACTCTTTTGCTGGGTCCTTCTGATGCTCACATCCTTTTCACATGCATGTTGTTGTTGTTTTTTTTGCTATGTCTGTATTCCACCTTTCGACACACGAGTTCTCAAAGTGATTCCTTTAAAGACAGTGAAGCAAACAAACAAACAAAAAAAAGATATTCCATGAATGGAGACTGGAGGTGGGTGTCTGGTTGTCTCCTCTCTCTGTTGTCAACTGAAAAAGGGGGAGTGATCCTCCACTGGAGCTGGATCCTGGCACAAAGGAGTGGTTGGGTCGCTGATGCTTTGACCCTAGCCATAGCCTTCTTCACAGACTTCACAGTTAGATTTTTCTGTTACAGGCTGCCTTAGCCCAGATAGTGTCCTACCTATGGATCTGACCCACCAGTGGAAGACCTACATGAGCCATAGTTTCAGGCTCCTCATCTCCAAAATCTGCTAAGCTTCCTTCCCCAGCTCCACATTAATGCCGCAGTGTCTTGTGTCATTACCATTGGCTTTTTCTTTCCAAATGGGTGCTTCTATGGTACAGCTTTTGCAGAGAGCTAGGTTTTTTGCACCGCTATATATGCTACTTTCAGTGTGAGATGAAACCTGACAACGGTTAAGAGGTTTTGGAGGTGGTTGTCGGAAAGATCTTGGTTTAAATTGCCTGTGGTCAAAACGAAACTCGTTGAAGTTGCCTGTGGTAAGAATAAAGTTTAGTTTAAGTTGTCTACAGTAAAAATGAAAATTTCCGCTTTGAAACATGACATTCAAGATGCTTACTTGTCCTGAAAAATCAAGCTTAATCATTCCTTCATTCATTTTGTGAACAAGTTTGCTTTTGCAAAGCCACTGTTAAATAGTCTCCAAATTTGGGTTCCCTGTGACTCGACCGTGCTCCTTTTAAAGGATAAAGTGAATCATGTTATTCCCCAGGAAGCCTGTCAGTTGCATTAAGATTTTTACAATAAGGTGAAAGACTCCTCCCTAGAAGAAAACCGGTACAAGGCAGGAAATATCAGCTTCCTGTTTCTAGCTCAGTGACGTGATGCTCTCAAGAGGGCCTTTCAGTTACACTCTTTTTGGCTAAATCTTGCCTGTTTCTCACCCCTACTGTGAGCCAGCAAAGGATCCTGCGAACTTCAGAGATTGTCTCCTGGTGGTGTCCCCCTCAAATCACAATGGCTTTATTATAAATATATATAGAATATATAGAGATGTCCCTCAAAGAAGCTTAAAAAAACAAGAACAAAGTCACAGTCATTAAAATCAAGAGCCAAAGCACCCAATTAACTCTGCTCATTTCTCTAAAAGCTGTCCATGAAAGGAATCACAGCCATTTGTCACAGGAAAAGTCTGAAAGCTTGTTGAAATGTCCTCTGCCTACCACATTGCCAGATTTAATCCAAAAGGTCCTCTCCCCCCCCCCTCTGTGGAGGCCATTCCGAAGGTTGGGTCCTACACTGGAAAGGCTGTAGAGCTGATGTAAGCCACACATTCTTCCCAGTGGGAAAGGACCATTTTCTCCCATGTGTTCCTGCTCAGAAATTAAGATCACAGGGAGAGGCTCTTTTGACTGTTCCACTGAACAGTGAAGCTCACCTAGTAGGTACACAAGAGTGGGCCTTTTCAGTGGCAGCCTCATGATTATGGAAGGCCTTTGGGAGGCTGTTGAAGACAGTTTGATTTCAGATTGCATTTGGTTAAGTTTACTTGCAGTCCTGAACAGTGGTTTTAAAATTTTGTTCTTTATGTTTTTAATATGATTTATTTTATGTATTTTGCCTGAACAAATGGGTTAAATCCTTTGTCTCTTCCTCATGCAACCCTCATCCAGACTGGGCCTGCACACATGCATGGTTCCCCTTTGGCAGCAGGCTAGAGATCTGTGATCACTATATGGCTATGTGAGTGGTTCATACACAAGGCCTCTTGCAGTCCTGTGAGGTTTGTAAAACTTGATCTCAGCCTCTGCATCGGACAGAACTGAAAAACTTTCCCGCTGCTGTAACTACCATTTCCGTAGCCTGTCTTCCAACCACACAGCTCTCTGAAGCCCGGCCCTCCATTGATGCAGAGAGGGGAAGCCGATTCCAAGCTTCCTGGAAGGGCTAGCAGATTATTGATCCTGGGGGAGGGGGCGAGAAAGGTCAGTCCTTCCAGACTGTATGTGCCATTTGATTTAGCGGGGCATTTCAAAGAGGTTTTGTGGCACTCCAGGCAGGCTTTGTAAAGCAAGTCTTGAAGTAAGCTTTCAAAAAAACATGCTCCACAAAGGTCTTCCCCCCCCACCCCCCCCCACCCACCCACCCCATAGCAATTTAAGGGGGAACAAACTTCACAACCCTAATTTTTCCTTCTTGCATCAGTTTGATATGTATGCAAGACATGTGGTCGCAGGTATCTAATCTCCCTACTCTTCAAGGCTACTGTGCCTTTGCAGTCCCAGCTATTAAAAATCATGTCAAGGGATGGCAGAGGTGTCAATCTTAACGTTGATGTACAAGTGGGTCTCAGGGCTACACCCAGTCCTCTCAGTCTAAGGTCAATGCCTTGGCTCTCTTTTTTGTGTATCCCGCCGACACTTTTGGTCTCTGCATGAAGAACTGATGCAGGGTGGCTCTGATGCTATAGGCTGACTCCTCAAACCGCTGGTTTCTAATGAGAGGCTCCACCAAAATTATAACTCAGCAGAGGGTGGTTTGATCAGGAATGCAGAACTTCTAGGAAAGAGCTAGTACGTTACCCTCGGAAAATTTGCCACCAGAAGATATGAACAACTATCTGTTATCTCCTCAACATCAGCTTATGAGAAACTCCTTAGGCTTTGCTGTATGGCAATGGCAGGAAGTAGGTCTGGCAGTTCAAAGAGGGAGTCCCAGCCTAGGAACTCATCACCTTTGATTTAGGCAGTCCCCCTCTTTTATTGGAGACTGAGATCTCAGTGAAAGACTTGGCAAGCTCACTACAGCCAAGTATTCAGCTCTCCCTCCCCACAAATTCAGGAGAATGGGGCAGTGAGGCAGACGTCACTTTTAGAAGAAGAAGAGTTGGTTCTTATATGCCACTTTTCCCTACCCGAAGGAGGCTCAAAGCGGCTTACAGTCGCCTTCCCATTCCTCTCCCCACAACAGACACCCTGTGGGGTGAGAGAGCCCTGATATCACTGCCCGGTCAGAACAGTTTTATCAGTGCCGTGGCGAGCCCAAAGTCACCCAGCTGGTTGCATGTGGGGGAGCGCAGAATCGAACCCGGATTGCCAGATTAGAAGTCCGCACTCCTAACCACTACACCAAACTAGCTCAGAGCATTACGGGGCCCCATCAGGGCCGTGTTCGCCACGTTTGTGGACCTAACAGCTGCCTTCGCTTCAGCAGATCAAAGAAGGTGCTAATTTGTTTTAATGAAACCTTGATGTGTTTTTAACATTACAGGCTTGTCGTTTGCTGTGCTTTGCCCATGTTTTAATTGTATGCTTTATCTGCACAGTCATGATGATCTTTGGCCACAGACAGTACACTTTTGACTGACGGACTGACAATTTAAGTAGGAAAGACGAGGCTAAGGATTTTTAATCATCACTGCCAGACCGTCAGAGGGCATCAAGAGCTCCGGTATTCATATGTTTGTCAACTCGTTGGAATTTTCTGGCGGACCAGCGACCTCCATGAGAAAGAGCAAATTGGAGCTGAGACTGGATTCAAACTGTCCAGCAATCTGTGCGGGCAGGCTGCTTGTCGGGGAATTGTTTGCTAAATAAAGCAACAGATGTTTCTGGATAGAATTATAAGGCATCTTGTCCAGCCAGTGTACTGTGGTGGGATCTTCCAAAACACAGACTCCATACAGGGATTAGGGGGCATTATCCAGATTATAGTTTTCAGGTGCAAAGAAGGTGCCTAAAGGACAAACATCCCCAGTTCTGCCAGTTCTGGCAGGGAGGAGGACAGCTGGCAAATGTGCAGAAAAACAGCAGACAAAATGATCAAAGGCTTTTCCATAAAAGGATAAGCTAAAGAATTTGAGCAGCTTTTTTGAGACAGCAATCCTATGTGTAATTGCTCAGAAGTAAGAGCTACTGTATTCAGTGGCTCATTCTGCCAGGCAAGGCTACATATGGTGCTCCCTTAATTTAAAAAATGACCGAGGGGAAGGACACGATAGATGTTAATAAAGTTATAAATAGTGCGGAGGAAATGAGTTTGAGAATGTTTTCTTCCATAATCCAAGAACTCAAGGTCACCCTGAGAAACTGATAGCCTGCCGATTCAGGGCAGGAAACACTTCTTTTTGTAGTGCAAAACTGATTTATGAAATGCGCTGCCACAAGATAGGGCATCAACTATCAGCTTGTATGGGTTTAAAAGGAAATTACTCAACTTGATCTAGGGCAGGACTAGGGCATATGAGTAGAGCCTCCATGTTCTCAATTAGTGTACCTCTGAATGCCAGGGGCTAGAAGGAGCAAGCAGCAGGGAAGAGTTGTTGTCCTCACCCCCTGATTGTGGGCTTCCTAGAGGCAATTGGTTGGCTAGTCAAACTAGATGGATGGTTGGACTGATGGAGCAGGGCTTCTCTCTTGGTTCTAATGCCAAAATCCAAATGAATCTGCAGATGTTTATCTGTGGACCCATGATTTCCCTTTTGTGCCTGCCCTTTAAGACAGGGGCAGTCAATCTGTGGTTCTCCAAATGTCCTTGGACTAGAATTCTCATGAGAATTGTAGTCCATGGACATCTGGAGGACCACAGGTTGACTACCCCTGCTTTAAGGGACCTGGGTGTTCATTGCACGCTACTCTTCTTGTTCTTCAACTGTTCTTGTAAACCTTGCCTTTGAAAGCGCCGTTGGGTATTTGACCATGCGGAATTTGCAGACTAGTTTCCAGGTCATGGCAGCAAAACAGAATCCCAGCGGTTCCTGAACTTTAGAGCAGATGTGCGATTGAGAGGAGAACGCCTGGCCTGGATTTGGACCTTCCGGTTCCTATCTGGGCTTGTCTGCAAAGCTGAACAGAAAATGGAGATTAGAAGTGAGAAATGAAGTTTCTGCGCCTGAAATCCCAGCAGCTTAAATCGGACACAGAGGGAACTTCCTGTTCTTGCTGAGATTTTTCAGTTCTCAGAAAGGCTTGGCACTGAAAAAAGATTCCTCCCACCATTTGGAAGTTTGGAAATGGCAGGAGCCCAGAGGTTTTTGACTCTGGCCCCATGCTGCTTTTCGCAGAGCCCTAGGTGAAAATCGGTCAGGCAGCTGAAGCAGCGAACCGGCTGCTAAGTCGAAAGAGTGTGAGAGACTCTTCTGCAGAGCCCAGAGCAGTCGGTTCAAGCTGCAGTCAAGTCAGCATGGGCAGCGTATAAATTAAAATATAAATCTGAATAAATAAGTGCATTTTCAGGGTCTAAAGGTAAAGGTAAAGGTATCCCCTGTGCAAGCACCGAGTCATGTCTGACCCTTGGGGTGATGCCCTCTAGCGTTTTCATGGCAGACTCAATACGGGGTGGTTTGCCAGTGCCTTCCCCAGTCATTACCGTTTACCCCCCAGCAAGCAAGCTGGGTACTCATTTTACCGACCTCGGAAGGAAGGAAGGCTGAGTCAACCTTGAGCCGGCTGCTGGGATCGAACTCCCAGCCTCATGGGCAAAGCTTTCAGGCGGCTGCCTTACCACTCTGCGCCACAAGAGGCTCTTGCGCCACAAGAGGCTCTTTTTCAGGGTCTACATCTAACCAAATAACCACTGGGCCATTCTCTCTGTCTCTTTCTCTGTCTCTGCCTCTCTCTCTTTTGGTTTGAGAGATTTTCTGCCTTGCCTCTCTCTGAAATTACCACCTCGGTAATGCCTGCCACTGTCTCTTCTGGCTGTGCACGTATGCGCACTTGGCATTTGGCATCCCTTGCTCGAAGTTTTCTAGCTTTCCCTGAGACCGAAAATAACTTTTGTATTCAGATGTCTGATCTGATGTTTAATCTAGAAAGTATTCTAGGAGCTGCTAGAAGTCTCGCCAAGATCTCTTTCCCAAACCACATTTTTAACAATGATGATATTGTCCAATGACTCATTCATATGAGAGAGGAGTTATTTAGAGAACCGCAGCGACTGGAACTCGGCCCAGGGCACGGGTAACGCTATCTTGAAACTTTGGACATTTTCGGTTATAGAATTCAAAGCATTGTTTGTGCCTTTCCCAAACTGTCCGAGAAGCTGTTTCGGAAATACCATTGCCGAGAAACAAGGTTTTGCTTTTATCTTTCCGGAAGGCGGCATTATCCAGGGACAATCCTGTAACACAGCCGCCTGCCGTACAATGGCGGAGCCTCCGTCAAACATATTTTGCCCCTTGTTGCAAATACCTTTGGGCAAAATCTCCTTAGGCAGCTTGGGCCTGCTCGACACAAACGGTATAAAAACTGGGACACGGCTTCCCAGACTACCGCTTCAGAAGGGTACTGCACAGTTTAATGCTCGCCTGTACACACACACGCCTCTCTCGGCATATGAACTCCCTCGTGCCACAACCCTGGCATCGACAACAAGGTTTCAGTGTAGTCTTCTTCCTGATATGCCAGTTTTCTAAGTGCAAAGTTTCTGTTTCTCATTTTCAATAAGATTGTTCCAAGCTCAGTCATGCGTACCCACAGCTGTAACGGTACAAGCCCCAAACAGTATTTTCCCCCCTCCGTTTGTTGCTGAATGTGCAGACCGGCACTTAATCTAGAGCAGGGGTAGTCAAACTGAGGCCCTCCAGATGTCCATGGGCTGGCAGGGGCTCATGGGAATTGTAGTCCATGGACATCTGGAGGACCACAGGGTGACTACCCCTGATCTGGAGTATATCTGCTCTTCCAGCATGTGCCAGTGGGTGAGAGTCAAGGCTCCCTTCTGAAAAATGCCTATCTGAAGAAGGAAGCTTTGACACTCCAATTCTTAGGCCTTGAAAACCTTGTTGGTCTCAAAGGGCGACTGCCCTCAAATCTAGCTGTTCTTTTGCAGTTATGGTCTTAGTTGTTGTAGGCCTTGCCTGTATTCTCTTGTCCTTGGTTTATTCTCAGGGCCTGAAAATGGAACTCTTCTGCCTGGTCTTTGGTTGAGGTCAGGGCCCAGAATATCTAGGGCCCCTCCCCACGCTGACCTTAACATCAGATCTGCCCTATCCCCAAGCTGCTTACTTAACGGGATTGGGTGGAGGGTGAGGAAAGAGTTTTACCGCCACTTGTTACGTGTATGTTATGTTTTATGGGGTTTTATTGGGTGTTTTATTGATACTGTGATCTGCCACAAGCCTTTGGGAATGGTGGAATGTATATCCCATGATAAATAAAAAATATCTCAACCCCACCCACCCCCCATCTATAAACACATTTCGAATCTCCGGGGAGAGGCGGGATATAAATTAGATGATGATGATGATGATGATGATAATTTCATGACTAGGAATGGCAAAATAAGAGACGCCCACCTTGATCACCTCAACAGCCCATTCTTTCTCTACAGCTGGACGACTTGTACTTAATTGCTATCTGCCACTGCCGAGGAATCAAGTCATTGAGGGACCTCACTGCTGAGCATCTTCCATTGCTGAAGAACATCTCAAAGGAAGGGAAGGTGAGTACCCTCATCGGGTGAATCCAGGTTTTTCCACTGGCCTGTTTCTGAGCAATTTCTTTCCTCCTTTCCATCTTGCTTTCCTTTCTTCCTTCTTATATTTCCATGCCTCTTTTTTGACAAAGAAATAATGCTCTTGCAGTCTCAGAAATCAAAATCCCATGTACCTTGAAGAAAGTTCCTTGGTGAGGAGGAGCCCAGCTACTCTAGAAGTAGGCATGATGGATGGAGACCTGTCTGCTTCTTGCCTGGATGGTGGTGATGGTGGTGGTAGGGGGTTAAGACTTTTCTTGAATGTCTCATCCCCAGCTCCATCATGTGCTTTCTCAGTCAACCACTTGCTACCTTTGCTGACTATCATGGAAGGTAACTCTTTTAGTGCCAATGTGCTTAGCCAGGAGGTCCTGCAAACTATGACCTTTTCAGTATGTCCTTCCTTACTCTCATTTATCTTAAGCTGTTTTTGCATCTGCAGCTCCTTCTTGCCAGGATCTTCTCGTACCATTCTTCTACCGAATGCTGAAAAGACTGCACACTCTTTTGAATCTAGGAGACCACTGGCCTCCTGCTTGGACAGAAAACTACTTTTAGGAGAAGTCTTTCCTTTTTATCTGTTGTTCCGGATCTAACATGGCAGAAGGTTTCTTTCCAACATCTTACCCGTAGGTTGTCAAGTATTATAAGACTCTTATTAGCTGGCTCGCAGACTTTTCCAAGAGTCTGTATGTGCACATTCTACAAGAACAAAAAAATTCCTGTTCTAGAGCTCTTATAGGTGCTATCAACCTTCCACCTTTATCATACACTATGCCCTGGACTTCAGAGCACCTAAAGATACCTCCTTGGCAGAACCATCCCCAACATCCTCTTTGTGCTGGGCTTGTGCTCATCCACAGATAGGTTAGCTTGCCAGTCTTTTAGTGTGTGTGTGATGCAAAGAGACCACTGTGAAGAAAACCAGGTTGCTTACCTATATTCAGGTATTCTTTGAGCGGTCACTGGTTCAGTCATGCAACCCCATCTCTGTACGGGATGCCCTTTAGCTTTTTGCCTTGCTGCCTCAGATTAACTAAGAGAAAGTTGTGACACCTTCGCCTTGGTCATGTCCAGGCTTGGAGGTTTGGCAGATTTCATTCACGCCTAAAGACTTGGCTCTAGGAAGTTTCAGCTTCAGGGTCTGTTCAGGCACCCGGCCCGTTTGTAGAACTGCATGTATGACCACTCGAAGAACACCAGTTAGAGCTACGCAAACTGTTTTTGTTGAGCTGTTTTGATTGGCTGAGGATACCGTCCGGGGAGTGCTGTCTCAAGAATTTTTGACTGAGAGAGTGGGATATAAAAAAAGACCCAGGTTTACAATAATAAATAAACCGCACGAAGCCAAAACGTCTAGGCTTGTGGTATCTCCCTAGCTTCCCAGACATTCTCCGTTTCTGAAAAGCCACACACCCTCATTTCCAGCGGGGTCTTGAGGAACTTTTCTGCAGGAGCTTCCAAGCCGTTTGCTCACCGACCAGGCCGTTGTGGTTGTGGCTGGAGGAACTCAAGACTTCACTTCATCATTTAGTGTGGAATTTTTTATAATTGTTTTTTGCTCTGTGGCTGCGCTCAGCAGTGTAGATTTACAGCACCTCTCTTCTCCTGTCTCCCTTCACCAACACTTTGTCTTCTGGGAACAATTATTTTCCCCGGTGATGAATTGCCGGCCGCACTGACAAAATGAAATGCATCTCTCTGGAGGGAACGTGGTGCAGAGCTTTTCAGAATCGGATCCCAGCAGCTGCCACCCGAATGGTGTTTCTGGAGGATTCGGCTGACTGAGCTCTGCCAACTGTGATCCCACGCAAGTCCCCGCAGACTTTGGCAGGATTTATTTTCAAATGAGCGTGATCAGAATACTCAGCTCGAGTTTGCCCAACCAACCGGGTGTGCAGGCCGTCCAGCTTGGGACAGCTCCTGTTCTGTGGCCATGCTCCGTGCCAGGAAATCAATGGCACAACTTGAATTGCTTCAGCTATTGCAAGCCAGTGGTTTCCATGGCTGATTTCAGGCACGTGTTATCAATTAATTAATTTATAATTTTATTTCTAGATCACCCCTCCCCTCAAGTGATCTTGGGGTGGTTTACAATAGCAGCATAACATTTAAAACCATAAAAGCATAATAAAAACACAGTAAGAAATTTATTAGGGCTTCACCACTGTCTAGCTGACGATTTTGTGTTGTTGCCGTGGTCAAATATCCCCTTTAGAGGGGGAGGTCTAAAGTTGGGGGAGATATGTGGAGGAGAGGAGGGAGACCCACAGTACTTGGCCTCCACCCCAGGCCTAGTGGAAGAGCGACATTTTACAGGCCCTGCAGCACTCTGACAGCTCCTTCAGGGATCAGGACTCCATTGGCAGCTTGTTCCATCAGAAGGAGTCGAGACCGAGAAGGTTCTGGCTCCGGTCAAGGCCAGTCAGATCTCTCTGGAGTCAGGGATCACCAGGAAGTCAGTGTTTGCAGAGTGTAATACTGCTTTAGGATGCTTAGTGCTGATCCTGCGTTGAGCAGGGGGGTTGGACTAGATGGCCCGTATGGCCCCTTCCAACTCTATGATTCTATATGATTCTATGTTTGGGTAACATGTTAGGAGAGGCATTCCCTAAGATATGATCTGCACATTAGGTTCACGGAATAGTGGTTGCCCAGTGGCAGCTGGTAGCAACAGGCTGGATCCAGATTTAATCTGCGATTTTCCCCTATCCCCCCCCCCCCCCCAAACCAACGTCGAACCCTCTGGGGCTGTGGAACAACCCTGGGGTTATGCGTAACCCTTGTCTGGAAATGCTGGGACAAAGTCTTGGACAATTTTCTCTGTGTTGCTTCCATAAGGCATCTTCTGAAGCCATTCTGAACTGCATTTCACACCCAAACATGTATGTTCTAATATTCACGGGGGCCCCTTCTGTCCCCGCGAGGAAGCATGTCTGTCCACAGAGGGTTGTCTTTGTTCTGTGAATCTAGTTCCAGCAGACAAAGCCGTGTGTAGCGTCGGCCTTCGCTGGAAAACAGCACGAATCCCTGCTTGTTTGTTGTTTCTCTTTTTCTTTCCGGTACGATAGGATCCTGCTCTGTTACATTTTCGGGAGCTGCCTTTTTGATCCCGATAGGGAGCCACATCAGCATGTTGCAGCAGCATAAAAAGGAGTCCAGGGGCACCTCGGGGATTGACAGAATTTATTCCATCGTAAGCTTTTTAAAGCCAGAACTCACTTCATCGAACGCTTGTGGCATTAAGCATAAATGTATTTGCCTAGTGGGACCCTTCCGTCTGACAAAGTAGGTTTACTCTGGAATAATTTCTGCTAGTCTCTAACATGCCACTGGACTCTCCTTTTATTTTGCCCTTTAAACTATGGCAGATAAAACCTCGGAGCCATCAGCAACATTAGTTTAGGCAGGGACCGATCCTCCGTCCTCAAAAAACAAAAACCTGCTCAGGTGGGAGGTCTCCTTGCAAAAGCCCAGTAAACATAGAAAAAAACAATAAAATCAGAGTCCAGTAGCACCTTTAAGACCAACAAAGATTTATTCAAGGCGTGAGCTTTTGAGTGCAAGCTCTCTTCGTTATACTATGATCTTCTTACATGACAGGAAGATCATAGTCTGACGAAGAGTGCTTGAAAGCTCATGTCTTGAATAAATCTTTGTTGGTCTTAAAGGTGCTACTGGACTCTGATTTTATTGTGCTACTTCAGCACAATACTACTACGGCTACTCATTTGAATCTATAGAAAAAAACAAAGTGGCAGAGATTGTGTCTTCCTTCCTGGGACTAGGTTATCAGAGAAAGATCCCCTGTACACACTCTTCTTTGTTCAGACAATGAGGGGGAAGCGCATGGTCCAGAACAAGAGCTTGGGAAGCAGATCCAGTGTCCAACTGGCAGACTTCCAAGCTTCCCTTGCCTATGCTGTTTCCTGCACATGCAAAGTTAGTGAGGAAGAATCTTAGGACACGAGTCTACTCCATAATCATCACAAACTGGTTATGACAGTTCTTGTTTGTTTATGTTTCCCCCCAAAAGCTACAGGCATGTAGTTTACATGTGTCAAAGCCGCAGGATCCCTGGGTTCCAGAGATCTGGCCATCCTCTACTGAAGGTGCGACTGCTTTTCTGCCTCCATCCTCCCTTTGATCTTTTGCATCTTAGGCGAATCCTTTCATGTTCGGTTCCATAGATTTCAATGAGACTTGCTCCTAAGAGCAGATAGGACTGTAGCTTCAAAGCAGGCCAAGCTCTCTCGGCTATTCCCTTGATCTGTTTACCATCACTATCCGTTTATTATATTCTATTTTCCTCACTCCCTGGAAACTAGGTGCATGTGTTCATACCATTGGCACGTGAAATTCTCTTAATTTACATTTTCTTCAGAAACAAAGGTATTTTGGAGAGCTGTTACTCCACAACGCTGTTATTTTGAACTGGTATAAACCGGGCAAATGACGTGTCGTCAAGCTGGAAAGTTTAAATCCTGAGTCAGCATTAAAACTCACTGACTTTGGGCCAAGTATTCTGTCCCTGTCTTCCATGGTTGTTGCGAGCATTAAAAAGGGAGGCAGGAGAACTATATGCTATCGTGAGCTGCCTGAAGGAAGGATAGACACGGTAAAATGGCAGAGAGGAGGCATGATGGAGCGACTTCTTGACATGCTAGATTTCCAAGTTTCAATCCCTGGCCAGGCCAATAGGATCACTGCTTGAAGCCCTGGAGAATGGCTGCTAGTTAGAGGAGTAATACTGACCTCGAAAGACCAGAGGTCTGACTTGGTATAAGGAAGCTTCATGTGTCCTTGTAAAACAATCGCCCATTTCCTCTGAACTCTCGGGCTATTTCTGGACTCTTCAACTGGAATTGGGATTTTCAGCTGGAGCCAAGTGCATGCCTTCGCCCACTCCTCCCAGAAACAGAGATGTAATTCTCAGAGAGGTTATTTTTGGCACGTGTAGCTTTAGGTCTCTCTTCTGTGCCTTTCCAAGGCTATAACCAAGATTGCTTCTAACTCAAATAATTGACATTTCAGACTGAGCCTGTCTCCCCCCCTCAGCAGGCTTTGTGAGTGGAGGGAACATTGTGCATCTGTGTGTGTGAAAAGAATTCAGGCAGTTGTCTCTCTCTTCCCCACAAAGTGGGACGGTAATGCTCAGCGGCTCACATGGGCTTGTCCATTCATTGTTTAGCTCTAGGGCAACAGTTAATTGCAGCAAATGAGGATTGTTTTTTGAAATCTCTTGTCGTGAGGTGTTAGTCCTTGAAGTCTCTCCAGCCTGGAGTGTGCATGCATTTGTTGACAATTGAAAGGGAGAGGTCGCTAAGAGCTCTTTACCCATCTCTCCGTTTCTCTTGAGATGAGTGATTATATGAATCAGTCGCAGGCTGGCTGTCTCCAAGCAGAGATCGCAGTTCCCACAGAGGAAAAAAAAAACTCAGCCCAACAAATTCCCCAAGAGCAGCTGGAAGAGCGTGTTTGGCTTGGCTCTTGGTGTAGACCTCAAGAGGTACCTCTAAAAGAACCTCCAAAGATTCCAGGAATGGGAGTATTACACGTTGTCAACCACAGTTGAGGCTCATGTGCACTAGAAGTTGAGGTGCACATTCTTGAGGGGACATTGAGCCAGGGACCCTTGCTGCCCTTTGTCGGATCACAAGGCAACAATTCACCTCCATGTCAAATTAAATTTAGCTGAGGTGGCCAAACTGTGGCTATCCAGATGACCATGGACTACAGTTACCAATTACAATGGTGATTGTAGTCCATGGACCTCTGGACAGCCGCAGTGTGGCTACCCCTGGCATATAGCAAGAGGAGGATTGTCATGGACAAGGGGAGCTTGGCTGGATGCTATCAGCACACCTCAATGGTAGCCCATCCAGATATAAGCGCAAGGCTAGGAGCTGTCCTAGTCACTGTGGGTCAAGGTTAGGGTCAACATCCGGGAAAAAACCACCTAGTATCCAAGGGCAAGGGAGAAGCAAGGTCAAGTGGGCTGGGGATGAAATAAACAAGGCAGTCCCAAGCTGCTGGCCGGGGGTCGCAAGCGAATGGGTCAGGACTGTGCTGTATCCAGCCGAAGGAATTTATGTAGAACCCCCCCACCCATTGAGTGGTCTCCTGGCACATAGTTCTAGTTCTGGCTCAGATTTTCAGCAATCTTTTAAGGAGTCTGGGAGTTCTTACGTTAAGTACGTTTGCTCCCTGGGGTTGATTTGTATAAGCTGCTTCTTAATACGTACACTGCGTGGTATGTCTGAACATGAAACAGTTTGCAGATTTGTACCAGTAAGCTAGATCAGCTGATTGTTTTACGGCAAACTTTTTCTGAGTAACAGTTTATGCCAGCAGGCTCTTCCTCCCTTTTTTTCCCTGTAAATCTTGAGTATGCCAGAAACTCTTCTGGCCCTCACCTATTCCTTTCCTTCCATCATTCCTTCCTTTGATTGTCTTCTGACTGTATTCTTTGTGTTGAGACAGTGGGCTGGAAATGCTAAAAGCTAGGAGGACGAGGGAAAGGCGCCTGTCTCCATGAATGTTGCTACACATTTATACTGCAGCCATAAACCTGCTTTAAACCACTGAGGCTGTCATGCCCCTCCTCCGCCCCCCAACCCTGAGAATTGTAATTTGGGGAGGATATTGAAACTGTTAGAGAGTTCTGATATTTTTTTAGGGTCCCCTGGGGCTTGGCTGAATAGGTACCGCCTGTTTTATACAAGCGAATGGATAGAATCAAAATGGCTAGATAAGCAGCAAGGTAGAGTCCTAACTTTTTGGATCTCGGAGGACCAGCAGGGTCATTACTTGGACAGGGGGGGCCGCCAAGAGAGAGACTACAGAAGAAGGCAATGGCAAACCCCCCCTGCATTCCACTTACCTTGAAAGCCCCCTGCTGAGGTTACCATAAATCAGGGGTAGTCAAACTGCGGCCCTCCAGATGTCCATGGACTACAATTCCCAGGAGCCCTTGCCAGCATTCGCCAGCGAATGCTGGCAAGGGCTCCTGGGAATTGTAGTCCATGGACATCTGGAAGGCCGCAGTTTGACTACCCCTGCCATAAATCATTTGCAACTTGACAGTGCTGTATACACAAAGAGCTAGACAGATAGTAATTTGGCACAGTCAAGGTGTAGTTTTCTCCAATAAATCTCCAAGACATTTGCTGTACAGTTTTTAAAAAGTCAGCAGTCTGAAAACACCGTGGGCCAGCTTGTAGCAACGAGAGCTGGAAGCAGCCAATGCTAAACAATGAGGATTCGGAGCGCCCCAGGGTCTGGAGCCGAAGGTCCCATTCTTAGGTGCGCCCCAGAACAGGCCAATCCCATTGCCCACTTCTCTTGAACCACGTTGCTCCTCAGCCCCTGGCTCAACAGACTCGGGGCATAAGAACATTAAGCACTGCGAGGGGCTGCGCCTGTAATACGGGCGTATGGCAGAGGGGAGCCTTTTCCTGTTTTCAACTTGTAATATAAGGATAAGCTTATGGAGGGTTTGCACGGTCAGCCTTCGGTGGTTTAGAGCAGGGGTAGTCAACCTGCGGTCCTCCAGATGTCCATGGACTACAATCCCCATGAGCCCCTGCCAGCAAACGCTGGCAGGGGCTCATGGGGATTGTAGTCCATGGACTTCTGGAGGACCGCAGGTTGACTACCCCTGGTTTAGAGCACTGAATGTACTCCCTTTTTGGTTTTAACTAGGAGGCTATAGTGAAGCGCTTTGGGGTTGCTGGGGCCCAGTTGCGGGTCTACCTGCATTACCAGCCGTCTTACTATCACCTCCACGTACACTTTACGGCCCTGAGCTACGATGCGCCCGGATCCTCCGTGGAGCGAGCCCACCTCCTTTCGGACGTGATCGATAACCTGGAGCTCGATTCCAGCTACTATCGGAAACGCACCCTGACCTTTGCCCTCCGAGCCGATGAACCCCTGCTGAAGAAATTCCAGGAAGCTGGCCGAGTCTGAACATGCTGCTGGGAACTACTGGATGAAGATTAGCAACATTTCCTAGGGATGATTTTTTATATTGTCTTTTAAGATATTTTCTTTACCGTTTTGTAAGGCTCCCGTTGCATTTTACATCTGTTGTGGTTGTATCATTTTCCTATTAATAAATGGTTATGTTCAGTATTCATTTGGGCTTTCTCCTCATCTCTCCTCCCCTCCTCCCGTCCCTCTCCCTCCCCACCCTTCCCTCCTTCTCTTTCTCTCTCTCTCATATGTATTTATTGTTCAATATAAATAACAGGGACACAAAGCAGCTTCCATTGTTCTCCTCTCCTCCTTTTTATCCTCCTAGCAACCCTGAGAGGTAGGCTAGGCTGAAAAAGCGTGACTGGCCCAAGGTCACCCAGCAAGCTTCCATGTCCTGAGTGGGGTTGAAACCCGGGTTTCCCAGGTACCACACCGCCTCTCTTTCTGGGAGAGCCTTTGCTATTACAGACGTGTTCATCTGAACAGCTAGATGTGACTCCTGAAGCACCTTAGAGTCCAACAAGATTTTGGGGGCATAAGAGTCAAGAGAGAGTCAAGAAGATAGGAATAAAAATGCTGTGAAGTGGATGATGCATAAAAGCAAGTGCTTCAGATACAGATGTTCAGAAATATAATACATGTACTCAAAAGCAGATGGCACAAAACGGCCCACAGTGGCTTTCCTGCTAATTAATCACATCGCTCTGAGGAAACTCTAGATCAGGGGTAGTCAACCTGTGGTCCTCCAGATGTTCATGGACTACAATTCCCAGGAGCCCCTGCCAGCAAATGCTGGCAGGGGCTCCTGGGAATTGTAGTCCATGAACATCTGGAGGACCACAGGTTGACTACCCCTGCTCTAGATGAAGGCTCTGACCATTAAACTCAGCCTCTGCAGTTGTTCCTTCTCTCCTAGACTTTTTAAAAACGATGCAACAATTCTCTGTACTAATTATCACTCATGTGACAGGTTTTAGAAATAATTCGGGAGATTTAAAAACAGCTGCAAATCTTTCCAGTATGTTAAGAATCCTCAGCTTGCACGATGATGATTCTTTGCTTGTGTCTCTCTTTTAAAAGACCTCACAGATAATGACCGAACTTGACAGAGCTGCCGGTTGACCCTTGTTTTAAGGTGTTCCTTCTATTTAGGACGTTCTCGTCAGTAAAAAGCAAAGCTTTCCTGGGGATTGCCCCTGTTTGGGGGAATCTTACTCCAAGAGGCTTGTTTGTGTATTTCTAAGTGATAAGTTCAGCTAGCTAGCTGTATTAGTCTGTAGTAGCAAAGCGAAAGATAAGTCAACTGGCACCTGAACCACGTTTATACTAGCACAATCAGAGCTCGCTTCATCAGAGGCATGGAATGCTATATGCAACTAATGACACAAGAACTGATTTACCTTATTTGATGCTGGAATGCCCTGAACGGAATAGCCCAGGATAGCTCTACCAGGTCTATCTCCAGATTTTGTCGTTGTCGTTGTTAGAGGGGCATTTTGGGGTAAGGGAGCAATTGAGCATGGTAGAGAACAACCTGTATCTGTGCAGGACCGCCATGCATAAGACATGTGGGGTATCGCACAAGAAAATAGAGGTTATTTAACTGTTGCCAAAGGAGAACCCAACATCTAAGCCAGAGTTGGACATTTAAAAAAAAATTGTTCACAAATTGAATGCAGAAGGAAGGGAGAATTGGTGGGAACTACTCCCCCTGACACACAATTCTTATGGAAACAGAAGCAGTAGAACAAATTTGGAGTCCTGTCCAGCACCTTTAAGACAAACTACCTTCAACATAGAGCCATGTGGCGGTACAAGGTAGGTCGAAGAAGCATAAAATGAATAAAAATGTTTGAATCCAGTGGCACTCCAACAATGTTTTATTCAAGGTAGAGGATTTTGTGTGCACGCACACTGTCAGATGTAGAGGGTGGGGGATGTTGACTTTGAGATTTGCCGGCAAAAAGGCCTTGCTCTTAGAAGCCTTTTCAGAACAAGAGGGATACTTTTAAATTGAGCTGAATCATCCCATTTTCTTTTCCTGATTCAGAGGGAAATGAAGGACAAAGGCACACTAAGGAAAACTTTCAACACAAACTGGGAAAGAAATCCAAAGAAATGCCTTTTGTGTGTGTGTGTGTGTGTGTGAAGGGGGGGATCTCTCCCTTCCCAACCCCTAGCACTTGAGCATACCACTTTTATTCAGTTCCTGGGTGTAGCTATTGGTACTTACTGCTGGAATACAGAGCAGAGCGCTATGATGGAAGTGAGATGAGACGGCAGCACCCAAAGGAAGAGGCTTGCTCACAAGGAGACCTCCAGGCGGCTCGCCTCCCCAGCTCGAACAGAGGCTGCTGGCAGCAAGGAAGGTGAGTGGAAGGCATTTGGGATGTGGGTGGCCAACTTGGAGTTCTTGTTATTGGTTCTCGGGACGGTGTGGATTAGGGTTGTACGCTTCGGCTCCGTTCGGCTGCTTCGGCGATCACCAAAGCCCAAAGTGGTACATAGGAGGCACTGGCCACCTTGGGCTTCGGTGATCGCCCGAAGGTGGCTGAATCGAGATGAAGCGTGCACCCCTAGGTGAATCATAACTCTGTGTGTATGCACTGCTCTCTCTCCAAGCACGCAGGGGCTGAAGGTTGGGAACGTGAAGGGTGTGCGTCGGAGGAATGAAGACTGGTGCCATTCTGAAATCTCCCCCACACAGCAACACTGAGGCTGAAAATCCCCCAACCCAACCACCTCAAGCTGCCACATCCAATCAGAAGCTGGAGGTAGAATGGCAGGGCAGGCTGTCTTCTTGTATTGCCCCTTCAGCCACAGTAGAACCCATTGTGTTACAGCTGAAGGGCAGCAAGCCCCCTTCCAGAAAGGGCGAGCTTTGCCTTCCGTGCCCTCCTTGTAGGCCTTCCGGAAGCCTCCGATTGGCCACTGGGTGCAACAGTGCTGTACTAAACAGGCCATTATTGTAGGGATGCCAACTCTGGGTTGGGAATTTCCAGATTTGCGGGTAGAGTATAGGAAGGGTAGGGTTTAGGGAGTGACTTGAGCAGGTATAATGCCATAGAGATTGTCCTCCAAAGGTGCCTTTCCCCCCTGGGAAGCTTATTGCTGTTAACTGGAGGACAGTTGTTATTCTGGAAGGTCTCCAGGCTTCACCTGCTAGGTCCCCCCCAGTGGGGGATAGAGGGATAAGGTTGACTAAACCAGGTTGGGAAATGCCTAGAGATTTGGTAATGGAGGCTGGGGTGGAAAGGGACCTCCATGGGAGGCAATGCCATCAAGTCTGGCCTCTAAATCAGGGGTAATCAACCTGTGGTCCTCTGGATGTCCATGGACTACAATTCCCATGAGCCCCTGCCAGCATTTGCTGGCAGGGGCTCATGGGAATTGTAGTCCATGGGCATCCGGAGGACCACAGGTTGACTAACCCTGCAAAGAATCCGTTTTCTGCTGGAGAAGAGACCTCTGCAGTCTGGAGATGAGCTGAAATTCTTGGGGGAGTCTCCGGGTCTCACCTGCATGCTGGTATCCTTAACCCAGAGGCTGGCGACTGTATAGACACACACATCAGCGTGAGAAATCTGTAAACGGTCAGTTCAAAGGCCAAGCAAAATGGAAACGTGAGAAATCTCAGCATCGATCAGGGATTGGAACATTCGTCACAAGACATTGAAGTCTATCTGTGCCGGCATCAGAACGAAAATAAGTGAATGGACTGAGCCCATGACACCCTGCAGGTGGCAGGGACGGAGGGATGTCATAGAATCATAGAGTTGGAAGGCGCCATACAGGCCATCTAGTCCAACCCCCTGCTCAACGCAGGATCAGCCCAAAACATCCAAGAAAATGTCATTTTGAATTGTCCACCCCTTGGCAGAAATCAGTACTCCTTGTACCAAAACACGCACAATTGAGAAAGTGGTTCCAAGTTTGGCCTTTGCTCTGCAGAACTTTTACAGGGATGGAGGGGTTTGTCTTTATTTATTTGTAATAATCCAGGAAGTATTCATATGTACACACATGAAGATCACCAGCCCATCAAGGCAGCATTGCCCATCCAGACCTCAGCAGCTTTCCAGAGTCTCAGGTGTGTTCCTTTTTCCTGGGGATGTCGGGGTTCAAACCTGCGACCTGTGTGTCAAGCAAAGGCTCTATCACTGAGCCGGAGCACCTCCTACAAAAGACTGACTGACTGACTGAGGTACCCCCCTTTCACCTTTCGTCTGTAGTAGCACAGCCTGTCCTGTCAGCTGGCTCTGCTTCAAATGCAGAGCAAGCTTAGATGAGCAGGGATTCAAACCTGGATCCGCAATCAAACCCAGCACCTGAGCAAGCCGGTTTTCACTGTTTATGTTGAAACCTGTACCTTGAATTATGCCCCAAAGACACATATTTATTAGATTTCAGCTGTGTGGCCTATAAACTAGATGCTGATGGAAGCTGGTCCATCAGTATCCATCTGTTCCTTCTTAATAAGGACCTCTTTTTTGGGTTACTGCCTGTTGCCAAGGGGAGAAGAGCCACGATGTGTTGTGGCAAGAGCAAAAAGAGAGAGAGAGGAAAAACCAAGAGCTGAGCATCTGGTACTTGGGATTTGGAAGGCGTACTGCTGAGTCTGCGTAATCTAGACCATTCATTCCCAGAGTGTGTGCCATGAGAAATGGATGCATTAAATCACTAAAGGTTCCTGTGAGCTCCAGGCTTCGTTTGCAAAGACGGTTTGCCTTTCTGTGTGATCAGCAACTCTGGCTTGGCTGCCTTTAACCAGCCTCTGAAGAGCCATTGTCGAGATGCGCTGTTTGTCTGCAGAGAACGGTGCCTGTTGCAGCTCTGACAGAGTCCCTGTTCCAGATCAGAAGGCGTGTTTTGAACGGTGACTCCTGTAGGGGAAGTTGGAGGGAACAGATCATTCTTTGCTCTTTAAACCTATTCTTTAAGAGCAACTAGTTTTTCGCTCTTTAAACCTATTCAGGTATAAAGGTGAATTATTCTGCTGGTTCTAATTTGAGTTAAAGTGTGGTCAAAAGATGAGGAGATCCTGAAGTAGACGGCTGCGAAGGCTTGTTAGAACTGCCCCTATCCATGGTGTGTGGGATATGAACATTTAAGGAGCAGGTGGGGAGGGAGTTTAAAAAGAAGAACAATTCCATGCTGAATGGATTGAATAGATGTGCAAACCTCGGGATTTCCAGGGAGTAAAATAGGCAGGACTTTTAAAATAGCAGAATTGATGAAATATATTCACTCACAGAAAAAAAAAAAGCCAGTGAGTCAAATTATGTCTAAAATGGGGCAAAGCACTTTAGGTGGGGGATGAGGCCAACCTCCTAACTCTTCCTCGAATTCTCCAGTCTGTGACTCAAGATGCCGCCAGACGAAACCTAACTTGGAGGCTGCTGTCTGCACATCTGTTTCCTCCATACAGCCCCCATGCTGGGCTGCCACAACCACAGAATTGGGAAAGGCCCGTGTAACCTGATCCTTTGTGTGTGTGTGTGTGTGTGTTCATTCCCCAGTCAGTCCTGTGACTTCAGTCGGATTTCCTCTCCCGCAAAACAGCACTCTGGCTGCAGTTGTTCTAAAGAGCCAATCCGCTTTGGCGGCAACAGAACCGGAGACTGCACTATTCCGTGCGCAGAGCTCGGAATGATGCTCAAGTGGTGTCTGGAACTGATCCTGGACATCTTTACTCAGCAAGAAGAGCTAACGACTTGGCATCTTTTGAGAGAGAGATGACCATGCAGTGCCATTCTAAGGACATTTTCCTGGGACAGCAGAGCTGGAATTAGAGCGTCAAGCTAGAATCTGAAAGACTTGAGGTTCAAATCCCTACTTTTTCTGACGCACATGAGATTACACTCTGAGTACAGAACTTAATGATAGCAAAGAGTGGTGGCTTTAGGGACAACATAGGAACTGGTCTCCAAAAAGGATAAAATTTATACATTACAGATCCCACTGAACCATTCAGCTGTACATTATAGAGAGTTCTATATAGGTATATTTATATAGAGAGTGTATTATTATAATCTTGACCACTGAGGAAGACCCGGAAGGGTCAAAACGCGTTTGGTCCTTGGTTCTACTGCACAAGGTTGTTGTGAGGATTAAAAAAAAATTGTGAGTTGGATTCTGAGTTGACTTGCTTAAGGTAGGGATGCCAGTTGGACCTGGGGATCCCCTGGTTTTGTAGCTCATTTGCTTAAGGTAGGGATGCCAGTTGGACCCAGGGATCCCCTGGTTTTGTAGCTCATCCCCAGGTGACAGAGATCAGTTCCCCTGGAGAAAATGGCTGCTTGTGAGGGTGGACTCCATTGCATTATACTCCACCGAGGCCCTTCCCCAGTGGCTCACACAATCTCTAACTACTGACACTGTCAGGCAGATTTTCAAGCATCCCGTTATTTCTATCCCTTTCAAATAAGGGCTATGCTGTTTCTCCCGGAATCTGTAATTCAACAGTATTACCAATTTGGGAGTGGGGGTTGGTTGGGTGGTAGAAGTCTCCCCTCCATCTTCAAAATAAAATCCAGTCTCAACAATACAAAAGCTAGCTTCAAAGGTGCTTCTGGAATGGAGTCTAGGTCCATCACTGTCCCTTTGGCCTTCAGAGCAAGGGACTTTTGTAGCCCCAAAACTCTTTACTGTATATCTGGGGCTCTTTGGTGTTTTGTTAGCTAGCCTTGAAACAAACGCCCTCAGGGCTGAAATGAGCTTGAAAAGGCTTCACCCAAGACTGATTTCACTTGATGTTGACATCTCTGCAAGGTCCTTTCCTACCTGCCATGCCTTCTGTTCTCTTTCACCTGCTTCCAGCCAAGGCGTTCAAGGGCTGACCTTTCTTGCTTGTTCTTCAGGCCTACCTGACGAGATGGTGTAGGAGCTCCAGGCAAGCTCTGACATGAAGGCTGGCAAGGAGAAGGATGCTTTGGAGCATCCGCCCAGGTAATTAAATGTGTGTTGTTCTCCCAGAGAAACAGAAACTCTTTCCCAGCACAAATAGACCTACACTGTGACTTATCCAGAGGAAAATAACAAAAAAAAACTAACTGAAGAACGGTTGGGACCCCAAAGGTTGGATGCCCGTACTATATGAATAATAAAATTATACAAACATTTATTGTGCGCAACTTCTGAAATTAAAAAAAACATGCACAAAGCCCATAGGCTATTAGAAAGACATAATATGCACTATGCCAGGGGTGGCCAAACTGTGGCTTCCCAGATGCACATGCTGTCAGGGGCTTATGGGAATTGTAGTCCGTGGACATTTGGAGAGCCAGTTTGGCCACCCCTGCACTATACAATAGTAAACTTTAGACCTAGTGTGTTTTGACCCCAATTGGGTCTTCTTCATAGGTCTAATTACAGACATACATCATGATTCAGTGGAGAGTATGTAAAGCAGACAGTAGAATCAATAAAATGTAAAGAGTTTGGTTTTTTTAATAACAAAATCAATGGAGATGGAGCCAATGGAAAATGTCCATTTTTCATTTAATGGTCTCCTTCTCTCAAGCTGCTTGAGAATTCTCATGAGTGCCCATGGCGCTGGGGCGTATATGAAGGCATGCGGCTGCTGCAGTCATGTTCCTTCTGTAAGTTGTGGCTAATACCTACTAATGAACCTCTTGAAGCTGTCTGTGCTTGTAGCCGCCATTATTTCCTGCACCAGTGAATTCCACGTGTGAATTCCTCTTTGGGTGCAGAAATACTTCCTTTTTATCTGTTCTAAGCTTACTGCTCATTCCTTTCATTGGGTTCCCACAAGTTGTTGTATTGTGAGGAAGGTAGGAAAGTTCTTCTATGCTGCTTTTCTCTGCCAGAAGAAGAAGAGTTGGTTCTTATATGCCGCTTTTCCCTACCCAAAGGAGCCTCAAAGCAGTTTACAATTGCCTCCCCCTTTCCTCTCCCCACCACAGACACCCTGTGAGGGAGGTGAGAGAGCCCTGATATTACTGCCTGGTCAGAAGAGTCCTATCAGGGCTGTGACAAGCCCAAGGTCACCCAGCTAGCTGCATTTGGAGGAGGAAAGGGGAATCCAACCTGGCTCTGCCAGATTAGAAACTGCCGCCCTTAACCACCACATCACACTGGCTCTCCACCTAACAAGCAGTGTTATAGAGTAGGCTCTGAAACAAGCAGAAATTGGGGACAAACATAAGAAGAAGAAGAAGAGTTGGTTCTTATATGCCGCTTTTCCCTACCCAAAGGAGGCTCAAAGCGGCTTACAGTCGCCTTCCCACTCCTCTCCCCACAACAGACACCCTGTGGTGTGGGTGAGGCTGAGAGAGCCCTGACATCACTGCTTGGTCAGAACAGTTTTATCAGTGCCGTGGCGAGCCCAAGGTCACCCAGCTGGCTGCATGTGGGGGAGTGCAGAATCGAACCCGGCTCGCCAGATTAGAAGTCAGCACTCCTAACCACTACACCAAACTGGCTCTGCTGCTAATAAATATTAAGTGTACATGTTAAGTCTGCAGTAAGGCCCATATTCTGAAGGCACCAAAATACATCTCACTGTTTGGGTTGCCAGCTCTGGGTTGTGAAATACCTGGAGGGGTGGAGCCTGAGGAGGGCAGGGCTTGGGGAGGTGAGGGACTTTGGTGAGGGGCCGTTTCCTTCTCTTGCTTGGTGTGGAGTTGCAATCCCAGGTATTTCCCAACCTGCAGCCGGCTGCTCTGCATGGATGTTTCTGACATAGCCTGAATTACACGTGCTAAAGTGTCAGGAGTACCAGTTACGTTGCCTGAAAGGGGCAAGCGGCCTGTACCAACCACCACAACCACACGCTGGCCAGTTTGGTCTATATCCTGCTTGGAAACCTGATGCATTGCCAGGAATTCAGGTCTGGGCTATGGGGTTGGGGAATCCATTGCTTGGCCAAGAGGTCATCTGAAACCAGCCACAGGGAGAGAGACACAAAGAGAGGATCCATAAGCCTCTTCCAGCAGCCAATTACCCACTTGGAGAGATGCCTACAGGTCTGGGGATCTGACACAGATCAAGTGAGACTCAGCCGGACTCCTGAGGCCATCGGGTTTCCCAAACTATGGGGATTATGGGCTGCAATACTCCAGGTCAGGGGTAGTCAAACTGCGGCCCTCCAGATGTCCATGGACTACAATTCCCAGGAGCTCCCTGCCAGCATTCGCTGGCAGGGGCTCCTGGGAATTGTAGTCCATGGACATCTGGAGGGCCGCAGTTTGACTACCCCTGCTCCAGGTAGTCCAACGGAGCTCTGTTGGTTACAACTGAGTGGGGTTGCTCAGAAGTGAGGGAAAGGCACTCTGCACTGAATCAGAGGCATCACTGTGGCTCCACATCTTTTAAGACCAGGCGTTTGAAGAGGTTCTGAGGCTGCGGCCTTGTTCGCATTTATATTCGGCATCTGGCCACAGCCTTAGCATATAACACTGACCTTAATCTCTTAATCTGATCAACCTCTCTGTTGTAGTCCATGGTCTTTTTGACCACAGTTCGACCTCAGGGTACAGATCCCTAAAGGTTGATGTTTAATAGGAGTCTGTTTCCCTCTCTGAAACCCGGAAAGTTGTCTCTTCATTTGTTCTGCAGTAAATAGGCTTTAGTGTGAATGCACATTTCGCACCAGAATGTTCATACTATCGTGGAGCGATAAATTGCATGTGTGAAATCACTGTAATGGATTAAGTGTAAAAGAGCCAGCGTGGTGTAGTGGTTAAGAGCGACGGCTTCTAATCTGGCGAGCCAGGCTTGATTCCCCGCTCTTTCACATGCAGCCAGCTGGGTGACCTTGAGCTCATCACTGCCCTGATGGTGCTGCTCTCGCAGGACTCTCTTAGTTCCACGAACCTCACAGATTGCCTGTTGTGGGGAGAGGAAGGGAAGAAAATTGGAAGCCGCTTTGAGACTCCTTCTGGTAGAGAAGAGTGGGGTATAAAAACCAACTCTTCTTCTAATATTTCATGGCATTTTTGTGTTATTTTAAACTGAGTCAATTTTTGTATTCTAAGTCCTGTTGCCCCCCTCTGTGCTCTGATTTCACTGGATGAGGGACTTACCTTGAAACCTTTCGACTATCTGAACAGATTGAGGGAGAACGCAAACAGGGCCTTTCAGGTGGTGGTACCTTCACTATGAAAATCCTTTCCCTAAAAAGTGTATAAAGGTAAAAGGTATCCCCTGTGCAAGCACCAGGTCATGTCTGACCCTTGGGGTGACGCCCTCCAGCGTTTTCATGGCAGACTCAATACGGGGTGGTTTGCCAGTGCCTTCCCCAGTCATTACCGTTTACCCCCCAGCAAGCTGGGTACTCATTTTACCAACCTCGGAAGGATGGAAGGCTGAGTCAACCCTGAGCTGGGATTGAACTCCCAGCCTCATGGGCAGAGCTTTCAGACTGCATGACTGCTGCCTTACCACTCTGCGCCACAAGAGACTCTTAAAAAGTATTTAGTCTAGCTCTATTTTAACTTGGGATTTCAAATTTCAGTTACCATTTGGGAAATGTCTATTTCCTTTATAAGCAGGCTGTTTATAAACCCGTTTTTCTCTATTGTTCATAAGCTATTTTTAAATTTTACTTTTTAACTTTTAATGATATATGTTAACGTGGCTTTCTGATGTATCACAAGTTTCCTTGAGTGCTTTGAGTAGCCCTGTACTGAGACAGAATTCATTTCTGTTTGGGGGAGAAATTCCAAGAATACATACAAGCAGTGAGTCACTAAGCCACCCCACCCCATGCTATGCATGGATGTGTGAACCATACTTTGGTCTTTGGCCAACGCAGGGTCCCGTCTCTCATAGAAAATAAGGAGGGGAGGGAAAATGCCATAACCTCCATCATAAATCAGCTATGTTATGTGCAATCTGGTCATAAACTGAGTTACATCCTTCAAAGTTTGTTGTATCTCAAGTGGACTTAGAAGGCTGTAATTCTTCTTACTCCATTTTCTTGTGATTTAGCCTGGTGCAATTGCTTGCCCACAAAAGCTTTTATCTTGAATAAAGTTGGACTCAGGCGCCACTGGACTCAGACTCTGTACTAACGATTAGATGTTTTGCGTCCTGTTTTTCTTCGTCGTCTCTGACCCCCCTGCGTGATGTGAACGACTTCTGCTGCCATAAATATTGATCTGCTTGGTGACAGTGGCACCCTTGGCTGACTTGAAATAATGAACAGATTCCAAAGGCGGTTGGTGTAAGTTGTTTGCAGAAAGGATAACGGCTAACCGAAATCAGGATACATTCTGTTCAGGTAGAGTGACACATAAGCGGAACGAGGCGGGCGGATAGCACGGACTTGACCTAATGTAGCTTCGCAGGCTGAGTTCCATTTTCCTGGATGACTTTCACCCAGAAAGGATCTTGCAGCATCTGAAAGAGGAAGAGATTGAGGAAAGCATGAGCTCTTCTTGGGTAGGGTCCATTTCATACTATCCATGAAGCTGATTCTCAGTTAGTGGCAATATTAGGGGTTCCAAACCTACAGGTCACTTTGGAGGGTGGCTTTTATGGCATTATACAAGAGCCTCTTGTGGCGCAGAGTGGAAAGGCAGCAGACATGTAGTCTGAAAGCTCTGCTCATGAGGCTGGGAGTTCGGTCCCAGCAGCCGGCTCAAGGTTGACTCAGTCTTCCATCCTTCCGAGGTCGGTAAATTGAGTACCCAGCTTGCTGGGGGGTAAACGGTAATGACTGGGGAAGGCACTGGCAAACCACCCCGTATTGAGTCTGCCATGAAAACGCTAGAGGGCGTCACCCCAAGGGTCAGACATGATTCGGTGCTTGCACAGGGGATACCTTTACCTTTACCTCAATGAAGTTCCTCCCTCCTCCACTCTCTTTAGGCTCCGTCCCCGAAATCTCCAGGTATTTCCCAACCTGGTGCTGACAACCCTAAGCAATATATATATCAGGCAGAGGAAGGAAAACATGAACATAGAGATTGAAACACTGATGCAATTCCATTTGCTATATTTCTATGGATGACTTCAAGATACCCAAGATAAGCACAAGAATAACTCACAACTGCTGTGATTGTTAACGACCAAGTAACTGAGAGTTGATAAGCATTTATCAGAGAGAGCCATCTTGGTGTAGTGGTTAGGAGTGCAAGACTTCTAATCTGTTGAGCCGGGTTTGATTCCCCGCTCCTCCCCCACATGCAGCCTGCTGGGTGACCTTGGACTCGCCACAGCACTGATAAAGCTGTTCTGACTGAGCAGTAATATCAGGGCTCTCTCAGCCTCACCCACCCCACAAGGTGTCTGTTGTGGGGAGAGGAAAGGGAAGGCGACTGTAAGCCACTTTGAGACCCCTTCAGGTAGGGAAAGGTGGCATATAAGAACCAATTCTTATTCAGTAATATCAGGGCTCTCTCAGCCTCCCCACCCTCACAGGGGATCTGTTGTGGGGAGAGGAAAGGGAAGGTGAACATAAGCTGCTCTGAGACTCCTTTGGGGAGAGAAAAGCGGCATATAAGAACCAACTCTTCTTCTTCAATTTAATACCTTTGATGGCACGGAAAGATCTCAGGTATGTTTAACTCCAGGTTGATCCAATCAAACCAGTTGGTATGTGCAGCATTTTCTTGCTGGAGTCTCTCTTTGTTGAAGGATAGTGACTTTCAGGTTCCCAGCAGGCTGGGATACCAGCCTCCAGGAGGGGCCTGGGGATCTCCCGGAATTGCAGCTCATCTCCAGACTACAGGGAATGGTTCCCCTAGAGAAACTGGGTGCTTTGGGGTCTGGACTGTGTGGCATTTTACCCTATTGAAGGTCTTGTCCTCCCTAGACTCAACCCCCAAATTTTCAGAAGTTTCCCAACCTGGATCTTACAACCCTACCCCCTCTCCCACCAGTGTTGAAGAAGAACACCCCAAGGAAGAATAAAACGTTCCCCTTTAGGGTTCTCAATGCTGACATTTGAAAACAGACCCCGGAAGCTTTTGCTTCAGCAGATCGCCTTGCTTTCAAGATACCGCAAGATACCGTTCTGTTTCCCACCACAAATGGCTCACACAGATTAATCATATAAACGAATTGCTCTCTGCTTATTTGGCACCATCACAAATTGCATGTTCTTTTCCTGCAGAAGTTTATAAATGGTGTTTATGTTGACACAGAATCTCCTGGCTGTTCATGCCGCCAACTGTAAACATTCCAAATTCTATCCAACGCTGAATGAAAGCAGATGGATTCTTAATCCCCCCCCCCCCTTCCCAATATTTGTCAAAGCGTTGCTGTTATGTTCTGAACAGCTATAGCCATTGTTGGAGACAGCTCTTCTGGGCTCAGGTTCCTATTTGTATACAGCCCTCCAACAGGGGTGGGATCGGAGCCTTATAGCACAATCCCTTTCCCAGCCACTCCAGTTTAATCGCATAGATTTAAATGGATTTCAACTGGCATAATTCTGCATGACCACACTGTTTAGCTCTACAGCCATTCTAAGCTCTTGGTCCTCTTCAGAGGAGTCCCCTGTTGTCCATGGCTTTGTTTGCAATTAGGAACTCTTCTCCCACTTCTGCACCTCGTTGACCATTAAAACTGAGATTCTTTAACTATTGTTGCACAGTCCCAGCAACTTTAAAAAATTGAGTTTACAATATAATGCAAAACGGATTCACGCGTTGTTTTTTGAGCTCCAATACAATGAGGTGACACAATTTTAATGGCAAAATATACTATCATTGTCCTATTTTGTGAACGGTGTGTTACTGTTTCATTCACCGGCTTTCTCTGGGAAGTAGCGAACGAAGGCCCCGGGTGTTATGTTTACTGCAGAAAAGCCTAGACATTTAAATAGCCTTGCATCGTTCCCAATGGTCTGAACTCTGCATCTAGGTTTGCAGCCAAGCCCTGGGCATTTTCTTGCTGGCGTTTCCAGATCTCTACTCCAAAGCAGCCCAACACTACTAAAGGTCATGTGAGTTCGCAAACCCACTCTTCCTTTTCAGTGTTTTGCAATAAATAAACGTTGACATTTGGGATTACTTTGGAGAGCCATTATTACATCTTATTGAACAGCGCTAGGATTTTCGGATGCCATTAAAAAAATATGCAGGAGTCTGGACCAGAATATTGCCTTTTCCTTTCCTCCTTGCTAGACAGAAATGGATAATTACAGCTGAAGACTACATGCCTGCTGCCACTTCAACGTCCATCTCCCCCCCCCTCCCCACGATTCATTCATTCATTCATTCACTCAACAGAGCGGCTTCATTTTGCCCAAAAGGAAGTGAATGGCTTAGACATGGCTTAGACTTGCATGCTAAAACTCCAGACATCTGGAGAATAAACTAGCTTAGAGGAGGAGATCAAGGGTTACATCAGGAAATGCTGCACAGATGATGCCGGGCTTTGCGGAGACACAACTGGAGTGACGTATCCCGTGTGTCTGTTCAACAGGAAGGGAATCTACTGCAATCTTTGCTCCAAAGGTATGTTAGGGATTGTGTGTTTCTTGACCGCCATGTTTTCTTATTGCTGATTTCTTGGGGAGGTGGCCGTGGTTCCGTCGGAGAACATCTGCTTGGCGTGCAGAAGGCCCCAGCTTTGATCTCTGGAGTTCTCGGTTAAAAGGGTCAGCTCACGTGAAATAACTCGGCCCAAGATCCTAGAGAGCTGCTGCTGGCCCGGGTAGACAATACTGATTTGGTATAAGGCAGCGGTCTGATTTGGTATAAGGCAGCTTCATGGACCAGATGCAGGTCTAAACCTCTAGTATATTGGCTGCAGAGGAGAGGACACGCAGTAATGGGTTTAAACCTCTACGACGATATAGGCTAGATATCAGGAAAAAAATGTTCACAGTCAGAGTAGTTCAGCAGTGGAATAGGCTGCCTAAGGAGGTGGTGAGCTCCCCCTCACTGGCAGTCTTCAAGCAAAGGTTGGATACACACTTTTCTTGGATGCTTTAGAATGCTTTGGGCTGATCCTGTGTTGAACAGGGGGTTGGACTAGATGGCCTGTATGGCCCCTTCCAACTCTATGATTCTATGATTCTATATTCTGCAAGTGTACAGGGGTGCAATTTAACGTCTTTCTTCCCAATGTGGGAAAAGCCTCCATCCACAAATACTGTCCTTGCTAGAAAATTTGGGCTGTGGGCCATCTGTGAGAAGTCTCCTCACACATGCAAATAAGAGAAGCATCTGATGTGCAGCTTTAAACCGGCCCCCAGTTCCAGATCTTTCAAAACACACAGTTGTTAGCATTACCCTTTCCCCGTTATGGTGCTCCTGTTAATTTTCTGCATGGTGGAGACGGGCCGAACAGCACTTGATTGGGTTTTCAGAAATGATTGTGTTTTTGCATTCGAAATCAGACTCTTCCAATTTGTAGCCCACTGTGCAGGTGATACCCATTTAGCAAATAGCAACTCACTATGGGTTATGTCTATTTGTGAGCTGGCCATTCCTCCGAGGCAGTGATTCTCAACCAGGGTTACTAGTAATCCTAGGGTTACTCCAGAACCCTGGAGAGATTACTTCAGTTAGGAGAGGGACTCATGGCAGGACAGCCACCCTGAGTGGGTGTTAAGTGGCACTTAAGCCATGGGACCTGCTCTCCCTCCAAGGCCTGACCAGAAATATTAAGTCGAACAGATGATGCCATGCGCACTGTAAACATGTGACTTTCAGGGGTGTGGCAGGGAGGGGCTAGCCAAGTGTCATCACTTCCAGGGTTACTTGAAGCCTGAAGAATATTCCAGGAGTTACTCCACAGCCAGAAGGCGAATAAAGGCTGCACTATGGAGTTTGTTTTGCTGCAAGTTGTTCTCTTATCATTTTATCCTCACAACAACCCTGTGAAGTAGGCTGGAGTGGACAGTAACTTACCCAAGATCACCTAACAAGCTTTGTGGTTGAGTAAAGATTTGACCCTGGGTCTCACAAAACCCAGCAGCCTTAATAGGTCACCTTAGTTCGGGCTCATCCCAATTGGGGAGCTAAGCAGATTCAGATAAAGAAAGTCAACGGATCCACTGCCACCAAGGCAAACGGGCTGCCAGGGAGAGGAAGGCAACAGAAAAGGGAAGGGCAAGTGTGGAGGGGGTCCCTATAGATCAGTGGTTCTCAACCTGGCGGTCAGGACCCCTTAGCCGTAGGGGTAGTCAAACTGCGGCCCCTCCCCCAGCCAGCATCAGCTACTGCACTTTTTATGGGGCTTAACTGCTACAATCCCTATGTATGGATTCATGGAAGCAAATGTCATATATTCTCTTAACCCAGGGGTAATCAAACTGCGGCCCTCCAGATGTCCATGGACTACAATTCCCAGGAGCCCCTGACAGCATTCGCTGTCAGGGGCTCATGGGAATTGTAGTCCATGGACATCTGGAGGGCCGCAGTTTGACTACCCCAAATGACCCTTTCACAGGGGTCACTCCAGGGCAAGCAGCTTGGCAGGGGGGGTGCCATCTACACAACAGCCATGCGGGGTAGATTTGAGATAGAGCGTTCCTCTTTGGAGAAGCAGAAAAGAGTGAGACCAGCATGGTGGGACGAGAGGCAGAACCGAACTGAGAAACCAAGGGGAAAAAGCCAATTTCTATACAATCCTGAACCATGGATCTTCAAACCACTGGTCAGTTTCGGTGTAATTTCTGAAAGAACCCTTGCATAACTTGATGGCTGGGGGCCACCACAGCACGAAGAAGTGGATGAAAGGGTCTCGGCATTAGAGAACCCCTGCCCTAGATGGGAGCAGGTTCCTCTCCCCAGTCTGCCCTACCAACCCTTACCCAACTGTGCCTGTGGGCATTGGCCAGTGAACCTGGGCACAGCAGCAGAGGCGCCCGGCAGCGCCAATTCGCGGCGCACTCCCCGTGCTCCTCTCCAGGGGGCGGCCTCGCTGCCCAGGCCACGTCGGGGAACTTGCTCCGGCGACCCTCCGGAGGCGCCAGCCCTGCGCCCGGGCTCTCTTCCCGTGGCCCCGGAGTGTCGGCCGGCCGGGAGGGGGGGGGGGCGCACCGCACCCCCCCCCCCGCCGGGTTCCCGTTAGCCGCGCCGCCTCGAGAGGCGATGGAGCCTCGCCCGGGCAGTCCGGCCGCCTCCACGCGGACTAGCCGCCCGCTTTCCGACCCAGCGGGTCCCCCGGCGGCAGGGAGGAGAGAGAGGCGGGCGGCGGCGGCGGCGCTTCCCGCTTTCCTCCTCCTCCTCCCCCCGCCCCTTCCCCGATTTGCCCGCCGCCCGCCCAGCCCAGGCGCGCCGGCTGACCCCGGCGGGGAGCGCCTTTTTGCGCAAGCGTGGCCCAGGCAGGGGCGGACCGCCTTCCGCCCGCAGCCCCTCCGCCAGCCGCCTCCGCCAGGAGAACTTCGGCGAGCGATTTGAGCGGCTCGGCTCGGGCGGACGCAGAAGGGGCGGGCGGGTGCCCGGAGCGCCGTCCGCCGTCCCCCCCCGTGCCCCGGCCCGCCGATCCCCTGCAGCCCCCCGCGTGGGCCGGCCCGGCGGCAGCCCTCCTGTTCCCTCGCCTTGCCTCGCCTTCCGTGGGCGGCTGCGGGTGAGTGGCTCGCGCGGCGGGATGCGGGATGCGGGATGCGGGGAAGGCGCCGGGCATCGGCCGCTGCCTGCCGCTCAACTTCCCTGGCGGCGAGCGGGGAAGGGCGCCGCGGGTTCCGCTCCGGGGGGGAGGGAGGGAGGGAAGGCGCGCGGGGACGGGGCTGCCAGGGACCCCCGGCTTCCCTCCCCAAAGCGCCCGCCCGCCCGCCTGGCTGCCTGTCGGCTCTGCAGAGGCGTCGCGACTCGCCGCTCCGGCTGCCTTTCTAGCAGCCGGAATTGGGAATGGCTCCGGGGATGCCGGCTTCTTCCTTCCTTGCCGAATCGCCCCGGGGCCAGCCCAGGCAGAGGCGGCGGCTCTTTCGGCGCGCCTGTTATGGCCGCTTTTGCCACGGAGAGGACTTTGGGACCAGGATGAGGCGAGAGTGTTTCGGGGTGGTTCGGGAGGCGCGTCGCCACCGCGGCGTGCGTTTGGGAGAGATCCGGTTTGTTGACATCGGAATTGGCAAGAAAAGGGGCGGGGAGCTAAAACCTGTAAAAACGAAAGAAAGAGGAGGAGGGGGGGGGGAAACCCTAGTTTTTAGGGAACCACCAACTGGCGACCGGTTGCTTTTCTTTAGTTGGGTTTTTTGTTATTATTATATAGGCGCAGAAAAGTGCTTGAGGCATCGCTGTGAAAATGAAAAAACAGAGAATCCTACGAAACTAAGCAGTGGACCCCCCCCCACCATCAGTTCAGTGGCACAGATGAATGGTGGGCAAACTGTGGCCCTCCAGAGGTCCATGGACTACAATTCCCATGAGCCCCTGCCATCATTCGTCCATAGTCCATGGACCTCTGGAGGGCCACAGTTTGACCATCCCTAATCTAGTGTAAGAGCCTCTTGTGGCGCAGAGTGGTAAGGCAGCAGACATACAGTCTGAAGCACTGCCCATGAGGCTGGGAGTTCAATCCCAGCAGCCGGCTTAAGGTCGACTCAGCCTTCCATCCTTCCGAGGTCGGTAAAATGAGTACCCAGCTTGCTGGGGGGGTAAACGGTAATGACTGGGGAAGGCACTGGCAAACCACCCCGTATTGAGTATGCCAAGAAAATGCTAGAGGGCGTCACCCCAAGGGTCAGACATGAACCGGTGCTTGCACAGGGGATACCGTTACCTTTAATCTAGTGTAACAAGTTGCAGAGTACATAAGATGTAAAGAAACCGACAGGTGGTGGGAACTTGATTCAAAACCTGCACAGGTAATGAATGTTCTGACTTGGCGCCTTATTGTCAGTAGGGGAGGTGGCAGGGATGGTATTCTGAAGATGGGGAGCCACCACGGAGAAGGCCCTGCCTGTCTCGCCTCTGCAGGAGCAAAGATGATGCTGTTAATTGCAGGAAGAAGCTTTGAACTGGTGAGCAGGCGGGCCCAGCTTAGGATTTGTTCCTTGTGGAAGGAAAAGAGGGGCAGAGGCTCAGAGGGTGTCTGCCTGACAAACCCGAAGGTTATCTGTAGAGCTGTGGTGTTGGCCACACAGCTTCTTTGATCCCCCTGTGTCCCACAGATGTTTCCACAGGCTGTATTTGCAGCCTTGCCCAGGACCGAGCTTGAAGTCCGAGGCAGAATCTAGCCAGCAAGAAATTGTCCAACGCATAGTGAGATCCCATCTGCTGGATCCTCAGTTTAAACTGAAACTGACCAATTGCACATACTGGCAGGAAGATCTGCTGTTGGGCTGTTTGGTGGGTTTTTTCCCCTCCCCAATTCAGTTCTGCCTCTGCTTGTCTGATTAAAGAGCGGATTGCACTCCCAGTGTCCTGGCTTCCTTGGAACCCACGGATTTAAGGGCTGACTGCTGGACCTTTAGAGGGGCCGATGACCAGATGGGTTCCGATATTCAGCCCCGGGGGTCAGAGTGCATCACCACTGTTCTCATGTGATAGGTAGCAGAGCTGGAAGGTGCCATAAAGTCACCGATGACTTCTGAGCTGACTTTTGACAATGGCCTGGGATTTTCAAGGGCAGAGACCTCCTTGGCATTTCAACCCTGGACTTTCTTGGTGGTCTACCATCTCGGTCAGCCCTACTCAGTAGGAGTAGAGCAGACTTACTCAACCAGGGTTTTGTGAAACCCTGTTTTTTGGGGGGTTTTTTTGATGGCTCTGGATGGGTTTCCTGAAGGGATGGGAGTTAATTAATATTTAATATATTTTTTAAACTTGTTAAACATTTATCGGGTGATATGACCATGTATGATCATGTTGACCTGCCTCCCCTCCCCGGATGGCCAATGATGGCCCTGGAGGAGGTGGGAAGGGGGGAGGAGCCTGGTTGAGCATCTATACACTGCTGCTTTCCCAACCATATTCTGCACAATCGCGCCACTTCTGGGTTTTCTCAAGGCCTGAAGAATGTTTCATGGGTTTCTCAACAGTAAAAAAGCCAAGAAAGGTTGGAGTAGAGCAGTGGTTCTCAACCTGGGGA
This sequence comes from Paroedura picta, assembly GCF_049243985.1. Classification (NCBI taxonomy): domain Eukaryota; kingdom Metazoa; phylum Chordata; class Lepidosauria; order Squamata; family Gekkonidae; genus Paroedura; species Paroedura picta. The sequence goes on along the minus strand of NC_135380.1, from coordinate 11,440,473 downwards.
TCGGGACCCGTTTGGGGGGTTGAACGACCCTTTCACAGGGGTCGTGGCAGGGCAAGCTGCTTAGCCGGGGGGGGGGGGAGTGCATCAACATAACAGCCTTGCGGGGTGGATCAAGATAGAACGTTCGTCTGTCTGGAGCAGTGGAAAAGAGCGAGATCGGCATGGCGGGGCAAGAGGCAGAGCTGAAATGAGAAACAATCATGAACAATGGATCTTCACACCATTGCTTAGTTTCGGTTTAATTTCTGTGAAAGAACGCTTGCATAATTTTATGGCTGGGGCTCTCCACAACATGAGGAACTGGATTAAAGGGTCGCAGCTTTAGGAAGGGTGAGAACCACTGGCCTAGAGAAATGGAACGGCCTGACTACGCAAAGCAGCTTCATGTGTTGTCGATCGCTCAGACACGCTGACAGGGTGCAGCAGAGGCTTGTGGAGTTTATTAAAATGTTCCATGTTTGCTGCTTGTGCAGCATCCGGTTTCTGATGGCTGCAGAATGCACAACGAGATGATACATGTGCCCTCATAAGGACCTGAGGAAACCCAGAAACGTTTGCCAGTCGAGGGACCTTTCATCTTACAAAGGGCATTGTGAGGACAGGGCCTTTCGTAGCTGTGTCAGGGCCCGCTCTTGTGGCAGGACAACCCCCGACCCTCCCAAGCTTGCTTTTGATCTGTTTCTTTGCTGGAGGGATTCATTGGAAGTCTTCTTAACAGGGCTGCTTTTAGGTTCCAGGGTCATAAAGATGCTGATTTCATAGCTGTGTCTTAAGCACATGATGTTCTCACTTTAAATTGTGGTCGTTTTTTAAAAAGACGAGTAATGGCTTAAGATAAAGGAACATGGTGGGTTGGCTCCTGCAGAAAATCTCTCCCTGCGTGGCTGCAGTTGAAATATGCTCTTGGGGGACAGGGAACCCCCCTAGAAACAGAACCGGGGTGGGGGTGGGGGAGGAGGTCTGCAGAGGAATTGGGTGGGGGGAACGTACCCCTTCTGTTGGCGGAAATTTCCCTCAAGGGCTCAGTGCAAAGAACTGTCGTTGTTTTGAGCATAGCATGGTTGTTTTGAGAGAACCGCTCCTGTCTCCAGGAGGAAGGAATTGCAGGATGTTTCCACCCAAGATAACGCCTTTGGCATCCTTAACGTAGAGATTGCTACGGCTTTGGGCTGCACCGAATGAGCCGGCCGGGATGAGTGAAAACAGAACCTTTAGACCAGGAGGCTCTGTGGCTGCCCTGCAAACCTTGGAACTATATAGCAAACCCCATTTATTTGGGGCACAGGTACCTTCGCCTGGCGACCTCCAAAGCTTGCATGGAGTGCATGAAGCTCCCTTCTATTATGTCAGACCGCTGGTCTGTCAAGGTCAGGACTGAGTGCTTTGGCTGGCAGCAGCAGCTCTCCAAGGACTCAGCCGAAGGCCGTCCTAATCAGCTCCTGCAGGACCTTCTGGACTGGGGGGGATTAAAATTGGGACCTTCTGCATACCAGGAAGATGCTTAACGCCTAAGCCCCAGCCCGTTTTACTACTGTTGCTGTTCAAACATCGACATCCAACCTGGGCCTCTGGCATCCTGTACCACTGTGTTCCATTTAGATATCTCAGTGCTACTGGCTGTCAGTGAATTTGGTGTCCACTGGATGGGATGGTACTGGTTTGTGTGTGCGCATCCATGTCTCTTTGCCAGGCTGTCCCCTGTATGACCCATTATGCACGGGGGTTTTAGCGCACATTCGGGGTGGAATGGCGGCGACTAAAATCACGGATAACGCACGGAGCCGGCTGCAACCGGCTGCAGCTTCGGTGCATGCCGCCGAAAAAGCCGCGTCAGTGAAACGCGGAAGAAAGCGCAGCTTCCGGGTGAGCGGGGCGCAACCAGAAGCGGTGCCCGGATCGGCGCATGCATAATCGGTTACTCTGGGTTTTGCCGCCGTCGCGCCCCGCCCCGTGCATAACCGGTATGCGTCGCGTCTTCCCCCTCCGCGTTTTCCACGTGACCCGAAATCGCCGTTTCGGCGGCCGTGCATAATGGGCCTATGTGTTGCCAGTGCTGAAGTGGTAAGCCCTTTCTGACATTGCCTTGGATCCACAGTGGCATTTTCATGGAAGAAGTAAGTTTTTAGACCCTCCTTTTCTCAATCCTGAGGAGTCTTGAGTGGCTTACGGTCACTTCCTCTTCCTTTCCTCACAGCAGGCACTTTGTGAGGCAGGTGGGGGCCGAGATAATTCCGAGAGAACTGTAATGACTTATCATAGCCCTTTTTACTGCCGAGAAACCCCCCAAACGTTCTTCAGGCTTTGAGAAGCCCTAGAAGTGGCGCCATCATGCAAAATATGGTATGGACGCAGAACTGCATACATGCCCACCTGCGGCCCCTCCCCTCCCCTCCCAGGCTCTTCATTGGCAACTGTGCAAGTGGAAACCTGGTATGGCAGGTAGCTGTCTAGGCTGGAAGCGTTCTTCCTGCTTGCGGGGAGTCTTTTACTTGGGAGAATGTTTGTTCTTAATGGCACCCCTGCCTGCTTTCCAAAGCGGTGCCTTCTGTTCTGCCAGCGCATGGTGCTGCATGCATAGATCAGGTCTTTGGTGGGCCCTGGAAGTGGTAAACCTGGCCATTGTCAAGGTTTAGGATTAATGTGCACGGTAGAAAGAGCCACTTCCTAAGGATGTTGTCTTGCCACTGGAGGGGTGGGATTTATGGCCCGTTATTACTCTGAGATGCGGGCAGCTCATAACGCAGAGGATGATTAAGCTGCAGCCTCTTGGCTTCCCATCTGACGTATGCCCTTGCTTTCTGTTAAATTGCTGAGTTGCCACTCTGCATCTCTGAGCTGGATCTTAGAACTGGTTTTCGGTGTCACCAACAGGGTGCCCAGGCCTTTGAGCCCGTGGAGAGTGCATCTCTTCCTCCACCAGTCCCATGCCATGACCCTGGGGTGCAGTCCCAGGGAGAACCCTCTGAGATAGACAGGCAGGAGTCCCAGGCTTGGAGGAAACCGTGGGTAGTCTTTATTAGGGCAACAGGGTAGCAGCTGCAGGAATTGAGAATCACAGGCAGGCATTGTGGAAGACAAGGAACAATGGAAAACTTGGCTAGATTTACCCTCGGGCTCCTAGCCCCCCCAACTAAGATTTAGGCGCCAATTTTGCTTTCCCACAGTGTACACGTTTGATCCCAGATCAGTGCAAAAACAAGAGACACAATAAAATCAGAGGAAGAGTGCTTGCACTCGAAAGCTCACGCCTTGAATCAATCTTTGTTGGTCTTAAAGGCGCTACTGGACTCTGATTTTATTGTGCTACTTCAGACCAACACGGCTACTCATTTGTTAGTCCTTCTCACACCCAGGTGCAAGGGCTGAGGCAGGATTGTTTAGCATAGCAAATGCCACAGAGATAAGACCATTTGCAGTACACAGCAGGGATGAAAAGGGTGGAAGGGAGGGAGGGAGGAGGATGGCTGACCAGGAGAGGCTGCAAACAGCTAGGCCAGCTCCCAGGTGCCGAAAAATGCACAGGTTGTCATGGCCCAACATGGCTTAGGCTGGAGCAAAGTCCGGGCAACTTGGTGCTTGTCTCAGTAACCGCTGATCCGACCCATTCCTCCTTCGCTTGAGAGTTGGGAGAGCTCCTTCCTTAAGTGTCTTGCTGAAACAAATTTGAACTCACAATGCTGCCTTATAGTGACTCAAAGCATCTGTCTGTCAGGGCCAGTATTGCCTACTCAGGCAGGCAGCCGCTCTCCAGGATCCCAGGCAGAAGCCTTTCACTTAACTTCTTAACTGATCATTTTCCCTGGAGATTCTTGGGGGTTGAACCTGCACTCCCTTTGGCCTGTGATTTGGGCAGACTGGTCAGTCAGCAACAGGATGTGCTTTAAAGCTATTCCAATTCTAAAGCAAGGCAGCCAGCATTCTGCAACAAGTGATGAATAGTGGTAGCATGGGACCAGGCCCAGGAAACCTGCGCTCATATCCTTCTTAGTTGTGGTGCTCGCTGCATAGCCTCGGGCCCTTTCTTTTGGCTGAGCCTTCTTGGCAGGGTTGTTGTGAAATTTTTAACAAGTTGTGAAGGAGCAAGGCAGGAGGGGAGAATCAGCTTTGTGGCTTTGTAACCTGGAGTTATTTACGCAAAGTACAGCACCTTTGCATGGAGTTCTGTATCTTTTGAAGAATTTATTCTGTTGTTCATGTACCAGGAGCATAGAAAGGCCCCATGTAATCACTGGAAGCCTTGACGAATCTTCTGTACTTTCAGACCGCTGGTTTGTCTAGCTCCTTACTGCTTGCTTTGGCTGTCAGGGGCTGTTCCGGGTCTTAATCAGCAAAGGTCTTTCCTTAACCCCCTTAGATGCTATACTGGACCATGCCAGGCAAACGCCTGGGACCTTCTGTATGAAAACGAGGGCTGTGACCTGCCTCTTTGAGAGCCAGCTTGTTGTAGTGGTTAGGAGTGTGGACTTCTAATCTGGCATGCCAAGTTTGATTCTGCACTCCCCCACATACAGGCAGCTGGGTGACCTTGGGCTCGTCACTTCTGCAGTTTCTCGAAGCCTGAAGAATGATTCAGGGATTTCTCAGTGGTCAAAAAGTAGAGAAATTTGGGGGTTCTTTAGAGGAGAGGCTCCAGCAGCTATGCTGCAAATTTGGTGTCTCTACCTCAAACTCTGCCCCCACCAGACCACCAAATAAACTTAAGCTATCTTTCTCATTGACTTTAATGGCTCCATAGGGTATAACGGAGCCAAATTGATTTGGGTTTCAGGGATCCAGATGCTGCATTCCTCTGGGGATGTGCAATTTGATTCAAGTCATCCTGGGGAGAAACCTGAATCAACATTGATGCAGGGTTTTTTTTTCTCCTGGATAAATTCAACCAACTGCACATCCCTGCTCTCCATACACAGCCCCTGACGTTTCACTAGTCCAGGAGGAGGGAGAGCTGGAATGAACATCGAATTGGCTTTTTGGAGTCTTAAGGACCCAGCAGGTGGCCCTGGAATTGATTTTGCCATTTAGTGAGTCAGGAGGAGAGGAGACACGGAGTAATGAGACTTCTGCCAATGTTCCAAACACAGAGCGAGAGAGCAAATATTGCGGGGGGGGGGGGGGAGAGGTTCCGTATGCCAGCAGACTCTGGGGTGAAGAGGTGAGCAGAGAAGGAAGATGATAATGCATAAAAGACCAAGACAGTTTTATAACACCAGGAAGCTGTTTGGGCTTTCGGCAGGCAAGGGCTGATTCACCAAGATCAGAGCCAAGATGATGAAGTTAACTAAAGCAGGGGTAGTCAACCTGTGGTCCTCCAGATGTTCATGGACTACAATTCCCATGAGACCATAGCCAAGATGATGAAGTTAACTAAAGCAAGCGTAGTCAACCTGTGGTCCTCCAGATGTTCATGGACTACAATTCCCATGAGACCCTGCCAGCAAATGCTGGCAGGGGCTCATGGGAATTGTAGTCCATGAACATCTGGGGGACCACAGGTTGACTACCCCTGAACTAAAGCATCAGATTCATGGGATGGTCACAGGAGCATAGAAAAGCCCCCTGGAATCACTGGAAGTCTTGACAAATTTTCTGTACTTTCAGACCATCAGTTTGCCTAACCCATTACTGTTTCCTTTGTGTCCAATTCTATGGGCTTCCAACGAAGTTGTTCCCATCCTCCATGGTTGACAGTGGAAATAGGAAAGCAATACAAGCCCAGCAAAATGTCCCAGAGAATCTCAGCAGTGAAAGTGAAGGGTGTGTGTGTGGAATTTCTGCAAAGCCAGAAACAGGACCAGAGCAGTGCTGTCCAGCAGAACCAGTGGCACTGCGGCAGTTCCAAACCCAACTGGACTAAGCTCACATCAGAGAATATCCGAAGTAGAAACGGAGGGGGAGGGGCCATTTCTCCAGGGACAGCAGAACCACTGCAGTCAATGCACCAGTGCCCAGCGGCAGAACCCCGTGTCACCCCCCCCCCCAATTCAGTTTCTACTTTAGAGATTCACTGATGTCAACATAGTCCTTTTGGGTTGGCACTGCCCAAATTGCCCAAACCTGAATCACTGTCCTAAGCCAATTATTTGAGTGATTCAGGTAAACCTGATTCAGGCCGAATAAACCTGAATTTTTAAAAAATGCATTTATTTTTGCATACGCATCCCTAGAAGAGAGCACCCATAGATTACCACGATGCCTGGAGGATGTGAGTGTCGTGCCCCTCTGCTGGTTTCTCTAGGTCCCTTAAGTATCAAGTGAGTTAGACGGATTGTGCTATGTAGAAAAATGCCCATAAGTCCCGCTCCGGAGCTCCATTGGAGCAAATGACACGCCTTTAGAAGAAGAAGAAGAGTTGGTTCTTATATGCCGCTTTTCCCTACCCGAAGGAAGCTCAAAGTGGCTTACAGTTGCCTTCCCTTTCCTCTCTCCACAACAGACACCCTGTGGGGTGGGTGAGGCTGAGAGAGTGCTGATATCACTGCTCGGTCAGAACAACTTTATCAGTGCTGTGGCGAGCCCAAGGTCACCCAGGTGGCTACATGTGGGGGAGCGAGGAATCAAACCCGGCTCACCAAATTAGAAGTCCGCACTTCTAACCACTACACCAAACTGGCTCTCTACTGAAATTTTACTGAAATGGGAGCGTGAATTTGGGATCGTTGTTGCAGTCCCCCATCAGTTTTGTTCCCATATGCATCCTGTTTACTCTGCCCCGTAAAGCTCAGCGGGAACCCTTGAAAGCAGGATCTCTGCATGGCTCTCCCTTCTGTCCCTTGGCCGCGACGGCACGTTTCGAATATGTAGGCCACGTCCACACCGAACACGGATAGAGAGGCAGAGATCTTGCCAAAGGATTGGATGAAAATAAATTAGTCCTCTCTCGAAATGCGGCTGCGTCTCCTCACGCTAATCCCTTACTAACCTGCCCTTTTAATTTCCTTCCCTCCTTCTATGGCTGCCCCCCCCTCCATGCTTTTCATTAACGGCTGGCTCACCGACTACACATCAGCCAAGCAGGTCAATGGTCTCCCGCTGTGAAAGTAAAATGACTGAGGAGAGGTGTTCCCTCTCAGCTTAGTGTCTGCATTTTGATGCAGGGCGATCTGTGGTGTCGTTTGTATCCTCTGTTCGGTGGAATGGTCCACTTGCCAGGCCGACGTGGAAATTCCACCACAAAACCTGGCGCAGGAGAAAAGTTTTGGATTAAGTCAGTTCCTTGGACTCTGCAAATCGACACCATGGAACATGAGTGGGCAGACTGCGGCCCTTCAGATGTCCATGGACTACAATTCCCATGGGCCCCTGTCAGCGAATGCTGGCAGGGGCCCATGGGAGTTGTAGTCCATGGGCATCTGGAGGGCCACAGTTTGCCCACCCCTGCCCTTGAGAGACAGGCTGGAATTCCAGTATCTGACTCACGGTGTTTAGTCGGGAAAGGAAAGAAATTTGTCCCCTCTCCAGTGTGACCTTTATGTTAGTGGGATCGTGTCCAGGGAAGGAATGGTTTTATCTTATGACATCAGAGGAGTCCTCAAGGTGATTTATAAAATATTCGCCTAATGGAACAGGCACAAAACAGTGTGAGTAATGAAAGCTGATAAAGTTGATCTGACAGATACCCTATTTATTTAGCACGTGGCATGTGTGTCCTGTAGCCAGGACATCCTAAAATTGTCCAGCTGCCAGGCAAGAGATGTTTGGAGACGGTATCCCACTGCCCCCACATCATGACTCTGGTCTTCCTAGCCAAGGCTGTTTTGTTACTGGGATCTGAGAGCCAGTTTGGTGTAGTGGTTAGGAGTGCGGACTTCTAATCTGGCATGCCGGGTTCGATTCTGCACTCCCCCACATGCAGCCAGCTGGGTGACCTTGGGCGCGCTACAGTACTGATAAACCTGTTCTGACCGGGCAGTGATATCAGTGCTCTCTCAGCCTCACCCACCTCACAGGGTGTCTGTTGTGGGGAGAGGAATAGGAAGGCGACTGTAAGCCGCTTTGAGCCTCCTTCGGGTAGGGAAAAGCGGCATATAAGAACCAACACTTCTTCTTCTTCTTCTGATGAGATTGGGCTTGCCGGGACTAGCCAGGTTGACACAGAAAAAGTAAAAGTCCTTGTGAGGTAGGTTAGGTTTGAGAGAGAGTGACTGGCACACAGTCAGCCAGCGAGCTGCCAAGGTAGAGTGGGGATTCGAACCTGGGTCTCCCAGCTGCTCATCCAGAATTCTAACCCCTGCACCACACTGGCTTTCCCACAGAGAGCCAATTTGGTGTAGCGGTTAGGAGTGCGGATTTCTAGTCTGACGAGCCGGGTTTGATTCCGCACTCCCCCACATGCAGCCAGCTGGGTGACCTTGGGTTCGCCATGGCACTGATAAAGCTGTTCTGATCGAGCAGTGATATCAGGGCTCTCTCAGCCTCACCTATCTCACAGGGTGTCTGTTGTGGGGAGAGGAAAGGGAAGGTGACTGTGAGCTGCTTTGAGACTCCTTCGGGTAGAGAAAAAGCGGCATATAAGTACCAACTCATCATTATCATATAAGAACCAACTTATCACAATTGTTGCTTTCAACAGTACTGCTTTCTGCTTGTGAACTGGACTACACCTGGTTCACATCTGATCTTTGCAGGGATTTTGTGGATGGCTTCTGACAAACCGCCATCTCCCATGCAAACCTGCTCTGTCCTGCGTCAGGCCATTGGCGTGGCTGGCTTGGCATTGGTCTCCTGGGAAGCTTTTAATCGGAGATGCATGAACCTGTAACCTCCTGCATGCAAAGCAGCTGCTCAGCCATCAAGAGACACCCCTCCTTCAAGAACTGCTTGGCCTAGAACAGCCAGGATACCCTAGACTTGGAAACTGCTGTTCTGTGATTTATATGGGTTTTGAGCGTTAAAGGAAAAACACAATATAATTACTGCTAATATTAATCCCAGATACTGTCCATAGCTGATTGCATGCAGGAAATTGACTTAATTGCTTCAATAATCCATGGCAGATGTCTGGCAAACCTTCTCGAAATTTTACGAGAACCGAGTCTCTCCTCTCTGGCTTGGTAACTTTTTTTTGCAAAAGAAAAAGGAAAGGGAAAAAGCACTTTGATCCAAGTTCTAGTTAGATCACTTTCCTCTGTATTCTGAGAATCTGATGTTGATATGAACTGTTATTTGTACTGAACAGAAGTTTCATTTATTTGGTTCAGGTGGGTAGCCATGTTGCTCTGAAGCAATAGAACAAAGTTTGCCACTCCAGTGGCATCTTTTATTATTAATTAAATACATTTATGGAGATTCTCTGAGAACATGCTTGCGGCAGTTTACAACATGTTAAAATTCCAGTTAAAACACAATAGAACATTAAAAAAACGTAATTATCCACTTTTTCCACCCCTCGGCCATATCCCGGCTGTAATATTGATGGCTGCCATTCAGTGGTGGGATGTTCCGAAAGAGGGAAAGTTCTAGAAAGAGAAGAAAGATCTGCACATTGTAGCAAACAAAGTGTGTTCTACTCCAGGGAAGCTTGTGGTGGAATACAGTTCAGTATGTGGGGTCCCACAAGACTTTCAATAATTTGATTTGCATGGAGTACAGGACAAATTATAAATCTGTAAAATTCTAATCTAATGCAAGTGTGGAGACCTTTTGCATAGAATCATAGAATCATAGAATCATAGAATCATAGAATCATAGAATCATAGAATCATAGAATCATAGAATCATAGAATCATAGAATCATAGAATCATAGAATCATAGAGTTGGAAGGGGCCATACAGGCCATCTCGTCCAACCTCCTGCTCAACGCAGGATCAGCCCAAATTTGCAAGAGCATTGTGTTTGAAGAAGCCAGAGGGGATGACATTTTTCATTCTGGAAGGTGCCTCTGCACTGCGTCTTATTTCTGCCACCCACACGGATAGCATGTGGGGTTGGGGAGTTGTTGCTCTGATCAATTTGCAAGTCAGAACCCTCAGAAGCTGTCATGGTAGAGCACAAAGGAAAAAAGAATCTGTCCAATGGCTTACTCAAAGTATAAAAGTCTCTGTTATCTCTTGAACAGAGACCTTTATACTTTGATTAAGCCATTGGACATATTCTTTTTTCCTTTGGTTTTTTTTTGGGGGGGGGGATCGTCCACTTTCTTCTTGGAGTCATGGTAGAGCACGGCCAGAGAGGCATGTCCTTCCTTTGTTTGAAATGAGCCCAGAGGTATTGAGGTGAGCCAATGAAATGCAGGGACGGTTACAATTGTTTCAGTTATGTGAAACCTGGGGTCATTTCTAGTAAAACAAGAATGGCCATTTTCCTGCCACTCGTGACCGTAGGTAGAGCCAACGTGGTGTAGTGGTAAGGCCTCTGATCTGCAGAAACAGGTCTGATTCCGCACTTCTCCTCTACATGCAGCCGGCAGGGTGACCTTGGCTCAGTCCCAGTTCTCAGACCTCTCTCAAGCCCACCTACCTCACAGGGGGTGTCTGCTGTGGGGAGAGGAAGGTGCTTTGAGACTCCTTCTGGTAGTGAAAAGTGGGATACAAAACCCCAACTTTTTTTCTTGACTTTGGGGTTTTGGGGGCTGCTGGGTACCATGTTGTTTTGGTTTACACAAAGAACAGCCCCTCAAGTAGTCACTTATACCTTTATTTCATTTATAGTCAGCTTTTCCCACTGAGAGTCAAATTGTATTATGCAATTAAAAACAATGCAAGTGTATAAGGACAATATAATACATATAGTGGAATGAGAGTAGATTACCGAATTAGAAAACTGCGTCATAAAAATAATGTGATATGTACAACAAATGGGGAAACAAAAGTGTCTTGCAAAATAAATATTGCACAATAAAACTGTGTAATATGTAATATGCAAAGCCATGGAAATTGCCTAAGATTTCCTGAAAGATGTATGCAGATGCTATACTCAAAAGGCCTGGGGAAAGGGAGTGTATTCAGATTCCCGTTTCTTTGTTTCAAAGGCTTTTAGGAGCATATCATAGAAACAAAAAAAAGCAGCTCCCCCTCAAATGTTTACTTCCCCAAAGAGAAATATTCACTTTTTGACTTCAGTTGATTTCATGTACTGCTCAACTTTGGTCTCCAGTATAAAATGTGTCTTAAAAATCTCCCCCTCCTCACATAATTTATTTCTGGTAAGGCCTATGAGGAGGAGCGTGTTCAGCAGATCACCCCCTCCTCCTTCTACTTCCCTCCGAGGCTCGGAGGCTGCAGATCCCTGCCGCATGAGAGCTGCCCCTGATGGCGAGTTCCCTAACAGCTGCCTGCAGCCTTTCCAGGCCTGGGGGGAGGGGGAGGCTGTCTGCAGAGTTCTTCCACCCCACCCCCCTAATCTAGTTCTTCCACCCCTAATTCCACCTGTTGTATTCCTGAGTCCAATGGGCTTAGCCCCATGTATATTAAAATCCGCAGGGGCTGAACTGCAGCTGTTATATATGTGGCTATATGTTCATACAATGGAGTTCATGTAACTCAAGCCTCAGTTGTGGTTCACCAGACTCTTTCAAGCAGCCAATCGGCAGACTGTGTTAGTAGCCAATCGTAAGGGTGCGTTAGCAGCCAATAGCGTGTCTAAGGGGGTGTGGCCTGAAGCAGTCAGATATGTATATAAAGCCAGTGTGTCCTCCCTGCCGCTGTTCAGTGTTCCTCCTCCTTAATAAAAGTTATCTTCATGTTGGAGCTGAAGTGATTGAACCCACAGTCACCATAGCGGTCCCACTGTGGGGGGAAAAACACTGAAGAGAGAAGCCATGTCCTTCTGGAGCCCAATTAGGCCAGTTCCCTCTGGTTACTTTTTAGGGTCTGAGAAATAATAGGAATAATAAAAACTCTACTTCTACGCAGAGATGCTGCTGTATTAACCAAAGCTTCTCCCCCGGGCTCTGTCTTTGGTTGGTTGTTAGGTGCTCCCCTTTTCTCCCCACCGATGACCTTTCACTTCAGCTTGACTTCAGAAGTGAATCAACATTAATGTTTTACGTGTGGGTCTCTAGCTTGCAGGGACAGTGGAAAAACAAATCACATGGGAGTTCATTGCATCATAGCCTTCCGTGCCATGGTCTCTGGTTTTCTAGGATCTTGCGGGAGGTTTTTAAAAAGGCCAAGTCTGATGATGCAAAATCAGGTTTTGATATATATATGTATTTATGTATGTATGCGTGTGTGTATATTAAAAAATCCCTGTACATTTTGCCAATAGGCTTTGTCAAGGGCATCTGTAATTTATTTATGCATTTAGATTTCTAAGCAACCCCTCTCCGAAAAGGCCTCGGGGTGGCTTACAACATAAAAACTTTACAATAAAACCTTAACACTTTAACATTTCCATTTCAAACACTTCAGTCACTCCAATATATAAATTATCACCCGGGCTAGATGTTAAATCAATAAAAATAAATAACTGGTGCATTTATAAACAGCAGGAAAGCAGTTCAGGCAGAGTGTGAGCAGGGGGTGACTGAGTGTTATTCATATATAATAACACTGAAGAGGTGACTGGGGGTTCATGACTTGCACATAGAAAGCCCCGTGTTTAGTCCGGGGTGCAACCGATTAAAAGGTCTCAGGTCAGGGGTGAGAGTTGTGCCCCTGTAGCCAGGATAAGACATCCACCTCCGTATTGCAGGAGAAAGATTTTCTCATTGAGAAATCTCTGATTCGTTTTCCATGCATGCACACAAATGTTTATACTCAGAATTAAACTTTGTGGGTCTTAAAGGTGCCACTTGACTCAAACTTTGTTCTAGAAGACCTTCAGCACGGCCACATACTGAGAAAGTTCATGCCGTTGAGAATCCCCTGATAAGTAGGGTTGTCATCTCCCTAGAGGAGAACCCCCTCCTGGTCCTGTCCCTTTAGAGCAGGGGTAGTCAAACTGCGGCCCTCCAGAGGTCCATGGACTACAATTCCCAGGAGCCCTTGCCAGCATTCGCCAGCGAATGCTGGCAAGGGCTCCTGGGAATTGTAGTCCATGGACATCTGGAGGGCCGCAGTTTGACTACCCCTGCTTTAGAGGTTTACTAGGTCATTGTTTACCTCCCTGCCCTGAACATCTTCAACTGCCGATTTCCATTACAATTTTATAAAGGAATTTATTTATTTCATTTATACCCTGCCTTTCTACCCCCTGGGGAGCCCAAAGCGGCTTACATGGTTTTCATCTTCTCCATTATATGCTCACAACAACCCTGTGAGGTAGGCTAGGCTAAGAGTGAGCGCCTGGCCCAAGGTGATCCCACAAGCTTCCATGGCAGAATGGGGATTCGAACCTTTGTCTCCCAAGTTCCAGTTCAACACTCAAAAGTGCTACCCCACATTGGACTGCCTTGCGAATATATTTTTGTGGAAGCCTCGGATGGATTCCCTGGAAGACTGCTGTGACAACAACCCGCACTGCCAAACAGTCTCTGCAGTTAGCTTTCCTTTTCTGGTTTTGTTCTGGTGCCCTGATTTGTTAGCAGGTAGAAGCCAGACGGCCGTTTGCCCTCCGGCCAGTGAAGGAAACTCCAGTAGCACAGAGGTGCAACGACTGCACTGTTCTAGCTGTAGTTTTCTCCAAACAGGAACGGAAATGCCCTGCAGCCAGGCTGATACACGGCCGCCTTCAAAAAGTGCCTTTCCTTCCATAATAGCTGCTGTTAATTTGCTGCGCAGTTTGCTTTTTGATTAATTTCAAGATAAAAGCCAAAGAGAAGCCTGCTTAACAGTGCTAAATTATAAATCCCTAGTATAAAAATGATTTCACAATAAGATGCTGCGTCATGCCTGTTGATGAAAGCGGTTCTCTCCCCCCCCTCTTATTTTTTAAAATGCGCAACAAATATGGGGCCAGTCAGTTGACAAAACCCCTTTTGACCAATCATATAGCTAGCCCTGTTTCCTCTAGAGCAGGGGTAGTCAACCTGTGGTCCTCCAGATGTTCATGGACTACAATTCCCATGAGCCCCTGCCAGTGAATGCTGGCAGGGGCTCATGGGAATTGTAGTCCATGGACATCTGGAGGACGACAGGTTGACTACCCCTGCTCTAGAGAAGCCTAGTTCTGCTTGAGGCAAAGATCTCAAAAGGTTCAATTCTTATTGCTGTCGTTAAATGACTGGTTTACCAGCTCTCTTCGGATGATGCCATGATTGTATAACTTCGTTAAAACCAATAGAAGTTTGAAGTGTAATCTCGGGCCTGCTGATTTCTTGCCGTTGATCAAAAATCCTCCGTAAAGGCAAACGCTCCAGCTTTAAAGCTGCTGTTTTTCTGCCTCTGTTGGGTTCAAAGAATGGTAGATGCTTCCTGTTTCTCCGGGCCATGGATTGAACAGCTGTTGCTTCACATAATTGCGGAGAGATTGGGGTGTTTCCATGGAATCATAGACAAGCTAGGGAATTTGAAACTGGCTGCAGGAGGTTAGCTCTCTGAGACTCTCAGCTTTTTTACTATTGTGGGTTTCTAACAGTTACGGGTACTGTCTGTTGACATTTATATGGGAAGAGTTTTAATGTGAAACGATCGAGCTGTTACATATGACTATATTTTCTTGTGCCTTGTATTTTTTTCCTCTCTACCCTCACAGAGGCCCCATTTTATCTTCACAACTGACTTGCAAAGTAGGATAGGCTGCATGAGTAAATGACTAGCCCAGGGGGTAGTCAAACTGCGGCCCTCCAGATGTCCATGGACTACAATTCCCAGGACCCCCTGCCAGCGAATGCTGGCAGGGGCTCCTGGGAATTGTAGTCCATGGTCATCTGGAGGACCACAGTTTGACTACCCCTGGACTAGCCCAAGATTGCACGGGGAGCTTTGTACCGTAGGGTTTTGAAGACTGGGCCTCCCAGATCCTAGGTTGACACCCCAAACCCTCTGCGCACTCTTCATAACCTCTTCATAGGTTGGTGCTACTCAGCAGATAGTGGCTTTTCAGTTCAAAAACCTCATTTAGTGCTAACCGGGGTTAGCAGGCTAGCTCTAAGCCCTAGTTTGACGCCTGTGCTTCTTGCACTTGCTTCATCCGGCCATCAAACCTAGTGGAAGTTTAATTAAATCACAGTTGCTAAACCCACATTTATCATGATGCCTGAATGTAGTCTTGATGCCAGGACTGCATTACGGGGATGTGGTGGGTGAATGTTGAGCCAATTGATCTCCGCAAAGTTGAACTTGGGGCAGGGTTCAGGGCTGTGGCCTGGTACACACCAAGCGAGTAAACAGAACTGCCTTTGAACACAGCGCAGTGTGTATTTGTCTTGTCAATAAATAATCAGTGTGCCTCTGGGAACCAGGGCTTCCTAATCTGAGGACATCTACTCTTCTTTTAAAATTAAAAAAATGTTAAACTTTTGCAAAAGCAGAGAGGAGTGAGAGACAATCTTACAACAGGAAACTACAAAAATAGTAGATAACATGCTGGTAATAATCTCGATCTATTGCTAGCAATCAACAGATTCCAAAACCAGCATCAGAAGATCAAGTTTTGATTGTTCCAGCTTTGATTCTTAGACCTAAGCTTGCTGGAACCATCAGGTGCCCTTCATAAATCCTTTAAATCTTCTCGGAGGAATTGAGCGCCATTGGCCCTTTTTAAAGGAATTAGCTGATAAATCATTGATAGAATAGATTTGTCATCAACTATGGGGAACCCTGGGTGAAATCTAACCTCTGAATGTTAGCACTTGTGCCCCCCATCACAAATCTGAAGCTAAACGTTATAGGAAAAATTGCTTCACAACTCTGTTAAAATACACCATTTCCCCTATAACTTCTAGCTTGCAGAAAACTTGGCCTTGATTTTTTTTCCCCTTATGATACTCTAGGAAAACTAGTTGTCAATGAGATGGATTAACATCTCCTTTTCCTTGCCCCTGTGTTAATTTTAGCTTTGTGTAAGTACTTTGAAAACTGAATTTGATTCTCCCGCTAACAGGAAATATATCCATTTGCTCTGTAAAATTGTTCCCAATGCTCTTTGACAATAACAAACTTCTTTAATGTTGGGGACTGTTCTGACACTGAAATCAGAACAAGAAATTACTTTTATTTTCAGTCTAAAGACGTTTAGAATGTTGCTATTGCTGGGAACTGATTAATTCCACAAGTTCGTGTACTGGGAGGTTGCTCAGTTTTTAGTATTAGCCCCAAGTTCAACTTTTTTTACCATTGAAACCCCCCTGAAATGTTCTTCAGGCTTTGAGAAACCCCAGAAGTGACATGATAATCCAGAATATGGTTGGGGAGCACAGCTGTGGACACGCCCACTTGGAGCCCCTCTCTTTCCCACCCTATCATTGGCCATTTTGGTGCGGGGGGGGGGGGGCTCAACATAACCATATATGGTCATATCATCTGATCAATGTTTAACAATTTTTTTAAATAACTCCTACCCATTTGGGAAACCCCTCCAGGGCCTTCAAGAAACCCCAGGATTTCACAAGACTCTGGTTGAGGAAGGCTGCACTAAAAAAAGGAACACATATTACAGTTTTTATGTGAAAAAATAGTTCGTATTTGAATTTAGGCAACAGTATACAGACCCTGATCTGGGTAGCCCTGGCTAGATCAGTCTAATCAGATCTTGGAATCTAAGGCGGGTCAGCCCCGGCTAGAATTTGGATGGGAAACCAGAGACATAATACAGAGGCAGGCAATGGCAAAATTCATCTCTTGCCTTAAAGACTTTACAGCGGTGGTTCTCATCCTTCCTAATGCCCCTTAATACAGTTCCTCGTGTTGTGGTGACCCCCAACCATAAGATTAAGCAAGTGTTCTTTCACAGAAATCAAACCGAAACTGACCAGCGCCGTAAAGATCCATTGTTCAGGATTGTATATTAATTCCCCTCCCCAGATGGTTTCTCAGTTCAGTTCTGCCTCTTAATCCACCATGCTGATCTCGCTGTTTTCCGCTGCTCCAGACAGACAGGCGCTCTATCTCGATCTACCCCGCAAGGCTGTTGTGTGGATGGCGCCCCTGGCCAAGCTGCTTGCCGTGTCGCGACCCCTGTGAAGCTGCTTGCCCTGTCACGACCCATTTGTTTGGCCCCAAAAGGGGTCCCGACCCCCAGGTTGAGAACCACTGTTTTACAGGGTCCCCGTGAAATAGCTGTGCCTTGACCGTACTTTCCACCACCACCAACTTTGTACAGATGCCGAAAGCAGCTTAGTTCTGGTTCCTATATGTATTTCTCCCTGGCATTGGTGACTCTCTCTAGTGACATTTTCAGCAGCAGCTAGCTATAACGAGGTCTCATATTTTTGTAATGCAGGAGTTATTCCATGGAGAGGGAACACTGTAGACCAGGGGTAGTCAACCTGTGGTCCTCCAGATGTCCATGGACTACAATCCCCATGAGCCCCTGCCAGCTGGCAGGGGCTCATGGGGATTGTAGTCCATGGACATCTGGAGGACCACAGGTTGACTACCCCTGCTGTAGACACACAAATTCAGCCTTCTGTATGTGAAATATGTACAGAAAACACTGTGGCGAAATAAGAAACAGGATGAGGTAACAGTTAAAAGTTGGATTATTCCTCTTATGGTGTGCAGCACACCACTTGGTACTAGGCAATCACAGTTGTGGGACACACAAGGACTCTGAGGGATTTCTAAAGCAAGCTCAGCCCTTGAACATCTCTTCTGTCGTGGAGAATGTGGGGGAAATGGGAGCCCTAGTTGACCTGAAAATACTTGAAAGTGGGCTGTTTGAGGGGTTCGAAAGCCACAGTGAATGTTTTTTTTAAAGCCTCAAATGTCTTCTGTTTTCAGATTTCACGGTTTCCGGACTGCTCTGTGATTCTAAAGAGCTTGTCTCGTGAGTTTATAAGAAAAACAATCTCTTAGTTGTGGCCCAGAGCTTGAGATGCTTGACTAGTCATGGAGAGGCACACATGCTTTCCCCAATATGTCAAGGATGGCTTGGTGGAACTAAAATGCCACACGGTTAAGTACTTGGCTTGCCATGTAAAAAGCAAAGGAAAGCTTTATCGAGTGAGAGCTCTGGTCACAGGTGCTGGAAGGTATGGGAGGCGTCATAGCTTGCTGTAGGATTTATGGGATCCTCCAGAAATAAGTTTCCGAGGGTAGCTTTGCTGGACTGCAGGAGAACAATTAGATTTGTGTCCAGGAGCACTTTAGAGAGCAACAAGAGTTGAAGGGTACAGCCTTTTGAGACTTAAAGCTCAGAGCATTGATTTTTGAAGGCTTATTCCTCAGAACTTTGTCTCTTAAGATGCTGCAGGACTAGGGATGCCAGCCTCCAGGTGGGACCTGGGGATTTCCTGGAATTACAGCTCATCTCCAAACTACAGACATCAGTGCCACTGGAGAAAACGGATACTTTGCAGGTTAGATCCTGTGGCATTGTGCCCCAGTGAAGTTTATGTCTTCTCCAGGCATCATCTCTAAAGGTCCAGGTGTTTTCTAGCCTGGATCTGGGAACCCTACCATCCCCTGCTGATAGCTGGGGGTGGGGGGACCTGGCAACCTGGTACAGGACTCAAATTAAAAGGCAGGAGGTGGGTCAGATTTTAACAAGAAGCGATACATGGTCAAGGCGCCTTTCCTTTCTCACAAGCCCTTTGCAAGTTGACCACAGGCAACTCAAAATGAGCCAGTGGCTACATTATCAAAGTTGGAGGTAAAATCTAAATGTGAATGATTATAACCAACACTTTGTGACTCCAGCATCAGTGACAATCTTGAGTCCAGCACTTTCTGGTGCTCTTTTCAGAAATACGGCTGGCGGAAAGCTACGGACATTGCAGGGCTCCTCTTGGTGCTGCACCGAGATCTTTTTGGCGGCTTCTTATTTGCTTGTGGGATTCCCCCCCCCCCGTTAGAAGTTTGCATTTTAATGCTTTGGTCCTTGGCATGGTCTTTGTCATTGTGCTTGTGTGCCCCTTTCTGCAAATAGGATTATACTTTTGGATCGCATTGGTATTTGGGCTGCAGTCAAATGACTATGGATTTATGTGTTGTTATCTGCTGCTGGTTGATTTTCCTGTTTTCCTATAGCATGCCTTATTGGTTGTCTATTTTTAGCGACTCCAAAACCATCTTAGAATTCATTTTAAAATGAGAGGTTGGCTGTGAGCATATTATTTATCTAAACAAATGGGTGCCGGGTGAGTTGCCCCAGCGGTCTGATGTTCCATGCGTGGAAAAAACAAAGTCCTGTATTTTAAAGTGATGAAGGGTTTATGCAGTGCTTGCAAAAACCCTTCATCTTGTCAGCTCTCCCTTCTAGGTGGTGGTGGTGGGGGGAAGTATGCAGTTAAGGAAACAGTTCAGTGTCTAAAACTGTTGATATAGCTCTGGGGGTGGTGGAAGGCGGGGAAGGATGATCAAGAAAGAGCAGGTAGCAGTTCTTTTTGTATTAATATGTAAGCCATGTTGCCGTGGCCAGACGAAGCCCGGGAAGACAGGTGGCCCTTGTCCAAATAGGTTAAAGAAATGGCAGCGGTTCAAAACCACTGAAAATTCCCCTCTTACAGTGATGGCATCTCATTATATTATGGGCTTCAACTTGTGCATAAGCTAAGCCCTTCATTAACTTTTAAAGTCATTGCTAGAATCGAGAAACTGTTCTGGGTCCTTCAAGACAGTTGCTTGGATAAGAGGAGAGAAGATTCGCAGGTATGAGAGGCTGTGAGATGTAGCAGGTGGGAGCATGGTGTAGTGGTTAGATTATTGGACTAGGTTCTGAGAGGCCCAGGTTCAAGTCCTCACTGTGCAATGGCAGCTGTGTTAGTACCTAGTAACAAATTGAAGACTTTGCTTGTTCAAAGATTTTTGGTTGCACTCTGTCTTAGCAGTGGGCCCAAATGCTCACTCACGCTATGCTTTTTTTACTGTATTAGTTTCTCCCCTCCCTGGCACAAAGGGACTTCGAGCAGAGAAATAGGGGCGGGGGGAGAGAGAATCACATGGGGACGGCTGGGATTCTTTTGCATGACATCAGTCTGTTACAGACCTCCCTGTTGGAGAAGCTAGACAGACAAAACTTGGCTGTCCCCCAGCTCACTGTAAGTGTCAGAAGAGAGAAAGAGACTTTCACAGGGCCAGAAATGTTGAATATGCCAGTAGCCATCACTATATGCTCGGGATATCAGGCTGAATCGGAATCCGAATCAGAATACCTTTGTTAGCATAACATTGCAAAGCGTAAAATGCAAATTTCAAGATATCAGGCTGTTGTTTGCCCTTGGTGGGAAGATTGGGAGAGGCAGGCAAAGGGAGACACAATGGCCATTCCACAAAACATCCCAAGGTGACCACAGTGTCCCCCAATGCACTGACATCACACCTGGAGTTCAGCCAGACATGACATCAAAGGATCATCACATGACATCATTTCTGCCCTAGACATTTCTCCCACTGGTCAGGTGAGCAAGAGTGAGAGGACGGGCCTGACCAATAGGAGCCTTTCTGTCACTGGTAGATGGTTATCGTCCAGGCTGTATTCAGCGGCAGTGAAGACCACAGTTTAATTCTTAAATGAGTGGAGGCATTATCTTTTTCTTAACCAAGCTCTCCTTATGTTCTCCTAAATCTTTGGAACTGTGCGGTTGGATTCAGGCCAATATAAATATCTTTGCTCAATTAACAGTAGTCTCGTACCTGACAATTTACAAACGACAACCAGAAATATAAAACTACAGATTGAGGGAAGCATAATTCTCTAAATGATAAAAGCCTTTTCAAAAAGAACTGACTTTGCTCTTCACTCTGCAGGTATGAATCTGCTTTTGGTCCACGGCCTCAGCCAGGGCCTTTTTGGTCTTGGCCTCGACCTGACGGAAGGAGCTCCCGGAAGAGCTGAGTGCCCTGTCATCGTTCTGCAGGGCCTATAAGACGGAGCTCTTCCGCCAGGCATTTGGTTTTATATTTCTGGTTGTAGTTTGTAAATTGTCAGGTACTAGGCCTGAGATCACCTTGTTCAAACCTGCAGAGTGAAGAGTCCTACAAGGGGCATAGGGGTTTAGACGGTCCCTCAAGTATGCTGGGCCCAGACCACATTTGGCCTTAAAGGGAATTCCACAGTCTCGGTGCTACCAGTGGTGTGATGTCATGGTACGAGTACCATGCTAGGTATTTGAGGGAACAGGTTTGTATCCCGGCTGTGTCATGGAAGCTTGCAGGGTGACCTTGGGCCGCTCATGCACTCGCTGTCTAACCTGTCTCACAAGGTGGTTCTGAGGAAAAAAACAGTGGAGGAATACCATTGCGAAGAAATGAAGGGGATAAATGAAGAAGAGAAAGCCTAATCTGTGCTAGGTCATTTACAGCAGGGGTAGTCAACCTGTAGTCCTCCAGATGTTCATGGACTACAATTCCGATGAGCCCCTGCCAGCATTTGCTGGCAGGGGCTCATGGGAATTGTAGCCCATGAACATCTGGAGGACCACAGGTTGACTACCCCTGATTTACAGTATTTCTCTATAACTTTTCAGCCAAGACATTCTCAAAGCTGCCTATCATAACAATAAACTCTCTAACAAAACAATAAAAAGGATCCTTAAAACGGCAGCATGGTTCCTCATATAAGCAAAGTTTCATCTACCGCTAGATAGAATACATTTCCGCCCCCCCCCCCCCATGCCGCAGGAAGGCTTGCTAAAATATAGCTCTCAAAAAGCACAGCAAGGGAAAACTGGGGGAAGGGACCCAGCAGCTCTTGCAGGAAAGGGTCCTACATGGCCAGCATGAGTTGCCTCCGCATTCACAGCAGGCCCCAAATGTGGCACACAGGTAGGTCTCAGAACTGGCTGAATCGTAAAACAGCGATGAAGCTTCCTTGCCTGTCTGACATTCACTTCCTGATGGAGGGAGGTGTTCTTTTTGTTGTTGTTGTTGGAGCAGGCTGGGGGAAGGACCATCCTTCTGGGGCGGACTGCTTTCATGAATAATCGTTCCTTGTCAGAACCACCGGCTCTAATGAGGTGTGATCCATTACCCTGCAGGGTCTCCGCTCTAAGAACCGTAATCTCAGCATTCGCGTATGCCACAAAAAGTCAGTGTGCCAGGGAGGACCAGCAAAGGTGTCCCTGCGGGGGTCGGAAATATATCCCCCCTCCTTCTCCCCACTTTGGGGTTTTTTTTGCACGGAAAGTCTGGCCCTGTTAAGGATTCCGGAGAACTGCGAAGCCTGCGTATTGTGGCCTGCTATCTCGGTTGAGCTGAACAAAAGGTACGGTGCAGCTGTTGGTTTTCAGATGTAGTGAGGCTGCGTCTAGTGCGTCTGCTCATTCTGGCGAGGTTCTTAATGTTCAATTAATGTGGTGGGGGAGGGGATGCTAGCATCGAGGAGGGGCGGGGGCCTTTAAGTTACAGCTAACAGTGACGGCATTTTACTGGTAGAGTCTCTGTTTAAAAAAAAAAACAAAAACAAACATTTCCAGCTAATGGAGTGAACAAACCATTTGAGTTTTGATACTGATGCAATGTAGTGGAATAAGTGCATGTAGTACAAGCCCTCTCTCTGGAGACTGGAGGAGGCAGCCGTGTCTAGACTTTAAAGCGAGGGAACGTTGTCGTTTTTCTCTCCCCTTGGAAGAAGGGAAGCAGCAGCCTGTATTTTGGCAATTCTGCTTTCTACGTGAGCAAACAGGAGGGGAGGGACCCCTTTCCCCTCCATCAGAGCCTTTTGGCTCTGGACCCTTTGGATGCTTTCCACCACAACGTGAACCTCAGCCCGTTAAAGGCCAAACTGATAGCAATTTCACACAGTGTCCGAAGAGTCAGAGATGATGGCTGGAACAGGCTGGAAGCCAGGGCTTCCCTGCCCGTGGAGCCTCATCTCCCAAGGGGCCAAGTCTTGCTCAAATCCTGGGTGGAGTGCAGAACATACCAAGTCGGGTGTGAATGTTTATACAAGCCTTCTGTGGCGTGTGCAGTACCATATGGTATGAAAAGCTAGGGCCTGCTCTTTGATTCTCCTTTCTGCTCAACCCAAGGCCTCTGACCTTGGACTATGGATCAGCCAACTGAATCATGTTGGTCCATCATGGTCAGTCATGTTTACTCTGACTTGGCAGCAGCTCTCCATCGTCCCAGGCTGGGGTCTTTCACATCACCTACTGCCTGGTCATTTTAACTGGGATTTTGGGCACACCAAGCAGATGCCCTATGGCTATGCTGCAGTTCCTTGGCAGGTACATTGGGGCACTGACATCACCTCTGGCCAATCCTCTTTTATTTCCATCCAGGTAGAGGCAAGCCTAGGGTCCTCTGAGTCCTAAATGCTTGATCTGGCCTTGTTCCCTCTGAAATGTGCTTGTACCTGAGGCTTAATATGTTTAATGACATTGCATCATTTCCATAGCTAGAGAGCCATTTCAGGGTGATCGATCAGACCTGTCAAGATGTGGACACATAATATGTTGCATGTATTGGCTTCTGCACAAAATCAAATAAGTGCTCAGGAAAGGTACTTTTGTGTAATTTGTGCCGCCAGTATATTACTGTGCCCTGACATGGGTAGCCAAGCCTAGCCCAACCTCATCCGATCTCTTGTCTAGATAACTCAGTAGAGTTGTGATTTGGTGGTAAACAAAAATGGCAATTCAGCTTTATGTCTCTCTGAAATCTTTGGCTCGTGGCCATAGATGTTGTGGGGGGGGGGGAGGAAAAGAGTCAGCCTGGTAGGCATGACATTATTCTGTTCTAGAACATGGTAAATGCCATCGTAAGAGCTTAGTGAGCCTCTTGTGGCTCAGGGTGGTAAGGCAGCAGAAATGCTGTCTGGGAGTTCGATCCCAGCAGCCGGGTCAAGGTTGATTCAGCCTTCCATCCTTCCGAGGTCGGTAAAATGAGTACCCAGCTTGCCTGCTGGGGGTAAACGGTAATGACTGGGGAAGGCACTGGCAAACCACCCCATATTGAGTCTGCCATGAAAACGCTAGAGGGCGTCACCCCAAGGGTCAGACATGACCCGGTGCTTGCACAGGGGATACCTTTCCCTTTCCCTTTAAGAGCCAACTTTCAGCATTAACCCTGCAGAAGACAAGAAGTTCCTTATTCTGGCCAAGCTATGAATGTGTGGATCAAATCCGATTTTTGTCCGAACAGAAAGATTCATTCAGTGGGGATTGTAGACAAGATGGAAAGGTTACAAGTCATGGGATTTCGTGGGGTTATGAGGCAATCTTTTCTTCCCTTTCCTTTGCGTAATGGTCAATTTTATTCCATACTTCTGTCTTGTTCTGGGGCATCCTGGAACCTGTGGAGCCCCAGAAGAGGGTGGGGTGAATAAAACTAGCTGTTGCGTACAAACGTTTTTAGCATCTCAGGGGTGCCCACTGCAAAATTTGGATTGAACAGTAGGCTCTGCTTAAAAAGAGGGACCTTTGGGTGAGTCAACTCCCTCATGAAAACTCTGGAGCCCCAAGGGCAGCTGTGTTCCCCACCACAACTTCAACTTTTCATAGAATCATAGAATCATAGAGTTGGAAGGGGCCATACAGGCCATCTAGTCCAACCCCCTGCTCAACGCAGGATCATAGAATCACAGAATCATAGAGTTGGAAGGGGCCATACAGGTCATCTAGTCCAACCCCCTGCTCAACGCAGGATCATAGAATCACAGAATCATAGAGTTGGAAGGGGCAATACAGGCCATCTAGTCCAACCCCCTGCTCTACGCAGGATCAGCCCTAAACTTTTCATTCATGGGCTCCATCCCTGAAACACCTATGGGAAAAGGGGTTTTCATAGTACATCAAAAGAAACAAAAAAAATGAGATTATAGCCTTTAGATAGCGATGGGTCTATCATACCACCCTCAGTTTTCTTTTAATGTTAGAACCTTTCTCTGCCTTTGAAGGCGAGGGGATGTGGTCATTGTAGCTCTTGGTTTGCTATTCATGATTAAAGCAATAAGGAGTCAGCTGATTACAGACTCCTTGTTCCGACAGTTGTTATTTTGTAGGCATCCTTTCAGGTCACAGGATTGACGGTACAGTGTGCATCAGCGGGTTTCTTAGGAGGGAGGCCAACTTTGATTTTTTCCATGGGAAGGCTGGGCTCCGCTCCCCTCTCAAGTTGGAAGCTCTCTTGGGTACCTGTAGGGAAAGTCACCGTCTCTCTGCTTGACCAGCGGTTTGTTGTGAGGACAAAGCAGGAAAGCCGTTGGTACTCTGAGGAGTGCTCGTGAAAATGATGAGATGCTTTGTGGAAACACCAGGCGTTTTCATACATAAACAGTTTGTGTTGATGTTAGTCGTCATTGTAAACAATGACTCGTGTTAGTCAGCATGTACTTTGTTTCCCCTGCATTTTATGCTGGGCTATCACCGTTTATAGTGAAAATATCACACGAAGCAGGATTTGAACTTGAGTCTCTTAGATCCAGTCTTGACACTGTAACCTCTAAGCCAGGGGTAGTCAACCTGTGGTCCTCCAGATGTTCATGGACTACAATTCCCATGAGCCCCTGCCAGAATTTGCTGGCAGGGGCTCAAGGGAATTGTAGTCCATGAACATCTGGAGGACCACAGGTTGACTACCCCTACTCTAAGCCACAGCCTGTCCAACTGTGCTTTGAAGCCTGGACAAGGGTGGAGGAGATACCTCGTTGAGGTCTACGATGAAGCAGTACAGTGCTATGGAACCAGCACCTCCCACTCAAGAACCGGCCCAAGGTTATTTGTTGTTCCATCAGCAAATGTTGGGTTCCATCTCTGAATGCCTGCAAGCTCTCAGTCTTCTGATGGCTGCTAAACACAGATCTCGGTCCTGGGCAAAAGACACCAATTTCCAGAGACGGACCTCCAGACCAGTTCTGTCTGTTGAGTTGCAGGAAGAGGGCATTTATCTCTCCAGTGTAGTAACCGAAGTCTTTTAGCAACATTAAGGGCACAGAATGACCACTTTCATTGTTCATCAATTAGACTCCAGGAGGCAGGCAAATACTTTAAAAGTATATAAGCGTTCTCAAAGATCAATGAATAATCTAATAAAAAAAGAATATGAGTAATTACTTCCTCCATTAAAGGCCAAATAACCGGCCAGGCCAAAAGCATATGTTTCAGAGATGTGTCTTGTGAATTACCATGCCAACAATGAGATTAGATTTCAGTAGCACCTTAGAGACCAATAAGATTATCTGGGAATAAGAGAATCAAAGCTTCCTTTGTCAGACATGAGTCGGAAGGGAACTTTGGCTTCAAAAGCTGCACCATGATAATTTCCAGCCATGGCGGCCGCTGGAGAGCACCAAAGGTGAGCTGGCGGCAGAATGGCAGGGCAGCCCCCGAGGCAGCAGCCGGGGAGGAGAATGAGGAGGAGCCACGGCTCGGTACCGACTGATCCACGGACTGGTCCCGGTCTTTGGACCGGGGGTTGGGGACCACTGCTCTAGACAGCTGTGTTGGTGAGCTCGATGCACGTATTTGTAAACTGAGTCTTTCTGGTCAAGTGTACAGTTTCTACTTCCCATGATCTAGAGCATGGAGAATGGATCCCACAACGGAGTCCTTATCCAAGATAAGTCCTTTATGATCCTGGGCTTTGCACAGCAGGAGACTGAGTCCTGGAACACCCTAAGGTGCCAGTGGACTCAAATCTTCTACTCCTGCAGACCAGCACAGCCCTCCTCTGAAAACTACCTTAGGAAGAAAAGTATCTGACATCACGACAACACTGAATTCTGAAAGAAGAGAGATGCTGTCCCTGCTTGGGCTCTAAGCAGTTCCTCCGTTTTGTCCCGAAACTCGTTAAAACTGACAACATCATGGCAACTCTCACGCCCTGACTCTCGAGGGGTGATTTTAATCCAGGAGGATAGCTGTGCTTTTAATCGTGAGTGTGTGTTAAAGAGCCTTGCTCCGTCTCCTTCCCTTGTCATTTTAACCTGAGCTCACCCTATTGGAATTCTACCCTCTGGAAGGGTGAGGCGCTTTATACCGTAATGATTAACATCTGTGCCTTTTCTTGGGATATTTCTTTTGCAAAAACGTCTCTGTCCTCCTCCTTCCCATCCAGGCAGCCCCTCCCTTTGGGGGCACCGGATCGGTGGACTTTGTTACGTGAATGGGTCAAACCTCCTAAGACAGCGAATGGGTGTGAGGCACGAACTGGCCTTGCTGGAGAAAGTGTGCATGCCTGCAGGGTGGGGAACTGTTACAGTTAAGCACACCCTTTTGAGATGAACCCCCCCCTCCCAATCAGAGACTAAGCTGGAGGAAAGGCCACTTTGTGGAAATTGCAGAGGGGGTAATAAATCTCCTGTCCAGTCATGCAAATGGGAAGGGGCCAGTTCTTAGCAGTGGAGCATCTGCTTGGCATGCAAAAGGTCTCTGGTTCAATCCCTGGTATCTCCCGCAGAAAGGACTAGGTAGTAGGCAATGAGAAAGACCTCTGCTTGAGACCCTGGAGAGCAGCTGCCAGCCTGAGTGGGCAATACTCAGACTCAGAAAACCTTTATTGGCATACACAAAGCTTCAATCCCGTCATGTTTGAGGGATTTAAATTCCAAAGTCAGTTCTAAACCCCTCATCATCGAGTGCAAGCCCTCTTCCTCTGTCTGAATTAATTAACTCTTATCCATTTGGGAAACCTTTCCAGGGCCATTAAGAAACCCCAGGGTTTTACAAAACCCTAGTTGAGAAAATCTGCCTTACAGGGACACATAAATCAGCTATGACTTGACGACAACAAGAACAAAATGAGGTACAGACTTGGGAAAGCTTAACTTTTAAATGCAGGTTTTGTTATATCTTTCTTTCTTTCTTTCTTTCTTTCTTTCTTTCTTTCTTTCTTTCTTTCTTTCTTTCTTTCTTTCTTTCTTTCTTTCTTTCTTTCTTTCTTTCTTTCTTTCTTTCTTTCTTTCTTTCTTCATTCATTCATTCATTCATTCATTCATTCATTCATTTATTTATTTATCTGTTTATTTATTTATTTATACCATCTCACCATCTAGTCTAGAAATGCTTATAATTGTGCATGGGGTGTGTGTGTGTGTGCACATTCTTGCATTTATGACTCAAGTCTAGTTCCTAAATATATAATGTTCCGAATCTCCGTATGTGCTGGCGAAATGGTTCATCTGGTTCCCGAAACGAGAAAGAATGCTGTTTTGTCAGACAAAATATGCAGAGCTGGATGATGTGCTGCAAACCATTTGGGGACCTGTCTGCTGTTGTTTTGTCCTCCATCCCCCAACTCAACCACCCTGTGGGACAAGTTTCTGTTCTGTCCATTTTGCAGTTGGATTTCTGGCTCAACCCAGGCTGTACAGGGCATTTGTGGCAGGAGCAGGAGCTTGCCTGCAGGTCTGCAGTCCCGCTTTGTGTGCACCGGCAACAGCAGCAGACAGAAAACAACTTGCAGGTCTTGCTAGAGGTTGTATCCCATTTGTCACTGCTGAATCTCAGTGTAGTTTTTACCAGCAAATCAAACCCCCGCAAGTTTCTAATCCACACTAATGCTCCCTATTCCACCTGCCTACGGGCGCCTCCGTTACCCCTTTGTTATCTGGAAGGGAAAGAAAGTCAAACATCCCTGCCCAGTTGCCTGGATCTAGGTCTTTCTTGCTAAGGGAGACCAGGCAAGCAGTTAATTGCAAGCCTGAATGGCAGCTTCTAAGGACAGCAGAAGGTAAGAAATTTTTAAGCACACTGGGCTTTTTCTGTTTTGCTCCCCACTGACTACTGATTTTCTTCTTGCAGTCTATCCACTTTTGCCGAACCCTTGTGGAATCAGTCCAGCCTGTTGTTACTCCTCTCTCCTGCCGTGTATGTTTGTTGCTGGTGGGTACGTGGGATCCTTTAGTGAGGCACCCAGACTGCAGGACTGGAGAGAGGCAGCTAGAACTGGTTAGCTGTGCAATACCCATCACAGTGGCTGATGCTCTTGGGAGAAAAATACCGATGACTGGAGAAAAGAACTCTACAGAGAACTCTACAGAGCGCATTCTTGAGGTCCCTTGATGGGGATTACTTTAATGCCCTTTTAGCCTCTTGATGCTTGGAAGCTGTCAAGGGCTAACCGAGGGCCAATCAACTGAAGCTCAATCCGGATAAGGAAGAGGTGCTGTTGGTTGATGGAAAGGTGTGGAGGCAGCCTAGTCTGGGGTGGGGTTGTGCCCCTTAAGAAGCTGGCTCACAGCTTGGGGACAGGCTTGCCAGCCCAACACTGGCCACTGGGAGGAGCTCTAGAGAGACTAGGATATGCAGATAGGTGGTGTGCTGACAGCATGATGTCACTTCCGCCATGAACCTGGAGATGATGTTATTGCATTGGCACAACACGTTGATGTAATGCCCAGGTTTGCCTGGAAGTGGCATTCCCATGTTGATGCCATGCCTGTCTACCCCCATTTGCCCACTGCACATTGGGCGGCTGGGCAGAAGGTTTTCTTCCCTAGCAGGAGACCAGAATGCTGTTGTTTTACTTCCTTTATTATCTGTCTGCCTTTCTTGCTGAGACTGAAGTGGATTACACAGTGAGAAACAATACAGTAGGAACAATATAAATGAAAGCAATTTATGTACAAACAGTGCAGTAACTGAACAGCAAAGTTTGAGAATGCCCTAGAAAAATTCTAAATTGCACATAATAAAGCAGGAATGTGAAAGTGAAGAACAATGCAACAAAAACAGTATAATGTATACAATGAACAGTACAGTGATAATGCAGGCTGTTACAATATAGCATAAGATAAAGGATTTCAGCAAATTGGTCAAATGTAACAAGAAGAGCCGGGCATACAATGTGTAATCATAGGAGTTACTGTGTTTTATGTAACATTGTTGAAAACAAATAGACCACTTATTTTGTCTGTCTCAGTCTTTCAGAGAATGTGCTGTATCTCTTGAGTCCATAAATTACGGAAAGGTGAATCAATTTTTCTATATAATTACTTATATAAGACAAATGTCGTACTGCTTAAATGGCAGCTTTTATAATTTGCTGTTCCATATCAAACCAAGGGTTTTGGGTGGGCGTTAATTTGATTTTTCAAAGTTTAGTAGCCTATTTTTTGTGTGTGTGTCTCAAAGCAGGAAAGTTATTCTTTGTAAGTCTTTGGAAGGATATAGGGGCAGGGGTAGTCAAACTGCGGCCCTCCAGATGTCTGTGGACTACAATTCCCAGTAGCCCCTGCCAGCATTCGCTGGCAGGGGCTCCTGGGAATTGTAGTCCATGGACATCTGGAGGGCCGCAGTTTGACTACCCCTGCACGAGAAGAATTTAGGTGAGATCACTAATTATACGTCGATAAGAATTGTGTCTCTACGTTTGATTCTGAGAAGTTTTGGGATATTGTGAATGCCTATGATGGATTTTATCTGGCATTAAGTGTTATTTAGTATATGTTTGGTATTTTGGTTCTCTTATATTTATGAAGATAGTTGGGGCAGGCAGTCGACCATGACTTAATCCAGTTACCTTATTCTCATTCTTTTTTGAACTCTTTGTGCCACAGTTTTAGGAAAGTCTTACCAAGCTTGAAAAAGGCTCTCTGTTAGCCTCTTTGTTTTGATAACCAGCAATTAATAGTCCTGATTATTATGTAGAAAGCCCTATATCATCTGGGACCCTAGGGTATCTATGGGGTGGCTTTGTGAACTTGCCCCCATAGCTATGATCATGCTCTATGGACCTGTAGAAGATGGTAACCCACCAGGATTTTCCAGCTGTGAAATGAGTGATCTACAGAAGTGGTCCCCAACCTTTTTATCACCGGGGACCACTCAACGCTTGACAATTTTACTGAGGCCTGGTGTGGGGGGGGGTAGTTTACTCCTCTACTCTCAACCACTGCCCTAGCGCTCTCTGATCGCTATGGTAATGTTTAAACATCCCTTCAAAATAAGATACAGACACGCCACAACAATGAACATAAGGAACATTTTATTTTCATGGAAATCTTAACTCATGACAACGACAAATCAATGGGAACCCTGAGCTTGTTTCTCTGCAACGAGATAGTCCCATCTGGGAGTGATGGGAGACAATGACACCCGAAGTGTGTTGTAAAGGGCCAGGGGGGGGAGGGGGGAGAAGGCGTCCTTCACGGCCCACCTCCAATTAGTTGAAGGACCACATGTGGTCCATTGCCCACAGGTTGGGGATCGCTAATCTACAGGGATTCTTCTCCCAAAGGTATTAGAACTTGAAGGCATCCAATGAAGCTGATGGGAAGGAGGTTTAGAATGGGCAAAAGGAAATACTACTTTATACAGGGGGATTAAAATGTGGAATTAGCTGCCAGAAGATGTAGTGATGGTCACAGGAATAAACAGATTTAAAAGGGGGTTTGATAGATTCATGGGGGATAAGTCTATCAGTGGCTATTGAGGGAACCCCAACAGCATGGGGGAGGGACTCAGTCTCTGTGCCCTGTTGTTGGCTCTCCAGAGGAACTGTCCAGCCACTGTGTGAGACAGGACGCCGGACCACATCAAATTTTAGTCTGATCCAGCAGGTCTCTTCTTTTGTTCTCCAGGCAAAACAATTTCATTTTTTCAGAGACTTTATATAAGCATGCTCTCCATATGGCATTGCTATTTCATTCTCCTAAGTAGGTTTACCCACGTTTTACATCTCGGGCAACTTTTTCTATGGTTAAGCTGTTTGACGTTCCTATTAATATTTTATTTTCATTCTGTTCTGTTTTTATGCTGATGGTTTCTTGCAGGGGTTGTTAAAAGTGTTTTTTTTCTAATTGGAAGCCTGCAATCTGTTTTGAGAATATTTTTAGTGAGAGTGCAGGATATTGAATATTTTAAACATAACAAACAACATGAACTACCTTGTTGTCTGGGCTACAGAGCTGACCAAAGCCAAACTTTCTTGTGGGGAACAAGAGTGTACCCCCAGACTTTCCTCCTAAGGGATAGAAAACAACATGTGCTTTTAAAAATACTTAGCTTTCTCTTATTTTTAATCCTGAATGTGTTGAGAGCCAGCTTGGAGTGGTGGTTAAGAGCCATGGCCTCTAATCTGGAGAACCAGGTTGATTCCCCCCCCCCACCCCATATGAAGCCTGTTGGGAGACCTTGGGCTAGTCACAGTTGTCTCAGAGCTCTCTCAGCCTCACCTACCTTACAGGGTGTCGTGTGGGGAGAGGAAGGTTAGGTGATTTTTAAGCTTTGAGATTCGTTCAGCTAGTAAAAAGCGGGGGGGAATTCCTCCCCCCTACCACTACTACCACTACTACCACTACTACCACTACTACTACTACCACTACTACTACCACTACTACTACCACTACTACTACCACTACTACCACCACCACCACTACTACTACTACCACTACTACCACCACCACCACCACCACCACCACCACCACCACCACCACCACTACTACTACTACTACTACTACTACTACTACTACTACTACTACTACGTCTTTGGATCTTGCTGAATTTTGCATTTCCCAACCAGGGAAATCTCTCCTCTGTCCTCAGTTTGAATCCAAAATCGGACTGGCCGTGATTCTTCTTAGCCACCTCTCTCCTTCAGTGCCCCAAATGTCCCAACCTAAGCTCATTTGCAATAGTATCACAGAGAGGAGAATAAATATTGGTTCTGTGTATGTGTAGAAAGCATTGGGGAACTGAAACAACAATGATGTCAGGTCTGTCGTTTTCCCATGGCGTCTCCACCCTCTGAGCTTATGCCCTCATTATAGTGTTGCTGATCGGCCAGCGTGCTGATCTGGCCGCTTTGACAGGCAGCAGCTCGTGGTTAAATACAAACCGTAGCTGCATTGCGCCGAAGGCTTAGCATTCAGTGTGTGATTGATAGTGTGTGTTGTGCAGTTTGTGTTTGTCATTTGTTGGAGGTGTTGGGGGAGAATTACTATTCCAGATGGAAAGCTACATACAGAGCCCCATTGGCCATTGTGCTAGACAAGCTCGACCATAACACCTGTTGCAGTGTCCAACCGGTAATCTTTTGCATCTACAATAAAGTGACCAGAATGTGAGGGATCTTAAAGCGGGCAGGGGTGGCGGCAACAGCGGCGGCATGACGGGGGGGGGGGGGGCGGTGGTGGTGGTGGTGGCGGCCTATTTCCTCTCCCCCCATTCCCCTTCCCGTTGGCTGCAGCCGGGCATCCTCACCTGGGCTCCTCCCATGGTGCAACCTGTCGTGCAGGGGGCTGATCACGCAGGCCACTGCTTTGGGGGCCGGGCCCTGCCGGTGACAGTGTGTGTGTATGTGTGTGTGTGTGGGGGGGGGGGGGCTTGTGAGGCTGCTTGCGGCCAGGCAGGACTTTTTTTTAAAGCTCCAAGATGCGGGACATTTCTTCAAAAAGTGTGATTGTCCTGCAAGATGTGGGACCAATGGGCACCTTAATCTACAAGAGAACAGTTGTTGGTGGTTTTGGATGATGAACTCACACATGGTGTGAAAAGGCTGAAGGATATTTTCCTTTTGCAGGCAAGGTATCTGGGGCATCAAGGTACCGCCCCCCCCCCAAATGATATTTCTTCCTGCACGCACAGTGTGATTCTAAATAACAGCAATTCTGCCAACTCTGAGCCACTGATGACTGTGATCATAGGGTTATATCAGTGGAATAAGAATGCCCCTGGACGCAGAGTTAGCTGTGTTCAGAATGAATTTGGGAACATTCACGGATTATTTGCACTCAGAGCTGACTCCTGAGAACCCTTTTTTCTCCCCTTCTTTTTACAGTTCTTTGCTGTTGCTTTGCAAGAGGATGCTGGACATGCCGACGGATCGAGCTTGTTGCTTCCCAAGGACAACCCAACTATGAGGTAAGGTGAGCCTTCATGTTGTGGAGGGCAATTCTTGTGTGTGTGTGTGGGGGCAACTTTGTTAGCCATGGAATGTGATACACATGTCTAGCCCATGCAGGGCAATCTATTAGGACAGTGGTCCCCCAACCTTTTTATCAGCAGGGACCGGTCAACGCTTGACAATTTTACTGAGGCCTGGGGGGGGGGGGGTAGTCTTTTGCCGACTGCTCCGCTCCTGCTCCGCTTGCTTTCCCACTGGTGCCCCTGACTTCCCGCCACCCGCTGGGGGGTGCTGCCAGCAGCAGCTGCGCAGTGCCAAGCCGAGGGGGAGCCCCAGCCATGGCGGCCACTGGAGAGCACCAAAGGTGAGCCGGCGGCATAGTGGAAGGGCAGCAGCCCGGAAGAGGTTAATGGGGAGCCATGGCCCGGTACCGAGTGCTCCACAGACCGGTACCGGTCTCCAGACCGGGGGTTGAGAACCACTGTATTAGGATATTCTTCCTGGTGAAACAAATGTTGGTTATCCAAGAGCAGCTTTTGTGCCTGACTGCAACCTACTTGCTCGCCTTTCTTTGTTCTAGTCAACGAGAGAAGCAGCAGCCCCCGGAGATCCTGGTGTGGCTGAATGGGCAGGTCAGAAGATACTTCTGATCCTTGGCCAACTTTTCTCTTGTTAGTTGCTAGGCATGGTCACAATGCAAAAATTAGTGTCCTTCATTTCTCTGCTTAGCAAACAGTTTGCATAAGATTCAGATCAGGTCAGATCAGGTCACCTGGGTCTAGGTAGCTGGAATGTGTTTTTTTATCGTGTTTGTACATTTTCCCCCCATGGAGAGGGACTGTTTTATGAATTGTAAAGATTTATAAAATCTCTATATCAAGTGTGAGAAGAACTGGCTGTACCTTGGTACTAGGGTTGTCCGTGGCCACTGGCAGATCTAGGTTGGGAAACACCTGGAGAATTTGGTTTTGAGCCTGGGGAGGGCAGGGACCTCAGGGAGGCATGATGCCAGAGAGTCTCTCCTCCAGAGCATCTGTTTTCTCCAGGGAACTGATCTCTGTAGTCTGGAGATGGTCTGTAATTCCAGGAAATCCCTAGATCCTAGAGGCTGGATTCCCCACTTGATACTGCCTTTGGAAAGTCTGGAATATTTTTTCTGGCCCTAAAGGAAACAGCCAGGGTGGGGAGAGGAGGGGAATTCTCCGTGCTTTTCCTGCTGGTCCAGTCAAAATATACATAGAATTGTTTCTGTCTGTCAAGCTTCATCTAGCGACTACTTTGGCCGACTCATGCTTTAAAATGATTTCACCCAGAGTTTGTTTCCTAATCTCTAATGGTTCCCTGCAGTCTTCCCTGAAGACTGTGACATTAACAGAACCAGTTTCCTGTCCAAGCAAGAGCTGGCTGGTATGTGTGTGTGTGAAGATATTAAAACTGTCCCTCACCCCAAAGGCAAGCATAAATAATTAGAAGCAACTCAGAGCTATCTTGTGGGACTCTGCTGAAGCCTGGCCAGGAGGGACAAAGACAAAGGGAGCCTTTCTCTGGTATCAGCCGCGGTACACTGGCAAGCTCCTCTATTCTTCCCTTTTAAGCTGTAGATATATAACCTTCTGCTTGAAGTGGATAATTGATGGCCCAGTGAAAAAGACAAAAAACCAGGGTGAGTGGGTGGCTGAGCATTATACTTCATGACAAATGAGACTTCTTCTGTAGGGGTGACATTTATCTTAACATTTATTTTATTGGAAACAATTGTAATCCCTCCTTTCGGTTCCAGAAAGGGCCTGGAAAGTTTTCAAGCATGAATCAATAAATAAATCCAGCAACCACCTAAAAGGAGCAAAAGCATAAAAAGGAAGGACGTGGAGGCATGAAACAAAGCTTAACCCGATGCCCAGATAGCAGTAAAAGAGGCGCTGGGCAAGTTTCAGTAAGAAGGTCTTTCCATAATGGTGGTGCCACCACCAAAAAGATTCATCACTTTGGGATGAAATTAATTCAAAAGAAATTCCATCTAAACATCCGGAAGAAGTTCTTGACAGTTAGAGCAGTTTCTCAGTGGAACAGGCTTCCTCGGGAGGTGGTGGGCTCTCCATCTTTGGGAATGTTTAAACAGAGGCTGGAGAGCCATCTGACGGAGAGGCTGATTCTGTGAAGGTTCAAAGGGGTGGCAGGTGACAGTGGACGAGCAAGAGGGATGTGAGTGTCCTGTATAGTGCAGGGGGTTGGACTAGATGACCCCAAAGTCCCTTCCAGCTTTATGATTCTATGACAGTTCATACGAAAATAAAGCCTTTATAACAATGGTAGAGTTTTGAGGCACTGTTCTCTTTGACATTAATACGCATTGTTGAATGTTCTGACCAGGCTGGCCCGATCTCATGAGATTAGTAACTAAGCTGGGCTGGTCCGAGTCAGTATTTGGATAGCAGACTACCAAGGAATGCCGGGGCTTTTACACAGCAGCAGGCAATGGTGAACCACCTCTGTTCATCTCTTGCCTTGAAAACCCTTTGGGATTCCAGATATTGGTTGCAACAGGACAGTACCTTCCGTCACACTGAAAACAGCCCCTTGTGTGCTGTATGGAGCGTTCTGCCTGTCCTCCTCTCATTTAACAACCAAGACAGGTCACTTTAACTTTGACTTAAAGGCATAGCACTACAATGCATGAAACAGCACTCTGTGCATCCTGTACTACACTACTGTGCATCCTGTACTGCAAACTTATGTGTTTGCATGCATAAGCATGCATGTTAGAGAAAAGAGGTGTTTATGGACATGCATATGTACATGCTTTCGGAAATAGTAAATAATGACATTTGGGCTTTTTCCCCCTTTCCATCTCTAACCACTACCTGAAGTGGCACCTAATGGGAACCTGTTGGAATATCTTAATTGATGGACAAATGCCTGGGCAGGTCTGTTGTTGTTCCTTGGGGTCCTTTGTCTGTTCTCCTGGTTCTACACGATGAAGGGCTTATTGCTATAGGTTACCAAGTGAGAGTTTTGACAATGCAGACTGCCTTGTGTTGTCGATGCTGCCATGGAGGCATTACGAAAAGAGTGTAGCCAAGGTTTGTAAAAAAAAAAAAAAAGGCAGAGGAGTTTCTGTCATTCTGGGGGGAAAAAAGCGTCTGTATTTCTATTCCTGGGGCACCATCAGTGTATTGCAAATGGTCTTCAAGCAAAGGTTGGAGACACACTTTTCTTGGAAGCTTTAGGATGCTTTGGGCTGATCCTGCGTAGAGCAGGGGGTTGGACTAGATGGCCTGCATGGCCCCTTCCAACTCTATGATTCTATGAGTCTATGTTACACCAGCCTTTTCCGACCTTTTGACTGTGGAAGAGCCCTTGAAATATTTTTCAGGCTTTGAGGTACCCTGGAAACGGTGACATGCCCCTTCAGAGAAGTGAGCATGGAAGTAAGATGTGGGAGCCGGTCAACTGATCAATCATTTCCCATTTCCATTGCAAAGAGGGAGACTAGGCCTGTAGACCAACAGAGGAAGTGGGCTCTAATGATGTCTAGTGATGCCAGCAAGCATCCGAACTTCTGGGAACGGCCACAAAACCTCTCATGTTAGCCCAGGGTTCCCCAGGACTCTGGTTGGGAATCTCTGGGTTATACAGAGCCACCTTTGGGTACACTAGAAAAGAGTTCAGAGTCCAGTAGCACCATAAAGACTAACAAAATCTGTGGCAGCGTATGGGCTTTTATGACTCACAGAAGAGGTGAGTCACTGAAGAAGTGTTCATATGTAAGTTGCTTCTGAACTCTTGCTCTTTTCTGCTGCTGTAGATTAATGGGAAACAGATTACAGTGTTGGTCTTGGGCAGTCTGAGTTCAAGCCCCTGCATACTGATGAAGTTTACTGGGCCAATCTGGGGCTAGTCACACTCTCCCAGCCTGCTTGACCTCGCAGGGCCCTTCTGAGATTAAAAGAGGATTTAATACCTCGCTTGTCTCTACCTCAAGTAGTCTGGAAGTGGCCTACAATCGGCTTGCCTTTCCTCTCCCCACAGCATGCACCTTGTGAGATTGCTGGGGCTGAGAAAGCTAAGAGAGACATAATTATATACTTAGTAATTGGCACTAGCAAGTTTTTCAGAGCGGATCTCTCCCCAGGAATTCCTTTTAGTGGACACTGCGTTTGCCATTTGGTCTCGATTCTGCAAACCTTGCTCAGTGAACCTGGAATTGCTCACTCTCCCGAAACGAATCCCTGGCTCTTCTGTAGTGCTTAGTGGTAGATTTCTCGGTATATGTGTCAGTATTTCAAGCTGTGCTTGCAATCTCCTCCTCCTTCCCTCCCATGCTAGAAGACTGTTCTTTTCAGCTTTGCAACTGCTGATTGGCTTCCTTGGACATGAAGCTTTCCGGTTAAACATGACCGGCACACCTGCTGCTTAAGCTGCCCTGG
This sequence comes from Paroedura picta, assembly GCF_049243985.1. Lineage (NCBI taxonomy): Eukaryota > Metazoa > Chordata > Lepidosauria > Squamata > Gekkonidae > Paroedura > Paroedura picta. The sequence continues at coordinate 11,402,341 of NC_135380.1, read as the reverse complement.
CAGCTTGCTTGTGCTATTTTGAGATTTGCCACAAAAAAAGGGGGGGGGAATCATTCTAGATGCGTTTCCCCCACCCTTGCTTATATTAAATAATCAGCTTTTATTTTGTCCAGCAGTTTCGGGGCGAGATGTTTAAGATTTCTGGAAGTGTTTGATGACAGATTACGAGATCAAATGCTCCACGGGGCTCGTGCTTTTTTCTTTTCAAAGAGGGCTGGGGGTAGGGAGGAGCATGGAGCAAAGGCGTTGGCTTCCAAATAGAAGGGGAGGCAATGATTTAAACTGGGTCAGCTGGAGTCTATTCATACCAGTGGAGGGGAGCGCTGTGCCAGCTCCTCCCTTCACCCTCCCAGCTTCTTCCAGCACACTCTGCTGAAATGAGGCTGATAACAGAGGGCTTTGGACAAAGCAGAAGAAGTGAGGAGATGGTGTGTGTGCGCGCTCAGTTTTGACTGAGCGGTGGGACGTGCTTGCCATTAGAGGGGGAGCCGTGTTAGTCTGTTGAGGCATAAGAAGACTGGATTTGCTGCACAAGACAGAAAGGAACAGGGGCCAGGCTACCAATTACTTGGCCGTATGCTGGCTTTGTTTTGATGGCTGTGGAAGACCAAGCTATTGGTGAACCAGTGAGCTTGAGACTGGGGATTGGGGGTGTTTGTGTAGGAGATCATTGACCTTGCGGCTGAGTCCCGTGTTTGATGTGCTTGGATCATGATGGGGTTACTAACCTCCAGGTGGTACTAGAAAGGTCCTGTGTAGGCAATGCAATATGAACTTTGTAACTGACCAAAAAGGCCAGGAGTGTTGTTTAATTTTCTAGTGCAGGCTTTCTCAACCAGGGGTTCATGAAACCCTGGGGTTTCTTGACGATGCTGTAAAGCAGGGGTAGTCAACCTGTGGTCCTCCAGATGTTCATGGACTTCAATTCCCATAAGCCCCTGCCAGCAAATGCTGGCAGGGGCTCATGGGAGTTGTAGTCCACGATGAACATCTGGAGGACCACAGGTTGACTACTCCTGCTGTAAGAGATTCTGGAATGGTTGGGAGTTAATTAATTTTCAATATATTTTTAAAATGTTGTTAAACATTTAACAGTTGACATGCAGATATTTGGTCATGTTGACTACCCCCCCCCTCTGAAAATGGCCAATGATGGGCCCGGAAGGGGTGGGAAGGGGAGTGGCCCCAGGTGGGCGTGTCCACAGCTCTGCTTCCCAACCATACTCTGTACAATCGCTCCACTTCTGGTTTCTTGAAGCCGGAAACATATTTCAGGGGTTTCTCAGTGATAAAAAAGTTGAGAAACGCTGTTCTAGTGCATGCCAACAAATCACAGTTGAAAGGGGCAACCTCAAGAGTAATGTTCAAACCATTCATAGATAGTTTGCCTCTGTGTCATGACCTGGACTTCCTTCCTTGGTAGTCTCCCATCCCAATACTAAACACAAGTCAACCCTGCTTAGCTTCCTGATTTACTGGCTGTTTTTTCAGCTGGAACCAGATGAGAGAGCCTTGGTGGTAAAGAGGAGGACGTTGTACGTATTACGTTTATATTCTGACATGTTAGGAGGTGCCTTTTTCTTAAATCCTTCCGTGACTCTGTTCTCAGAATATCTACCACAGAGTGTATATTTTTTCAGAGATTTGCTCTGACTGTGAAGGATTTAACGATCTTCCAGAAAACAGGTCAGGCTTTCATCTAGGTACATGGTCTGTGCCCTGAGTATACAGTATCTATCCCTGCAGCTTTGGGTTCCAGTCTGGAGTCTGTGACTTATTAGTGAAGGCAGCTCCTGGTCTATTGAAAACAGATCGTTTCTGAGCAATAGTTAGATGCAGGATGGTGGCGTTGGTGGTGGTAAAAGGAGGAAGTGGAAGGTTTTCAATGATCTTTTGTTCCTGTCTCTTAACTATGCCCTTTTAAGGGCAAGGACACCCATCCTTTGGAAACCACCAATGCCGCTGAAGCGCAACAGGACATCTGTGGACATCCTGTGAGCCAAAGCTGGAGAAGGCGTGGGCCACCCAGAGCTGGACCTGCTGATGTTTTAACTGGGGAACTGGTTTATGATTGACAGTTAGTGGTTAGGAGTGCGGACTTCTAATCTGGCATGCCAGGTTCGATTCTGCACTCCCCCACATGCAACCAGCTGGGGGACCTTGGGCTTGCCACGGCGTTGATGAAGCTGTTCTGACCGAGCAGTGATATCAGGGCTCTCTCAGCCTTCCCTACCTCACAGGGTGTCTGTTGTGGGGAGAGGAAAGGGAATGTGACTGTAAGCCACCTTCAGACTCCTTCGGGTAGAGAAAAGCGGCATATATGAACCAACTCTTCTTCTTCTTCTCTTCAATCTAACAGTGGCTCTGAGGTTTGATCACTGTGTGACAGGCAGGAATCCACTGGTAAAGCCTTCCCCCATTGCTGCATCTGGATGCTGGAAAGAGTTTTTGCCGGTCTGGTTTCTGTTTCTCACGCAGCTGTTGCAGGATCTCTGGGTCGTGAGGTAATGACTCCCGGAGGATTATGTCATGGTGCGTCACAGCCAAAACATCCTTTGTTGTTCTGATAAGTGAAAAAGAGGGGAAAAAAGAATTTAGCTGAACTCAGCAGTGTTTGGAGGAACAGTCCTCCTTTACCATAGAGGCTGGGTAAGCTGGGTACCCAGGGCTCATGTGGGTAGGTGTGCATGGCAGTACTGATTCTTCATTGGATGGACGGGAAGCAACCAGGATTTGGATGCAGAGCAGAGGCAGGGAAATGCAGGATTACTGGAGTAATAGGTTTGAAGACATAATTGCATCCGTGTGTGCCTCCTATGTGTCAGGGGATGCATAACTTTGCATTAGACTTGCCACTTGGCAAAATGGAGTTCCAGCCGACCTCTGAGAGCATATAGTTGGTGGGTTGAAGGCAGCCATCTTGTTGTCTGCTGCATTTCTCCACTGGTCCCTTTTCCCCAGCCTTATCTGTTGTGTGCAGTGGGCGCAGGAGACGAACCAGGAGTATGAGTGAAGGGACTGGCAGAAGGACAGTTGTGGTGTTATGGTGGTTGGAATGCAAAAGTGGTATGGGGAAGACCTGGGCTCAATTCCCCACTTGACCATGAAGCTCTGTGGGTGATTCTGGGCCAGTCTTCGTGCTGCCTAACCTATTTCTCAGGAACATTGTGAGGATTAAGCTGTGGAAGGAAGAACTGTCTGTGTTGCCCTCTGTGCCACAGGAAAAGAGCATGACAAAAATGGACCAACTGAGTGCCACCAGGATGACTTATGCTGAACCCCTCTTGGGGTGTTCAAGGCCAGAGATGAGCAGAGGTGGTTTGCCATTGCTTTTCTCTACATAGCAGAGATTTTCCTGTCTGGTCTCTCATCCAAATACTTAGTATGGCTGACCCTGCTCAGTTTTCCAGCGCTGAAAAGTTTGGGCTTATCTGGACCATTTGAGCAGATTGGAAAACCATTGAGAACAACTAAAGGCAGCAAATCGAACTATGTGGAGGAATGAATTCTGCAGACTGCCCTGTTTCTCCCCATAATAATGAGGCTTCCCGCTTTTTAACTTAACTAACCTTCATTGTAATTAGTTGAGTTAGGTGTGTATTTAAATATTTATGTCCTGTTTTACTCTCCACTGTGGACCCAAAGTGGCTTCTAATGTCATCAGTACATTTTCATCTTGTCCTTCATCTCAAGAGTGCAGAATGTCATACATTATTCTCTCAGCCTTCATTTTATGCTCACAACAACAACATTCCTGTGAGAAAGTACAAGCAGAGAGTACGACAGGCCAACGGTTACTCAACAAGCATCCATGACAGATTGGGATTTAAATTTGGGTCTTCCAGATTGTAGTCCGACATAGGGGTGTGTACCGAGAAAAAAATTGGTACTTTTGGATTTGAGGTTTCCTGATTTGGTACAACTGGAATCAACCAAATCACTGATTCAGTAGATCAATTGGAGTTTGGCCAATTTGTGAAAGCAATTCAGCTGAAATAGCTGTGAGGCAGCTGATCCTGCAGTGGAGAGAAGCCTCTTTGGGGATCAGCTGTTTGGTGGCTCTGGAGGCATTTAAAGGGATCTTGGTCCCTTTAAATGCCTCTAGGACTAGCTGTTTGGTTGGGTCTTTAAGTATCTCCCCACAGACCTCTTTGAGGCTGCAGAGACCAGGCTCTGTGTAGCCTGGGAGAAGTCCAGGGGGAGGCATTTAAAGAGCCCGGAAGACAGTTGATTCTCAATCAGCTGCTTGGCGGGCTCATTCCCCACCCACCCCCAGCATTGACTTAAGTATTTTCAGGCTTATCCAAGCCTAATTGCCCCCCCCCCTTAATGCCATTCTAACTACTACACAATCCTGGATTCTCATGATTGAAGATGTGAGCTCCAGGAACATATGAACTCAAGTCAACCCAATACATTTGGCGACCCTACGTTGTTCTTGTTTTTAATCCTTGTTGCTAAATTTTTTTCTCGCAAACTGATATGCGTACTATGCAAAATACTTCGCTAGCACCAAGCCGTGGCAGTCAGTTTTGGCATCCCATGGTTTTTAAATCTGAAAAAAAAAGGCCAGGAAGTCCTCTTGCAAACTTCAGCATTGGGAAGAGAGCATCCTTCCCCCAGATTATAGAGGAGAAGAAACCTTCTGTTCAGAGAGGCAACAGACCAATTACCCGTCCTGTGGCTTCCATCTAGCACAATGGCTGCGTTGCGCCATGCTGATCCTGCCGCTGTTACACGTGTTCGATTCCCAAGTGGCTGATGCCTGTGTCACAAAGGGATTAATGTGGCAGCGCACAGGAAGTGCAGCGTGAAATTGATTTCATTGTGAGGGCTCTCATGTGTGTAATCAGTCGGAGGCATCCCTTGTTTTGTATCCGTGAGATTAGCAGTGTAGCCACTCAAGGCAGAGGAGTAGTTGTTTATTTAAAAGGGGGAAAGCAGCAGAAGAAATAAATGTATTTTTCGTGTACTTAAAATGCTATAGATACTGACTAAAAGGAAGGGAAGAGAGCACGATACAAATTCTTATGAAATCCAAATGGACCAATACAAGGAGAGGAATATATCGTAAAAGGAATAGCGCAGGGGTCCCCAATTGGCTCTCAGCATGTCGGGAATTAGCTCTTAGCTGAGGATTTGGGTACCAGAAGGATCACTGCCATGCAGTAACAAAAAAGAGCATACTACCCATACAAAAATGCCCATCCGTTTGGATTTCTGAGCTGCACAAGGAGACATTTTGCTAGGCATTGTGGATATCCCGCAATTGGAGCATCTTACTGACAAAGCTCAATTCATGTTCCTGCAAACCAGGACTTTGCATTGGTAACAGGTACAGGAGACTGTTTTCCACCACAGAAAGCTGTGGATGAGGGATGTGAAGCTGCCTTATAGTGAATTGGATCCTTGGTTCGCCAAGGTCCCTGTTGCCTAATCAGACTCTCAGTGGCTCTCGGGGTCTCAGGCAGAACCCTTTCACATCACCTGGTTGTTTCTGTTGGAGATGCCAGAGTTTGAGCCTGGGGCTTTCTGCATGCAAAGCAGAGGCTCTTCCATTGAGCTGCAGAACATGTGCTGCTTTTTCTCCTGGCCTGCCGTTTCCCCCTGCAGTTCCCTCCACCAGCTCCTGTTCCTCCAGCCTGGTTCTCAGGCCATCCTTCCATTCAAACGGTGGCAAGAAGAATGGTTGCAAGGAGTGCTACTGTGAGAGCAGGAAGCATCTCCTGCCCTGCTGTTCCTGCCCTACAAATGCTACTGCCCCACATTGCACACTGGAGATGGCCACAATCTGGTCTGATACTAACTATAGGAGATGGCACGGCATAGGCCAGGAGTGGCCAAACTGTGGCTCTCCAGAAGTCCATGGACTACAATTCCCACAAGCCCCTGCCAGCATAGGGGCTCATGGGAATTGTGGTCCATGGACATCTGGAGAGCCACAGTTTGGCCACCCTTAGATAGACATTGAAATTCTCCTTCTGACATGAAGCTCATTCAGGCCAGTGGCGTCTTCTCAGTGAATCTGTCTCACAGGGTGATTGTGGGCATAAGAGTGGTGGGTGGGAGAGCGAGTTTTACATTTCCCTAACCTAATTGGAGGAGTGGATGGGTAGAAATGTAATTATAGAGCAGGGATTTGCTTGCAGATCTATGTATCCAGGAATTTGTCACAGGTCGACATCAATAAGAGAGTAATATTCTTTTATTGGAATCGGTGTAATAAGCAGCGATAAATGGCTTTCTAAATTATTGTTGGCGCCTTGAATATTGCCTGGGATCATGCAGGAAGGCAGTTCGGATTGTGAAATCTATGAAGTGTGTGTCTTACCTCATCCCATGGCTTTCATGGCAGGTCAGCCCAAGCTCAAAGGCATAGACCAGGGGTAGTCAAACTGCAGCCCTCCAGATGTCCATGGACTACAATTCCCATGAGCCCCCTGGCCTAGACCAGGGGTAGTCAAACTGCGGCCCTCCAGATGTCCATGGACTACAATTCCCATGAGCCCCCTGGCCTAGACCAGGGGTAGTCAAACTGCGGCCCTCCAGATGTCCATGGACTACAATTCCCATGAGCCCCCTGGCCTAGACCAGGGGTAGTCAAACTGCAGCCCTCCAGATGTCCATGGACTACAATTCCCAGGAGCCCCCTGGCCTAGACCAGGGGTAGTCAAACTGCGGCCCTCCAGATGTCCATGGACTACAATTCCCATGAGCCCCCTGGCCTAGACCAGGGGTAGTCAAACTGCGGCCCTCCAGATGTCCATGGACTACAATTCCCAGGAGCCCCTGCCAGCATTCGCTGGCAGGGGCTCCTGGGAATTGTAGTCCATGGACATCTGGAGGGCCGCAGTTTGACTACCCCTGGCCTAGACATTCCCTTAATGGTGCTGGGGGACAGCTCCACAGCTGCATCAGAGGCAGGCTGCTGTTACTGAGTTCTCTCACTTCTTGGCCAGACTTGTGGGGAACCATGGGACAGCTTGGAAGTCTTACATCACGGGCAACTGCGTCTCAGCCGGTCCTTAAAATCGGGGGCACAACTACCAAACCTGTTCCCTTTCTTTCTCAAGTGGTCCAAAATCTTGATCTTCTTCAGACAGTGGGAGGCTGAGGCAAAGTTGGTCGTCCGGCTAGTACGAAACTGTTGTATTGAGAAGTCAAAACCTCTCCATTTACTTGTTTATTGCAGTGGAAAGATGACCTACATCCCTAGCACAAGCTTTTGGGGAAGCTAGATCCTACTTCCATCAGATGCTGCGCCATTACTGCTGTGGGGAACGGTTTCTGTCCTTTCTTGGTGGTGACGTTTGAATGTGCTGTCGTTGCGTTTCATGCCATACCTGGTGCAATAAAAATAATAATGGAAGATTGAACAGGAGTCCAGTGGCACCTTAAATACTCATAAGGCTTAATTTCAGCGTAAGCGTAGTGCTCATAAACATTGCAGTTGATCAAGTAGATCCTAATCCAACCAAGTTTTTAATGCTGTAATAAAACCTGGTTAATCCTTATGATGCAGCTAACCTTCTGATTATCTCCTGCTAATTCACTTTACTTCTTGAGGGCTATAGCTTGACTAATTAGGCTACTAGAGGTGCTGTGGGCTTTTTTTGTGATGTGAACAGGTGTACACCTCCCTCCAGAACCCATCAGTTTTCCTGAATTGCCATTTTAAGACTGTTGCAGATTGCAGATAGGAATTCTACCATCTCCGGTTCTTCTCTGGGCTTAAGGGCAGTAAGAGAGAGAACAGGGTACAGGCATTTAGATGTATCTAGAAGGGAGAGATTTGGTCAGACCGGTTTCCAGCCAGCTACGTGGCGTGAAACAGCAGCTGCCCCATGTTCTGCAGAATGTAATGTTTGCTCCAATTAGCTTGTTGAATAATAGTTGGAAAACCTGAATATGCTGTTGCTCTTGGGAAGAGGAATGAGGCAGACGAAATCCAGGTGTCGTATTTTAGTAGGCTGGGTTTTCTATGTGACTCGTGTCTTCAGGATGAAATCCATTGAAGCCATCCCCCAACCCACCCAGAAGCGGAAAGTCTTTTTTTTTTTCCTGACTGGAGAATAAAAACTAGAAATTCAAAAGAGGCGATCTGGTTTAGGGCTAGATTCAAGTGGGTAGCCGTGTTGGTCTGAAGCAGCACAACAAAACAAAATCAGAGTCCAGTGGCATTTTTAAGACTGAGCTCATGCCTTGAATAAATCTTTGTTGGTCTTAAAGGTGCCACTGGACTCTGATTTTGTTTTGGCTTAGGGCTGTGTGTCACAGACGGCAATGTCATTTCTCTCCCATTTCCTTAGCGGACAGTGTTTTGTAGATGTGGCAGAAAACCAAGCTGGTTAGGTAGGCAGTGTTCTTCTGCAGGGGTAGTCAAACTACAGCCCTCCAGATGTCCATGGACTACAATTCCCATGAGCCCCTGCCAGCAAAGGCTGGCAGGGGCTCATGCGAATTGTAGTCCATGGACATCTGGAGGGCCGCAGGTTGACTACCCCTGTTCTTAAGGTGTTGGAGGGTGCTTGTTTTCATGAAAAATGATGAACAACCATGTGATTGCATGTTGCTATCGGTCAATGAATAATTAAAGTAATCCATAGCAAGGAAGAGAGAACGTATGTTTTCTTTTGTTTTTTCTAAATTTTGGCCTTGGGCTGAGAAAATAATGGTTAAGAAAGCTGGGTGCTGGAGAAGGAGGGGCTTTCTTGCCTGCTTGTCTCCCCTTTAAAAAAGTGGATGGCTTTGAGCTTTTTCTTTTTAACTAATGGAGAACTTGTCTGCAGGGTTTTCAATATACTTAAAAAAACACAAGATTATATATCCATGAGCAGTGTTTGAGTTTGTGTGGTGACAGTCGCTGAAAAAATATTTGGGTGACGTGGCGCAATTCATCAGCGGGCGAGTGTGCCAACCGTTGAATGAGTTTCTCTTTGGATTTCAGGCACATTCGCTGTTTTCCACCTAATTGGGCCTGAAAGCCTAAAACGTGCCTGGTGGGAGAAGATATTCCCACAAGGTATTCATTCTTCTTTTCAAGGCAGCTTTTATCTCGTGGTCTGGCTCGCCTGCCTGCTCTGCGACCTGGTGAGCTGAAATGTGATGCTGGGGCGGCCCTGGGGGCCTGTCTCTCCTTTGGCATCTGGCTCCATCGTGGCCACCCTCTGTGGGGGATCCTGGCATCATCCCTACCACTTTCTTTGTCTGATAGAGGAGGTCGGAGGTCATGCCGAGGCCACATCCTGGGATGCTGTGGGCATTCCGCGGAGGGTTATGGGTAATCTCGGGGCATAATGATGCCCTTGTTCGTAGCCACTTCATGGACTTTGCTCCCCTCCTCCATTTCCTGCTTAAAATTTAAAAGATGCCATGAAGGACATGTCTTCTTTGGGTTTTGGGCAGTCTTTCCCAATTGTCAGCTTTCCGCAGGGCCAGCAAGATGGAGCTCTTCTGCCAGGCGTGTGGTTGAGGCCAGGGTGGGGTCCCGATATTTGATCTGAGGAGCCCTATGGTGTTATCAGATCTGGCACCTCACTCCCAACGGTAGATGGGTTGGCCTCGGGCTGGGCGAGAAGGGTAGGATATAGTGGATTATTGATCGCCTGCCGCCTTAGTTGCTGTTTATTATAAGGGATGGTTTTATTGTGTTTTTACTTTTTATTATTGTAAACCATTGTGAGCCCATCTGGGGAACAGCAGTATATAAATCGAAACAAACAAACAAACAAATAAATACTCCAACCAGTTTGCAGGAATCATTGCAAACTTCTTGATCGTCTTGGGAGTTTTCGGTCTTGGTGATCTCCCATCCAAATATTAACTGTGGCCCACCCTGCTTAGCTTCCAAGATCTGACTGTTCTATTGTTCCATCATACTGTTCTATGGTCATCACTGTATTGTTACTGTTTACAACTACTGAGTTATATGTGCTATTCCCTGTTCTGCTAAGCTTTATGTAAACCGCTCTGAGCCTCAGGGGAGGGCAGTAGAGGTAAAGGTAAAGGTATCCCCTGTGCAAGCACTGGGTCATGTCTGACCCTTGGGGTGATGCCCTCTAGCGTTGTCATGGCAGACTCAACACGGGGTGGTTTGCCAGTGCCTTCCCCAGTCATTACCATTTACTCCCCAGCAAGCTGGGTACTCATTTCACCGACCTCGGAAGGATGGAAGGCTGAGTCAACCTTGAGCCGGCTGCTGGGATTTAACTCCCAGCCTCATGGGCAGAGCTTCAGACAGCATGTCGGCTGCTTACCACTCTGCGCCACAAGAGGCTAGGGCAGTATATAAATATAATAAATAGATAAATGGTTGGACTATCAGGCTGCTGTTTTCCATGAGGGAGAAAGATATTCTGTTTGGCTGACCTTACTCTAAGACCGTACTGGGCTTGCTATGGTGCTCACAATATTTCCTTTCGCTGTGTTGTACAAAAACAGCACAGTGGCTTCCAAACAGGTATAGAAATTCCAAGGAGAAAGGGTCATTTAAGCAGCTGTTGTACGCATCAATGTACGCCATTACTTCTGCTTCCCCCGTACATCTCTGAAAGGAAAACATCACCCGTAATGTAGCCCTTGCTAATAAATTAGGTACTTCACATCAGTGCCAGGAGTCGTGCCATAAACATATTCTGGAAATACTGAGGAACAAAATGTACCAAAAGACTTGAAGATGAGCAGCAGGAGTCAAATGTGTTCCTAGGAAGCAGCACAGCCAGATGGTATATTCCTCATCAGGGTAGCTGCAAGGCTGTGAGCAGGCATGTCTACGTTCTCGTGAAAATACCTACAATGAAAGGGGGTACTTAAACCCCCCCCTGAAAATTCAGGAAATCTGATGCACAAATGTCTGTAAAAATAAATAAAAACCCTGATTAAAATGGAGGCATGGCAGGTGGGACTGGCACCTGCCAAGGATTGGGTACAGGGAAAATGCAGCAAAACCTGCCATGGGAGAGCATCACTAGTGCGCTATGTCACAGCAGTGGGATAACCACCCATGTCTCGCCTCTTGTAGGAAACGCCCAGGTTAATGGACAGTAATATACATGGCCAAGTGCTGGGATACTGCTTGCTCAACCAAGGCCCAAGAGTTCATACATGCTTTGAAGCCTTCTGCGTCCTCCGACAGAAATGCCACGGCTTTGATTTATTTAGTTAAGCTGAAGCATCAGCAGACCCTTTCACTTATTTCAACCCTTGTATGGGCTGAAAGTGAGAAATGCGGCTGATTATTCCAGTTATCCCGGCACCTCTGTTCCTTGGCAGATCCTGGAAATGTATTTGATCTCGAGAAATGTAGATCCTGCGTTGAGCAGGGGGTTGGACTAGATGGCCTGTATGGCCCCTTCCAACTCTATGATTCTATGATTCTATGATCCTGCATTGAGCAGGGGATTGGACTAGATGGCCTATATGGCCCCTTCCAACTCTATGATTCTATGATTCTATGATTCTATGATTCTATGATTCTATGATTCTAGATATGTGTTGTGGTTCTGCAGATAAACATCATTATTCCAGGCTTATGTTATTTACATAAAATTCATATTGCCGACAGATTCAGAGCTCACACACGATCTTTGGTGCTCAGCCTGCTGAGTATTGACTTTGTGATTTCGAAAGCCTTTCATTCCTGGGAAAATTATTTCTGGCCAGTTTGTGAATGACAGATCTCTGCAGCCATATTTCCTGAGCGGCTTGTCATTTATCTCGTGATTGCGGTAATATCTTCATCCGAAACCGCAACGGACTTTTTAGCATGTCAGGGCAGGAGGTATTGATGAGAGGAGAAATCGATGACAATTTCACAGTCATTTTCACCGCTGAGACAATAAGTTAAAGTGGAGTCATCCCTCCTCTTGAGTCCATTTGTGTGTGTGTGTAGTGACAGCAGTGGGAGAGGGAGGGGAAGAGAGAGAACGTACAGGAGAGGAAATGGGAAAGTGAGACTCCCTCTAACATCTGCTGCTAAAAACGGCAGCTTCATTTTGCTTCGTAATAAGGATTAGGCCTGGGGGAAATTATTTTACTGGTGATGGATGGGTTACCAGCTGAACGTTTCCCTTATTCCTGGTTAGATGCTGGAAGGAATAGAAGGTTAACCTCCACCAGCAACCAACACTGATGGTTTTGTAGATGACCAAAAAAGTGTTAGATTTACACTAATGTGTGTGTGTGTGTGATGCCATCAAGTCACAAACTTTGGCGATTCCATAGGGTTGTCAAGTGAGAAGCAGAGGAGGCTTGCCATTGCTTTGCTCTTCAAAGTCTTCTTGGTGGTCTCCCACCCAAGTTCTGACCCTGCGTAGGTTCCAAGATCTGATAGACAGTAGTAACCAATGCAGCATTCAGTTCCCACAATGGGTAACCTATGCTGGATAGCTTTGCTAGATAAACTTAACGCTCTTGGTATAATGACAGCTCCTGATAATGGTAATTTCACCATGGGTGTTTTGGTCTGACTTGGGTCTCATAGTGCAACCTCTGTGTGCTTTAGGATCTTCTGGCATTGTGGTACATTCATGTATCTTCTTCTTCTTCCCCAAAAAACCCTCCACTCCATGCAGAGGCAGACAGTGGCAACCACTTCTCTTCATCTCTTGCCTTGGAAACTCTACAGGGTTGCCATAAATTGACTGAGCCTTGTGCTGTCCATCATCCTGCTGTTATGAGGTTGGAGATTAGAGATCTTTTTAGTGGTTTATTCACAGATGGAAAGATAGGGACATTCTTGTAGGCTGGAATCTTAAAGAAATATATTGATAGGCTAACCTAAACCTCCACACTGGCATCAAGATGACACAAATGTCCAAGCGCAGGAATATGTGGGCAAGCAGGCTTGTAACTTATGTATTGTTATATCTATATCTGCCAGGCTGATTTGGCCTATCATCCTGCTTTTGACTCTGGCTATCCAGTTGCTTCCAGGAACCTCAGGGGATAAGAGCAACAGCCCTCCCCATCTGTCCCCAACATCTGGTTCCTTTTTAATAATCATGGCTAACAGATGTGGTCAGGGATCCTCCTCTGTGAATTTGTAAGAATCCTTTTTTTAAAAAAGCCCTCCAAGCTGGTGGCCATCCCCCCATCTTGCAGTAGGGAATTCCACGTGGATTGAGGCAGTTTATTGTTGCAACCACATATGCAAAACATAAGTGCTTATGCAATCACCAAATCTTCAAACAAACAGGCCAAAAAGCCCACCGCATGTGCATCCATGTAGATTTCAGACAGGGTTTTTTTTTTTTGGGCGGGGGGTAGAGAATCCCTAATTTGGAATTTAAAGTACTCTGCCCTCTAATATGGTTGAGTGTGGACCTACTGTGACTTCTCCGAGGGTAGACAATGTTTAAATTGTTGCACCTCTGCTCTGATTCAATTAAAGGCAGCTTCATGTATGTATGCAGATTCTGGGAATTGCATCTGTAAGCTTTGGACTGCTTAAAAGAACTATGTCGAGGTCTCCGATGGGCACCATAGTGCCTGCTGACACCACCCTGGGGCCTATAAGATGTTTTTAGAAAATAGGAATGGCCAGGTGGAGTTCTTGCCCAGCAAGGCTTCTGATTGGCTATCGAAGATTTGAAGGATTGTGCATATTTTTTAAAAAAATGTTGACTTGGTGTTCATTGCCACCACTGTGTAAGGCTCTTCACTGTGTGACTGAAAAAGAACTCATAATGTGCAAGGCTATGTATATGGGCTAGATACATTAGGAGCTTTAATGTCTATACGATGAACTTTTTGATAGTTCCAACTGTTCCTTTATTAAACCAAGTTGACTCCCCTAGTAGGGTGGCCAGATTTTCCACTCCTCTCCCTCACCACTGTTTAATGCAGCAGGAAGAATGTAGAGGGAGACTCATTGGTGTAGGCCTGGAAGTGATGTCATTGCATTGAACAATGCTTCCTCCCATCATGCCCCACCTTCCAGTAATCCCAGGATTATCCAGCGTCTCTAATCCCTAACCCAGATATTGGAGACTCAACTCTCAAGGATAAAGCAGTCCTCACCTTTTGGCATTATAAGTTAGACAACTTGTTTTTATACACAGTTTGTGTCATCTTTTCTTTATTTTATGATGGCTAAGCCGCTCGTAGTCCAAGCCTTCTTTGACAGTTCAGCAGTGGAATAGGCTGCCTAAGGAGGTGGTGAACTCCCCCTCACAGGCAGTCTTCAAGCAAAGGTTGGATACACACTTTTCTTGGATGCTTTAGGATGCTTAGGGCTGATCCTGTGTAGAGCAGGGGGTTGGACTAGATGGCCTGTATGGCCCTTCCAACTCTATGATTCTATGATTCTATGATCCTGCGTTGAGCAGGGGGTTGGACTAGATGGCCTGTATGGCCCCTTCCAACTCTATGATTCTATGATTCTATGACCTCTGAGGGCCTACATTCAGGTGCTCTCTCTCAATAGTATTTTAGGCCACAATCCCAGCCGCAGATCGATGGCCAAAGATCATGAAAGCCAACCACCAGGGTACTTCAGAGCCAAGTACACAAATCTCTTTCCAATGGCTGCTGCAATTAACGACCAGTTCATTAACGTCTCAGCTGTCTTTGGCTGATCTTCAAACACTTAATTTTGGCTTTTACAATGGGAAACAGCACATCAGACCAAGAGCCAGGCCAAATGAAGGCCTCCTGGTTTTCCCTCTCAATAAAATCCTTTTGACAACACACAATTGGATAAACCTCAAAGTACTCCTTCTTCAGATACAGTGACTGTGAGGTAAACAGGTTTAGGAAATGAAGCTGCTGGTTTGGTAAACTATCAAAGTGTGGCCTAGTCAGAAGCCTTTCCTCCCCACCCCCATCTTCCTTTATTTATTAAAATGTTTATATCCTGCCTTTCATCTGGTTCATCTCATAGCTTGTCTAGCAAAGCAAAACATGAAACAACTTAGGGCAATTGAAACCAGCTAAAATACAAGTGATAAAACTCACAGGGGAAGAAAATCAGCACAAGCAATCAGATTTTTAAATATGTCAGGGATATGAGAGTTGAAACAGCAGCTGGTCAGTAAAATCTGTCCAGAAGCTAAAAAAAAAAATGTTGACCTGGACGCCACACTCCATAAGGGAGGCAGCAAGGATAGATTCATTGGCCTCCCCATAATATTTATTTAGTACTATAATGAATTAGTATCCGGAAGGCATGAAATGGATCTGCTCCACAGGAGAAGTAAAACTACAGATATCAGAACCGTTCCTCTTGGCTCATCTCCGCATCGTACAAATGTTCCCCTAGAGAAACCTAAAAGTTATAGGATATAGACAGAGACATTAGAGGGGGGGGGGGGGGAGAAATTCAAGACCAGAAGGGGAAAACCAGCTTTGTTCTATTTAATAATCAAAAATTATTTTGAAGCTAAAGCTCCTGCCAATATCTCTTCTGTACAAGGCAAAGGATTAAATCTTTCTTAAAATGTAAAGACATTTATATCCGCCCCCCATGCCTTGATGTACTCTCTCAAAAAAAAGAATCCCATTTAACTTCCAATATTAAGACACCACATCACTCCCCCCCCCCCCATTGCCAGCAGCCACTCGGGACAAGGAGAAGGTAAATAATTTCATGTACACACACAGAGCGAATGGCTGTCTACATTAACAGTTTCAATTGCTAAAGCAGTTTATGGATGACTCCTGATTAGACATATGCTTATCGGTATGCTTCTGCTACCTGGAAAGACCCGTTTTTCTGCATGGCTTGCCAGCAAATCTCTGGTTATCTAAGGTAGATTGAAAAGAGGTTTTCTTCTCTCCCCCCCCCCAGTCTCAACATTAGTCAAGTAGGATGTCAGATTCTGCCTTGCCTGAAGTGTTCCTGAATCTCATCTTCTGAGCCCCAGTGGGTTTACAGGAAGGATTAGAAATGCGGTAAGGTGAGTCGGCCTGATGTTAAAATAAGAGTTTCATCAGAGCAGCGACCTTTTGGAATGCAACTAGACAAAACACCTCTTGTAACATACACAGGATATCTGCATCAGCCATGTAAGCCTCCCTCCCCCGTTTGTCTCTTCCACCCTTTGCGTTTCCAGTGAGTCTCTCTCTTGTTCCGTAGGGGGGTCAGAGATGGGAGCCTCGTTCAGTCTTTTTTTCAGAATCTACAATGGGAAAGGAAGGTGATCACATCTAGCTGCACTCCTCCTCTTGTTCTTACCTTTTTAAAATCAAATGCAGAACTAGAAACCACCTGTCTTTAAGTGCTGCATAACATCTGTTGAATCGGAATGGCAGGCATAGGTCTCCTTTCGAATCTCAAGGTACCTGTTTTATTGTGGGTGACGGTGGGGAATGATGCCTGTGCAGGATTTTGGGAAGCCTCACTTCCCACACATGGCCATCACAGCCAATAATTTCACCACCCGGAGACCATTTTCTGATGACCTCGACAGATGGTGGTAGCAGCCTTTCATTGCCTGCAAGAAACGATCAGCAGGGATCTGCTGCCTGTGGCTCTTTGATGAATGATATCTAGTGTGATATGTGTTAATGGCGGTGCGAAAAAGTCCGGTCAAGTCACAGCGGACTTAATGGGGACCCTGTAGAGCAGAGATCCCCAACCTTTTTACCACCCGGGACCGGTCAACACTTGACAATTTTACTGAAGTCCAGGGGGGGAGTCTTTTGCCAAGGGATATCGCCACCTCCGCCTGAGCCCCTGCTCCACTTGCTTTCCTGCCGGCGCCTCTGACAACCTGCTGCCCGCTAGGGGGCGCTGCCATCCTCAGCTGCTCAGTGCAACGCTGAGGGGGAGCCCCAGCCATGGCAGCCGCTGGAGAGCACCAAAGGTCAGCCGGCGGCAGAGTGGCAGAGCAGCCGGGGAGGAGGACGAGGAGGAGCCACGGCCCGGTACCGGTCCCCGGACCAGATGTTGGGGACCACTGCTGTAGAGTGTTCAAGGTCAGAGACATTCATTGGTGATTTGCCGCTGTCTGACCTTGCGTAACAATGCTGGTCTTTCTTGGTACAAACCTGGGTCAACCCTGATTAGTTTCCAAGACCTGAGCTGAGGGTGCCAACAGCTTGCCTAAAGCTAACCTAATTAGCGTGTCAGATTTGAATCAAGGAATTCGGCATTTAATTACAGGGCTGTTACAGTCTGAAAGGAGGGAGGAGCAAATATTGAGGGTGGGTGTGCTGTCTGCCCAAGGAATGCCAGGCTGGTTGAGACTCAGGTTGAGAAAACCACGGGAAAGAGAGGTCTCTGTGGGATGGAAGAATCTTGGAACGTTTGGTTACATGTTGGGTCGGCAACCGGCGGGAGGCTGATCTCTTCTGCTGAGGCTGGTCTCTAAGAAAAAAGAGATGCGATTCCTGCATTTGGGAAGTGAAGTGAGTATTACTGTTTTTGTTTTGAGAGACTTCAGGTAGTGCCTTCCTCTTATAGGGACTGTCAATCAATCAATCAATATTTATTTATGGTCATTCAGACCAAAATTACTCTTGTAGGGACTGTTTCGTCTTTGTTTACATCTTTCTGAGCCTGGGTAAGATGTTGTGACTTCAAAGCATGCTAGTGAAAACATGGTATCTGGCCAGGTTTGACTCTCAAAAATCTTGATGGTTCCTGGAGGTACCAGCGTGGTGTAGTGGTTAAGAGAGGCAGCTTTCCATCTGGCAAGCGGAGTTGGATTCCCCGCTCCTCCACATGCAGCCAGTTGGGTGACCTTGGGTTTGTCACAGCCCTGACAGTGCTCCTCTCACAGAGCAGTAACATCAGGATCACAGGGTGCTTTTTGTGGGGAGAGGGAGGGGAAGGCAATTGTAAACAGTTTGGAGACTCTTTCTGGTAGTGAAAAGCAGGGCGTAAAAACCAACTTTTCTCCTCCTTCTTTGCACAGAGCAGTATAGCTACGCACTGAAACGACCTTCAAGTGAGAACCTGGGTCCAATGCAAATATTAGCTCAAAGATGTAGCCCTTTGCACCCTTCAGCAACCTGCAGGCCTGGCAGAAATGATCCAGCAGCCACACTTGACCCAGTTCTCTTTGAGAGGGTCGAGTGCTGTTCAGTCTCATCCTCAAATTGTTCTTCAGCTTCACAAGTGACCCTTGTTGATGATTCCCCTGATTAGGGGTGGAGATTCCAATTGTGGTGAGCCCTTATCAGCCTTTTCCCTGAGTGTGAGCCCTCCTCCCAATAGCTTTCTCAACCACACCATCAGTCCAGGACAAAACGTTGCGAAAACCATGAATCTGAACAATTCTGTGAACGGAGCAGTCGGAGACAGGCCGCTATTTGGGGTCAGGGGATTTGGCCACCCATCAGGAAGAAAAGTTGACAAGTGTCCTCTGTTTCGTATCCTGACACTTATTCATCATCTCCCCAATGACTCCAGAATGATTAGTCCACCTTGGCCTGCTCGAGGCAGGATAACTATGTGCATTGCCTAATGAGGCTGCACTTTATTATGTGCTTTCTTTGCGGTGGTTCCAGAGTGATTGACCTGAATGAAGTGGACAAGAATGGAGGGTTCCCTTGGCTTGTCTCCCAACCCTTCTCATTACTAGCCAAGCCACCACAGCAATGGGCAGGAATATGCTGGTGACGACTGCCCTTGCAGTGTCTGCTATGAATGTGCCTTTCTGTAACCATAATTGACTTTGCTTTGGCAAGGAGAGCCCTTTTCTAAAAAAAAAATCCCCCCCCCCAAACCCTCCAGTGGCTAATGGCTAAGTTTCAGTTGCTTTGTAGTAGAAAGCTATCTTAAGCTAGCAAGTCCCTGTGTCATTTTAAGGGCTTCTTTCTTCTGTTTATCTTGATAAATTAAACGCTACACTGTATGTGGTGCTGGAGATGGTGGAATCCCTGTTAAGGGTAAATTAAGTTCCTGGATGTTCACAAACTGCCCTTTCTATACTAGCTTCTGTTCTAAAAGAACTGGAGATAAGAATACAGTGTCTCAGAGCATGTATGGAGTACCTTCTCCCGTCTGGCAGGAAGCCTGAGCAGAGTGCTAGTTTTGAAGAATAACACAATAATCTCTCTTGTATTCATTCATTCATTCATTCATTCATTCATTCATTCATTCATTCATTCATTCATTCATTCATTCATTCATTCATTCATTCATTCATTCATTCATTCATTCACCACTCTCCCTTGTAGCTCAGGGCCTAAGAATGCCACTAAAAAGTATTTGGGCACCTGGCTTGGAAGGTGACGTTTGTCTAAGCCAGTAAAACTGTTCTTAGGGTGCAGCGCTATCCATCCCTACCTGTCTACATACTCTGTTGCCAGTGGAATGACGGAAATTAGTGGCAAAGAGGATTCTTTGTCTGCTATTCCAAACGAACGTAGAACCCCCAATACTATGAAGCCCTCCACCCTTTCACAGATGTCTGCCATTCTACTGGAATCCTCAATGCACGCTGCATTCTTTCTTAAATATTGAGCCTCCACATCTGATTCCCAACAAGTTGCCAGGTTTCCTCACTCTAGTTTATTCGCCATATTTCATGACGTACATGGGTTCTCTGTCCTCTTCTATTTTATTCTCACAGCAACCCTATGTATGAACACGCAAAGTTATGACTTTGTATAAGGACTTATTATAAGCCAGCTTCCCATTCACTTTGGACCTAATCACTCACTGTCAATTCTTTCCCTCCTTTAAATGCCAATTAAGGCTTCTAGAATCATAGAATAATAGAGTTGGAAGGGACCTCATGGGTCATCTAGTCCAACCCCATGCACTATGTAGGACGCTCACATCCCTATCGCTCATCCACTGTCACCTGCCACCCTCTTGAACCTTCACAGAATCAGCCTCTCTGTCAGATGGCTACCTAGCCTCTGCTTAAAAATTTCCAAAGATGGAGAACCCACCATCACCCGAGGAAGCCTGTTCTGTATTAGTATCTATATCTTTCCCTCCTTATGGGCTTGCTGGTCATCAGAGCTGAACACATTGGCTTCTTGAGTAATATTCTTTTAATGCTTACTTACACCTTTGCTTTGTAGTGTGGTCTGGATGATCCGTGCCGGTAGACAAATAGCCCTGCCTCACAGGAGGGGTTGAACTAGATGCCGTTCTTGTGTTTGGGTTTATGGTCAGTGGTGTCTGTAGGAGTCTCAAGGGCCTGGGATTTAGAAAGGGTCATTATGTTGCATTACAAGCCCAGCATTGCCTCTTTGTCCTCTTATCTCCCTCAGACAACCCTCTCCATGTGCTTGTTACTTAGAGATCTCCCTCAGATATTCTTTCTCCAAGTACTTTTTACTTAAAGATTATGTGTTATCTCCCTGTTCCTCTAAGGGCAGCCCTTCAGTTATCCCATCAGAAAAAGATGGTCTTTCTCAGAGAGGTTTTTTTTTTTAATGGATGAATGATACGTCAAAAGAACTGGCTTTGTTTTAGTCAGTCATGGTTTGGAATGGATGTGCCTGTGTAGCTTTTTGGTGGCTATCACTCATGAACCTGTGCTAGGCCTCTGTTCAAAAACCAGGGTGGTTTTTTTTGAGGGCCCTTTCTTAAACCTCACCTGGATAGTAGAGTTGAACTGGGCCCCTAGAAGTGGGGAATAAATGGTTAAACTTTGTTTTCAATATCCGGCAACTGAAACTTAGGGGTCTTTCTGGAGGATTTCCATTTGAGTATTTTCTCCCCTCAGAGCTTCCTCACAACCTGTTAGCTGTCTTCTCATAGATTCCTCATAGTTTCGTAAACTCCCTTTTACCCCATTTTGAGAAGGCGCATGGAGGAACTGTCGAGGAAGCCAGAGGAACATAACAAACGGTCACCAAAGTCCCACGGAAACTCAGGGTGGGATGGGACCACTGCAGTTTGGTACCCAAACTGCAGGAAAACCTCTTTGTGAAAGACTCCCATAATGCTGTCAATTTAAGATTTGCTTCATGCCTGTGACATTTCATGGCCACCGCTCTCTACTCATAATGTTTTCTATATTGCATTGTATATTCTGACAGCCCTGGAGCTATTTTTACGCTGTTTACATTTAAAGGAGTATAAAGGGTGAAATTGAGAAAATGCTATGTTGTCTTTCATTTCCCTCAGGTGTCTTTTGTGGTTGCTGACAAAGGAAAACGTTCAATAAGGGATATATCATTTTTTCTTTTAAGCTGGTGTTCTGTGTGACACCCTCCCCCATGCTTTAATGACTGACTTTGTAGTCTGTTTAACCCTCATACTGGATTACTAAAGTATATATTTAGGTGAGGGGTGTCCAGGTAGAGCCTCTTGTGGCGCAGAGTGGTAAGGCAGCAGACATGCAGTCTGAAAGCTTTGCCCATGAGTCTGGGAGTTCGATCCCAGCAGCCAGCTCAAGGTTGACTCAGCCTTCCATCCTTCCGAGGTCGGTGAAATGAGTACCCAGCTTGCTGGGGAGTAAACGGTAATGACTGGGGAAGGCACTGGCAAACCACCCCGTATTGAGTCTGCCATGAAAACGCTAGAGGGCGTCACCCCAAGGGTCAGACATGACTCAGTGCTTGCACAAGGGATACCCTTACCTTTACCTTTATGGTTAGCTTTTCTGCCTATGTTCCTGTGTCATAAATGAAATAGGAGGCATAGGACTCATTTAAGGACTGGACACAAAGCAAGGGATAGGGCACTGGGATACCACTATGATGTATCAAATGTTACAGTATAATAAACAGACTTCTAAGGAGTCTTCAGACTTCAGTAGTTCTTTAATGTCCAGAATATTAAACAAATCCCAATGCATTTCACTGTGTGGCTTTTTCAAGGGACATCAATTTCAATGTTTTCAACAGGAAACTTCAGTGTAAAGAAACAGTCTCTTGACAGAGAGTAAGAAGGTTATAACAACTGCAACTCCTAGCTTAAGGCATTCCAGACACCTTGATGTCCCTTAAAGACGAAGAAGAAGAGTTGATTCTTATATGCTGATATTACTGAAGAAGGTGAAGGGGGTGAGGCTGAGGGAGCCCTGATATGACTGAAGAAGAAGAAGAAGAGCTGGTTCTTATATGCCGCTTTTCTCTACCTGAAGGAGTCTCAAAGCGACTTACATTAACCTTCCCTTCCCTCTCCCCACAACAGACACCCTGTGAGGGGGGTGAGGCTGAGAGAGCCCTGATATTACTGAAGAAGAAGAAGAAGAGCTGGTTCTTATATGCTGCTTTTCTCTACCTGAAGGAGTCTCAAAGTGGCTTACATTCACCTTCCCTTCCCTCTCCCCACAACAGACACCTTGTGAGGGGGGTGAGGCTGAGAAAGTCCTGATTACTACTTGGTCAGAACAGCTTTATCAGTCCTGTCACAAGCCCAAGGTCACCCAGCAGGCTGCATGTGGGGAAGCGGGGAATCACACCTGGCTCACCAGAGTAGAAGTCCACACTCCTAACCGCTACAGCAAGCTGACTCTCCACACAGCCACACAGTGAAATGTGTTGGGATTTGTTTAATATTGTCTAATATTCTGGACTGCAAGGCGAACAAACCGGTCAGTCCTAGAGGAGATCAGCCCTGACTGCTCCTTAGAAGGCCATATCCTGAAGATCAAACTCATTGGCCACCTCATGAGAAGGAAGGACTCCCTGGAGAAGAGCCTAATGCTGGGAGCGATCGAGGGCAAAAGAAAAAGGGGACGACAGAGAATGAGGTGGCTGGATGGAGTAACTGAAGCAGTAGGTGCAAACTTAAATGGACTCCGGGGAATGGTGGAGGACAGGAAGGCCTGGAGGATCATTGTCCATGGGGTCGCGATGGGTCAGACATGACTTCGCACCTAACAACAAATTCTGGACATTAAAGAACCACTGAAGGCTGAAGACTCCTTAGAAGTCTATTATACTGTGACATTTGATACACCAGGGGTAGTCAACCTGTGGTCCTCCAGATGTCCATGGACTACAATTCCCATGAACCCCTGCCAGCAGTCGCTGGCAGGGGCTCATGGGAATTGTAGTCCATGGATATCTGGAGGACCACAGGTTGACTACCCCTGTCACCATAGTGGCATCCCAGTGCCCTAGTCCTTGCTATATGTGCCTGCGGAGCAGGCTTTTAAAGAGACAGTCTCCCCTATCTTGTCCCTGTAGCGGTAGCAGTGCCCCAGGCTTTTGTGAGCCAGAATCTTTCCTCCTGCATCGCCTACTGGCATCACTGCAAACCAATACAATGAGGCTGACATTCAGATTCATTCAGTCACTCCCATTTTGATCATGGAACCTGGATCTGCTTTGTGTCAGCAACTGCACTTTATGAAACAGGGCTGGTTATTGCTGTATTTGTTGATGTTTGCACCACTCTGTGATAAGAGAATAGTCCAGTGACTGCTGGACATGCCATGCCCCGCTCCCCATTATTGCTTCTGTTCAGTCAGGCTGTCTTTTTGGGGGGCGGGGGAATGCTCTGCTATTTCATTCTTTGATGGCAGAAGGGGACAAAAATACACAAGCGACTCAAAAGTGAATGGGGTATGCAAGCATATACTTCCATATTCTCTGGTTTCTTTGCTTCGTGTTAAACCTGTTAAGTCAAGCCGAGTTCTTTCCCTCCCTTCTTTGATGGTTCCACAGTATCAGGTCTGCTGAGCAATGTGGTTTAGCCGCCACAGTGATAGGAACCCTGCCTATCTACAGAAGCCTCCTGCATGTAACAAAATTCCACCCCTCGCCCAATGATAACGGTGGAATGTTCCAAGGTTAAGGTGGGGGGGGGGGGATTCCCGCCCTACATCTGCTGCTGTAAAACTTTAAGCCCTGAGGTTGAGGCTTGGGTCTAACAACATTTTGTCTATTAATTTCATTTATTTCCCACCTTTCTCCCTGCTGGGGTTATGTTGTTTCTCTGTTTTATCCTCACAACAACCTGTAAGTTAGATTGGGGTGGGGGAGAGGAGGACCTGATCCAAGGTAACATAGCGAGCTTTCCTAGCAGACTGGGGATTTGAACTTGGGTCTCCCGGATGCTAGTTGACTCTGAACTACACTGACTTCTGTTATTCTGCTCACCATTTCTGGGCCACAAAAGCATTCCCTAAACGCTTTCAGAGAGCGTCTGCCTTGATCTGCAGTAGACCAGCTGTATTTTAGTCTAATAGCAACTTATGAAACCCACAAGGTATTGGGGGTGTCAGCATTTGAAAGTCAAAGGTATATGACAAAGGGAACTTTGACCCACAAAAGTTTATGGTCCCCAAATAGGGAATAGGACACAGCCATATGGGACTTGCGTTTCTTGGTTCTTGACATGGGACATTCCTAGAGAGATCTCCCAACTACCAAGGGACGTGTATGGAAACACCCAGGTTGGCCTGGAGGATTTTGCAGTTTTGAGCGCTATGTTGGGACTTCCATGGCACTCCTTGTCTCTAACAGTCTGGGTTGTCAAGCTGTTGGCATTGTTGATCTTGTCGATCAAACAGCAGCCATGGCAAGGAGCTAAACTTGATTTGCTGATAGATGTTTTTCAAGAGTTTCAGCCCAGAACTGTCTGATGATGTAGAAACAGGGCGCAAAAAAAGTGCTTGCTTGAGTAGCACTGAATTTTCACTATGCTGCTTCTCTCCCCCATCCCGCCCCAGGCTTCTTGCCCAAGTCAAAGTCACTGGTTATGACTTTGGTTGTAGAGTTGCTTAAACCTATGTTGCTGCGAGCACTGTCTTTTGGCTCAGTGGTGAAAAAGCACATTGCTAAAGGAAGACAGTGAGAGCAAGCAGCCTCCTTCAAGCAGAGGAAGGACCCTGCAGCTAGATTGCTTGCAGTGAAGCTTGGACGCATGCATATCGCTTCTGTAAAGCAAAAGGTCATTCTCAACCAGAAGGAAGTTTCCTGTAATATGTATGCATGCTTAAAGGTATATGTGAATGAGCTTAATATGCCTGGCATTTACCTCCTTGGCTAGTTTTGACCTTTTGTGAGACGGCTGGTGACATTCATACAGCTTTAAGAGATTGGGCTGTAGCCTTTGTGCATGTTGAACTCAACAATTCAGATGTCGGCTGCTCTGCTGGTCAGTCATAGGTACACTATATTATATGGTCTTGGGATTACAGGTTATGCTTACTGGTAGTTAGGCTTCTGTGGGCTTTCCTTTGTCTAATGTTGCCTTAAAGTAGGATTTCAAGTCTCTCTCTCTCTCTCTCTCTCTCTCTCTCTTTCCTCCCCCCCCCCCATCTCTGCCTGTCACATTTGCATGCTTTGATTTTTGGGTGCAAAGCCTGAACTCAGCTAAACTGGTGTCCTGCAAGCTTCAATCTAGTTCTTTCTGGATTTCTTGATGTCTCTGGGTCTCAGTTTCCAAGGATCTGAGACTGACTCAACCCCATTGCACCGGTTCTAATCTATGCCCAAAATATTCCAGGGTCACTCTGTGTGACCTCTCTGGTCACTTCTTAGTATATTTCCCCAGTTGCTCTGTTTACTATTTTGGTTCTGCCCCTCCCTCACTGTCTTGCTACAGGCGGGTCCTCTGTTTTGCTCCTAGCAATGCAGACTGCAGCATTCCAGAAGCAAGATACCTCCTTAGTGTGATCTCTGAGTAAAAGCGAGATAAGAAACATTTTGAATGGGCTGGGTCAGTTGTTGATGGTCTGAATGATGGGTCTGCCCACACATACTGTATGAAGTTTGAGGGTAAAGGAGAAGTTCTGCCAAATTGTAGTTTGCAAGAACGGGCTATCAGTGGACTGGTGGAAGTGATCCGGCATGAGGCAACTCCACGGGGAGCTGTGTGCAACAGCAAATTTTGCATGGATTTTTGCCACACAGAGCAAGTTCATAGTCATGAATCTCTTGAGTGCATTCACAGTGGTCCACATGTGTTTCACAGATCAGCTTGTTTTATATTAATTGTGTGCTAAAATGTCAAAATCCCATCTTCTTCTTTAAGAGACTGTATAGGCCAGGGGTAGTCAACCTGTGGTCCTTCAGATGTCCATGGACTACAATTCCCAGGAGCCCCTACCAGCATTTGCTGGTAGGGGCTCATGGGAACTGTAGTCCATTAACATCTGGAGGACCACAGGTTGACTATCCGAGGTGTAGGCCATAGTTGTGGAACCTTCTGAGATTCCAGGTGCTTTTGCCTGTTCTTTCTGGAAGAAACTCTCATGCTCACATCACGAGAAGAACACTTTCCCCATCTTGTTCTCTTAATAACGTTCCTAGAGCAGCTGCCAAAACAGTATTTTTAGCCTGATTCCTCCTTCAAAAATTATATTCTATATGATACTCATCCCCTCCTCTTGTAGCAGCCATCTGTCCCATGACAGAGTATGCAGAGATTCTTGTGTACTGCTTGATGCTGCGTGCAAAGATCTATACATTGGAGCCGACTTTTAAAATGAGAAAGAGGAGAAGGTGCTCCAGCCTCCACCCCAGCCGACTTTTAAAATGAGAAAGAGGAGAAGGTGCTCCAGCCTCCACCCCAAACAGGGAACCTCCATTGAAACAGTGCAGCAGCTTTTCTCAAATTAAGCTGGAATGGTGAGCCGAACAGGAGACCAATCACCCTGTTGCAAATCCGTGGCTCACTGGCAGAGCATCTCCTTGGTATGAGGAAGATTCCCGGTTCAATCCCTGGCATCTCCCATTAAAAGGATCAGGGAGCAGAAGATGTGAAAGATTTCTATATGAGATCTTGAAGAACTGCAGCCAGTTAGACAGTACTGACTTAGATAGACCAGTGGCCTGATTCACTGGAAGGCACTTTTGTATGGCACGTGAATCAAAGTGGATTCAGTTTTCAAGAGTGTTCAGCCCACCCACATTGTAGTTGACACGGTTGGGGGAGCTTCACTGAATTAACTTTGATGGCCTGTTTCCCACTTTTCCTTGTTTGTGTCCGGCCAATTGGAGAGTCACTCAGCTAAGAAATCTTCGTGGCTGACTTTAGGCCGGGCTTTGACAACTAGGGTTTCATGAAACTGGGGTTTCTTGATGACCCGGAGATGTTTCCAGAATGGGTGGGAGTTAGTTAATTTTTAATATATTTTTCAAGTTTGTTAAACATTTATCAGATGATATCAGTGTATATGGTCATGTCAACCAACTGTCCTCTCCCAAAGTGGCCAGTGATGGGTCTGGAGAAGGTGGAAAGGGAGGGGCCATGAGTGGGCATGTACACAGCTCTGCTTCCCAACCATATTCTGCACGATCGCACCAGTTCTGCGGTTTCTCGAAGCCTGAGGAACGTCTCAGGGGATTCTCGGTGATAAAAAAGTTGAGAAAGGCTGGTTTAGACATAACACGAATCTACAGTTTAGCTAAACACACTGCCGTTAGTATGTATATTTGCTTACCTATATTTAAGGTCTTGCAGGAGACTAGTGTTTTCTTTGCATTCGGGGCTTCCCACGCCTTTTCTGGCTCTCTTGCACCTGAAGGTAAAACAGCCCTCAAGCCTCTGCTCGTCCTGTGAGCTGTACCCCCATTTCTGCTCATTGAATCGCAGTCATGCAATGCAGAGGCTGAAATCATGCGCCTCGCATGCCCCATCTACATACACACAGCTGTGCTATGAAGCAGCTCTCATTCTGCTGAGGGCTTCAGCATCTTATTTTATATTCGCCCTGGGGGAGTTTTAGCCTTATTCAGGAATCCTTAATTCATGGCCTTTTAAATAAAGAGTTCCTTTGTTGCCAGTAACTTTGATGTAACAGTTCCTTGACTTTTGGAGGGAGATTAACATGGCTACATCCGGGTTCCTTTGTGCATCATGGAATAACCTTATGTTCTTGCCCTTTGTGAGCTGGACCTGCCGGTGCGTTAAGAACCAAAATGGCTATCCTCCTCCCTGCTTTCCCTTCTCTATAATTCAGTCCCGAGGCCTTGCCTTGAACTCCCAAGTAGAAAGGAGGATTGCTGTTCTCTCTACAGGTATAATTTTAGCCTTAATTACAGCTCTGAACTTAC
This sequence comes from Paroedura picta, assembly GCF_049243985.1. Lineage (NCBI taxonomy): Eukaryota > Metazoa > Chordata > Lepidosauria > Squamata > Gekkonidae > Paroedura > Paroedura picta. Next base: position 11,374,477 of record NC_135380.1, on the reverse strand, counting down.
CAGTCTGTATTTATTCTTTGCATGCAGAATTTGTTTAATTATGACCATTCCCATCCCTAAGGCTTAAGGCAGGTTAGAGTGCAAAAAGCACAGAATTAGTTCAGTAAAGCAAATATGCTGCCACATTTACCTATGTCCCGAGCTGCCTCCTTTGTCCTCTGACCTTTTTGCTTTGTCAGTCTTATTGCCAAATACCGGCCTATTGCTACTCTGCTCCCTTTAATGCTGTCCGCTGGTCTCTAATCACAGTGTTAACAGTGCAGCTAATCAGTGTTAACAGTACAAAGGGCCATGCCCTCATTGCTCTTTCCTTCCCTACCTGGAATCAAGGTGTTGACTATTATGAGGGATTTCACATTCTCCAAGAGCAACATCAGTGCTGCAGGGCTGGTTTATTCATGTAGCACATGTAGCACATGTAGCACGGGCCCTGTGCTTCCATGGGCCCTGCATGGTGCCTTCCTCCCCATGGACCATGGCCATAGCCTCCCTCCTCCCTCCTTTCCTCTCTTTAAGGGCACTCAGAGTAATACCCCTTTCCACTGGGGGGGCTTCCTTCACCCCCAGTCTGGCAGCTCCCACTGCAATTGTGGTTTTCTAAGGCCCTGCGAATCCTTAAACTGGCTCTAGTGCTATGGATGCCACAAATCCTTAAACCCCTCCTGCAGAGTCCTGCTTCCAGATGCTAAGCCCATGGATAAAATTAGAAATCCTTACATGCACTCAGTGGCAGCATCATGCATTAGTGGACCTTGGGCAGGAGGGAATTCCACACTCAAGTGTTATAATTCTTGAGGATATCTAAGGAGGGCTTTGAAGCTTGTCCCTACTAAATATAAGTAGACTCGGGGGTTGAGAGATGGAGGTTTTGTGACACCCTTTGGTTTTGAGAGCCAGTTTGGTGTAGTGGTTAGGAATGCGGACTTCTAATCTGGCATGCCAGGTTTGATTCTGCGCTCCCCCACATGCAGCCAGCCAGGTGACCTTTGGCTCGCCACGGCACTAATAAAACTGTTCTGACCGAGCAGTGATATCAGGGCTCTCTCAGCCTCACCCACCCCACAAGGTGTCTGTTGTGGGGATAGGAATGGGAAGGCGACTGTAAGTCGCTTTGAGCCTCCTTCGGGTAGGGAAAAGCGGCATATAAGAACCAACTCTTCTTCTTCTTCTAAAGGCACAAAATATAGCTGGAACACTTTTGTGTCTCTGTGGCTATCCAAGGACAAGAGCTGCTCCCTCTGCCTTTGGGACTGGAAGAGGGAATCAGTGCTCTGCTGTGTGCTATACTTGAGACATCCTTTTTCTCACAAGGACCAGATGGATCTCTGGGGGGTTAGAAGACACTCAAGGAATTTCATGTGATCTAAGAGAAATGCTGTCTCCCGAGTGGATCTGCAGGGAGATGCTTTAATAATTGGTAAGAAATCTGCAATGTTTTGTGTTGAATTACCGTGTGTGCGTGTGTTTGTGTGTGTGTCATTTTTTGGTTGTCCATAATTCATATAAGCAGAGAACTGCTATGTTAGAGGAAGGATTGTCACATTGGAGAAATATGTTTGAAATATGCACAAACATTTCCTGACCTAGAACCCTATGGTTTCATAAAGAGGGGCGTATGGGTGACAACCATGGGGATCCTTCTTCATATGTCCATTCCTCATAGCCTCCCCTCCCCAGCCTATGTCTTTCCTTTTGCTTTTCCTCACGCCCTTCCATAAGCATCTCACCACTGTCAGTCCTTTTCCTTAGTTCCCATCTCAGTTGCACGGGGACTTCCTAGGTAGCTTCCTTTGGTCACCTTCCTTCAGCTGTGTTCCATCCCCTCTCCATTGTTTGCCCATTCTCTAGCTATCTGTCTTCTTGTTCCTTCCCTCTTGCCCACATGGTGACCTGCACACTTTGTGCCTTTGGGACAAACACAATGTTTCAGCCTGGGCTGAGTCAAGGCTGGGAAATTCCGTAAACTGAGACACTGACAGGTTTGCTTTGTCCTTGTGTCTGTCTGGACAGAGAGCTTTCCAAAAGCCCTTTCAAGGTCTGACATCTCTTCATGGTGGGGCTTTGTTTAATACTTAAGGGTATCCCCTTTTCTCTATCCAGTCTTGGCACATGTACGGTTATCGTGTTAGACTTGAACTTGCTAGTAATTGCATATTTTTCTTTAACGAACAGGGAGAATGTGTATGTGTGGGAAATCAGCTTGGTGTAGTGGTGGCAGGTCCTAATCTGGGAAGCTCCTCCTCCACATAGCAGTGATATCAGGGCTCTTTCAGCCTTACCGACTTCACAGGGTGTCTTTTGTGGGGGAAGAAAAGGGAAGGCAAATGTAAGGTAAGGCGTTTTGAGACTCCTTCAGGTAGAGAAAAACAGCATATACGAACCAACATTTCTTCAGTAATATCAGGACTCTCTTAGCCCCACCTAACTCACAGGGTGTCTGTTGTGGGAATAGGAAGGGAAGGCAATTGTAAGCTACTTTGAATCTCCTTCTGGGAGAGAAAAGTGGGATATAAAAACAATTCCTTTTTCTTCTTTTTTTGCAAAGGAAGAGATTCTGGTGGGTAACCATGTTGTTCTGAACTAATAGAACAAAGTTTGATTAAAGACTAACAAAGCTTAATCCTGGGTATAAACTTTTGTGTGTATACCCAGAATTAAATTTTGTTGGTCTTAAAGGTGCCTCACACTTTGCGAGGGACCGTATGTGTGCATGCGTGTGCACATGTATGCAAGATATTTGATAAGGGTCTTTAGAAATTGCTTTTCATTTTAGCAGTGATGTATTCCAGAAGAATTCAATGGGAGGGAAAGAAATCCCCGAAAACTTTCCCATGTCCTAAGCAGAATGTGAATTGATTCCTCACACTTATTTTGATGTTTATTTAGTACACATGTTTTACAAGTACCTCTTATGTCCCACTGGCAACAGCTACTTGAAAATATTTGATTAGGGAAAAGAACACAAATCAAGTGTGGTTTAAATTCAGACAAGTTCTCAACTTTGCGTGGGAGCTATTTTTGCTGGAAAAAACTAGAGACAGTATAAAATGGGATTCCTTTATATGGTTTAAATTTAAGAAGAAAAGGACTGAACAGATCTGACATGCTCATTTTACCCCACCCTGAGAACTGGGCATGATTCACTTATGGACGTGGTTGATCACCTATGTGTTTCAACAGAGTTTAACCCTTGGTCATGCATACCAACATGGCACTTCATTGTTTGCATTAATGGGTTTGTCCACATTAGACTGTTGAGTACAGTATCCTTTCCACCAAGTTAGAGGAACAGCATCAATGGGAAAGTTAGCCTTGGTTTTGCAGAATCAGGTGTATTCGTTACTTGATTTTTGTTTGGATTCTAACATATATTTGTGATTTCATTCCCTCTGCCCAAATACATAAAGCATACATTTTCCTCTCTCGCACAGTTCTTAGGCATAAATCATCTGAAAAACATTACAATGTTGAAACGGGCATGCTTGCCTAATAAGGTGTTGGCAGGGGCCTCCATTCATTGTCAAATTTATGAAACGGTCTTTAGAAATGAAGTCGTTTTCAATGGGGAGAAAAAGCTCTGGAAAAATTCCCTACAGTTTTTCTCTGGAAAAATTCCGCACAGCTGTCCCTAACTAGTATGTTTTTCTCATGGTTCCCAGCATCTGAAGTTCTTTCAGTCTTTTGTTTTGTTTTGTTTCATACAAAGTTTTGCAACAATGTGTGTACTATTTTATGAACTATTAAGTACCTATAGTCCACTTTGCTACTAGAAGCTTGTGCAAGTATTTCACCACCTGGTTTTTGTAGGGGATTAATACCAGATACACTCCTACTTCCATGGTCCATTGAGGAGTCTTACCACCCTGACGGTGCCACCAGTGTGAAGATGTTATGTCACTTCTGGGGGGAAACCTGAAAATGATGTCCTGCTGCTCTAGGAACTGACAGAAACTCTATGGCAAAACCAGCAGCAATTTTAAAAATTCATTTTTGTTTGCCGGCTGACGGAGTGGCAGCAGGGGGTGTCAGTGGGAGGTAGACCTGCCAGCCCTACCCCTGGGGCTTTGTCATGGATTTTAGAGAAGTGAGGTGAGAATATGGTTAGTGTGATGCCACTTTATGTGGTGGTCCAAGAAAGGGGAAAGAGTGTGGGTAGTAAGTTCTGTCAGAGTTCTCTCAGCCCCACCTACCTTGTAGGGTGTCTGTTGTGGCGAGAGGAAAGGAAAGTGGTTGTAAACTGCTTTGACACTCCTTCATGTAGTGAAAAGCAGGGTATAAATGCCAACTCCTCCTCCTCCTTCCTTTCAGTTTCTTGTTTGGTGTAGTGGTTAGGAGCTAGTTTGGTGTAGTGGTTAGGAGTGCGGACTTCTAATCTGGCATGCCAGGTTCGATTCTGCACTCCCCCACATACAGCCAGCTGGGTGACCTTGGGCTTGCCACAAAACTGATAAAACTGTTTTGACCGAACAGGAATATCAGGACTCTCTCAGCCTCACCCACCTCACAGGGTGTCTGTTGTGGGGAGAGGAATGGGAAGGCGACTGTAAGCCGCTTTGAGCCTCCTTCGGGTAGGGAAAAGTGGCATATAAGAACCAACTCTTTTTCTTCTTCTTCTTCTTGTTTCTGCCCTCCCCCACAATTGGCCTTGCCAATTTTTCTTCACCAGGAAAGGAGTCATTACTTCTAGGACATCCTAAACTTTTAATAAAGGTGAAAAACAGCATGTGAGAGTATGAACGTGCCCTGAGGAACAATGGGTGATTTATCCCATGACATTCTACCAGCAGGCGTATCCTCTCCTATTCAAGATTTTGGCTTTTGAGAAAGTGTGGAAGTATAATGCATTTCTGCAAAACATTACAATAAAGGTTGTGTTTCTATGAAGTTTGTTTTCTGTAGGATACGATAGGAAACTTCCTTCTTCCTGCAAAAGGGGAAACACCTCTGAATATTAATGATACCTAGCAAACTTTCTCTCCTCCAGTCATACATTTTCCTTCTGTACTAAGAATCCTTCACTCTCACTTGACAATTCCTGGATCTCTTCCCCCCCCCCCCCCCCCCCGGGCTTATTGTTCATTGTCTTTTCAGACACGTTTTTATTCAAGGTTTAAGTTTGGGTGCATGCACACTTCAGATAGAATGAAATGGAAATTACCAGAATGTACATATAGGTATAGGCACTGATAAAACTGTTCTGACCGGTCAGTGATATCAGGGCTCTCTCAGCCTCACCTACCCCACAGGGCGTCTGTTGTGGGGAGAGGAAAGGGAAGGCGACTGTAACCCGCTTTGAGCCTCCTTCGGGTAGGGAAAAGCAGCATATAAGAACCAACTCTTCTTCTTCTTCAGTAATCTCAGGGCTCTCTCAGCCTCACCTCCCTTGCAGGGTGTCTGTTGTGGGGAGAGGAAAGGGAAGGTGACTGTAACCCACTTTGAGCCTCCTTCGGGTAGGGAAAAGCAGCATATAAGAACCAACTCTTCTTCTTCTTCTAGAGGGTGAGCAGTAGATCAGCATTGGCCAAATTGTGGTGCTCCAGGAATCCATGGACTACAATTATTATGAGCCTCTGCCAGGGTGGCCAGTTGTCAGGGGCTCATGGTAATTGTGGTCCACGGACATCTGGAGAGCCCCAGTTTGGTCATCCCTGGCATAAAGTGTAATAAATCATAGAACCATAGAGTTGGAAGGTGCCATATAGGCCATCTAGTCCAACCTGCTGTTCAACGCAGGATCAGCCCTAAGCACCCATGAAAGTATATGTCTGGTCTCTGCCTCCTTATGTGTCTCCCACCCCCTCCTTAAGCAGCCGATTCCACTCCTGAATTACTGTTGAATGGATTTTTACTACCTCATGACCCTTGAAGCTTGCACGAAAGGCTTTTCAACCTGTTGCCCCCCTGGGTGTACACATGGCCCTTGGTTGAAACATTGTTGAGCCAGATGGCCAGAGATGAGGAGTCGATGGCTGAAGGAAGAATGATGAAGAGCCAAGGAATGGTTCACACCCTAAATATTTTTGAGCTTTTCATGGTACCAGTGAGGGAGGTGAGCATCTGACCACTCCAACCACAAGCTTTGGCTTTATTAATTCCATTCTGTCTTCTTTATCTTCCGGGCAGCTTTGGTTAATGTGCAGCTGGGTCAAGGGGTGTTTTTGTTGTTGTTGTTCCATTTCAGCCTTTTGAAAACAAATGAAGAAGCCAGAAGACTTATAAATAGGATTATCTCTTCCCTAATAAACTTTTGTTTTCGAAAGGAGAAGCTTGGAAAACACAGGGCTCTATAGAAGGGGTTTTTGTTTTGTTTTTTTTAAGACAGTCATGTGGGATGTTAGCCCCATGATAAAACCTATGGTTTTCCTTGCGCCCAGAAATCTCCAGTGATGAATCTCTGGTATCAAGGCTCTGAAAGCCTGAAGAACTGCTTCTTGTTGGAGTAGAAAGGGCCAGTCTGGGTTTCCATCCCCACATCCCTGGATATAGTGTTATTGTGGGATTGTAGCAATTGTTTGCAACTAGGCTGTCTTCTCAGCACAAGAAAATTGCTGGCGCAAATTATTGCTACGGCTCACGGATAGTCTGGTGCCTGGTGATGTGGGGAAGCAGTGGGAGGGGAACAATGTGACCCTGTATGAAGCAGCCTCCTCTACCCATATGTTCTGCCATAGGGCTCCCTCCCACTCCGCCCAAATGTTACCATTTCCTCTCCCTGTTGTGAAATAAGGGGAAATGGGAATTTGTTACTCTCTGAATACATCCTCCTCTGCAGCAGCTGTACAAATGGACCTGGGGTACAATCAGAGGCATCAGTAATATCCCCTACAATGTATGGGAGGAGCTGAACAAACACAGTTTCTTGTTCTTCCCAAATTTTGTAATGTTGCCTCCCAGACTTAGGGGTGTTACCAGATGCGTTGCCTAACTGACGTTAAACCAGGGATGTTTAACATATGAAGAAGAAGAAGAAGAAGAGTTGGTTCTTATATGCCGCTTTGCCCTACCCGAAGGAGGCTCAAAGTGGCTTACAGTCGCCTTCCCATTCCTCTCCCCACAACAGACACCCAGGATCATGCAGAAAATTTCTTCCTTCTTTTCCTCCCCTCTTGTATGGAGAATCTCACTACGGCATTTTGATCCCATCTGTCCGTCTATCCATTTATTTAAATACTGCCACTCCCTTTAAGAGAGGCTCGAGGTGGTTTGCATAACAATAAAATCCATAAAACATGATAAAATCCCAATACCAACATCTTTGATGGCGAAAATCTCCCCCCCCCTGCTCTACAGAATGTCTGAAAACCACATTTCAGGAGAGAGCTTCATAAGGGGGAGCCTGATGACTTCAGTGAGGGGCCCCAGATCACCCTTATCCTGGCCTTGACCAAAAACCCAGCATAAGAGCTCCATGTGCGGCCCTGCTTTCCCCCCCCCCCCCCCACAGTAAGAAGCTTGCCGGGCCGCAAGATTGCGGCCTGGGAAGTTTCTTACTGCCGGGGGGGGGCGGGGAGAGGGAGCCGCGGCCTGGTGGTTGGGGACCACCGCTCTAGATGTCCAGGGACTTCAATTCCCATGAAACGCTGGCAGGGGCTCATGGGAATTGTAGTCCATGGACATCTGGAAGGCCGCAGTTTGACTACCCCTGAGTTAAGTGGTTAGTTTTGGGACCTTGCAAAATAATATGCCCCCCCCATGTTTATTTAAGACTAAGGAAATCAGACATACAACTAACAGACTGTATTTTACAGGGTTTATTTGGAGTAGGGGGGAAATCCCAGGACTTTCCTTTAAAAAAAAGTTAACTTTTTTTCCATTTCCTAAAGAGAGGTTTTCTGTCTGAAAACGATACCGAAATGACCTTTACATTTCTGCTCCTCTCTTGGCGAAAGAAGCTTGTGTTTCAGTTGTCTTCTTGCTAAGCCTTTGGTACAGTTCGATTTCACTTCTCCTACGCACTGCGAGAGTTTTTGGAAAGTCACGGATTGTGTGCTAAATTAGTTCTTGGAATCTGAACCTTAGGAAGGTCAGGACTGTTTCAACGGTACATCCTACGCGGTACCTTCCCAAGCTAAATGGGTACAACTTTCTTCCCCTCTCTCCATCTGCTCTGTCTCAGGGGTAGTCAAACTGCGGCCCTCCAGATGTCCATGGACTACAATTCCCAGGAGCCCCTGCCAGCGAATGCTGGCAGGGGGCTCCTGGGAATTGTAGTCCATGGACATCTGGAGGGCCGCAGTTTGACTACCCCTGGAACTGATAACAGTCTTGCAAGGTTCATTCCTGCCCCCCCCCCCCAATGCATTTGAACAAGAGGTTGCAGCTTAAGCATGTTATATACATTGGTGACCTCTGCTGGAGAAGGACAGAGCCTTAATAAATGACTTACAGTTTAGATCAGGGGTAATCAAACTGCAGCCCTCCAGAGGTCCATGGACTACAGTTCCCATGAGCCCCTGCCACACATTATGAGCCCCATAAACCATTAGTGGCTTCCCACAGCTGTACTTTCTGTGGCAGACACGGCAGACAGGTGTTTGTGTGCCTATGTGATTCAGAGACCTTGAAGACCTGCTCAGTGGTGAAGCCTGCTGTTTGGGATTGAAAAGTTATTTACCTCACAGGGTTCTTGCAAGGATGATAACATGAGAGAACCTCCACGGTACAATTCCCTCCGCTTTTTGGCAGGATACAGATATGACAATTATTCTACACCGTGATGGCTCCCTAGTGATGCATAGATAGAGTGAAGCGAACATAGAATCTGCCTCACAGAACAGATGATAAATTCGCAACGCATAAACCATCCCTCCACGGGACAGCATCCGTTAACAAATCAAAAATTAAAACTGCAGGAAGATGGCAGAGTTTTTGACATTTCAAGCTGTTTTGTAAGTTATTATTTTTTTAATGGGAATGTTTTGTCTGTGGAACAAAAAGCTTTACTATTGGGGGGGGGTGTAAGGGGATGGAATAGCAAAATACAAGTAACTCTTGTATTATGGCGACATTACAAACCACAGAACCCCCTGCCTATTGCTGCCTTAATGTATTGATTTTATACACTTAAACCTTGCAGTTCTGCTAAAAATGGTAGTATTTAAAATATTCAAACGTCCCTGGAGGGCAGGATTCTCAGTTGAACTGGGTGGTAGGGAGATGTTTGCTCACCTTCCCAACGGTTCATAAAATCTGGGAGCAAAATGAAGGTCTCTCTTCCAATCAGCACCTGGAGATTCTGCAAAAACCTGGCATTTCATATCATGGTCAGTGTTCAAAGTGTTTCTTGTTTATGATCACAGGAATCTTTATGCTAGCTTTGCAAGATAAGTCAGTTTTGACCTCCATATTGATCCGTGTTTATTATTATTATCAAGGACGTGTCAAAGACAAATTAGAAAATTGTTCCAGAAAGACTTTGTACTTTCCCTTATCTCTTTTGCAAGATTAGACATTGAAGTGGGATGGGAAACAGCCGCTAGCTTTTGTGTTGAACCCCGTCTCAAGACTGTGTGGGAGGAAGAACTGATGGAGAATTAAGTTTTCCTGAGAAAGGCTATTCACAGTCTGAAAAATTCATTGGAAAACGGTCAACATGTCCCTGCTACATTAATGAACCTTCTGATATCGTGAGGCTTATTTCAAAAGTGAATTCTTTGCGGGCAGATGGTGTCACTAGTTCAGTGGAATCGTCAAGTGCTTTGAATTTGCCCCCTCTCATTTTAAAATTTACATTAGGGCTGCATGACTTATTGAGTAGTATGCTAATATATTTTGTTGATTGGAACTTTGCTTGGTAGAAAACCATCTTGCATTTTTCTCTTTCATGTTTGTGCTCTTTTTTGGGTTTTGTGATATCTAGAAGACAATAAAAATATTTAAAAACAGAGCAAGATTTTCCTCATGAGTTTGTGGCTGAGATTCAGACCGGCGACTTCCTGGATCCAAAATCCATTTTCTCAACCACAATGCTAGATTCATTTGAGGCCCTGGTACTCTGATGGTGGTGATGATGTTAGCCATTCAGTTGAGTTGGATCCTTGGCGATCCTACAGCTCAACTGCCGCCAGGATTTCCGATCTTGCACCACTTCTTTTAGTTGTTTAGTGTTCTGGCTGGTGTCCATTTGATCTTATCTAACCACTGCATTCTTTGTCAGCCCAGTTTCCTTTACCACTGACCAATCCTAACATAATTTCTCTGTCGAGTTGTATTGCATGATATGGCCAAAGTAAGTAAGCCATAGTTTAGTGATTTTACCTACCAGTGATATAACAGGCTTTAAGTGGGATGTGTGTGTCCTGCATAGTGCATAAGGCTGGACTAGATGACCCCTGAGGTCCCTTCCAACCCTATAATTCTATGATTCTAAGTAGTGTAGTATTTCCTTATTTGTGACTTTTGCTGTCCTTGGAATCCGCAGAAGTCTTCTCCATCACCAGAGGTCTAACAAATCGATTTTCCTACCTTACTACGACCTCATTCTTAAAATTCTGGGGCCTGCAGAGCAGGACCTTGGAGGAGAAGGAGGAGGATAACTAGTGAGCAGATTTACATGACAGGAGCTGGCCTTCTAAGAACCTTGGTCCCAAATCATGGATGCATTCACAATGATATTTTGAATTGTGCCTGGAAGCAAACTGAAGAGAGGTAGTCGCACCTGCCTGCAATTTTGCCATTGAGGTTTTGAGCCAGTGTTCAAAGGCAGCCCTGTGTGCAGCACATTGTAGCAGCCCAACTTGTAGAGAATCAGCACATGAGTACCTGTGGCCAAATATGTCATACCTGACAAGCTGTACAGGTTTGTGTTCCCTGAAGTTGGAGGTTACTGGCAGCTGCTCAGGGATCGGTCTATGACTTGAATTCCTGTAGCGATGTCTTTTGGGGGTATTAAGATACGGATCCTGCTGAGCCTGTTTTTAGATGAATTAAATGTAACAAATTGTGCCTTTTCTTTTAAGAGAATCAGACAAGGTGATTGTCTTTGTTTGTTATTATACTATATGTAATCCAGCAGAAGGGTGTTTCTAATATTGCACTGGGTGGAGTATCTGCTTATTCAGTGTCTTCGGATTCAGGGGTTTAGCTGCAACCACCAAATCATTTCTAAATGAAGGAAGCGGTGTCATTTTTTCCCCTCAGGCTCTAGAGAACGGTCTTGTTGTCTGTGGGAAGAGCTGTATGATTCATTAGGTGTGAGGGAAAGAGATTCCGCGTAGGGCAGTAGCTCTAAAGAGGACAAGACTGAGTTGGTGATCTATTCTAGACCATGTGGGGTTGAAGAATCAGCTTCGTAATTGAGGTGACTTTTCCCCTTTCCAGAAGAAGGAAGAGTAGGTTTTTATAGCCTGCTTTTCTCTACCCTAAGAAATCTCCAAGTGGTTTGCAAACACCTTTGCATTTTCTCCACACAACAGGTAGTTGGGGGTAAGAAGAGTTCTGAGTGAATGGTGACAGCTCAGGGGGCTTATAGGTTTTTTACCTGATGTTGATATCTTATGCTCTTCATTATTCTGTTTCCATTGTAAACTTGCTCATCTCTTTTGTTAGAGAAAGCAGGTTTAAATTAAGATAAATATGTGAGGCCTTTTAAGGCTGTGATACCAGGTGAAGGTCTTTAAAAAAAACATTGCCCAGGCATTCTCTTGATTTCTGCAGGGGCTCTAATATTTCCCCCCTCATTGGATAGTTTTTGACAACTGCTGAGTTTGTTTAAATGGAGGCTTATTTTTCTCGTTTATTTATTCGGCCTTCTGTTGGTTTAAGTGGTTTCTACTGCTTAAGTGGTTTATGTTGCTGTTTGGCTTTAGCTTATTGACTTTGATTTATGATGGTGTACTCATTCTTTTAGTTGCTTTAATGTATTTTCAATTTTTTAATTCCCTGTTTGCTGTATGCCATTTTGGAAAAATAATGGGGGGGGGGGTTCTTCTAAATAGGTGAAATGAACATCTATCTCATCTGCCCCCATATAATGATGGGAGGTGGTTGAAGACATTATATCATTGTGGCTATTCCAAATCCTTTCCCAGAATGTTGAACATCTCATTTTAGAAGAGTAACCCTGGAGGAAGATATAAGGAAAATATGCAGGCTGGAGACGCAAGCCTTTCCAGGCTTCTGGTATTCTTGGCTGTCAGTTCAGAGATTATCAACAAGCACTTAGTAAAAATCTATTATTCAGTTGTATTTAAATAATACATAAGTTAGGGGAAATAGAACAAAGTTTGAGCCCAGTGGCATCTTTAAGACTAACAAGTTTAATTCTGGGTATAAGTTTTTGCGCGCATGCATGCTCCCTCAGAGAAGCTGATACCAGGAATTTAACTTTATGGTCTTAAAGGTGCCATTGCACTTCACTGTGTTCTATTGCTGCAACACAACTACCCTGGCTCTATAATTGAGGGCAATCTAGGAGGCACTTTTACGTTGTGTAGGCAGGACCTGAGAAGAAAATGGATTCTGATTGGCTGGGTCTTGCGCCATGATCCCAACAGTTATCAAGTCCTACCAACCTTCAGCATAATCTGTGGATTCTGCCTTTTGGTTTATTTTATAGCAGGTGTATCCAGTCAAAAATACACATGGTGATTCAAAGGCATACTTCAAGGTGGTGGTTTTTCAAAGGGTTCAGCAGATCTAAATGTATCAATATTGCCCCCCCCCACCGGTCTGCTTGGACACAAGGCAAACTATGTACAAACTACCACAATCATGGTATGATCCCTGTGACCATCCCGTGGCTGTCTTAGTAGGTTCTGTGGAAGGAATAAAATAAATAGTAAGGCACTACTTGGAGGGTATGTTGTGGAAATAAAAAGATTTTGGTGGTAGGGTTACCATCTTGTTGTATGGCTTTGCTTTTTACGTGTGTGTATTGGGGTGTGTGTCTAATAATGTAATCATCTCTATAGGAGAGGAAAAACCCTTCATTGGCTTAAATTCTGAGCATCAGGCTGTTGTTGAAAATAGTTAACTGGAGCTTGTAAATCCCTTGTAACAAAAGTCGACCTTGATGGCTTGCATAAATTTTGATGGGTTCCTTGACGGTTAAACTAGTGAAGTATTGTAACCTCCTATTTTTTTGAAATTTATTTCTTTATTTATAATTTAATTTATACCCCACAGCCCCTGACTAAGTTGTCTCAAGGCGGCCAGGCCAGGTGAATGTCCTGGGGGCCTGGCACCACCAGCAATTTCATACTTGCAGAGTAAAGAGCCCTGCAGGGGGCATAAACAGCTAAGCAGTCCCTCAAGTAGGCAGGACCCAAGCCGCATATAGCCTTGAAGGTCAAAAACAAAACCTTGAACTTGATCCGGAAGCAAACTGGCAACCAGTGCAGTTGTTTTAGCACAGGCTGGATATGGGCCCTCCAAGATGTCCTAGTGAGGACCCTCGCAGCTGCATTCTGAACCAGTTGCAATTTCTGGGTCTGGGACAAGGGTAGGCCTGTGTAGAGTGAGTTACAGAAGGCTAATCTGGAAGTGACTGTTGCGTGGATCACTGTGGCTTAGTGTTCTGAGGACAGGTAGGGCCCTAGTAGCCACACTTGGCGTAGTTAGAAAAATGCTGTCCAGGGTACATTTGTTATCTGAGCTTCCATAGAAAGGGAGGCATCAAAGACCACTCCCAAATTCCTGGCTATTGGTGCATCCATCCAGGCATGGGAGGCGCACTTCCTGATCCTTTCCCTTCCTAATCAGCCACAGGACCTCTGTCTTGGAGGGGTTGACTTTCAGATGGCTCTATCCAAGCCATCCAGTCACTGCTTCCAAACAGCTGGCAGATGTATCCTCGGGGGAGTCCATCCGTCTGTCCAACAGAAGGTAGAGCTGGATGTCATCTGTTTATTGGTGACAAACCGACCCAAAGCCCCGGACCAGCTGGGCTAGAGGACACATATAGATGTTGAAAAATGTGCGGAAGAGTATCACCCCCTGCAGCACCTCACACGGAATGCTGACAACTCTTCCCCCACCGCAGTCCTCTGTGTCTGATTCTGAAGAAATGAGACCAGCCATTTCAGACCGATCACCCGAATCCCAGTGATGGCAAGGCAGTGGGCTAAGAACTCATGGTTGATTACATCAAATGCAGCCAATAGATCTAAAAGAACAAGGATGACTGAACCGCCCCAATCCAGCTGGCGCTGGATATCATCTGTTGACAAAAAGCGCTGTAATGCATAGTGTTATTACTGGAAATGCATAATGTTATTACTGGATCTGTGTTTCAGATGGCGAACCAGAAGGACAGAGTGTCTAACCTTGTTCAAAGTGTCCGGCTAGCCCTACTGGAAGCAGAAACTGGAAGCCCTGCAGCTGCTAGACACCACTGTGTTGTGTAGCTTGCAAGGAGAGGTAAGTTTGAATGGGTGTATACAGTACTTGACATGCTTCTTGGCTAGGACAACTGGATGGTGTCATCTGGTCCATTTTCTATGTGTGTTCTGGCTGCATCTGGCTAGTGTCTTTTAGGGAGTTGGCAGAAAAACAGAATTAAATGGAAGGGATAAACATTTTTATGATTCTTCTAGGCATAGGTGTTAGACAAATTTAGTTTGGGGAATTAGCATTAACTGGAGTCTTAGCAAGTGGTGAGTAACTACAGGATCCCCACCTATGTATACCAGAATATCCCTTTAAGAAACTCTAAACCAGTCAGTTGTAAACTGGAAGTTTGCTTTAATTAAACAAATTAAAGAGGTACAGAGACACACCAAAAGCACATGGAATATGCACACAAGATTATCTAAGGAAGGCAGAAGTGAAAGGGAATAGTTTTTTGGGAAGAGAGGTGATAGTTACCATCATGTGAAGAAGGATGTCCTCAGATTTAGCAAAACAACCAGCATTTTGTGAAGAGAAGGAAGAAGGCCTACACACAAGTAGGCGGTGTATGCAAGTCACCCAGAGAACACACACACACATGCACGATTGGTACTGGGTACTTTTTTTTTAATATAGGAAACTATGTAACGTCAATGCTGATGTGCTAGCCCCTAAAACAATGTGTTGATGGAATTGGCTCTCCTTGACAAAGAATCTAGAAGACACGTAATGGGTTTGTCTGGAGTGAGGACAATACTCTGTGTGATACCACAATGAACTCCCATGTAATAGATAATTGTGATTGCTCTAGTGGAGCAGAACTAAAGATGTTACTGGTTCTTGATGACCCCTTCATTGCTTGCCTGGAAATTGCCAGAGTCGGGCAAGTTGTTAGGAATTGCTAATTCAGCTCTGTGGATTTGAGAGAGATGAAGTGGTTGAGAAGCTGCTGAGATTTGTACCAGTTCCTTGGAAAACCTATACCAAATGTATGTATCGCTTTTGGGTGTGGAGAGAAAACAATTAGTGATGCAGCTCTTACGATCTCACAGAATCTAATCTAAGTGTCTTGGAAATTGACGACTGTCTGGCATCCATGTTTTCTGTATTTGTTTGGGAGTAGATAGTGCTTTTTGGTATTTGAGATGCAACTGACATCTACCCCACTGTCCTGAGGAAGGGACTGGGATGCTATTAACTTCTGTGGTAGCTGGAGAATTAGCTCTCTGTTGATTACCCAACACTGACATTCAATAACTTGTTCTTGTTTATATGCTGTAGTGGATATCCATCTTCCTGACTGGGAATACTTATTGCATCTTTTTATTAATGGGTCACAAGGTCTCCAGGCATAATTACACTCAGGGTGACACAAGGTTTGTTTCCTCATCCATTCCTCCCAAACCAGCATAAAAAGGAAGGATCTGTCCGTCCGTCCATCCATCCATCCATCCACAACTGATGGTTTTTAAAAATGTATGGGCAGGAAAATGGCAGCAATTTCTTTAGTTAGCCTGGCGGCAAGAAAACTTGGAAATAAAGATGAGTTTTTAACCTGCTAGCAGAAGGAGCATAGACGTAGCTCATCATGAAATGCCACTGTAATGAAAGCTCTTCTTGCATGTTTCGTCTTTGGCTGCTGGTCTCCCGGGCCTGTATCGCCATGCCTTCTGGACAGGATGTTTCGGTTGAGTTAGAAGTGATACAATGCAGGAGACAGTAGGATTGTTATATTTGAAGGCTAAATACTCTTGATACCTTTTCTGATGCTTACTTATTCCTCATTGGGTTGGGTGTTTGTAGAATGCGTCAAACAGGCTTGGGAGTTACCTATCCTGACACCTTTTGAAAGATTGATTGTGTGTGTGAAAGGGAGGGGGAGAGATCTGTTACAAAAACATTAGAACCTTCTGAACTTCAGCATCTAAAAATAGTTGTACAGGCTCCAGAATTCTTGTGAGTGATTGGCTTTTGTGCCATTTGTGGAGGGTGGGAGAAAGATTACACTGACTCACCTTGCTGGAAAGAATCTGACTGAAACTTTATTGATTTCAGGTTCCTCAGATCTTGGCATGGCATAGGCTGGGAACAATGGGTGTGGCTAACAGTGGCTTTCAGCACCTTCCCCAACTCTCTTGTTGGCTTAACTGAGGACAAGAGGGCTAGTATTAGGGCTAGAAGTAACTGCTATTCCAAGCCATCCCCATGGGGCACAATCTGACTTGAGGTTAGCCGCCCTGTGCCCTGTCCAGCAATGCTACTTAAAGGGACTCCACTTTGTCTGTGCAGAGGGGCACAACCAGCTTGATGTAGTGGTTAGGAGTGTAGACTTCTAATCTGGCGAGCCATGTTTGATTCCCTGCTCCCCCACATGCAACTAGCTTGGTGACCTTGGGCTCGCCACAGCACTGTTAAAGCTGTTCTGAATGAGCAGTAATATCAGGGCTCTCTCAACCCCACACACCTCAGAGGGTGTCTGTTGTGGGGAGAGGAAAGCTAAGCCGCTTTGAGACTCCTTTGGGCAGAGAAAAGCGGCATATAAGAACCAACTCTTCTTCTTCTTCTTCTTCTTCTTCTTCTTCTTCTTCTTCTTCTTCTTCTTCTTCTTCTTCTTCTTCTTCTTCTTCTTCTACTACTACTACTACCACCACCACCACCACCACCACCACCACCACCACCACCACCACCACCACCACTACCACCTACTATAACTCAACTGGCACAATCTGCAGTGTGTTGCCCAGCCCATACCTAAATACCAGCAGCCAGTTGTGTCAGTGATGCTCTTCACAGTCGAGGACATACAGGACATATTCAGTTCCTTTGCTAAGAGAGAAGCAAAAATCAACTGACTTGGATTTCCAAGTGTCAAAAGCAATCTGGAAAAAAGGGGCAGGAGTTGGGGGCAACAAAAAAATAGGGCGATGGTGTTGGAGTTTGGGGGGCTCTGTGGAAATTCAGGGAGCCGATTCCAAAACTTCAGCTGCGGCCATATTCACTTGGAAGTAGCCATGTTCAGCCACCACCTCTCTGGGACCATGAGAGCCAAAGGACAGCTGAAGTTTAGATGCCCTGATAAAGTCACCCATTCCTTTCCTTCACAGCCAGGTAAAGCTGCAGCTGGTATGATCACAGCCATGTAGAGTTATAGATCCTTATCTAGGCAGAAACATTCCCGTTTCTTGTACAAAGAAGCCATTTATCCAATGGCAGCAGCTAGCTGCACAATGAAACCATAGCAAATAATCACCATCGAAGAACAGACTGGGGATTGAAAATGTTTTGTGAGCGTCCACAATGACTGCTGGGCTTTCTTGCACATTTCTGAAGCACACTGAGGCCAGTGCATGAGTCCTTTCAGTGTATGATCTCCTGATCTCCTCTGGGAGCTCGTTCTACCAGGTGGGGGCTAGAATGGAGAAAGCTCTGGCCCTGGTTGAGGTCAAGCGATTTTGGCCTGATCTTGAACAGGTCTGTATTAATGCAACACTCAGTTCTTCATTTTTTTTAAACTGCTCTGCTAACCGGTTTGCTTTGTTCCTTTTTACTTTGCAGAGTGATAGAACTGTAGATCCCCATCCTGTGGAATTACTGCTGACTTAGCTTGGGGACAACAGGAGAGGACTGTGAGTAACTCATCTTGTTACATGGCATTATGAAATTGTTATTATTGTTGTTAGTTGCGAAGTCATGTCCGACCCATCGCAACCCTATGGACAAGGATCCTCCTGGCCTTCCTGTCCTCTACCATTCCCCGGAGTCCATTTAAGCTCGTACTGACTGCTTCATTGACTCCATCCAGCCACCTCGTCCTCTGTCGTCCCCTTCTTCTTTTGCCCTCAATCGCTCCCAGCATTAGGCTCTTCTCCAGGGAGTCCTTCCTTCTCATGAGGTGGCCAAAGTATTATGAAATTACACAATGCTAAGGAGCATGTGGAGATGTACAATGGCCAATGAAGCAAATCTTGGGTGCAATGTGATATTCTTTCTTTCCAGTTATTTTCTCTCTGTTTTTTTCACCTGGAATTCACATCTCTTGGGATGCCTTCATCCACCAGCTTAACTCCATGTGATCTGTACAAAGCCCATACTGTAATCTGACTTGTTCTGTGTATGGTTAATTTGTTGAAGCCCATTACAGCTCACAGCAACCAATAGCTTTGGTTGGCCTCGGATGTTACTACTAGTTTGTAATTTCAGGGTCAATTAAATGAAGGAAACCAAGGACACATGTGTTTATTGAAACAGTTATTGAATGGGTTAGAAACGTTTTCTCTTCCTGGGAACTTGATACTTTGGCCAGTAGAGCTTTTAGAACAGATGAAGAGTCATCTCTTCCCTAGCCAGCACTACATCCTTTGCGTGTGTCACTGTAGCTTTGACCTTCATCAAGAAGTCTGGATGGACTCACCAGCTTAAACTCACTCATTGTCTCAGGGACACATGTGGCTTTTTGACATGCCAGTCCTGGCTCTTCTGAGCATTGGTTCAGGGTGGGGAGTGGGGGGAGAGGAGCAATCTTGTAGCTCATCATGGCAATTCTAGTTAAGTACCTGTAAGTGACACCACAGTGATGTGCTAGGAATTTTTCAAATCTCTGTGGTAAAAACTCTGCTTGGTTTGTCTTTATTGCTCTACTGAGCAGCAGTGAGAGCCCTGGTTCCCTATCCTCAGTGTGGGACCTGCTCCAATTTCAGGAAAGTGAGCAAGGCCCTTGTCCAGTGGGGCTCGTTTCTGGCATGTGTTTTTCACCTTGAAACAGCCACTGCCAGAGGAACAGATAAGCTGCAAGCCTCCTGAGATCCTCATGCCGGGACTGGAAGCAAGTGTGGCTCTGTGTGAGCTGAAGAGTGAATACTCGGCTTTACTGTCTGCTTTTCCATCTTCAGCAGAAAGTCCCGGCCATTTGTGGCCAGTTCCCAGTTATCCCACACTGTGTTTGAAAATATCCTTGTGAAAAGATTTAGCTGCCAAATCTATGGAAATGGTCTGATTTAGAAGAAGAAGAAGAAGAGTTGGTTCTTATATGCCACTTTTCTCTACCCGAAGGAGTCTCAAAGCGGCTTACAGTCGCCCTCCCTTTCCTCTCCCCACAAAAGACACCCTGTGAGGTGGGTGAGGCTGAGAGAGCCCTGATATTACTGAAGAAGAAGAAGAGTTGGTTCTTATATGCTGCTTTTCTCTACCCAAAGGAGTCTCAAACAGTCACATTCCCTTTCCTATCCCCACAACAGACCCCTTGTGAGGGAGGTGAAGCTGAGAGAACCCTGATATTTCTGCTCGGTCAGAACAGCGCTATCAGTGCTGTGGCGAGCCCAAGGTCACCCAGCTGGCTACATGTGGGAGAGCACGGAATCAAACCCAGCTCGCCAGATTAGAAGTCCGCACTCCTAACTACTACACCAACCTGGCATTTTAGTATATTGTCTTTTAATTTCCTCTCTTAGTCACTGTAACTATTTTAATTGTTAAAAAATGTATTTACATAGTCCTCTCAAACCTTCTAATGTCTTTGCTTACACTGTCTTGGTGGTCTTTTTACAACAGCCCTGTAAAGTAGGTTAGTAGTATTGACTCTATACTGTAAAACCAAGTGCAGCTGAGAGAGGAAGGCTTGCTCACGGCAGAGGTGAAACTTGAACCAGGAACTTCCGCAGCTCATGCACCAGTTTTCTCAGCGTTAGATCCTGTTCTGCTCCTACTTAAACTTTTAGAAAAGATGCTGTTAGATTTACTTCGGAAGTCGTTTTTAAAAATACGCATTAAAGTGCATTTGTTAGATTTCGGGATTTATTTAAGAGGCGCCGATAAATAATAAACCGCAAATGGCATTTCAGATTGTAAATAACTTCTACCACTTAAAGCGTGCAACCCAAAGGAAATTAAGCACGCTCAAGGTCCAGTGAATTCAGCAGAACTTCAGGGCATTGTTAGGCTCTAGCAATGTTGGTATTGCTGAAACTTAATCTGGAAATGGTTAGACGTAACCTTCAATTTGCTTCTTGCTGCTGGTTTCAGTGCCTGTACATATATACCTGATTGTACTTGGACCCATGAGCCTCTTGTGGAGCAGAGTGGTAAGGCAGCCGTCTGAAAGCTTTGCCCATGAGGCTGGGAGTTCAATCCCAGCAGCCGGCTCAAGGTTGACTCAGCCTTCCATCCTTCCGAGGTCGGTAAAATGAGTACCCAGCTTGCTGGGGGGTAAACGGTAATGACTGGGGAAGGCACTGGCAAACCACCCCATATTGAGTCTGCCATGAAAACGCTAGAGGGCGTCACCCCAAGGGTCAGACATGACTCGGTGCTTGCACAGGGGACACCTTTACCTTTACCTTACTTGGACCCAAAACACACAGACTGTGTACGCTCATATTGGACAGATGCATATTCTCTTACTTCCCAATTTCCAAATTTAAGAATAAGTATTTCTGATCATCATACGTTCTAGTTCTTTGGGGGTGCCAGCTGTCCCATGGGATGCAGAGTTTAGACAGCAAGGAAGGCCAGCCAGACTGATGCTTAAACATACTCGTCAGCAATAATTTTAAAATTGAACTTGGCTCTTCCCTCTTATATTTTGACACAGAAGATTGCCCTTGGCATGGTTCTTGAGTGGGTTTGATTGCTTTGAATTGGTGCTTGCTTGGCTTTTTTGGCCAGCTGCTGTGTTCTCGGGTTAGGGAGCATGCGCTGAGATATCATCTACTGTAAAATCTACTCATGGAAAAAGGCCGGCGTTTTCCTCCGTAGCGGTTAACCAGCATCTGCTCATCTGTTTAAAATACACTTAACCTAGACTTTGCCAACTAAAACAAAAATCATTTCACAGAGGACAGAAAGGTTCCTATTATGGCTGGAAAACCCCCTTCATTATCTTGCCTGGGTGGAGAGAGGCAAGGAAAGGGTAGGAAAAGGAGTGCTCTTGGATTTGGAATCTGAAGAGTACATGAAGGCTGAAGTGGACTTTTTTATTATCCTAGTTTATTTGGGGCAGAAGGCTGCTCTTTGATGTAGAATTCTCATTTTATGTCCTTTTCTCTGGTACTTTTAGGCATTTTGATATCTCCAGGCTGGCTGCATACGGAAATGAAACTAATACAAAAATCCTCCTTCTGACGTGGAACTTTTGTAAAATTTTGGTTGTACATTGTGAAATGAATAAGTAGGGTTAGGGGCACACCTTACTAAAATATTTCTGCCCCTGCCTTTTCCTCTGAAAGGGAGGTGGTTCCAGTCTGAGCCGTAGGTAGATGGTGGCACAGAATTGCTCACCTGTTTGCATTTTTGCTTTTCAAGGAGGGCAACTTGATAGTCTTGATCTAGGTGGCTCCTAAACCAACCCATTCCTTTTCAGTGAGATGATCCGTAGCTGCTCTCCCCTTTTTGTTTTCCCGAAAGGGAGGAGATGTGTTCACGCCCTGACAACCCTGTGCTCAAACATTGTGGCGTATTATTGGTCTGTTGAATCTAGAGATATAAAATATCCAGAGGTTTTAAAGCGAGGGAAGAATCATTGAATCATAGAATAGTAGGGTTGGAAGGGACCTCATGGGCCATCTAGTCCAATTCCCTGCACCATGCAGGACACCCACATCCCTGTCGCTCATCCACTGTAACCTGCCACCCCGTTGAACCTTCACAGAATCAGCCTCTCCGTCAGATGGCTATCCAGCCTATGTTTAAAAATCTCCAAAGATGGAGAACTCACCACCTCCCAAGGAAGCCTCCTAGTAGATGTCAGGTTTTTTTTGGACGGGAATCAACATATCTGTAATACTGACTTTCTGATCAAGCCTAAACTTATTTAACAGCTTTGACAACATAAAACATTTCTACAGTCAGTTACCATATCAAATTGTGATATTTTCCTTAGTTTTCTACAAGAAAGGGGCCATGGTTTAGTAATGGGGCATCTCCCTGGTCCCAGGTTCACTCCTGGGCATCTCCGGTTGATACTACCAGGTATGTGAAAGACCTCTGCCTGAGCCAGCTGCCAGTCTGAATGGACAGTACTGTCCTTGATTAAAAATCAGGCAACTTCATGTGTTCAAGGGAAACTGTGAGCATACCCAGTACTAAGAAGTACTAAGTATTCTCGAGCTAGTGGAGAATACATGCAGTAATAGCATATTAATGGTTGGCAAAATCAGTCATATTTAATCAATGCACATATCTTTGCAAATATGTTGTCTGTGGACAGGAATTCTCATTCACTAATGCTCTGAATTGCCAAAAATCATCATGCTACACCTGAGTTTCGGTTAGTTCTTGGATGGGAGGCCACCAAGGAAGTCCAGGGTTGCTATCTGACCACTCCCTCCTCCTTCCACTTCCCCCCGAGGCTCGGAGGCTGCAGATCCCTGCTGAGTGAGAACTGCCCCTGCTGGTGAGTTCCCTGCCCAAGGGACCTCCAGCCTTCAGCCTTTCCAGGTCTTGGTGGGGAGGAAGAGGCCTTCCGCAGAATTCTTCCACTCTACCTTCCCAATCTAGTACTCATTGTATTCCCGAATGCAACGGGTTTGGCCCCTAGTAAATAAATAAATGGTATATGAACCTTATTACACATTGGAAGCAAAAATGCCTTGGGAAGTATACAAGTTCAAAGCCTTACAACAGGGGAAGGTACTGTACTGGAGCAGATCCATGTCTGATTCGACTTCTGCTGAAATTCACGTTTTGTTGTTTTTGATAGTCCTGTTGCTATGGTTGGGGGGGTGGGATAATAAACAACCTATAATTTTGAGTGCAGTGTGACATGGGGTACTTTAAATGAAGTCCCTAGTGGCCAGTGCTCTGTTGACCTGCATTCCAGCGAGAAGGAAAACCCACTTTTAAGCGCACCAAGTCCCTTTCAAGGGAAAGAGAGGTGCAAAAAGGTCTTTGTGGTCTTCTTAGAAACTGCAGCTCTTCAAGAATTTCCTGCAGTGTTTTCCCCCTTTCCTCTACCTGCGGCTTTCGTAATCCAGCCACGCCAGTTAAAGTTTGCAGCCCACTGATTTACTACATCCCCAGATCACTGGTCAAGATACTACAGGTATTAGCATACCTCTGGCCATTACAAACATTTCTGCAGCAGCTGCGTCCGCAAACAGCTTTTTTTTTTTTTTTTTTTTGCGTTGCTGCTGTGAATCTCTGCGCTTGGAGTCCCTCGGCTGTGAAATTTTTCCCCAGCCGATGACTCCCGGTGCAAAGACTGCTGCTGTAAACAAGGCAACGCTGACAAAACACAGGAGAGAGTGGTATCCAGCAGGACTGTGAGTGTAGCTGTGGCGCCCGGAACACACCTGCGCACAGATTAAACAGGGCATCGTCTCAGCATTAGCACAGCGAGGGAAGCTTCAGGTAAGGTAAGAACGCTGTGTGTGTAAGTGGCCCACTGAGGTGTATGGGAGGTGCACGGTTAGGAAGAGGATGGGAACTTTGTGCACGCAAAGGATTGAGTGGGAGCTTTGCAAACCGAGGATCAATGACGAATTTATGGGATGGAGGGACATTAGCATGTATTGGAATCAGGGGACCTAACATGATGATTCCAGTGGGGGCCAGGCTCTTCTCTGTCCCAGAGTCTAGAAGTGTGTATTGTTATACATGTTGCCTCCCCATAACTGGTAATAATAACAACTAACTGTTACAGTTTTGCTGTTATTCTGCACCTGAGCACAGGCACTGCTTGGGAATTGAGAATGAAATCCAAAAAGAGAGCCATAACATTCAAGTGTGAGCCGCTTTGCCCCCACCTTATAGTGTGAAAACTGCTTTTTTGGTACAAATGGTTAAATTTTGATTTACCATCGATAGGGCTTCTAGGAAGAATGCCTTTGGGGGCTGTAGGCTTCCAGTTTGCTCTCACAAACTTATGATTACCAAGCAACTTGGAGGCTACAGGGTCTTGATGTTCTTCTCCTTTCTGGGGTGGGGGGGGTGGGAATGTAGGGTGTTGTTACACTTTACAGGTGTGGCTGGGAAAATCTGATATTTGACCTATGAAAGCAGATGAAAACCTTGCCCCACCCAAATGCCCTACTTCATGCGACGTACAGTTAATCTACCGCTTCAAGAGGTTTTGATGGGTGTTCACTGATATAAAGAGAATATACAGTCATGAAAGATGGGTTTGTTCATTCCTGGAAGCTGTCGTAGCCAGGGATGGATCTCCCATGATCCTGTGCCTTAGACTGCTAATCATTACTGTGTCCCAGCTAAGGACAAACGCAGTAGAAGATGATGTGTTAATACAATACTGGTAGTGATTGTGACCTATAAAGAGGTCTCTGTTGTGGGATGACCAAAGCTGCATTGTCCAGATTCTTGAAATGAAATTGCATGTGCATTGGGGAATCCTGTGCATGTTTACAAATGTATTTTGATGATCTAGATCAGGGGTAGTCAAACTGCGGCCCTCTAGATGTCCATGGACTACAATTCCCAGGAGCCCCTGCCAGCATTCGCTGGCAGGGGGCTCCTGGAAATTGTAGTCCATGGACATCTGGAGGGCCGCAGTTTGACTACCCCTGATCTAGATAGAAGACAGAAGTCCCATCTGGCCAATCAGATAAATAGTGGGTAAAGTTTGGTTGCTCTTGTACAGAATGATATGGGGGTGGGGAAGCGGACTTTAAACAAAGTTAGAGAAGATTCAAATGGGTAGCCGTGTTGTTCTGAAGTAGCACAATAAAATCAGAGTCCAGGAGCACCTTTAAGACCAACAAAGATTTATTCAAGGCGTTTCTGAGGAAGAGTGCTTGCACTCGAAAGCTCACGCCTTGAATAAATCTTTGCTGGTCTTAAAGGTGCTACTGGACTCTGATTTTAAAGTTAGAGAAGAATTTGTAGATTCATCATTGGAGCTCCCATTCCTTCATGGAGGGCAGTATATATATACATATAATAAATACATTTCTAATAGTATCAGGTTCAAGAGGAGGGAGGGAAAATTGCCAGGGGAGGGAAATTTTCCCATTTACCTTCTGCCTATTCCAGTTCTCTTTCCCTCTCTGCCTCCAAGGATGTTACAGAGATGTAAAGATCACCAGCATCTCTTCTGATGCAAACCTTTAGATGGCATTTCCTTGGCTGTATATTCTTCCTTCTTGGATTTTTAGGGGTTTGCCATTGGTAACAGGCCAGCCACACAATTTGAATACGACTTGCTTAGCAAACTTTGATCCTTCTTGGTGAACTTAAATGGTGGTGGTGGGAAAGCTCATTCGGTTGTGTCAGGAAACAATAATGAAAAAAGCCTAATTAATCAAACAGGAGCTGCTACCTTCCCATTCTGCTGGTGTAGTTTAGAATCCGGGGAAACGTTTGAAATCATGGACGAGGCGGACGAAAACCACAGTGTCCTCGAGGTAAGAAGCCGCCTCTTTTTTTAGGTGGTCGCTCTCGTGCTCAAGAAACGTGCTCTGGTGCAGGATGGATATTGCAGCTCCAGGCATCTTCTGCAGAATTCCCCCTCCCCCTTCAAAATCTAGTGAGAGCAAAAAGCCCAGAGGCCAACTCAGCGCTAGATAATGCAAGCAGTAACCTTAGCAGTAAAGGAACATTAGATATGGGGGGAGGGGAAAGAATACCAAAGAATCTGTGTCAAGGGTAGGTGCTTTGAATACAGGGTGGGCAGCTGCGATTTGGAGGCTGGCGATTGGAGAAAGTGTGTCTGTGTGTCCTCCCAATGGGTGCTGTTGATCATAGTTTCCATTGTGGTTGTAGTTAAAACAATTACATTTCCTGCAGGGGGGGGGGAAGGAATTTTATCAGAAAGATCAGTTTGGGGGCAAAGGAGCAGATGCTACAACAGCGAGACACCACACCTTGCTTCTTTAGCTGCTCTTTTTTCTAAATGTCTTGGTAATGTTTGTGCACTGTGCGTCACCTTCCAGCATGCAACAGGCAGTAAGCAATTTGAGGTCAGAGTGAGACTTTGCAGCACACAGAACTTTGATATTGAATGATGTGTTCTTTGCTTTTGTCCATGCTAAGAGGGAGAGAGGAGGGAAGCCTGCAGCGCTGACATTTCAAGGCCTCTCGTGAAGTTAGGGTTCGGTAGTTCATCTGGCTGCTCTGACCCCACTGGTGTTCGATTTTTCTTAACATGAAACATCCCTCGTGGTCCTGAAAACCAGTCAAGCTTTGCAATTGTGGGTGGGTTCAGTGCCTGAAGGGGAGACAGCTTGAGAATCCAAATGCCTCTGCTGCCTTATGCTCTGCAGAAAGAAATGTCAGCAGTACATTTCTAGCGTCTTCCGTCCAGGCTAGTTGCCTCTACAGTCCTATACCCTGAAGTTGCATCTATTATCACCTTAATGACAGTTGTTTCTGAGGTGCAAGAAGAAGAAGAGTTGGTTCTTATATGCAAGAGAGTGATGTCGCTTGTAAGAACACCTTATAAATGTATCGTTTGTAAATCTCCATGTTCATAGCTCTTCAAATGATTCAGAAAACGCTGGGGAAACTGGGAGTGGCAGAAAAGATGGGCAGGAGGCATTGAGGCAGGAGCTTTGGAAGAAGGAGAGCAAATGATGGAAGGAAGTAAACCTCCCTCTTTGAGCGCTGGAGGGTTTGAAGAAGAAGAAGAGTTGGTTCTTATATGCCGCTTTTCTCTACCCAAAGGAATCTCAACGCAGCTTACATTTGCCTTCCCTATCATCTACCCACAAAAAACACTCTGTGAGGGAGGTGAGGCTGAGAGAGCCCTGATATTACTGAAGAAGAAGAAGAATTGGTTCTTATATGCTGTTTTTCTCTACCCGAAGGAGTCTCAAAGTGGCTTACAGTCACCTTTCCTTTCCGCTCCCCACAACAGACACCCTGTGAGGTGGGTGAGGCTGAGAGAGCCCAGATATCACTGCTTGGTCAGAACAGCTTTATTGGTGCTGTGGCGAGCTCAAGGTCACCCAGCAGACTGCATGTGGCGGAGCGGGGAATCAAACCCAGCTCGCCAGATTAGAAGTTGGCACTTCTAACCACAACACCAAGCTGGCTCTTGCCCTGCTTTCTACTCCAGTTTTTGTCCATAGCATTGATTAGCAGTACTTCTTATTGATTTAAAATGGTAATGGAAATTGAAGTTATATGTCAAAGTCTGTAAAGTGGATGCACTGGTGCCACAGACTCTTGATGATTTGTATCTTTATGCATCATTGAAAAGATTCCCAGAATTCTAACACAGGACTCCCCATTTCATAACCTGATGCTTACGTACAAGTAATGAGGTCAGTTGTGCAACTGGGTGTCGAAAGCAGGTATAAGTGTGTTTGGTCACCTGCTGCTTATTGCACAATTTCATTGTGCTGGGGAATGGATTTCGGCGCTGCTCTCACTCTGTTCTCTGCCAGTTTCCTGCTACATAAAAGGCCATGGAAACTATTCTTCCAGTGTCCTTTTAAACAGAGTTAACCTGTAGCACGTAGGTTCTAATTCATCTCTTATTTATCTTGAGAAATGCCTCTTCACAAAATGGCATCCAGCATTTAAAACACACACAAAAACAAAGTGCTTTAATTAAGGCATTGCAATCACTCAAACAAAGAGAAGGATAAAAATTTAGCTGTATTTATGAATAAATTGATCGTGCTTTGGAATAGTCTTTTTAAAAGAATGAGAACATGTTCTGTCAAGTCTTCCAGATCTGTTTACACTGTGTAAATTCTGGTTGTTTGTATATATCTGGGCTCCTAAGCCTTTTTGAGTCTATGGGCACCTTTGGAGTGCCAACACAATGTGCAGGATGCGGCCACAAAATGGTTGCTTCAGGAGGTGGAGCCAGCCACAAAAATGGCTGCTGCAGCTTATCTTCAGTTCCCAATGGAGAGCCTTGTTCTACGGTGGCAGCTTTTGCCAAAGCAATGTTTTGTTTTGGTTTCAAAATCTTCACTGCCAATCACAAGGCTTGCTGAATTTAATCTGCTGTTTAAATTCCATGGATTTCATTCAATGGAGCTGGACCTAGCCGCTGGGTTGCAAGCCCCTGCACAGGTGCTGTCTTCCCTTTGCCTGTTGGAAGGATCTGCACCTGTTGCACAAGCATGAAGAGCAACTGTATGTGATGTCTTCTCTGCATCTCTTTGCATCCATTTTGAGGGGTAGCAGCAAGACAGCAAGATGAAAATACTCAGGCATTTGCTGGCAGGGGCTCATGGGAATTGTAGTCCATGAACATCTGGAGGACCACAGGTTGACTACCCCTGGTGTAGAGGACTGCTCCCTGGTTCTGACTTTTGGCCTCTTCCTCACTACAGTATACCTCTAGGCTTTTGTATCTATTCTTGGACCATTTTGCCTTCTACCCACAGTCCTAGGCTTGATACTACAAGGTCATAAGGTTCTTATCAGAGTCGCATGACTTCCCGTCTCATTCTTGCAACTTGGTAGGTTCCAGATCTGGAACGATTGTAGCTGTTTTTGTCTACTGCTTCTTAAACCTTCTGTTGTTTCTTGACATTCGAAGTTTATCATTTTAAAAAATCTGACTTGGATTTATATGTTGTTGTCTACCTCCCCCCTTTGTATAGAAACCACAGCCCTATCAACAAAATCTAGAAACCACTATTGAGAAATTAATGCTGAATATGGTTAGCCAGACCACACTAGTAAGTGTGACCTGCCCTTCAAAAAATGAAAGCTACCAATGACTGGGGAATGATCCCCATCAGCATTGTAAAGAAGTGAAACTTGATGCCAAAGTCATGTTAAGAAATGGGTTAGATGGCAGAAGGAAATGCTAAGCGTTGAACTCTTCTCACTCTCATAACGATGAATCACCGAAACATACTCTCCACTAGCCTTGGGTATAAAAGCACGAATGACCTCCTGAAGCACATTTTCTTTTCACATTATGAAATGTTCTGATGCTTTTGGAAGCTGCTGAAATGCTGGTAGAAGGGTCAGTGGATTTTATTGGCCTAGAGCCAGAGATCAGTTAATGAGAACAATGACGCCAGTCCTCTTGTTGCCGCAACAGGCCACACAATTCTCTATTTGCCTCATGAATACGGTAATAAGGAGAGATGCAGTAAGGGACCATTCTCATAATCGATGTCACATACAATATTCTTGGTGCAGTACAGGGATGAAATCAGAGTTCTGTCCTGCAGGCACAAAACAGTTGTCCATTGCTGGGCAGCTGCCAAGACCCAAGAAGCTTGGGGGAGGGGTACACACCGCTGACCCTGGACACTCCATGCTAGGGCATCTGTTTGGCATGCAGAATGTCACAAGTTCAATCCCCATCACCTCCAGTTAAAAGTAAGCGATGTGAAAGAACTCTGCCTAAGCCTCCGAACAGCTGCTGCCACTCTGAGTTGAAAATACTGATTTGGATAGGCCAGTGGTCTGAATGAGGTGGCTGGATGGAGTCACTGAAGCAGTCGGTGCAAACTTAAATGGACTCTGGGGAATGGTAGAGGACAGGAAGGCCTGGAGGATCATTGTCCGTGGGGTCGCGATGGGTCGGACACGACTTTGCAACTAACAACAACAATGTACCGGCCTACAGCTTACTCAGTTCAGAGCATTAGTCTCCTGTAGTAAAATATAATTTACTAGTAAAAAAGCCTACTGCCTTCAGGAATTCAGCGGGCGCTAGCGGGGTAGTGGAGGGGGGAGACGGACGGACGGACGGACAGATGGACGGACAGACAGACGGACGGACGGACAGACTGACAGACAGACAGACAGACAGACAGACAGACAGACAGACAGACAGACAGACAGACAGACAGACAGACAGAAAGAAAGAAAGAAAGAAGAAGAGAAAGAAAGAAAGAAAGAAAGAAAGAAAGAAAGAAAGAAAGAAAGAAAGAAAGAAAGAAAGAAAGAAAGAAAGAAAGAAAGAAAGAAAGAAAGAAAGAAAGAAAGAAAGAAAGAAAGAAAGAAAGAAAGAAAGAAAAGGCAGGCAGGCAAGGAAGGAAGGAAGGAAGGAATGAAGGAAGGAAGGAAGGAAGGAAGGAAGGAAGGAAGGACAGCCTCCCTCCTCCAACAGCAATGGAGGCCCCCACCCCCAGGGCACTTACATGTGTCCTTGGGGGCATCCAGGGGCAAACTGCCAGCAATGCTGACAGAAAGCCCCTGGCTGGGCTGGAAGGACGGGCCTGCCAGGACTGTGGACCCACTGATTGGGCCAAAGTCCTGAGTGGGAATGGCCTGTCCTAGGCAGGGCCCAATTGGGATGTGCGTCATGCATCCTGATTAGGCCCTGCCTCAGACAGGCCATGCCCACTCTCCGCCCACTAAGCCCTTCGGCTTTTATTTTAACAGCGAACCCACTGTTAAAGATTGCAAATAGTTCATTGGCTTTTTTTTTGTTGTTGTTGCCATTGTTGCTATAAAACGATAGCTCATGAGGTCGAAACAGAATAATGGTGAAGGACTGTTTTAATTGGTACAGAGCCCGGGCACTTTTGGGAAGCTTGAAACAGGCCAGTCATGCTTTAGTCTTACCAGAGAAGGAAGGTCAAGTAGATGTCTGCATAAAACCTTTTCAGGCTTGTGTAAAACAGAGCCCAGCAATATCATAGGAAATGTCGGGTATGTTCTGGAAACCGTCCTGCTAAGAATGTAGATGTTACTAGCCCACAAAAGTGATTACTGACCCACAGACTTAGAATAGTATGGAGGAACCAAGGGAAGAGAGGTGAGAAGCAATTTTAAAAACAGATTTTGAACAGATTTGTTGCCCCCCCCCCCCAAAAAAAAAGGCCTGGTGCTCTGGAATGCTGGGGCTTTTTGGAAGCTGGGTGTGAAAATATCTCCCTGCTGGAAAAGTTCAGTAATGGCTATACAGAGCATCAAAAAGTCTGCTGCTGCACTGTCTTGTTAAGTCTCTGTAATTGTCTTCTTCCAAAATGCCCTTTCCTGCAAAGCCTGTAATTGGTTTTCCGATTATACCAGTCTGTAATACCTGAATTTTACCATTTGGATTTCGGCAGCCAGCCGGCATGGATACAGTTGTGCATCTCTCCACCCCTGTAGGGATTTCATCCATGTCTTGCTGTCAGGACACCTGCTGTTCTATGTATCAGCCTAAAAAATTTCCACCGGCTCCTGTTCCCTGTATTATTCTGAGTTTGCCCCCTGCAGACTGCGCCGTGCGCTTGTTCTTATCCTCTCACTCTCTCCTTAAAAGATTAAGTCACTTGAAAGACCCTCACACTCAAATTGGCTGCCATTATCTGTCGGGGCTGAGGGATGTGATTGAATGTTACCTGTAGAGGTGGGCTGTCATGCAGGGAGCAAGGGGCATGCTGCTTGCAAGGACAGGCTGTCGTTAAACTCTTGCGAGGCTTGGATGGGAAGGCAGCCGAAATACAAAAGCCTACGGCACCTACATAGCTATTGCTCATGCCTGTGGCTTCCCCCTCCTGCTGTGTGTTTTCAGCTTTGCCTACAGAAAACCTGTTGGACTTTGACAACTGCAGGGGCTGAGGATCCTGTGCTCCCTTCTGTCTCACTTCCAGCATAATTTCTGTTGTTTTGTCCAAACCTTCCGTTAAAACAAAAATGAAGAATAAAGCCCGGCACAGCAAAACATTCTATTAACTGTGCCGTTCCTCCATTCCTGTTTTCGAATGCAGGAAGGCCAAATAGTTGCTGTCCAAATTGGCCACCTGAAGAGCTGCTTCTGGGCTCAGGTAGCTTTGGGGTGGTTGGAAGAGCCAAGTCACATCCAGCATGTCCTGTCCCAAAGAAATTTTAAGGAAAAAGACGAAGAAGAAGATGAGTTGGTACTTATACCCTGCTTTTCACTACCTGAAGGTGTCTCAAAGCAGCTTACAATTGCCTTCCCTTCCTCTCCCCACAACAGACACCTCACAGGGTTGGTGGGGCTCAGAAAGCTTTGACAGAACTGCTCATTGAGAACAGGTATAGCAGAACGGTGATTAGCTGAAGGTCACACAACCAGCTGCAAGTGGCGGAGGAAAGGGGAATCAAATGCAGCTCCAACCCTGGTAGAGAAAGCCTGATATAGAAGATGGGGGTTGGTGTCAGCCATATATTTTCCTATATATTTTGTCTCCCGCTTTGGAAGTGCTTGTAGGATTTTCAAATTCTGCATATGCGGGAGCCAGTCAGTCAATCATTTACCCTTTCCATGGTGGAGAAAGAGACTAGGCCCATGGAGTGACAGGGGAATCGGGCTTCAGTGACCCCTAGCGATGTCAATGGCCGTCCGAACTTCTGAGAAAGTCCATATCACCCTGGTTGGAAATCCTTTATCTAATCTTTTTTTTGGCTACTGGTACTATTCGGGCGTGGTCAACTATGCCAACTCAGCAGTCCATTTCACACACCCGCTCCCACTTCCAAGCGGGAGGGAGCGAAAGGGGTCGCAAAAGGTTGCCCTCCCTGTTCTTTGTAGCCAGCCTTGACTCAAGTGGGATTGGCTGAACCCTGCGAAGACACCCAAGGGAGGGGAGAGAGAGGCCACCTTGGTTTGAAGAAGGAGCTCAGGAGACTTTGAACTAGGAAGAGGTATTTGCTTCCAACCCTCCTTCACGTTGACAGGTATCGTTGCCTACTGCCAAGTTCTGGCACACATCGGTTGACGGACCCGTTGAGGCCCAAGGGTCGAGTGCGTTTTCATATTTTTGACGCATTTGGTATTCTTTTTAAAGGTCCCTTGGCAGCCTTTCCCATCCACACCCAAAAGGAAGTGGCATCGTTCTCATAAGCACAGTGAAACATTGTTGATTTATGCACGGGATAATAGAATGTGGATGTTCTGAGGGCAAGGTGAAAAAAGAGCATTCCTCCCTCCCCATTCACCTCTCTACCTCCAACCCCTAACTCACCTCTCTGTGATGAATAAATAAGACACTAGTGGGAAGCACTGTGTGATTTCAGAAGTGTTTCAGGGGCAATTCCAGGAGGGATGGAGGCTCTTGGGTGATGTTCCTCTAGCAAAAGCTGCCTGCCAGGTATGGAAGGTCTGTTTGTTTAAGAGGAGATCCGGGCTAAATGGGTCTTGAGATTGGGAAGATGGCCTTATTTAGATGATATATTCCACAGCCAACTTTCTCTGGTGACTGGTAGCCTGAGTGTCTGTGGAGAGGTCATCATCCCATCCCATAGATCAGGGTTAGTCAACTTGTGGTCCTCCAGATGTTCATGGACTACAATTCCCATGAGCCCCTGCCAGCGTTTGCTGGCAGGATCTCATGGGAATTGCAGTCCATGATCATCTGGAGGACCACAGGTTGACTACCCCTGCCATAGATGATTGGATTTTTTTAAGACTCTGGGTGTCTATCAAGGGGGAGAAGTACACTTTAAACAAAGAAGCGTTAAGTCCATGGAACAAGCCCTTTGCTTTGCCAGTCTCATGTTTAAATCAGGTTGTCAAGGAGATGAGATCTATGCAGAACTTTACTCTTGGGTGTGCTAATTTGCTGTATGCAAAGATTTTTCTTTGCGAGGGGAGATCCAAAATCTATATTCTCTTCTTGTGTGCTATGTAGATCGTCTTGTTTCCCAGCTTTAAATTTGCTTATCTCTCCCCACTTCTCCTGTTGGCACAGTAGTATATTTGCCGTCTCTTCACTGGAACACACAATTTTGCAGTTCAGTTGTTTGAAGGAACCTTCTGGGCACACCTGTGAGCAAACCCAGAATGACCAGAGCTGTAGCCGCAAAGGACAGGGGCATGGCTTTCCTTTCCACCCTGTTTCAGATTTGCTCTACATGTAGGAAGCTGAACGTTATGAATCTTGGGGTGAGTAGAAACAAGTGAAATAGAATGACTCACTCCGAATTCATTTAGTCAGAAACTACCACTGGCTCCTTCTCTAATCTGTATCTAACAATGCCTTTAATCTGATTTCCCCCATTCTTGTTTAATCCAAACTAGTGATCATGATGTTTCCTTGAACTTCTTTTCTGTTTCCTCTGGCAGCCCCCCTCCCCAGCATGTTTATTTGATCTGTATATTCTAGTTCTTTTGCATAGTGACCCTTCAGTAGTTATAGTTTGATGAATGAGGAACATTGGACAAGTGGTTTGATGTGGATTTCACTTTTCGCTTTGGAAATCAGCTATGGTTTCTGCCATCAGTGCTTTGCTCAGTCTAAGCACCACGGTTGGCAAACTGTGGTTTTGCTCACATTAATGATGGGATGAAAGGATTTGGGACACAAGCCGAGCACCTATGGCAGGCATGGCTCATGGGAATTGTAGTCCATGGAAGAAGAATAGATCTATGCCCCCCCAGGGACTCGGGTTCCGGACCCGAAGCAAAACATCATCAAGACCTCCTCTCCACCCACTAGTAGTGGGAGGGAGGGAGGGGACGTTGAGCTGCCGTTCTTGCCATGCTGGTAATATTGGCAATGTTATTATTGTTTTTATGGGGTTTTAATGGGGATTTGTGATACTGTTACCTGCCACGAACTGCAAGGGAGTGGTGGGATATAAATCTAATAATAATAATAACAACAACAACAACAATAATAATAATAAAAGAAGAAGAAGAAGAAGAGTTGGTTCTTATATGCCACTTTTCTCTACCCGAAGGAGGCTCAAAGTGGCTTACAGTTGCCTTTCATCTCCCCACAACAGACACCCTGTGGGGTGGGTGAGGCTGAGAGAGCCCTGATATCACTGCTCGGTCAGAACAGTTTTATCAGTACTGTGGCGAGCCCAAGGTCACCCAGCTGGCTGCATGTGGGGGAGTGCAGAATTGAACCCGGCTCGCCAGATTAGAAGTCCGCATTCCTAACCACTACACCAAACTGGCTCTCAAGGGCCGGTGGGCTGGACATCAGGAGGGCCGGTGTTTGCCCACCCCTGACCTATGGTGTGGTTTCCAGTCATCTGAATTCACTTCAGTTGCTTCCAGCTCAGTCCTCATGCTACTGATTGCTCAAACAGTGATCGGGACATTTCCAAAATGAACCCACTGTTGCATGGCTCCTTTAAGGACTGCGTACTTCAAGCCGGCTAACTAGTGCTAATTTAGGCATGGTTGAAAGCCCCGCATGCGTCTGGCAAGCAGGTGCTATAATACCTCTGTGTTTCTGGAAAAGCCAGCTGCCTCGTATCTGACTCCTTTCATGCTGCAAGGTTCATCCGGGAGCAATAAATTTTTATAATTAGGAGTGATCCCTCCACTTGATCTTTCTTGAATCAGAGAGGCTGGCAGACAATTTGACTGAATTCAAGCATTAAGGGTGAAGCGCTGTTTAGGATAGAGCCAGTTTGGTGTAGTGGTTAGGAGTGCGGACTTCTAATCTGGCGAGCCAGGTTTGATTCTGTGCTCCCCCACATGCAGCCAGCTGGATAACCTTGGGCTTGCTACAGCAATAATAAAGCTGTTTTATCTGAGCAGTAACATTAGGGCTCTCTTAGCCTCACCTCCCTCACAGGGTGTCTGTGTGGAGAGACGAAAGGGAAGGTACTTGGAGACTCCTTCAGGTAGAGAAAAGCGGCATATAAGAACCAACTCTTCTTCTCCTTTTAGGTTGCCAGTAGAGCTGGAAGGGCTTCCCGCACCCCTTACAGAAGTTTTTAAAAAATCCATATGTGAGTTGCAGAGAAGGCATAGAAGGTTATTTCTGTCGAGCTGTTTCTAGTTTAATGGGGTATGGCAAGATTGGGTGGGAGAGAAGAAAAAGGATGTGGTGTGGAATGCATGAGTTGGTTTTCTTGGAGGTAAAGTTACTTGGCAGGAATACGGCTGATGTGAGGCTCTGTGGCCACTGCACATATTTAAGTTGGTCCACGTGTATGCAGCGGCAAGCCAGCCTGGTCCCTTCGTGTCAGAAGTTTGAGATGTGACCCCTGCAGATTCAGCCACAGTTCCTGTATGAAAGATGCAACCTGTGAGCGATGCTCCATCTCCTGCATTTGGGCTTGATTGCCAAGCAGCCCCTCCCCAGTCAGATTTCCTAAACACTTGCGTAATTGTTTAAAGAGGACAATAAAACCAGAGTCCAGGAGCACCTTTAAGACCAACAAAGATTTAATCAAGGCGTGGGCTTTCGAGTGCAAGCACCCTTCGTCAGAATACATGATCTCTGCACCACTTTGCATCTCTGCTGTTTGGCTCTCTGCAGTAGACCTAAGTTGTGTCTGCAGGATAAAACACAAGTCCATCCTTAGAAGTGCCGGAAAAGCTGCAGATTGTGAGACTTAGCTGAGCTCTGAGGCATGATCTGTGATCTCACAATTGCAGGTTTGACTTGAATATGATGCCTTAAATAAACTGGGCTGTGACCCATGCAATGACAGCTGCTTTGCACAGGTGGCAACCCGGTGCAAACTTTCCCATGAAGTGGCTTTTTTTGGGGGGGGGGGGGCTTTGTTTAGACCAGGGGCTCATGGGAATTGTAGTTCGTGGACATCTGGAGAGTTTGGCCACCCCTGGTTTAGACCATCACCAATGACACATCTAAATCTGCCCTTCGCTTTCTAGAGCATCTAGTTCTGGAGGAGTTAACAGTTTTTAAAATGGGAGGAAGTGATTCATGGCATTTTTATTTAATATGGCTTCAATACTGCTTCAGTCCCCCAAGGATAATAAACAGCATTTCTGTGCTGTTGCTGAAATGATGTAACTCCAGAATTGCTGTGCAGATCCTGAAAAATGTTTTAAAAATAAAATCTTGCAGCACCTTCAGTATTCACACATTTATTGAGGCATAAGGTACTGTAGATCAGACCCTATTTCACCAGATGTGGGAACCTTTAGCTGGCAGAATGCACAGACAGACATCTGTGAATAGGAGATGGGGGGATTTGAATGCAGCCCTGAAAGTTTGTTCAGCGAAGCTGACACTCGGTGGGCAGACAGAATACCCCACTGACGAATATGTTCCAGAAAAAGTACTGATGTGAACCTGAACAGCTAATGTGCACTAGCTAATGATGCATCTTTTATGATCTAGCTTTTCTACTGATCTATTGGGCCTTTTACTTTTGTTTTTATAATTATGATGATGCAGTTTATACATATGATGTTGTGCATGGGATTTACTTAGAAGAGAGGCATTATCCCAGAATTTGTATTCACTATTTTTTCCTTTCTTTCTTATGTTATGTTATGTTATGCTGGAATCTGACGGGTCAATGACCGTATCAATAAAGTGAAGAATAAAATTTTGTTGGCACTGATGTGAACTAAGAAGCATCCTCCATTCCCACTGGGTCTCACCTAATTCCCTTCCATGCTACAGCCACTACCCTACCTGGCTTTTGTATGTACAGGTGCCAAGAATCCCAGTGTAACCCTTTTGAATGGTCAACGAGGACTCCTCCTTCCTTTTTCACCTGCAGAAACATCAGGCTGGATCCCACCCAGTGTGTCTGGCAGCTGCTCTTTTTGCCCAGCTTAGCTACAGCATTTGTGTTTGAGAGTTTCATCAATAACCTTTATTCCATGTGCTCTTAAGATGTTTTTCTAGGGTGGGTGCATTCATTTCTCATTTTGATTTCTGTAGCCACTCATGTATCCACCCATGTCTTTTCAATGGCTATATAGCGCCATGACACAAACTGAGACTTGTGTTTTTGTGTAGTTGCAAAGTGATCTCTGGTTCCTTTACACACTATAGAGGAATGCCTTGTTCTCTTTCCAGCCCAGTCGGAACAGCCCACTGACCTTTGTAGGGGTCACCTGTGTTTGTAAGAGGCGTGTATTTGCCATCAGTTTCCTCTTGTAAATATTCTCAGGGGCAAAGGGCCTTTCTCTTTTTTGGATACCTCCGTTTAAGATCTATAGATCACTTCCAGATAACTCCTTGGGGGGGGGGAGAGAATGGTACAGTGTACACAGTCTTAATCAAAACTTATTTATACAGTCAAGACACCCAAAGACATTGTTATTGCAAGGTTGAATCATCTCTGCAAAAGCCAAGGACTTCAAAGTGTTTATCCTGTAATCTGCTGCTGAGCTAATTCAGCCTGGTACATTTTAGGAAGGGGCCATGTTTCAAGGAGAGATCTGCCTTAGCTGTCTCTTCCAGAGTTTGTTTGTTTGTTTATTTAATATATACCTCACCAATATCCAAAGTGGCTTCCCAAGGCACCTTACATCATTTTTCTTTTCTCCATCTTATCCTCACAACAATCTTGTGATGTAAGTTAGGCTGAGAGAGTCTGGCTGGCCCAAAGATGTTCAGTGAGCTTCCCTGGCATGAATCGAGATTTGAACCTGGGTCTTCCACGTAATAATCCAACACTCTTAACCACGATTCTATGCCGGCTCATTTCAAATGGTGAAGTGAGGCTCTCAGTCATGGAATGTCCTGCATGTAGAAACTTGGTTCAGCCACGGAGGGCTGTACTTAACATCTGTTCCACCCACCCTTAATATTTCTGGTAAGGCCTTGGAGGAGGAGCTGATCTCATGGCTTAAGTGCCACTCAGTGCTTAACACCCGCTCAGGTTGGCTGTCCCGCCCCTGAGTGCCTCCTCCTCCAACCGTCTTGCCTGGCTGTCCAGTGGCCAGCCAATCCCATTCTGTCCCCCACCCCTGACCCCCACCTCCCTCCGAGGCTCAGAGGCTGGAGATCCCTATTGCGTGAGAGCTGCCCTTGCCAGAGAGTTCCCTGTCTGTGAGCCTGCAGCCTTTCCAGGTCCTGGGGGGAGGGAGAGGCCGTCCACAGAATTCTTCCACCTCACCCCACTCCAGTCTAGTACCCATTGTATTCCTGAATATGTAAAGATATTTTTTGACATTATTGTACATGTAAATGTATAGGGATTCATATTGGGGTAAATTCTGAGGTTAGGGTTAGGGTTAGCTTAGAGTTAGGGCTAGGGTTAGGTTAGGTTAGGGATAGGGTTAACTTAATCATGTAGTTGGGGAGTTTGGAGGTTAACTGGGTTTGTTAGGGGTGGGGAAGACTTTGTGACATGGTTGCGAAAGACCATTGTATGTAAAGAATTTTTGACATTATTGTACATGCGGTATGCATTTAGGAGTTCAGACTGTTGAGAGTCAGGCAATAGGCAGGGCTTTAACAGACTGGATGAAAATCATTTGCCTGTTCCTTAGATAAAGTACAAATTGCAGGCTGATGCAGCCTCACTTCACCATCCTCTGTCCTGACATTGTTGTCCCATGAAATATCCACATAGTTCTTTTAACTAAACACTCCTACAGGTGGATCTAGAGACTGACCTTGCTGAGGGACGTGGGGGGGGGGGAAACCTAAGGTGGCAACTTGGCCTTCAACTTTCTCAGCACGTCCCCAGACATTCTCACTAACTCAGCAATTTGGAAATACGTATTTGCTGAAATAAGGTTTAGTTCCACTCTTATTGCTGGGATACGGTTTAGTTACATTCTTAGTGATGGTTGCCCTCCAGAACTGTAGGCAGAGAGGTTTTTGTTTGTTCAGGAGTTAATAACCATGCTTTTCGTCCATAAACAGAAAACTCTCTTTGTAAACAGAGAGGTCACCTGTTAAACCTTGGGAGTAATGAAGTCAAGTCACATTATGTTGCCCCAGATCTGGGAAGGGCACTGTGCTTTTTTAATTTGGTTTTTGCTTTGAAGGATCATTCCCAGAGTTTTGAACTGGGGCGGGGGGAGAGTGGGTCATGGTGCCAGAGTCAAGACAATCCCAGCTTCTGTTGAAATCCAGTGAACCTTAAATTTAATCTGAGGAAACACTGAACAAAGGAGTAGAGGAATTCTGTTGAGGTATGCAATCACTGTAAGCCGACAAGAAGCTTCTTGTGTTGAGAGTATGTGGGACCTTGTACGTTACAGGGCTACCCTTGAACCAGCTTGGTGTTGTGATTAAGAGTGGCAGCTTCTAATCTGGCGAATGTGGTTTGATTCCTCCACATGTAGCCACTTGGGTGACCTTGGGCTGGTCACAGTCCTGGTAGAGCTGTTCTCACATGGCAGTCTCTCAGCCTCACCTACCTTACAGGGCGTCTATTGGGGGGAGAGGGAAGGTGACTGTAAGCTGTTTTGAGACCCCTTTGAGTAGTGAAAAGCAGGGTATAAAAGCTAACTTTTCTTCTACCCTGTTCTATAAATTGAGATAGAATAGTCTTTAGGTTTCTTCTAGTCCTTCAGTTCCACAAATCCAAGGTGTTTGACTTCTAGTTAGTTTCCACAAGGGGCCAAATATAATATCGAAGAGGTTACCTTAGAGTTATTTCCATTTTTCTTGGGGTAAGCTTCCTTTCCTCGTTTTGGCTGTTCAGCATGCACGTTGAATAGGTGTTCCCACCTAATACTTTTAGTTGGTCCATATCTTAAACCCTTTGGTGAGCCTGTTTGGCTTGGTAGAAAAATTAGGGAATACAGCATGATTTCTCTGTCTCTTCACTTCTCTTTCTATAAAGTAGGGTTTGTGTGTTAATGAATGACTTTTACCTCTGCGGAATTTTACTCCTGTAGCATTTAATCAAGCAAAGTTCCCTTTGTCAGAGCTTTGACTCTTGAAAATTTATAGCCTGAAAAATCTTCCTGGTCTCTCAGGTGCTACTAGACTCATGTCTTGCTCTTCTGCTAAAGACCAACAGAGCTACCCTCTGATACTATTTTAAACAGAGTTATACCGTTCTAAATCCAGTGATTTAAATGGACTTAGAAGGGTGTAGGTCTGCTTAGAGTGGTATTGTCAGTTTTCAAGCAGGAATTTGCAGACTTCTAAGTCCATGCGGCCACTGGGCATAGAATAGTGTAAGACAGGCGTGGCCAAACTGTGGCCCTCCAGATTCCATGGACTACAATTGCCACTAGACCCTGCTAATTGTAGTCTATGGACATATGGAGAGCTACAGTTTGGGCACCCTTGCTTTAAGGCACTTGCAGTTATAGATTTCAAAAATACGTCAAATCGTGCAAATGATGGATTTTATGTTCCTGAAGCAGGGAAATAAGTTTGGTCTTGATAAGAAAGAAGAAGAAGAATACCAAATACCAGGTACCAAAAAGCTATGCGCTGTGTTTGTGTTTTTCTTCTGCAAAAGTCAGGAACAAAAAGTGAGTCAGACAGGCAGTCCCAGATTCCAAATACAAATGATTTTAAAAAAACAAAAACCCTTTCAGGATAATTGATATGTTAAAAGGGGCACAGGTTACTTCCAGCAAAAAAGCCACGAACAAAAATTGATTCATGAACTTTGAAAGGGCAAATGAATGTTATATTTTAGTTCGTTATTACTGAAGAGGAAAAACACTTCTGATTGGTCACATGAGTTTAAAATATTACTTCTTTTTCTGTAAGTGATCTCAGTGAATCTTCAGATGGATTCTCAACTGAGCCGTAGGTTTTTAAAAAATTCATTGAGAACTGCATAATCGTTAATATCCCTGTTAAAAAATCTAACATTAGATAACTGACACTCATTTAAATCCATAGAGATTGCCCAGACCTTAATTTCTTAAAAGGTGTGAACTCAGCTTTAAACATGCTTTATAAATATTGTGTCTGAGTCATATCTGAAAGCCTCAGACATTCCAGACATGCACTTATAACTCAATCTTTCTCTTACACAACCCTTCTATTTTTGCCAATTTTATCATGTACACACATGCACAACAAAGAAAGGGATAAGACCAGCATCTGGTATTCTGCTTCCAAAAGTGGGTAACTTTAAATAAGGCCTGTAAGACAATAGCTTTCCCTTGTCTTCTTGCTACCCCCCCCCCCCACCCCTGCAATTGCTAGTGGCAGCGAATTGCCATTAGCAAATTATGCACCCAGGAGGGGGGAGACCTCAGAGGGTATAATGCCCTACATCTCCAACCTGAGGGCTGCATGTGGCCCCAACCTGAGGGCTGCATGTGGCCCCCGACCTCTTTCTGTGTGGCCCTCCAACCTGCTTGTATGCTGCAATCTCCCTCAGTAGATTAATAATATTGTTACCTTTTGGTTTAAGGTGTGACCCTCTTTAGGCATTGTGCATGCTAATGCAGCCCCCATGTGGCAAAAGGTTGGGGACCCCTGCCTTACAGTCCCCCATCCAAAACAGCCATCTTCTCCAAGGGAACCAATCTGTGTTGACTTAGTGTAATTTTGGAAGAACTCCAGGCTGCTGTAGCCCACAATGGTAATGCTACGCATAAGAAATATGCCAAAACCCCTGCAACACCAAACCATTTCAGGAGACTGTTTTCCGACAAACCCCTGCTGGCAAAATGGAAACTGAGATGGAGTTTGCAGAGTAATATTTGTACAGTTATCGAGGCTTCCATGAAGGTGAGCCTGTAATTTGTTTTCATCATGGGGAAGTCTTCCATGTCTCTCTTATACCGAAGAGTAATTGTGTTTCACTCACATCATCAGCCAGATCAAACTTGCGTTTGAGCAGCGAGATGTCAGAGTTTTAAATGCATAAATTAAACTTCCTGCCTAGTTATCTTTTCCACCCTCTTAACAAATAGACTAATGGAAAAGATCCATAGCGGGGAAGTTTCATTTCCCAGACGTCAACACCACAAAATGAAACAATCAGGCCTCTGTAAACAACGCTGCAAAGAAATACTGGCAGATGCTGGTGACGATTCAGAACTTGCGAGATAACACAGAGTGCATTATTTTCACCACCATATGCCAAATAGTCGCCACATGATAATTCACAATTGCTTATCATTAGGGTAAAGAATGCTTTCGAATTATGGTGTTGGAGACAAATGCTGCAGATACCACGGACAACCAAAGTTACCAACGAGATAGTTTTAGAGAGGAGCGAACCAACTAGGTCATTAGAAGGGAAGATATTACAGCCAAGGCTCACTTACTTTGGACACATCATGCAATCAAACTAAAAAATCATTAATGCTCGGGAAAGTAGTCGCCAAAGGATCCGCTGGCTCGACACGATCAAAGCCGAAACAGGGATGACCATGAACCAACTGAAAGAAGCGGTCAGAGACAGG
Source organism: Paroedura picta (assembly GCF_049243985.1). NCBI lineage: Eukaryota > Metazoa > Chordata > Lepidosauria > Squamata > Gekkonidae > Paroedura > Paroedura picta. The sequence continues at coordinate 11,331,312 of NC_135380.1, read as the reverse complement.
GGCGCATGGCCAAGACTTTCCTATAGAATCACCGAGGGTCGGACACGACTGAGCGGATAACATCATCATCATCAGGGTAGAGAAAATGCACCCCAGTCTGTAATGCTTTGCAAGCCGTATGACAGTCCCTATGGGCACTTTGATTTATAGTCATTTTATATGATTAAAAAAAAAAAAGAAAACACAATGTGGTGGTGGGGGGGGGGGGGGTTGGGGTGCACATTTGACTTTTCAACACGTTATTTTCCAAATACAGAATATCCCCATTTCCCAAATTGTGATGGACATAAGGATAATAATAAGAAAACATTCAGAAGAAGAAGAAGAAGAAGAGTCGGGTTTTATACCCTGCTTTTCATTACCAAAAGGAGTTTCAAAGCGGCTTACAATCACCTTCCCTTCCTCTCCCCACAACAGGCACCCTGTGAGGTAGGTGGGCCTGAGAGAGCCCTGATATTACTACTCGGTCAGAACAGCTTTATCAGTGTGGTGGGGAGCCCAAGGTCACCCAGCTGCATGTGGAGGAACGGGGAATCAAACCCTGCTCTCCAGATTAGAAGCCGCTCTGAACCAGGACAGCAAACTAGCTTTCAATTCAATTATTCATTCCACAAAACCTTTTTCCAAGGTGTTATTTGGTCACACCTCCGAATATTCAGACCCCTGAGATCACACCAGATGCTGCAAATGGGCTTGGAATACTTTGAACACCTGTAGCACCCAACCATCACACAGAAGCCCAACTGGCAGGTATTAAAAGCAATTTGTCAGATTGGATTGTGCGTCCTGGGAAAGGATCCAAGGGTTCTGACTCAGTCCTCTGGCCCAGAATTTGAAAGCCAGTCACTCAGAGGGTCTCGGGATTTTTATCTGCTGCCTATTGATGTTAATTTTTGGTACTTTTGAAGCCAGGAAAGGGGGAAGTGTTTCAAGAAAAAACAGGAATTTCAAGGGAAAATCAAATGCTTGGGTGACCTTGGACCTTGGGCTCACTACAGCACTGAGAAAGCTGTTCTGACCGAGCAGAAATATCAGGGCTCTCTCAGCCTCACCCACCTCACAGGGTGTCTGTTATGTGGAGAGGAAAGGGAATGCGACTGTAAGCCGCTTTGACTCCTTCTGGAAGAGAGAAGTGGCATATAAGAACCAAGTCTTCTTCAGTAATATCAGGGATCTCTCAGAATCACCTACCTCATAGGGTGTCTGTTGAGGGGAAAGGGAAGGGAAGGCAGTAATCTCAGGGCTCTCTCAGCCTCACCCACCTCACAGGGTGTCTGTTGTGGGGAGAGGAAAGGGAAGGCGACTGTAAGCCGCCTTGAGACTCCTTTGGGTAGAGAATAAGAACCAACTCTTCACCACCTCCTCTTCCTCCTCCTCCTCCTTATTTTCTTCCTCTTCACAGTTTAACCCTTTATTCTAGCATTAATTTCGACCGGAATAAATTTTGCTAAGTCCTTAGGCTGCCACTGGGCCGTTTGTTTAAATTTTTCTGCAACAGGCCGACGTGGCAGCTGTCATTCTGGAATAACACCCGCATCTATATGTCATTCCCCCTTCTTTTCGTCCAGGTGACCAATAGCAGTCGCAATGAGAGCAACAGCTGCAGGGCGGCTTTTCATACGGTGATAAAGATGATCAACAAGTCTCGTAAGTGAAGGCGCTTTGCCATTTCCGTCCTCTATGCTGAACACCTTCTAGTTATACGGAAAAGGGACATTTGTGCAGAATGGTGGCGAATGAAGGGGGGGATGGGGAAGGGGGGAGACATCACCTGGGCTGGCCAGATGGATTTAAAGCAAAATCATTTACCGTGCCATCCTACGATGAGCTACTCTGGTCCAAGATAATTGATCTCAATGCGCTCAGATGGTTGTAGCTCTGCACAGGATTGTGCTATTAACTTGTAAAGAGAGAAGTCCAATTTAAAATATTGATTAAAATCACATTTCCCATTAGTGCTCCATTTATTTCCTGAGCAGCGACAGGTGCTCATTGGTTACTCTGGCCACTAAAACATGTTAATGTACAGCAGGGGTAGTCAAACTGCGGCCCTCCAGATGTCCATGGACTACAATTCCCATGAGCCCCTGCCGGTGGGGGCTCATAGGAATTGTAGTCCATGGACATCTGGAGGACCGCAGTTTGACTACCCCTGATGTACAGCAATGTGGAGCATTCGTGCTGTCTATCAGGAGTATACTTTTGTATGAAACGTTATTTTCACGGCGTTCAGAAAATGCAGCTGCTTGGTTAGTGCAGGGCTTATGGGATGGATGCTCATGCTCAGCGCTTGTAGCACGTTGGGGGTGCATTGGGGTTGTTTGTTAGATGGAAGACTCATAACAGGGACATACACCAAGAGAGCCAGTTTGGTGTACTGATTCAGAGCAGCGGCAAGCTGGGTTGGATTCCCCGCTCCTCCACATACAGCCAGCCGGGGGACATTGGGATAGTCACAGTCCTGTCAGAACTGTTCTCATAGAGCAGCCCTGTCAGAGTTCTCTCGGCTTCACCTATGTCACCCACATCTCCAGCACTGCATGAACATCTGTAGCAAATCCAGGTTGCTCAGGTGGTCCCAGATTGCCGGAAAAAGGACTCAGGATAAGATCTGCAGGCAGCTGGGTATTGCACTATTGTAAATGTTTATCTTCTGGATTCACTAGCTTCGATCATTTAGTAATTTTTGCTGCAGCCCCAAATATACCCTGATATGCTGTTCCTGGAGACACTTGGGTGGGATTGCCTGTCTCCCAGGAACAGTAAGATGGAATTTAGAGCAGGACCCTACTACCGGTCCTTAAAAAAAGAGTGACTTTTTGACTCCTGACTCCAGTTAAAATTGCCCCCTTCCTTTTGCTGCCTTGGCTCTGTCTTTATAAACATGTTGTCTCATACCTGGCTCTGTATTAACAACCTGTTGTCTCTTCTCTTGTTCAGGATGGAAGATCCTTGGAGTATTGGCAATATTTTTGGTGATGGTGGGGTATATAATATCCCGAGAGGAAAGGTACATACAGCTGTGAGTGTATTTCTTTAAAGAAAGAAGAAACTAATGTGGTCCCTGATCTCTCTCCCCACCCTTGCCTTTTCTAGGAGTCAATTTAGATTCTGAATCAGACACTGCCTAATCTACCAGAGACAATGCTGGGGTGGGGAGGAGTAAATGTCATTCTTGATGAATTTGCTTCCTGGGCAGTCCACTTTTCTTGCTCACAAAAATAAAACCCTCCAAAATCAGGGCCATCTAATTAGGTAACATTAGAAAACAGTGCAATAAAGGCAGTCTGGATCTATCACTTCCTAATCAGGGAGGGGCCATCCTGTAGGAACATGTCAGAGAACAGGAGTTCACTTAGACCGCACACTTCCATGAGGAGTGACAGCTAGGGTTGGGCGCTTCAGCATCCGTTTGGGCACGAACAGCTGCTTCGGACACCAAAGTGCCCAACAGCCATTAGCCGAGATTGAAATCACACATGTAAGGCACAGGAAGGCTGAACTGCCAACTTCACCATCTGTTTGGCTGTTGAAAATTCCAGAAACCTGAATAAGTGCATGTCAAACTACCTTTCTGGGTTTTTTTTCATGTGGCCAGCATGAATGAAGCTCAAAGGTTCCTGATGTATGAATTTATATACTGCATTTATATACTGCATGAATTTATATACTGCATATATTTTTATCCTTCCCTTCCTGCAAGGAGAACAGGGCAATGTGTGTGATTCTCTGGCCTCCATTTTATCCTTACAAAGTCTTGGAAAGTAGGATAAAAGAGATTGACATGTCGGTCCCAAGTCACCCACTTTCCTTTATGGCAAGCAGGAATTTAAGCCTCAGTCTTCTCCACTCGTAGAAGACTGACACAGGGTGAGCCAAGAAAAGCATGATGCAGCTCCCAGCCTTTCCTTTGGTCACATGTGAATTTGGCCTTACAGCATGGCTTTGAAAGAGAGAGTCATTCAGAGACTAGTCTGTTGACCAACCCAGTAGCTGGATGGGTAGCTCTGCTGGTCCACAATAGAAAAGCAAGATTCAAGTCCAGTAGCACCTTAAAGACCAAACAGCTTTTCAGGACATCCCCATTGACCATTGAAAGCTCGTACTTTGGAGATCTTGTTTGTCTTTCAGATGCTACTGGATTCAGTTTTGCTCTTCTGTGTTCAGAAGAGTATACTATGGAGTACCTTCCAGATGTTTGCTGCAAAAGAATTAGCAGCTTTTGCATGCTTGTGATCTTTTAGGGCAATCTGCCTGTACTCTGCTTGTTGAACCCACAATGAAATACGAAAAAGGAAAGGTCCACAATGGAAAATCAACAGAAAAAAACAGGGAACCTTTCCAAGGCGATATGTTTATGATAATGTATAGAATGAATTTCAATACAATTTCTTTTACAATTCTTTTATATATATACCAGAAGGAACAACCATTATGGCTTCTAGATAAATTCCGTTTTCATTGACTTAATCAGTGGTTGAATCCTCCAATCCTCCAAAAACAGTTTGTAGTATCAAAGGTGGCAAAATCCACCTTTCCTTATATTACTGTTGAAGTATTTTAGTATTAATCGGCCATAGGCTGTCTAGGGTACTGCAGGGAATGCTAGTCTGACTTGAGATGCCTGAACTGGGAGGCAGGAAAATGGCGATGCTTTTCTTTGTTGTTTGCCTTCCAGTTTCTATTTCCCTTTGCAAGATGACAAGATGACCTGTCCACTGGGAGAGGTGGAACGGAAAGCAGCGCAGCTCATAGCAAAGTACGTGCCTGGGCTAGAGAGATGCTGGAGGAGCTGCATCATGGCAGGTTCTCCTCTGCTGTTTGTGGGCTTAGGAATAACTCAGCTGGGTTGGAGTTCCAGAAGGTTTGAAGGTTGCATCCTCTGGATCATCTCTGTGGATTGTAGGATTTCCACAGGTGGAAATGATTTCCGCCCAGGGAGTTTGATTTTTGCACTTCTCCCTCCCTCTTGCAACAATCTAAAATGCCCCACAAATGCTGAAATGCTCCCCTCAATATTGTTTCTGTCCCCCCATGAACAGCATTTTGAAAGGCATTTTAG